>NC_086255.1:11590000-12261250 GCF_021018805.1 Prinia subflava | reverse complement strand
AGGTATTCATGCCCAGAGGATGATAAGCTAAGGTCACCAGCAAGCCGTAAGTTTAACATCTACCATGCTGTTCCAGACTTGAAAAAGTGACAGGACTAAGAGTTCTGGCACACAGCCACTCACTGCTCCTATGTCTGGGGACCCAACTGTCCAGGAAATAAGAGTAAATCTGCTTTTCACTTTATAGTATGGTGCACACACTGTTATACATTCAGGTAGTAGTAAAGATTCAACATAGACTGCAATGAGGTTTTTAGGCTGAATTACTCAGGCTCCCTCCTCGAGCTCATACTGCCATATAAAAAATGTATTTCTCCTAATATGGCTTTATACAGGCAGGTCTCACTAGCATCTTTTTAGCCCTGCAAACACATGCATGAGACGTAGTAACTATACTTATGTAGGCAGGTTTAGATTACCACCAATTTACAGTGGCTACCTTAAAGATCGATGCAATTTTTTCCAGATGTTGCTCACGGCCTGTTTACCATTCATAAAGTTCTATTTATTGTATATGCTGGATTCTCTCTGCAGTTGTGTTAAAGAAGCAGATTCATGTTAAACATGTGATCTCTATGTAGAGTGCACAGTCCCAGGTTTTAGGAACCATTCCAGTTAATAAGTCATAATGATTAAAAAACAAAATACAGCTCATTGCTACAAGCATCATAATCATGACACATAGTAATTTCTTTAATAGCACAAAACAGAGATTTTAAAATAAGAAATATTTGTATCAATGTGCTCTTCAAAGATAGTCATAAAGAATATAATTCAGCACAGAACAGCCAACTCTTGAGGACTCAGATTGTGGCCATTTCAAATAACAATTCAAATTATATTTGTGCTGCTGACACTAAATAAAATTTTAAAAGTAGATGCAGTACAGACAATAAGTGAGGAATTCCCATGCACTGACTTGGAAACATCTCTTCCCAAATACATCCCAAAAAAACCAGGCAAGGCTTCCCCTCCTGGGCACATTCTGTTCTGTTTCCTCTCATATTATTCCCACTGCTCAAGAAGCCACAGCTGTTTTGTATCAGGACACCCAGTGTTTGTGGGGCACCCCCGGGCAGGGACCTGGTGCAGAGCAGGCGCTGTGAGCTCATCCCAAAGCACGTCACCCAGGCTGTGCCCTGCTGGGTCCAGCACTGTCCTCAGTTTCCCCTGGCAGAGCCAGAGCGCCCTGCTCTCATCACTGGATGGCATGTGAGTATTTCTTATCCTGAGGTGATCAGTTACTGAGGTGTTCTTCCAAAGGAGTGAAGGCACAGGCCTGCAAAACAACAAGCCAGTTCCTATGACAACTTTCCACTGCAGCCTGGCTGGAGACCACTAATCCACTTTCCCCAGGCCAAGCAGCTTCTCCGTGGTAACGCTGCTTTGTGGAGGATTGTCACCAGTGCCCAAGCAATGGCAAATTCCATGGTACTGAACCACCCAGACCCCACTGCACTCCCTAATTTAAAACTCCCGCAAAACGATGGGTTCACCGAGTGCAACTGCATGACTGCACTTCTGTCTCTTGCTCAAGATGTTCGGGGAAGAGCTGTGGTCAGCCCTTCCTCCTGCACCTCCTCGCTAGTCAGTATGTACAATTCCTGCAGGATTCAAAGGTTGCAGACTCTCTCGACTCTCTCAGCTTAACCTGGAGCAGCAGACCTGCTCTGCAGCCAGCCTGCGCCATACCTGGGTAACAGCTCAGGCTGCAACAGCTCACCCACCCACCTCTCACTTTTCAACAAGCATTATTTTATTAGGCTGAACTGCAAGTAAGTGTTATGATGTGATTAAATAAAGCTATCTGTTTTTTCAATAAGCATCATTTAAACACTGTATTCTAAGAGTTTGCTTCCCTTTTAATTCCAGTGCAAAAATAATATACTTGTATATTTTTGAAGGAAATGAAACACTCGTTTCAGTGTTCCCCAAAAAGCACAATACCACAATGTTTACCAGTAAACACCACGCTAAGCTTTCTGTTTAAAAAAAAAAATTCCCCTGAAAGTTAAAAAAGTCTAGGATAAATATTTCTAGTGATTTTAAGAAGGGTCTATTAGCTTTCTCTTCAAGTTATATTAGGAATCAAACATGACAAGGAGTGACAGTTCTAGGGGGATATTATTATCATCATCATTATGATGATTAAAAATTGCCTACAAACTGGAAATTTGCCTGGGAAAGTTTCAGGCTGCGCCTGGATTTTCGCTAGCGTATATCCCAGAATCATCATATAACACTACTGCTACCAGTGCAAATATACTAACAGGCTGCTAATTTCAAACCTCAGCTGAAAACATCTCTCCCATTCTTACAGCTTTTCTCCCCATTTCTCTCTGCAATTGTACTTCATTCAATGGAGCATTCTAAACGCAGTTTGGTGGTGCATTTGCCATACAATTTGTTTGAATGACGCTGTACAGAGTAAAGGTTGTATTGTGCTATATAATGAAACTACATCTATGCTTGAACAAACCCCAACTGTTGTTAATCAAACCAGCAGGTTCCTGAACGATCCTTTGGACTCTGGCCTAACAGCAATAGATTATTTTAAATAGCAGTTCCACTCTAAAATATGTTTAGGTTGACACGGGCTGACATGGACAGTGACAGACTTCCTGAGCTAAGCTGATTGATTTGCATGTAAAACACTGGGGGTTTTGCTCAGTGCTGGACTACAAATTCAGCACTTGAACCGAAGATCAAAATGCAGATTTGCGTTTCGATTCTGGTTTTCAGTGAAACCACGCAGCACCTGAAAGGACCTAAAAATCTTCATATTTTCAGTTCAGTCACTAGTGACAGACGAGTATTTGGATCAATACATTTCAGTTGGTGACGATGTTACTCTAAACTGACAGCAAGACGTTTTTAAGTGACTACTTAGCATTTTGCAATCTTTGATGTTCAAACAATAAATCTTATAGAGCTAAAAAAAAAATAGAACATGAGTGATTACAGCTTGGGAGGAATGTTCTCAAGACCACGTCAAAGAGGAGCCTTTAGCATCCAGCTTGGCAGCCTTTAGAAACACTAGCAAGGGAATAAACTTGAGCGTTTCATAATCTCAGTGGTTCCAGGAATTTTCAAAACTGCCTGTGCTACAAGAAGCAGTACTGTCGTATTAAGTAATCAGGTCTATCAGAGAACCAGTGTAGGTTTGTTTCCATCATGCATTTTGCAACATTATTTTTGGCAGGCAAGGAAGGATTAAAAAAAAAAAAAAAAAGAGTAAGCAAAATGCGAGGAAAGCAATCTTGCACTGGCTTCTTTTATTTATTTATTTACTTGGTGCCTCGCTCCTGGCTTTGGGTTATCAGCTCCAGCCTGACACAGCCGGACTGCCAAGAGCAACTCAAACGGAACGGAGCGGGAGCGGTGACAGCGAACCCTCGGCCCGACCCGAGGCTGCCCGGACCGCGCCGCTCCCTCCGCGCCCAGGGACGCGGCACCGCCGCCTCTCCCGGCCGGGCGGCGGCCGCCCCGGGGGGACCTGCGGGCGGGAAGGCGCCGCCGGGACCCTCCGGTCCACGTGGAGCGGAAGGAAAGCGGAAACGGAGGCACCGGGCGCCGGCCCCGGCCCTGCTCACAGACACCGTGCCGGGGGCTCGGGCGGCGGAGCGGGCACGGGATCGCCGCCGTGCCCCGGGCGGGGGCAGCTCGGGGGGCTGAGGTACGGCGGGGAGCTGCCCTGCCCGAGGCGGGACGGGGCAGGGCCGGGCAGGGCGGCGGCGGGCGCTGCCCCCGGGGTCTCCCCGCGCCGCCTCAGCCCCGGCCGCGGGCTCGGCACCCCCCTCGCCGGGGCGCGCGCCCGATGGAAGGGGCGCTGCCCCCCCCCACCCACCGCCACCCGCCCCAGCGGTCCCCGGCGCGCACCCGCTCCGCGCGCGCACCCGTCCCCCGCGCGCTCCCGGCACCCGCCGCGCGCGCCCGCGGCCGCTCTCACCTCCCGCCGCGCTCGGGTGGAACTGCCCCGCACCAACTGCCGCAGCGCCCGCGCCGCCCGCACTGCGCAGGCGCCGCCCGCGCCCCGCCCCGCCCCGCCCGCCGGCAGGGAGCGCGGGCAGTGTGCGAGCCGCGCGCCGGCCGCACAGCCCCGGCCCAGGGAGCGTCGGCAAAGTGCGAGACCGGTGAGGGGAGCGGCGGCGGCCGCAGGGTGAGGGAGGCCTGGAGCGGGCCCCACACTGCTGAGCGCGGCCTGTTCGGTCTGGAGAAGAGAGACTGGGGGCCGATCTCATCAATGCACGTAAATGTCTCAAGAGCGGGTGCCAGGCTCTTTTAAGTGTTGCCCAGTGACAGGATGAGGAGCAGTGGCCGTAAACTGAACCACAAGAAGTTCCAGAGAACACGGCACGGGATTCTGTGCAAATGGTTCTCGAACATCTGCAGTGAGGGAGCCGCCACATCCTCTCTGGGGAACCTGTACCCCTGCGGGTTCACCCACACAGCACAGAGGTTCCTCCTCACGTTCAGGTGGAACTTCCTGTGCATCAGCTTCTGCCCGTTGCCTCTTGTCCTACTGCCCGACACCACCAAGCAGAGGCTGCACCCACCATCTTTATACCCTCCCTTCAGATATTTATACACATTAATGAGGTCCTGTCTCAGTTGCCTCTTCTTGAGGCTGAGCAGGCCTCAGTCTTTCCACATAAGAAGTGCACCAGACCCATTACTTTCTCTGATGAGGAAGAACTTTATGCTGAAGGTGGCAGGGCACTGAACAGGCTGCCCGGGAGGTTATGGAGTCTCCCTCCCTGAAGATATTCAAAACCCACCTAGGCACATCCCTGTGTCATATGGTCCAGGTGACCCTGCCTTGTCAGGGGAGTTGGACTGGAATATCTCCAGAGGTCTGTTCCAACCCTAACAATTCTGTGATTCAGTGTGGCACCTCACAGAACAACCACACAGCCCCTCCTCAGCAGCTTCCTCCAGACAAAAGCTATGGGACTGCACCCCCAGGCCTGCACCTCCCTGGCCTGCCTGAGCTCCAGCAGTTCTGTCAGGCAGCCTTGGTGTTGCTGAGTGCCACATAATGCTCATTTTCAAAGTCTGTTATGAGGCTACTTTGTGTTAGTTTGCCATTCAGTTACAATACCTTGATCTAGGAGCATAAGGAAGCATAGGCTTCAGTTTCAAATAAAAACCTAGTCACTCCACTTTTGCTCCCCATGCTGCACAATGTTTTTATTTTTAAGCTCCAGAGAGCCAGAACTTTGGTTAAAGGGATGTGATTAATCATTGATACTTTGAGTAGTGTGTCTGCAGCATGGGATGGGACAAGGCTGGGGTCAGTGTGTGCCCTGTCTGCAGCCAGAAGGGTGATGAGGAGGTCCCCAAGCAGCTGGGGTGGCAAGAGGTGATGGCTGTGGGCTTGGGGGACAGTGACCACAGCAATGGGCAGGCGTGTCCCATCCCAGTCTACTGCGAGCACAGACTATATCACTCATACCTCCAGGCAAGGCCATTAGGTTGGACAGGCTGAGGGGATAATTGTGCAGAGCAGAAACTGCCCTGGGGTGCCTCCCTAGTTGTGCCACGCTGGGTCAGCACCACCACAAAAATGCAGAGGAAAACAATCATCCCCAGCAAAACAAGCCTCCCTTTTACTGCCTGTTTTTCCTGACCCTAGAGGGCTGGAAAAGGCCTCACATTGGGATTCTGGCCACCTCAGGTTGATCCCTGCCAGCAACAAGGGTGGTGACAGCCATCCATCTACCCCACCTCATCCAGGCCCAGGTTGCTGTGTCAACCCTCTGGAACACTCATTCAATCTCCTTTCCCATGCCTCAGTGGTAGCCGGAGGCTGGGGATGTCTGCCTCACTCTGGCAGCAGCTCCTCTGTCCCCACTGCCATGATGCTTCCAAGGAGTCCTTCAGCTTTTCCTGTTGCCCTTTACTCTGCTGCAGGTGATAAGGCTCTGCCACCACCCTCTGCACGGGGACACGCAGGTGGGCAGGGTTTTGCTGACTTGGACGCACTTGGCCCATTGTACCTCTCCCGGCTCAGCCTTGCTCCCTCCTCTTCCAAGGGGAAACACCCAACGGCACCAGAACTATTAGTTCTGGCCAAAGCAAAGCCTATTTTTGGTGCCAAGCCTCTGGTGGGGAGGCATTGCCTGCCAGGGAAGTTCAGCCTGCACTTCCCAATACCCTGGGACATCTCATAGCACATGGATTGGGCCCCCAAGCAAGAGTTTTCACTTGGAGATGCAGACACCTGTATTTGTCATTTCCATGCATCCTCATGGCAGAGCCCCTCCTGACATGTCTGTCTGTGTGTCTGTCCAACACAAAACTCCAGAGGAGTCACTGAAGCCAACAAGGATGACTGAAAATGTGAAATGGCTTTTCTGTGAAGGAAAATGAAATAGACAAAAACCTTTCAGCCTAGTAAAGAGGTGAAGTGGGGTAAGGCAGAGGTCTGCAAAATTCTGCACAGGGAGGTGGGTGGGGAGAAACCATATCCCAGCTCTTCCACTGTGTCCCACAAGCCAGGGACATGGAATGAAATTAGCTGGCAGCCACTCTGAAACATGAAAAAAAGATGTTTTTTCATAGACTGCATTATCAAACCGTGGATTACAGAGCACAGTGGCATGCAGGACGTGAACTTGCACTGATTAGATAAGGGCCAGCAAACAGAAATGTGACTGCTGTCCAGGGAGCTGCAGACAGACAGAACCAGAGATGTTATACCAAAGAAGCATCAATCTCCCACTGTGAAAAACAAACTCCTACATTAGTGCAATCCAGCACAGCCATTTTCCTATTTTTATTCATGTGTTTGTGTGTGGTATTAAGTGAATGCATCCGTCTCTTTACATGTGTGTTTATCACTTACATGTTTTCTCCCGGGCTTTTCTGTCCTGACCCAAAGCCCTCTCCCTTCTGCAGGGGGTTAGACCCACCTGTGCCACAGGAGATCTGGCAGCAGCCTCCTGGAAGACACTGGGATCTGCCTTTTTCCCACTGCTGGCAAGCATTTCCCTCTCAGGAGCTGCTGTGGTGAGGCTGGGTGGTGGAACAGCTCCCCAGAGCATTATTTTCACGGGCTGTGCTGGCCAGGAGGTGTGTATCCCATTGCCGTGTGTGCACAGCTCAGAGTACAGCTTTTCCCTGTGACTCACAAGCCCAGGCAGATTGCAGCTCAGGAGATAAGTGGTTTAATGAGCCTCGTCAGCAGGCAGATGCTGTGCAGAGAGTACCACAGAGCTTTAAGGAGTCCTCCTGCGTCTCACATACAAGACTTGATTTTTGAATGGTCCTGGGTAATTTAATCCCTAATACAACCCATTGTTGTTTCATTGGTGTACAGTTCTTAGCTATGGGACTGTTTCTGTTTGGTTTTCTGCTTGTTTTCTAGCCTTATAACGGGTCTCTCTGTGTCCCAACAGTTACTCAAGTGCCAAGGTTTCCTGATGCTGAACACATCACAGGCACTGCTTTCAGTTTGTGCCCACTTCTCCAGCTTGTCATCTCATTTCAAGTCTGACATGCTGGTGTGCAGCTTTGCTCCAGCCATAGAGTCACTGCCTTGTTCTGCAGGACAGCAGCGCTCACTGTAATTTAGTGACTCTGAACCCTTTTACTCATTCAGCCACATGGTTCCAGCAGTCACATCAGTAACTGGCACAGGTCTCAACTGTTTCATGCAGCCTCCTTCTGGGTGTGTAGAATGATGTCAGAACACTTCAACCCATTGGGAGGCAAAGGGATTTGATCCCAGGGTCTTTCCCCATGGAAGTCAGCACTTTTACTACCTTGTAGTTCTTGTGCTGAAGGAGACTGTGACACTCCTAACTCCACTGCTAGGGTACGTATGTATGGCACTTCCTCGAGTGAGGAAGCCAGGGCAAGCTGCACTCCACATTTCTGTGACAAAGAGAACCACAGAAGCCTCTATCATCAGTAATAAGCATCAGAGCAAAGTCATCAGGGTGATGCCATGCACATAACGAAACAGAGCTGGAAACTTCTCAGTTCTGTGATCAGTTGCTCACCATAGTAAACCCCTGACTTAGGATATTGTGATGCAACGTAAGAGACATTGAGGGAATGATAAAACATACTTGTGTGTGAGGAGTATGTGAAATACCGGGGGGGAAAAAACAGACCAAGGAGAGGATTTCTGCCCTGGCAGTGTGAGCCAGACAGTCCAAGCCAGGGTGAGGACAGCTGGCAGCCCCACCTGTGCCGAGGCTCTCTGCCTGGGATGCTCTGCCATCAAAACGTGATCTGCTCAGATGATGCAACAGTGCAGCTCACGCTGCAGCTGCACATTGAGCTGCCGGCACTGAAGGTATTGCCCAACTACAGCAACAGCTCTTTTGGAAGTCACAGCTCTCTCCAATGCCAGCCCTGGCTTGTTTGTTCTCTCTGTTCATTTGCTGGAACTCCCTCATGCTGTCCTCTGGTCACCTGTGAGGACAAACAGGGATAAGTGGAGTAGAGGAACTGGACATCAGTGCAGATCTCTGAAATGTACAGCAGGGGACAGGATCCAAATATTTGCTCATTTCACCACGTTTCTCATACTTAGATCACAGTTGTTTTTCCATCTCACAGCTACAATTTGTGCTGCTGCTCCCAGAAACCAGTCACTTCTCACTGGTCTCTTGGAGGTCCTGCACTGGAGTGCAGGCAGTGCACTTGGCCTGGGGGTGGGGTGTGCATGTACCCCTTTTCCTATCAGTGATGCAGGAAGTCACCCTGTGTACTCCCAGCAAACCCTAGCCAGTGGGAGGGCCCAGCCTGCTTGCGTGGACAGTAGAGAAACTGAAGTGTTTCTGCTCCTGGCAAACAACCCGAAGGCAAAATGCTCCCTGTGTGTCACCTGGGGTACATCTGGACTGACCATTATCAGTCTTTGTCCTGGTCACACCCTCCTCCAGGCATATCCCCAACTCTGCACCCCAACAGCCCCCATCCCCATCAGAGATCCCACACAGCCATGGGCACCCTGGTGCTTATCAGAGAAGGGGCTGGAACCAACTCCCCGCAGACACCTTCATCCCAGACACAGATGCACAGCACAGCTTCCCTTGAGCATTGGAGGGGACAGCTGAGGATACCCCAGCAAGAGCGATTTGTGTTCGATTTGTGTTCGTATGTGTGTGTGCACCAGTGCATCTGTCTTTTGTCTCTCTGGGTGCCTGCGTCTCTCTTTCTCTCCACCTGCCTATTTCTGCCTGCTTCCGTCTGTCTCTCTTCCTTTCTGCCTCTCCTTGCCAATGCATCTCTGTGTGTCTCTGAATGGCTGCATGTCGCTTTGTCTCTCTGGCTCCGAGCATGTGGACGTGTGTGTTTTACTGTGAATGTGCCTGACCCTTTTCGCATGCCAGTGCATCCATCTGTCTCTTTGTGTGTGTGTGACCTCGTCTATATGCCTGTGTATGGTTGTATGATGGTTCCACGTCCGTGTGTCCGTCCATTCACCCCGTACATCCTCCGTACATCCATCCGCCCGTCCCGTGCCCCGCCCGCTGCCACAGCCCTTCAGCACCGCTGCGGACGGACAGCTGCTGCCGCCTCCTGCCGCGGCGGCGCCGCGCACCGCACCGCGCACCGCACGGCTTGGCTTCGCTCCGCACCGCATCGCTCCGCGCCCCGTCCCCGCCAGAGCGCTCCGCCCCGCGCCCCCTCCGCGCCGCGCTCCGCCCCGCCGTACATAAGAGCCGGCATCGCCGCCGGTCCCGCTCCGCCGCCATGAGCTACAGCGCGCAGCCGGCGGCGCTGGCCGCCTCCTACCGCCACCTCTTCGCAGAGGCCCCGCGGCGCCCCGAGATGCCGGCGGGCCGGTGGGCGCGCCCGGGCGCGGAGCCGGAGGCGGTGCGGGAGCTCGGCGCGGAGCCGCGGCGGGCGCGGGGCAGCGAGAAGGAGCAGCTGCAGGGCCTCAACGAGCGCTTCGCCGGGTACATTGAGCGGGTGCGGGCGCTGGAGGAGCGCAACCGGGCGCTGGCGGCGGAGCTGGCGGCGCTGCGGCAGCGCTCGGACGAGCCGCGCCGGCTGGGGCAGCTGCTGGGCGGGGAGCTGCGCGCCCTGCGCGCCCGGCTGGAGGAGGCGCACGGGGAGCGGGCGCAGGCGGCGCTGGAGCGGGCGCGCCTGGCCGAGGAGACGCAGCGGCTGCGGGCGCGCTGCGAGGAGGAGGCGCGGAGCCGCGCCGAGGCGGAGCGGGCGCTGCGCTCCCGGCAGCAGGCGGCCGAGGCGGCCTCCCGCGCCAGCGCCGATCTGGAGCGGCGGGCGGCGGCTCTGCAAGAGGAGCTGGCGGCGCTGCGGAGCGCCCACGCCGAGCATCTCGCCGAGCTGGGCGCCGCGCTCCCGGCCGCGGCCCCGCCGCCGGCCCCGAGGCCCGACCTGGCCGCGGCGCTGCGGGAGCTGCGCGCTCAGTACGAGGCGCTGGCGGCCCGCAACCTGCAGGCGGCCGAGGACTGGTACCGCGCCCGCTGCGCCCGCCTGCACGAGCGGGCGGCCCGCAGCCAGGAGGCCGTGCGAGCCAGCCGCAGGGAGGCCGGCGAGTGCCGCCGCCAGCTCCAGGCGCGCCTGGTGGAGATGGAGAGCCTGCGCGGCGCTCACCAGTCCCTGGAGAGGCAGCTGCAGGAGCTGGAGGAGCGGCACAACGCCGAGGCAGCCGGCCTGCAGGTGAGCCGGGCGGCGCCGGGAACCGTCACTGTCCCCTTCCCTGGCACCGGGCAGCCCTGGGCACCCGGCAGCACCGAGCATCCTCCTCCCGCGCCATCCGCACCAGCCAGCACCTCCATCCCAGCAGCCGCGCCCTGTAGTGTGTAGCACCGGGAATCTCATCCCAAGCAAACACCCGGCGCGATGCCGGACCGGTACTCGCCACCCCACACTCTCCCTCCCCTGGTCCTGTGCAGCGCTGAGCATCTCTGCGGCCTGCGAAGCGCTGCAGCACAGCTCTGTCCCCTGCAGCAGCCCCTTCCGCAGCTCTGTGTAGGGCTGGACACTCCAGCCCCATGCGGTGCCCCCCTGTCCTGCATCGCTCAGCGCCATCGTCTACTCTGCCCCGATCGGTGCCGCTCTACACGAACACCCCCAGCACGGAACCGCGCCCAGCCCTCCTGCCTTGCGCAGCACCCACCCATGCAGGCAGTGCCCCTGCAGCACTGCGCAGCGCCAGGCAGCCCTGCAGCCTTCCCACCACCCAGCACTGTGCCTCTCTGCCCTGCACACAGATCCTGCCCACCAGGCATTGCCTGTTGCCTTCACCCTTTATCCAGAGGCCAAACCCCACAGGGCAGATTTCGGGGAAGCAGACCAGGACACCCCTCCAACACCCCCTTCCTGCAAGGGACATCCCTGCACACGGCAGCGCCGTTTGGGGCATCGATCCGTCCCTGCCCTGTCCCTTAGGGATCAGGTCCAAAATTGCCTACACATCATTGTGGGTAATTCCTCGAAGCTGTCTGCCCAAGCTTGGCCCTTTGCCCTGTGGCCTGGCTCTTGGCACCTGCACTGCAGAAATTGGAGCTCTGCAAATGTTAAGTCTGGGCTTGCAGACAGATCCCAGCATCTTTATGTCTTTGGAAAGACTCATGTAAGGCAGACACTGAGTGCTCCATGTCTCTTATTCCATTACTGCAGTATTGCCACGTTTTCTTGCTACAGGGAAATGTTCCTGATTTATAATAAAATGGATCATGACACTGTCCTATTATATGGCTGTTAAATGATCTGTGATTTCTAAATCAAGCCATTTCCTTCTAAATACTGAAACAGCTGCCTTTAATCATATCTGGAGGGCCCAAGTAATGCCTTGTCATTTCCAAGGCCAAATTTTGCCAGGCACTCTAGAATTCAGTTCAGTGACTTAGTTCCAAGCTGCTTGCAAGCTTCCTGAATAGTTGACGTGGTCTTCAACAATTTTTGTGGAAATAGGAATATAAAATATTATCTATAGTGAAAAAATTGTATGCAGTAATCTTCTTAAATAGTTTTGATGCCATGTGAAAGAGGGTTCTCGGGAGCAACCTATCAATTGGGGAAAAAATCAAGCAACTGGATTAAACAGCATCACAATTGAAATTGCTTTAGTGGCAGCATGGCAGTGCTTTCCTATATGACCCTCAGGATCTGCTTTATGTGTAGCAATACTTAAGTCTTTTGAGCAATGTGCATGTGTAGCAGATAAGTAATTTCCCTGGCTGCAAACAGTGGAAAAGGTTGGAAGTGTGTCTTAAAAGCAAATATTCCTATTGTCTGAGCTTTTAAAATGATCCTGCTAAAGCAGGGGCATGTCTTTATAATTGTGGGCTGCCCAGTCAAATCTGAACCAACACACAAGAGCTTTTTGTTCGGGGACAGGTTTGCAGTGATGTGAGGAGAGGGTTTTTATTCTACCAGCTGGTAGAGCTGGGGTGTGGAAGAGAGGTGCAGACCAGGAACAAAGAGAACCAGTTTTGAAAGAGATTTTTGTTCATGTGTACCACAGGCAGAGGGAAGAGGGCTGGAGGCACAAAGAGGCACAGCAGCAAGAGTGGAGCTGTCGTAGGGTGGGGATCACTTCAAGTCATCCCTTCCTGTCCTGGCTCCATGCAGCAGCAATCTCTCTGCATCGGAGCAGAGACTTTAACCTGTACAGCAGCAGCAGCCGTGCATGTCCTGGGGCTTTTCAATTGATGCCCCAATGATCTCCTCAGAGGCACAGCTTCTTGCAGGTCTTTTGCTGTGGAAAATGGTCAGGGCAGCATAGGTCAAAGCAGAGACCACAAGGATGGCTCCTAAATGTCCTGCAAGGCTGGTTGTGTCCAGCTAATCTGACTGAGACATGCTCTATGCTGCGTTCAGGACGAGCTGCTACTCTGGGAGGCTCTGCTGAAATGGGCTCGCTGCATCAGGGTCAGCACAGCTCCCTGCCCCTTGGGCAGCTCCACACGCCGTGACTGCCTCTGCACTGTCCACGAGGAGGGTTAGGCAGGAGAGGAAGCTGAGGACATGATAGGAATGGGAAGGGGACAAGATGAGGATGATGTAGCAGGACAAAGATCGTTTGCCTGAGCAGAGGATCTGGAAGCAATTGCAAGGGCCTGACTCTGGGAGGGGATGCAGGAGAGTGGAGGTTGGCGATGGCCACTGCAGGGATCTGCAGGAAGGGCTACATCGTGGTTTAAGTGCAAACTGCTGACTCATTCCTGTTACAAATCACGCTCCTCTGGTGGCACAGTGGGACAGCTGGCAGCAGGAAACCTGACTGGGAGGAGCCCTATGGGAGCAAGCTTAACTGCTTTAAAGCTGCTGCTCAGATACCTATATGCATGTGGGAAAAATACAGAATGCTTGTTTTCTGAGAAAAAAAAAGTAGAAGAAAAGATTAGTCTCCTATGTTAGCAGGAATTCTGGACTTGGAGTCCTCCACATCTATCAGATAGAACTAGTTATAAAGGACAAAAGGCAGGGCAAAGCTAACAGAAGGACACCATTGTCCAGCTGACCATCCTGGCTCTTGCAGGGCAGGCTCCTGTCTCTGTAACCTCCTCAAATCCCTGCATTCAGTATCCCCCATTCCGGGGCTCTGAGGCATTTTCCCAGGAAGGTGACAGACTTCCCCACCTAGAAGGGACCCCTGGCAGCAGCACCTCTCCTTCCACCTCCTGGAAGCATGTCCCAACCCCTCTCAAGCCCTGCAGATGCAGACTGCAGCCTTTCTTCTGTGCTGCTGCAGTGCAGGGTGCTTTCACTTGTCTTGTTGAACCACTGCCTCTACTTTGGTGATGTTTAAGCCCAAAACCTCCCTCTGTAGCAGTCTGCCTTGTTCCCTGCAGGGCTGGGGGTCCCACCACCATATACTATTCGCCCATCTCACAGACCCTGCTGCAGATAGGAAACGACATAAATCCATCAATGGCTAAAGCCTCCCCCATTGTGCACACTCACAAGCCATGCCTGGTGCTCTGCCTGCTTCTCCATCCCTGCTAACATGCATTCATGGTTCCTAACTCCTGGTGAGATATGCCATCATGGATCGATTGCCCATTGCAACTTCCCTGTCTCTACAATGGGCAAAGCAGAGCGGGACTGTGGGAGAAGTCCTGTTCCAAACACAGGGCTGAGCGTCCTTGCCTTTGCAGGACACTATTGGACAGCTGGAGGATGACCTGCGAAACACCAAAAACGAGATGGCTCGGCACTTGAGGGAGTACCAAGACCTGCTCAATGTCAAGATGGCCCTTGATATTGAGATAGCTGCCTACAGGTAAGGCCGCTCTATTCCTGCTCTACATGGACTTCCCAAGCCCAATCCCCTGACCCCACTAGGCTGCAGTATTTTCAGGGGCCCAGAAAATACTTGGGTACACACTCAAGGAGCACCACAAGCATGCTGTTCATCTCCCCCCCATGGATCTGCCACACTCCTGCCTGGGGAGCAGCCATGGCTCCACGTCCTGCCCCGATCTAGCAGCTGTGAACCACATCCCTCAGCCATCCCAGAAGCAGTATTTCTTAACGGGCAGAGTTGGGGTTGGAAACCTGTCTCTCTTGCAAAGTTAAGCATAGATGCAAAAGGCTGTGCCTCAGGTATTTATTTTCCTGGTGTTTCTGGAGAGGAAAGGAGAAAGTTGCTGTCATGTACCCCATATTGCAAATCCTCCAGAAATGGTTGACCAAAATAGGATTTTGAATCAGTTTCATGGTGCAGTGTGACCTGTGGTGATGGCTTGGACTTGCCTGCAGGGCACAACTTGCTCTCAAGTTTTGCAGATGTTTCACATCCCCATACTAACATCTTCCCTTGTGATGTGCTTACAGGAAGCTGCTGGAGGGAGAGGAGACCCTCTTCAACATGGGAAGTGGCGGCCTTCCATCACTCAATTCCCTCCCCAGCCCCACTTACTCCTTCCAGCCAAGGAGCTTTAGTTCCTCTACTCTGTCCTTCAAAGAGGAGGAGCAAGGAGAGGTTATTAAAGTGACCTCTAAAATATCATCCAGCAGGGCTGAGGTGATTGAGGGGACCATAACCTCTGTTAAGAAAAGAGGGAGGTTAAACCTGCATGGAGGAATCCTCACAAATGCAAAGATGTAACCATTAGGACCCTGTTCACAAGCATTTGAGGGGGAACAGTCTCCACTCGGCCTTGAAATTGCTCCTCTGGGCACAAAGCGCACTGGGCTCGCAGGAAGCCTCCCTTAAAACCACATAACACCCCCGGGACACCAACACAGGGATGGCTTCCTTTGGGTCCTGCCACACAGAGGCCGAGCTTGGCACATTGCTCCCTTTTAAATGGGGTGGGGGCACACAGGACAGGTAGCTAGAGATGCATGGTGGTCATTGTGGTGGTGGCACACGGGCTCATAGCAGGCTGCCTCTCACCTCCTGCAGTGGGCGGGAGAGGGGCAGCCAGCTGGGAATGCTGCTGAGCCAGCTCTCCGGGGAGGGAAACAGCTCCACATGTTTACTGTAACTAGTTTCAAGGCTACGTACCTTCATCAACTATCCAAATCCATGTACAGCTAAACTCTTCCACACTCCTCAAACTGTAGCCATCCACTTTTAACCCTAGAAGCACAGAAATAGCCATATTGGACTGTAACCACACCTGACTGATCTCAGCCACGTATGTTTTGAACTATAAAGGAATGTTAATTTTTCTTTGTACTGACAAATCTTGTTTTCTGACAGCACTAGTCAAGCCAGGCATACGGGGTTTACAAGCAGCAGGCACAGGGTAGGGAGCTGCCACATTGGAGGTGAAGGCACCACCATGCTGCAGGGTGCACACCTCACGTGGTGTCACTGTCTCCCAGTTTGAGGGTCTGAGGGTTCCTTGTTTGGCTGCACAGTGTTCACATGAAAACCCTGTGCCCAGATTAGCATCGTGCCCCAGCCGGCACTGGGAAGCTGCAGGACTCCTGAACACCAGCCCGCAAAGCATCCTTGTCTCCGCTCTAACTGTTCCAAAGTGTGCCAAATCTGATATAGGATTTAACAACCATAGGTTTCCTTCAATGCCTTAAATTGCCAGCGACCGCTTTTGCAAGAGCCGGAGACGCCGCGTGTTGTGTGTCAGTGCCCTGGCAGGGTTATCATCCCCAGCCCTCGCTGCCCTTGCGGTGCTGCCAGAGTAGTTCCTGGAACCAGCAAATTGTTTGCTCGCACTCTTTCCTTCTTCTATTGTAAGGCACAAGTTAATAATTAAAAAAAGAAATAGTTGTGTGGATCAAACCGAGCTGTTTTGTCGTCTTTGCTGCTGCGTCATCTTGGGAACACACCTGAGTGTGTGCCCCACAGCTGGTTCAGTGCCCAGCAGTCCCTCTGGGCTCCTGCAAAGAGCTCAGTGTCAGGATGCAGCTGCTCCTGATGGTGACACTGGACCCACCGATGGCAGTGGGGCATGTCTGGGGCTCACCCCAGCTGCCTCTCGTGGTGGCCCTGCTGTGCAGGGGTCCATGGCCAGCTGGCTGAGGGGGGAAGGTCTGCCACAGCCAAGTACACCCTCATTTGCTCAGAAAGCAGACTCTGAGGCTGTGATTTGCATCACACCCCTGACAGCTCAGTCCCAAGGTACCTGTCATTTCCTCTCCATGCTGCCTGTGTGCTCAGGGGTTAGAAACAGCCTTGTGCTTTGCCTGCACAAGTGAAGATAAAGTGATTTAACCAAGATCAGATGAAGAGAGGAGGGTGCACCCACCTCCCAAGTAAACTCAGCGGTCATAGGTGCTGTGACCAGCCGTGGCTTATATTTGGAAGATGCACACGTTCTGTTTGAGATTTGCCTGTAGAGGGAAAGAGCACAGGCAGCTCCCTACAGCATGGCCCTGCCAGAGCACACAGTCTTGCTGCTTTTCCATTCCTGCTTTGTTGCACCACATCATGGCAATCTGCCCCAGAGACACAGTGTGGCAGTCACAGGCTTCTCCACCAGAGCTGCAGGCCAGGGGCAGCATGGCTACACCTTGATCTTGTCACACTGGTAACCTTGGGGACCATGCCTTGGACAGGCTGCTCACCACAGGGTGACAGCCCTGGGGAGGGCAGCCCTGCAGGTTGGCAAGGGGCAGGAGGGGGGTCCCAGGGCATGGCTGGAGCAGTGCAGATCACCAGCAGCCCCCAGCAAAACAGCACAGAACGGGGTGTCCAGGCAGTGCCTGGGGGAGCCAGCACCTGCAGAGTTAAGTCCAAGGCACTGGCACATAAAACAAGATCAAGAAATGTCCAAATATCTCCTGGCTCATCTGTAACTTAAGAAATGCAAACACACAGTATTTCTCTGTCCATTGGGGGAATAAAAAGCAGATGTGACTGTGCAGCTAATGAAATATATTCTGAATTTCAAACATTCTCCAGTGCTGCTGCTTTCTGTCCCTTGAGCATAAGAAGCCTGACCTGTCCTTTGTTCCCAGCACAATCCTCATTCAGAATTCCTGCTTGCTCAGCTAACTGGATGCTAATAATGAAGCTGGGAATTTTACTTTGGTGATATCAATATGAAGGGCCTGCAGTGGCAGAGCAGGACAGAGGAGCTGCAGGAAGGACAAGAAACTATTTTGGAAAATGGCTGAAGTGAGGGCCAGCCCAGAGATTTCTTGCATTTCTGGAGCTCTGCAGCAGTTTGGTGCTGTCTCATAGTGTTAAATTCCAGAGGTGACAGAGGGGCAACAGATAGAGAGGCCCATGACTACACTCATTCTCTTTATGAGAAGAAAAATGACAGCAAAGAGGGACTGAATATGTGGCCAATGCTGACCTCTGGCTATCTCCATCCAGCCTCCTTTTCCATTGCTTTCTTCTTCAGAGCAGCTCCTTTTACCTGCCTGCTTATATGCACCAGAAGGTTTCTACAGTGAAACCATAATCTAGAACAGGACAATAAATTCTCCTTTGTGGTCCCATCTTTCTTATTGGGTTAAACACTCAGGCTGCCAGAGGGAAGGAGTGACTCACACTGCAGATGCTGAAAGATTTATACCTCTATAAAACTGTGACCTCTTGGATAAAAGACAGCTGTGGACATGGACTGCACCATCACCTCAGGAAGCAGCAGAGCACAGCTATTTCTCCATGATACTGCACATCCTTCATCTTTATGCTAGGGAGAACTTGAGCTTCCACACAGTGAGACAAATTCCCACCACTGGACTGGCTGCTTGTTTTTTCCCTGAATGTAGATGCTGGCCCATGCAGTGGAGATGTAGAGCTCCCTGAAAACAGACAAAGTTGCTGCACACAGAAAAGTTTTGCTAATGAAACTTATCTAGATGCTGCACTTCATTAAAAAGTAAGCCAAAGAAAAAGCAGACAAAGAAAAAAAAAAAAAAACGAACCAAAACCACAAACCCCAAAACCCCAAACGTTTTCCTTTGGCAGGAATGCAAATATCTCCTTTTCCAGACTAAGGAAGAATGCTGTCATTCAGCAAGAAGGAATCAATAAGCAATTCAGAGCAGTCTCTTCCGGCACCTTTGGCTGGATCCAGCCAACTCTCTCTTTGCCAGCTCTTGGCACAGACACCTCTTTCAGGAAAGGAGCTTCTTCCTGCAAAGAGTGACCCACATGGAGCCTGAACACCAGCAGCCAAACAGATGTTTCTGAATGATCAAATGTCCCCATCACTGGGGTTTGACACTTGGAAGCAGAGTTTATGTCAAAATAGCACAAGCAATGCCAGCTCATTCATGCAGGACTCCACAGGCCTATGGGAATAAGGATCCCTTGGCAAATGCAGCACAACATGCAAACAGGGCACTGCCTGGGGTGGGGTGGGAGGGTTTTCATTGACCGTGGTCTGCTTCAGTGCTTCCGGCTGAACCAAAGGGGTGCAGAGCTGGGGAGTCAGGGGGAAAGCACTCCTAAAGATGGTGCAGGGGTCTTCATCCAAAACCCAGCTCAGCCAGACATGAGCCTGCAACTCTGTGACAAGCAATTCCATCCTTGTTAAAGCAGATACTGTGCTGGTCAGAAGTGACATAGAGCATAACACATGCTAAACATCTGCTTAGACAGAAGAGAAATACTCAGAAAATGTCAGAGTGCAATTCCAGAGCCCCAGGTACACATTCACTTGCTGACGGCAGCAAAGCTCTTGAGGTGCTGTATCAGTTCTGAAACAACAGAGGCCCAAAGTCCATTCCTACCACAGCAGGGTCCCTCTGCTCCTTGGCCTTTGAGTCGAGAGGCAGCTGCTGCCTGCCTGCATGCCAGAGAGCACAAGGAGAAACAAGTTCTTGGCTCTCCAGTGTCCAGAGCAGCCTCGTAAATGCTCTGACAGACACGTAGTCATTCTCTGAGATGATGCACATGCAGACTCAAGTGTGGTCTGTAAGAAAAAGCTTTTTGGAGATGCCAAAAGCTGAGATCAGACTGAAAAACAAGGTTTACACTGAGGCTCAGAACATCATTAAGTCTAAGCAAATTTTCAATGGAAATGCAGAAAAAAATAAAAAAGCCCTAAGTCCCAGAAATGACACCTCATTAGCAAATTCCTAGTCTACCAAGGAGGCCTAAGAGATGTGTGAATAACAATGCCTAAAGCCAAAATGATTCAGCAGGCCAAAACATTTCAGCTAGATTCTTAAGGAAGCAAGGATTACAGGATCATACCGTGACTCCATGTCCTCTTTACCCTCTGCATCCTCCCCATCTAATTTCTCATGCTCATCAGCTTAACTTCAGCCACATTTGAGAGCACTGGAAGTCTCCAAGACACCAAACCCCTCTCAGTTTCAGGCTATCAGGGACGTAGGTGAAACATCCTCATGGACTGAGAAGCTGAGCTTTCCCTACTGGACACCAGAAAATGCATTCACAGGACAGAGGTTATGGATGCCTCAACACCAAGGGCTCCAAAGCAGTTCTCACAGAAACACAATTTCTCTCAATCCTTACCAAGCCTCCACCACCCACTTTTCTATTGCTAACGTTTCCTTTGGAAGAAAACAGACATTTTAAGCTTTCATTTCCAAATAGACTATTATACCACACAATTAGGAAATGCAAGTTCTCTTTTCCACTTTGGGAAACATTTGTTTTGCAGACCACTGCTGTATTTGACACAAATACACTGTTTTACATTAAATCCAAACCCAGTAAGGATAGCAATACAGCTCCAGCAAGAATTCTGCAGCTGCAGGGCAGGTAATCAATATTGCATTTCAGCTCAGATGTGATTACCATTTTTCTCTCAAAATTAATAGAATTTGACTTGTCCAGTGATTAAACCTGTATCTATGGCAACATTCTGAAACCTCAGTCAATGTAAATATCCTTTGGCTCATTCAACAAGGGTCTCTTAAACAAGACATGGTAAAATTCCATTTGTGGCCACCTTGCTTTTCTTTCTGCTGAACTAATTAGTGTTACAGAAGAACCACGAGGTAGAAAAAACAAACAAAAAGCAGAAGTGAAGAGAATGCATAATTTACAACACCTCTCCATCTCTCAACAGGTATTTATGACAGCCTAAAAGGTACATTTTAAGAACCTAAACACTCAGGCTGGCCCTTGGTGCATTCTGTTGAGCATATTAAAAGATTCATGGGAACAATGGGACAATCTCTTTTTAAAAAAGGCATGTAATACATAAAAACTCCTATATCTGTTAGCAGTCTTTCTGTCAGCTGCTGGAATGAATCCCTCCACAGATTCGTACTGACAACAAATTTCATACAAATTATATTCCACGCTGAAGTAAAACCAAAAACGGCAGGGATGTAATTTTCCTAGTGACTGTTAAAAATGTATTAACATAAATCATTACTCATAAATGATTAATGATTCCCTGAAAATAAATTCAACATGGACTAGTATTAGATAAGCTTGAATGGTTTTTCAATAAAACTCTTTGGCTGTTTCACATCTACAGAAATAAGCTGTAAGAGCTCCCCTGGCTCACACGTGCCACAGTCTGGTGGCAGTGCAGAGCCAGGCTGGGTGCAGTGTCATGTTCAGAACATAAATTACAGCTACCCCTGGCCACTGCAGGTCCCCTCTGCTCAGAGGGCTCAGCTGCACATTTCATCCATCTATTGAACCTTATCTTCTTCTTACACTGGACCTGTACTGAAGGCAAAGAAAACAGGTAGAATGTAACCAATACGACTCTGCTCATGATTTGACTGGAGCTTGATTCTGCATTTATAAGAAATCCAGAGGCCAAGGCTCATCATCTCCTCTTGCTGGGAATTAGCAGGTCTGTACCTGAACTCAGAATTATGCTGCATTCACAACCAGTATTTACTAAGGATCTGTGTTAGCCATGATGCTGTCAAGAAGGTTATGAGAAAGGAAAACCAGAATTATCTCATGAAGTAAAGAAACAATAGTGTCTGTAAAATAATGAATGAGTCCAAGCACACCTTTCCTCACTTCCAGAGCACGAGGCTGGCTCATTTCCCATGAGGGCAGAGATGCCATCCCATAGACGGCCTCTTGTTACAGATGCTCTTCCATCATCAGGACCAAAAGTGGCTGGAAGGAAGCCAAGGTTAAAAGGAGACCAACAGAAATAAAACAGCAGCAGGAGAGCTGAAAGAAGATTGGCACATTTTAAAGCAAGCAGGCTGATTATGCAGGAAACCACAGAGCCTCAGCTCAGCCTTGGCAATAGCTAAAGGTCACCCTGCTGCACACGGATGTGCCCCAGGGGACCTGCAGCGCTAGAGAGAAGGAACACATCAGTGCCTTCAGGTGAAAGAAAGCAGGATGTTCAGCCAGGAAAACTATGCTAAAAATACACTTTCTGAAGGCAGGTGAGGAAGAAATAGAGAGAAGTGGACAAAAGGGAAATAACAGGTCACTAAGCATTCATGTCAAAAATACCACGGGCTACAAACCTTCAATCCTCCTCATTAAGCCACCAAAAGGGTAAAGAAGGGAGTGTTGGCCTTCTGCATTTTAGCCAGCATGTGATTTACCCCACAGGAAAATCCTTTGAAGGTACCCAGGAGGCCCTTTTTTTTTTTAAAGCAGAATTTGACACTGACATTACTGCCAGTGGCAGCACAGCCCCCTTGGGGCCATGCAAGTCAAATGCATCCTAGAATGACATTAATTTGAATTAATTATCAGTTTCCATACAGCTGTTAAACTCTGCACATCAGCCCTTCTGTTGACATGAAGTTCAAGCCAGGATATGGGTGAATTTGCAATCTAAAATGTGACTATGTTGATAATGACATTTTAGCATAGAGCTATAAATTTGAAAACAAATCCCTGAGTGATAATGGAACAGGAAGGGGCAATATTGAGTATGTGAAGCAGATGCCTTGATTTCAGTGGCAGAGAAAGAGTCAGTTCACAGGGACTCAAGAACAACAGCCAAAACCACGAAAGACTAAAATTGAGAGGTGGCTTTCACAAAAAGATGTTCTTGTTGAAAAAAGGGATAGGATTATTTCTCCTGTGTTTCTGTGGAAAAAATCATCTTGACTTCTTTACTGAGCTATTTCTCACCAAAATTCTCAATAACAGTCTCAGAGATTTCATGTTACTCCAGCTAATAGCATCACACTTAGCTCCAGTGGAGACTGGTATTGAATTACCCTTCACCATTCAGCCTCTTAATTGAAATTTGACATTCTAACAACCCCAGAGTACATTCAACAGTTTCACTATCATCTACTATAATTTTGAGGCTGACATAGGAAACATGGCATGGAAACACAAGGGCTCAATTTTAAATTGGCTAAAATAAAGTTTATTTTACTGTTACAATATATAATCTTTTATCAATGCAACTCACGAGCTGTTTACAAAATAATCTCCTTTTCTGCTGCATTTTAAACACTACTTTTATACAAACTTTAAAAGTAAAATAGGAGTTTGTAGCTAAAAAGGCTTTTTGTTACATTTTTTAGAAGCATCACGAGAATTACTTCAAACAAAACTTCTTTTTCTTATGGTGCCACCTTCACAGAAAAAACAATGTTTATTGTAAAGACCTGAGGGAGGATTCATGAAAGCTTTCCTTAGACAAAGGATGCCAGTCCTCTTAGACTGACAGTGAACAAATACATTTGAGGCCTTGCAGCCCTGGGGTGCATTGGGAAGAGTGTGGTCAGCAGGTCAAGGGAAGTGATCCCACCCCTCTGCTCAGCCCTGGGGAGGCCACATCTGGAGTGCTGTGTCCAGTTCTGGGCTCCTCAGTACAAGAAAGACAAGGAGCTCCTGGAGAGGGTCCAGCAGAGACCACAAGGGGTTGCTCTGCTCCTTAGAGACACTTTCAATGTCCCTTGCTGCTCCTGGCAATGTCCCCTCCATGCCTGACTGGCTGCCAAGGGCTTCCAGGTCTGGATGGAGCTTGGGGCTGCTCCTCAGGTGTCCCCAAGCTCCAGAACCCCTGTACAGCTCAATCAAACCCTAAACCCTGGATTTAGCTCAGCTGCTGCCGCTGCCTCACCAGCTGACTGAAAGAAAGAGAGGAGTGAAAGAAGGAAGAAATTCTTTACATTGAGGATGGCAGAGCACTGAACAGGCTGCCCAGGGAGGGTGTGGAGTCTCCCTCTCTGGGGACATTCCAAACCCACCTGGACACATTCCTGTGTCAGCTGCTCTGGGTGACCCTGCCTTGGCAGGGAAGTTGAACTGGATGATCTCCAGAGGCCCATCCAACCCTAGCAATTCTCTGGTTCTGTAACTTAGGTGCTCTGAGATGCCTTCCAAAGGAATCTCCTCTTTTTCCCTGCACTGACTGTAGGGAAGGAGCTTGGTGCCTAATGGAAGCTTTCATGAATCCCACACTGATGACCCAGTATGCAGCATGACCATGGCACACAGAGCTCTCTGGTCCTTCATGCTGCACGAGACAA
This sequence comes from Prinia subflava, assembly GCF_021018805.1. Lineage (NCBI taxonomy): Eukaryota > Metazoa > Chordata > Aves > Passeriformes > Cisticolidae > Prinia > Prinia subflava. The sequence continues at coordinate 12,237,484 of NC_086255.1, read as the reverse complement.
GGCGGAAATCGTAAACAGAAGAAAATCTGAAGTGTTACAGTTGTCACAAAATCTAGTATTTTAACATGTTAAAATTAAAGTCACCTAATGTCCTCTGTGAAGCTGGTAGTAACAGGCAAGTATTACATTACTGAACCCTGGTCTCCACTACAATGCACTAAAACACATTAGAAAGAGTGGAAAAAGTGACCATTTTCACAGCTGCTGGAGAGGTATGTGCTAAAGTGAATGGATTTATGCTCCTGACAGTCCAGTCAGTTGATGGATTTTAAATCAGGTTGACAGTGATTAGTTTACATACAGCAAGCAGGTAGAAAGAGGTGCTACTTTTTTTTTCATGCATAGTTTAACCAGCTTTCAGCCAGCTCATCTCTATTCAGACTAGAGATGCATGATCCACCATTTGGTATAAGCCAAACTACCAGCAAATACATTTCCAGTGCAAACAAAATTGTCTTTCTTCAAGAAAAACAACAAATTTAATGCTACTTCTCAAAAAATAATGCTTATGCTGCATCATTTTCTACCTATTTTGGTCTGCATTTCTGAAGTTTCCTTCCTCTCCCCAAATCACATCCAAAGACAGATGATCACAGTATACTTTTTTTTAGGTAAATGACTGTCTCTTCCCCAAAACAAATTATACTGCTCATTGAAGATCATCCCTGAGAGCACTGTTCTAGCTAGACACTTAGACAGCAAGAGAAATCTCAGAGCTTAGAAGAAAAAAAAGGCTGTTCACCCTGTGAAATCTTGTGGTTTTAGAAAGTAAAAAAAAATTAGCTACTTTTAGCATTTAATTTCCCTGAGCTGAGTGAAATTTGAAGACAGTAATTTGTAACATGAAGCTTAGCAACATCTACAGCTGTACTTACAGAAGCTGCAATTTGTTACAGTGGTAAAGTCAGGCCTTACATTACAAGCACACAGCAGTTAGTGGTGGTTCCTTTCACTTGCTTCCTGCCACAGGAAATGTGACGGCTTCTTTGGTGAGAAACAGCAGTGAAGAAGCTCCATTGACTTCAGATTCTTTTGCCTTCTGATATTCCAGACACCTTTAAATTAGTGGAGATACCACCAGGCCATAGTGCAGTACAAGTAGACCATCCTAGAGAGAAGAGAAGAGAAAGAAACTGTCTCATCATAGCACTTCCCTTGGTCCACGGGGCACTTCTGTCACCTGGTACAACAATTGCTGCATGGCAGGACCCCAGGCACAATCTCACCATTTTATACCGAGCCCCTTCCATATGGAGAATGCAAGTTTTGAAGGATCAAGGCAATTAATTGACTGTATTCCCCTCTCCTCTTTGAGATGGAAAAGGGTGTTAAAAAAACCAGTGAAATCTGGTACTGCTTTTATATTAAAGTTATAATGGCATCATAAAATAGGCTCTTGTTAACAAGTTGTGCTGATTTCCACATGATATTGTGGAGCAGAAAAAAATGTAACCCATTAAGTAGTTCTAGAAGGTGCTGCCAAAAGTTGTAGCACAAGAGTCCAGACTACCACTATATAAATTTGTTAAGTAACAGATACATTGGATTAAAAAACTTCTAAATGACAAACTATTAGTTTATTAACTCATGTTTCTCCTCTTCAAAGACTGCTCGACATAAAAAATCCCTTTCATTTGTGAAACAGGACACTTCTGACCCATTAGTCTTACTTATGTCACTTAATTCACAGGCAGCTGCTGAAAGGCCTAGCACTTAGTCTGCTTCCACCACAGACCCACTGGGAATCTGACTTTGCATTACACCTGCTTATATGAACAGACTTTAAAAGAAGTTCTTTTTTGAAGAGAGAACTACATTAGTACCAACTGATGTTAGATTTTTTACTATATTTTACTTCAGATGTTTTTATCTGTTAATACATAGGATGTAAGATAACGTATTAGTACCAACTCACTAGCTTATCTTCATTTTCTCACCCTGTTAATAACCAGGAATCCATTGCTAACTCCTGAAAGGATACAGGAGGAAACAGGAGCTTTAGCTCACTAGGTGATTAGCATAAATTGGGATAGAAGCATTGCAAAGTAGAACAGGTTATAAGAGGTTACTCAGGAACCTCTTGGCACATAAAAACATTGCAATACCTTCCCAAAGGTACTTATTCCTTGTGTCCACTAGTTCCTTTGAAAAAGAAAATAAGACATATTCAAAACTTTATTTTTGGAGAAAAATTGTGGCGAAAATCAATTTTTCCTCTATTTTCCAGTTTCTTAAAGGAAATAAATATTTATGCAAGAAGAAAATGCTACAATGCATCCTTTGGTGAATATTTTTGAAACAGTACATTTGGCAGTAGGACATTTAAAGGAAATAGCCCTGTTAAACCCAAGGTCAAACCCACTGCAATTCCTTCTCTACGAAGAGGAGCTGAGAGTTACCCCAGTACTGGCACTTGTTACTCTGTAATTATTCACTTGTAAAGTATTACACATTTCTATCTATGCTCAGCTGCTTTATCTAGATACTGTTATTAAAAGAAAGTCCAAACAGAGAATGAGCTCTCACTGCCCATTACAAATCTCAAGGCCAACTCAGGCCAGAAGAAAAGCAGAGCTCTCCAGTGTCCTTTAACACATATTTGTGACTCTGACCTAAAAAATTGCAAAGGATTCCACCTCTTCCACCCAGCTCTAAACTTTACAGTGGAACTGACAGCCCAGAACATCAGAGCATACCCCCCTTTTCATGCTCTAAGAGCAGCAGCAACAAAAAGTGCCCCACTTTCCAAATTCAATAACCCCATAGCAAAGAGTAAAACACTTCCACAGGAAATGTGTGCTAGAAGGTCACAGTAATTACATTAGAGCACAGCTCTTGCTGCCTAGCTCAGGAGACCAAAACATCAGCACAATAGCATTGGGTTACAAAAAGGTGAGAGCTATAGAGAGACCATTATAACCTGCCAAACCTCTGTGCCAAGGGCCAAGGACATCAAGGAGGCGACTCCTTTTAGCTTTTCCCATGTGTGAGCTCATTATATCCATCAGTGATGCAGAACTCTGAGAAGGCCCAGTTTTAGACTAGTGAAAATAACCAGCAGCTTGGGTCAGGTTGCATTTGTGTAGCAGAGGGGAGGAAGGTAATACAGGGAAGAAGTCATATTCCCATTTAGTTAATAACAAGTTTCCTTTTTCAGCAACTTGATCAAACTCTTAATTACAGGCGGATCTCAATGCCTGGTAACAAAACTGATCCTTTAAAAGTATCCGTAAGCATCTTTGATCACTCCTTGCAGTAAAGTCCACACTAATTAAAACAGAAAAAAGCAAAGTTGTTTCTTATTTTATAAATTCTGTCAGTGACTTTTTAATGTTTTTGCCCTAAACAGAGCTAGAAATCCTACTTTCAGCTAATTAGGAAGATTTAACCAACCACCCAATTTCAGAAACATTGAAATATCTTGACATCTACAAGATTAAATAAGATTTATTCCTGATTCTTTTTTAGCCTTCTATAAGCTACTCAGAAATAAACATATTAATTATGTTTATTATTATTAATAATTATTATTAATTAATAAACATATTAATGCATACATTCAACCACAAAAATTAGCTGTCTATTTACTCCAATAAAACAACCCAAACAGGTTACTAAGGGGTCAATGTCAAGAATATTTATTTTATCATCAGATCACACTTGGTCTTCCCACTCTTGTTGGAAAGGCAGAAATGTATCCAGAAGAGCTAAAATCCTGCTAGCTTGCACCTCCAGGAGACTTTCATTTACTCCAGCTCTAAGGCATCACTACACAGTGCTAGTCAGTAGGAAAAAAAAAGAAATACAACACCCAAAATCTTCACAAGCAAATCTTAACAAACATTCAGTGTAAGTAAAAGCCACTAAAAACCCCACAGTGATTATGGTTCAGAACAACAAATCACACACAACATATGTGATACTGCACTGCAAATGCTAGCAAAGAATGCACATTAAAATTAATATATTTGCCAAAGAGAAACTATCTGCATTTTTATAATCACTTTTCCCAGCAAAAAGAATAATTGCTGACATGAATGAACTTACAATACTCAGAATAGCAGCTATTTTTCTCCTCTAACAGTGGTTATACTCATCTAAATAAAAGAGCTCAATGTTTATTCCTTCAAATGACTTTCTGTTTTAGAAGTAGCTACTGAAGCTGTTTTCTTTGCATGAAGCATCTACAACGAACCTCAGAAACCTGTAAATGACAACAGCACTTTTGAACAGTGTCTCAGTATCCTACTGAGAGCTGTTAGGGACATTCCAACACTGATTTGGAAAGGCTGGAAAGTTACAAAGGCACAAGATGCCCTTGGAGTTTAATGTAAAATTCATCAAATGCTCCTCTGTACTTGTAGTTTCACTGGCCAAGACAACTGTGTCCCTTATTGAATTTCAGATCCTGGTGAGAAACAAACAACTCTCACCATTTTAGACTTGACCTATCCATTGGGATTTTTTTTCATGGGTGATTATCTAAAAATATTTTCCAAGGTTTTTTTAATCCTAGAAATGCATCCTCTTGATTTCTATAAAAATATTATAATGTTAGACTAAAGAACATGAAAATGTCACAATCATTTCAATATAAAAAAAGAAGCAACATTCCTAACTATTTGTCATCCTTAGAGATCTTCTAACAATATGAAGAGAAATTAAAGATGAACCTGGTCTTTCAAATTTCCTGTCAAAAACTGTCACAGTACAGCTGGTCCACATGTAACAAAGTGACTATGAAAGAACAAGACTTCACAATAAGCCAAGATGTTTCTTTACTATTTGTTTGTCCAGTAGAGAAGCCTTGAGAGAATTAACTGCTAGCATACTGATTTGGTAATAAATGAGATCTGAAATATCACTGGAGAATGCATCCCAAGACAACTGCTCTCTTTGTGGAGCTGCTGACTGGTACTTTATCACTAGACATCAGGCAGACCCAGTTCTGACAAGAAATGAAACTGCTGCAGTATTCCTTGAAGTGCTCCCCCAAGAGCATTTCTCATACAAGAAAAGCTTTTGTGCTAAGCTCAAGTCTAAAAACATAGATGTGATTATTCCCCTGGACTGAGAAATACATCATCCCCCTGCCATCTACTGAAGCTTTTAGTAGAAGGCACTTCCATCACTATGTGCTGATTGCGGAATTTACTTACAATGGCTCACAGTGTTAGAAACAAGTTTGTAACCAGTGCCCACTTCCTCCCAGTTTCTATCTCCTGCTCCCCAAACTTATGTTTCCATTTCTTCTTCATGCTATTATAAAGCAGCTAAGACATCAGCTGTGGCATTTATTCCCTTCAACTGCAGAAACAGCACAAGCCTCACAGATTTTAATGCCTGCCAACATTAACATGAGCCAAATACCTCTGCCCTGACTTTGGGACCCCTCCTAGTGATTTAAATCAGGTACAAGTGATGCAAAGTCCAAGAGATCTCAAAATCAGCTTTTTACTTCCTGCCCCCAGCACAGAAGCCTTCCTGTAGCATAAGAGAGCTCAGCAGGAATTTAAAGGTAAATGTTTGTGCATGTGTGTGCACAAACAAGTGAGGAGAGCTAATTTAGCTACTATTTTAGCCCTTCTGCTATCTGCTAAGATTGCTTTCCAAATAAAATACTAATCCAATCCTATTTCTTCCCACTGTATTAAATATTAATTTTTCAGACTTCCAAGTTCAGATTAAGATAAAATTTACCATATATCACAATTTTACATCTCTATCTTATTTGCACTTGCCAGAGTACTTTATTGTTTTTGCAGTTCTTCTAAAATGGTGTGATCCTTTAAAGATTCTTTGACAATATTCACAAAGAATTTTTAAAAAAGGCATTCTTAATTGCAAAGCCAGCAACACTAAAGACAGCAAGTTATCAACAAAAAATAGCTGGCCATACACTTATGCTGTGACCAGAGCCAATACAATATGCATCAAGCACATTTACTGCATTCATTACCCTTTATCTTTGGCTTGTGTTTTTATAAACAAGTTTATTCTCCGACCCAGTCACAAGGATAGCCTTATTTGGGATTTGTCCTCTGATTTCCCACAGAGATGCAATTGCCAAGGAGGAAAAACAAGGAATATTAATTGAAAGAATGGCTGGTAGATTTTGTCACTGGTAAGACAGCAACTTGTTTTGGGGAAAAAAACCAAAACACCTGAACAAAAGCAACACCAATACAAACCCCTCATACCCAAAACATCATGAGACCAAGAAGAACATGGTACACCTGTCAACTCTACTTACAAGATAAAAATGATTTTGCACAAACTACAGAGACTTTTCTAAGTGACTTCTTCAGACAAGCTGGTGCTACCTAAGAGAGGTCTTCTGTTTAGAAACAGAGAAGCTGGAGCAAAGCCCCAGCTGCCACGTACCTGCACTGCGCTCTCTCCTATGACCTGGCGGATTTCCCTCAGTGTCTGGTAGTGCTCCAGCAGGTGATCACCACAGATTATATCCACCTGTGGAGAAACACAAGCATGGTTATGTCCAAGTTGCCTTTGGAGTAGCAAAACAGTATCCAAGCCCTTTCAATTTTATCAGCAGAGTTTAATGTTAGCATGTTAGACACTAAAGCCATCATTACCTCTGCTGTATTTAGCATTCACAGCACTACTGCACTGCTCTAATGCCTTTCATGGCCCTGACCTGGACTCACTGCTGAACAGAGGGGACAGTTTATGTTTCACTCAGTTTGGTGTGTCCACTGAAACAAGCTATTTAGTAATAGCTGTGATGCATTTAATGGGAATTTAGATCATGCATTAAAATGATTACAAAACATCTGGCATCATTCATCAGTTGCAAAAGAGGGAAACTTGTTTGTGCCACCAACAGAAAGAGCCATTGCCCCCCTCATTCTTATCTTGAGGGAGAAAAAACATGACTAATTCCACTTAATACTTTGGAAGATGTGCCTTAATAGGAAAGGGCATCCTGGTGCATGCCATTGTCAGCAGTTACATCCCACAGTCCTCCTTCAGCATGCACTCAGTCAGTATTCCTGGGGTGCAGCTGCAGGGCACACTCAGCAGTTCCATGCACTGTCCTCTACTGCAGCTGAACTCTGTCAGTGGTGCCTGCAATTCCACGAGAGGCACTTTTGTTTAGCCCATAAAAACAATGATTTTGTGGAAAACAAACCTTGATCAGGTATTTTGAATTCCTTGCTTTGATTATTATGAAAAATTAACCATAAAATTCCCATGGATTTGCTGTGCATAATGTAAATCCAGCCTCTAACGTTCCAGATTAGAGCAGCTAACACAGCACTGTTTTTGTCTCAACTGAAGCTTGCTTACATTTTCCTTATGAGCAATTTCTAGATAAGGAAATGAGCTTGCTCTCCTTTGTGAATTGACAAGACCTCAAAACTGAAGATAAGAGCATTGACACTAAGCAGTCCCACAGCTTTCTGGAGGGGAACTGCCTAAGCTCTGCCCCTGCAGCAGCAGGGGAGCACACTGCAATATCATGACGTATTGCCTTAAACAGCCACTTTCCACCACAGGATGTGCTCTGTGCTGCAGCTATTCCACTCCCCCAGATTTGTCTTCTTCTGCAGGCTGACCCACTACCTCTCTCTTGCTTTTCATGGGAAGATTTAATAAGATTTATGCTGGCAGACCACATTGTTCTGAGACTTGGGAATGCAGGAATTCTACTCCTCAGAGTTTCAAAAAAGACTAATTTACTGCACCATCTGTATTGTATGAGAATGATGCAGAATACTCCCTTGGTGTTTGATTCTTAATTTCTTAAGATGTAAACTGCTTAGTAGTACTTCTGCTTTTAGCTTACAGGAGGAAGCCTGGAAGTAAAAAAATTTGTGGACATAACAGTAAATACTGATTAGCTATTGATGCCTATATACTCACATATTTAACATCAGCATTTGATGTATTTAACACAGTATTTGAAAAATATATTTATTTTCCTTTTGGAGAACTGTCTGCAGTTCTTTCTGCTATCTTCCATCCACTCATAACTTCTACAGTTATTACTGCAGGAAGACAAACACGACTGCTTTGCTTTCTAGAGACATGAGTTTAATTATTTTTGCTTTATAAGCTTAGTTCTACAATTTTTACAGCATAAGGCACTGGAAACTCAAACTTGCTCCCATAACACATAAATGTTTTATATATATTCTACAGAAATAGAAAATCTAACCCGTTTGACCAATACAGGATGCAAACAGACAGTCACAGCTGCTGACAATCTCTCAAAACAGAATTAGAATGCTTGTTTGAAAGTACACTGTTGTACCTGCTGCTCCAGTTTCAACTGGCAGTCATTAAAGAGCCAGTGTCTAATAAGAAATTGAGAAGAGTTTTTCACATTTACCGTATTGGAGTTCTCTGAATACCAAATGCTTAATCTCCTAATTCCAGCACCAAAGCCTGAAATTCTGCCTGCTAATTGTTATGCTACCATTCACTCTATAAGGACAAGAGAATAAAACATAAAATGAAAAAAAAAATCTCAGGTCAGTGCAAAAATAAGTTGTGAAATGTGTCTAGAAGGAACAAGGAGGAATCCTTGTCATACAGGAATTAGTATGTCTCAATACAAAAGAGGTACCAGCACCACAAGTGCTATGAATTTACTAAAATTTCAAATGACTGGTAAATTTGAAGCCAACTAGTACTGATTGGCTGAGACAGCAGTAACTGTAGCTTGACATTTTGTTGAAAGGAAGCTTGAAGGTGGATCTGCTGAATACTCAGTCAGTTCTGTTAAAATTCTTATTAAAATAAAGTAGGTTTTCCATTATGCCATTTCTTTTCTTTTGGTGGCATGTCTGCTATCAGAGCTATTTCTCTCAAAGCCACCACATAACAGACAATTATAAATTCCTGCTCACTATGTAAGACAGAGATAAAAATAGAAAAAGTTCATGCAAGGGACACGTCACATAAGACTCATCCCAAGGGATAATTTGGCCCAGAAAGCAGTTAGCTTCAATTTTTTCCAAACCAGCTCATACCCAGGGAAGGACATGGAAAACCCCAAGTTTTAGAGACTGACATGAGTATTTGGGCTAATTATTCAAAAACCTGTCAGAATTTCCTATTTCCTCTAGCTGCTGTTTACTTTCCAGAAGCCCTGGATGCTTTTATTACAAGGTCTAAGACTGGCATAAAGAAATGGCATCAACAACTACACTGTATATGAGCACAGAGTCCTTTCTCCCAGTCTCCCCCAAGACTGCAGTTCACACACTTTTAGGAATGCACATCTGGTTATGGAACATTTCTGTTCCATCAGCTACATTACTGAATTCCAAGCAGCTGAGCTGCAAGTCTTTCAGCAGTTTCTCTCATCCTTAGAGAAACATCCTGAAGAAACAGCAGGAAGGAATACTGCTGCTGCAGGAGGAGCTCCAAGGAAATCACACTCTAAAGAAAACTTCTGATGCCAAAGACAAGAATCTACTGGGCTCCAAACATCACAACCCGTATTTAGCTCCTATCAGATGTTACCTACTTAGCTATTACTGGCAATTCCAGTTTCTAAGAGATTATTTTCACCCTCTCCCAACAAATTCCAGCAAGAGTATTCAAGACAGACCTTGTAATTAGAAGTATGCATAAACACATACAGAAAATTAATCGTTGCCTAAACCACAGAGTTCAAAACAAAGCATCAGATAGACTAAACTACAGTCTGCCAGCTCAAGTGGTAGGTAAAAATAAACAAAGCCTTAACCTTCAGATAAACTAGGGAATTTAAATCATAATCCATTTGCAAATGCAAATACAGAAGTCTGAAAGTAATCTGAAGCCTCAGAGTAGAAAAAAAACCAACAAAGGCAGTAGCTTCAAAACTGTTTTTTTGACTTTTATATATACTGCCACACACGAGCCAGATGGCTTATTTCACATTTTCATTTAACTAAAACCATTGCACTTGTGCAGGTCAATGAAGAAGGGCAAGTATTAGCTCGCTTTGCCTTTGTATGCTGCCACATTCCCACTTTCCTGTCTAGTTTTACCTTTGAAACAGCAGAATCTCTTGGCTTTGAATTTCACTGGCTGAAATTTTACATGGCACTTGAGAAATTCTGTCCAATTAGTATGGTAATATGAAAATCTGAAGAGATGGCAAATGAGTTAAAAGTTGTTCCTTGCAGATCACAACATTGCAAACAATTGATTTTTTAATCCTTACTGTATAAAAAACTCTAACATTACTTCTGGAATCTAATGCATAATGGAAATATCTGTCCAAAGCACAGACAACTTGTGACTGCTACAGCAAGTGACGTACCTGACAAGCAGGGTCTAGATCCATTTTTCTTCTGAGGAATTTCTCCACATGTCCAATTGTTGCCTCCCCAGAAACACGCACAAACTTCTTTTCCAAAGGCTGCACAGAATAAATAAAGATTTTCAGTTAAAGTTAAGCCAAGGGTTTTGGCACTAATCCCTCATAAACTCCAAAATCAAGCAACAGCCCAATAACAAGCAAACATCTTACATTCTTGAACCCTTCTCCAGTCTACCTGCAGACTAGCTCATAGGGAATGGACTTAATATGTATTAAGACTCCAGATGCTGTTTAAACATTTAAAAATAATAAGCAATTGATTACTTTTAAATGTTTTAAACAATCCTATGTTCTGTGTGGCCCAAAAAACCCAGGATAAACAAGGCAGAAAGAAGAGCAAGCATGAGACAGAAAGGGTAGGAGGTGATACTGAACATAAAAAAATACTGTGATATAGGAGGATAAAAAGAAGAAAAAAAAATGCTGGATAGGTGTGATGTTATACAACAATAGATTTGAAATGCACTGTAATACAAGATTGGTTATGATTATTCTGATGAAAGTTCCAGTTGCACTCAGTATAAGAAAACCAAACTAAATTTAATATACTCAAGTTATAATTATTTCTGAAGTAAGCTGTAGGAAAAAGAAAATCACATTTATACCTTAAAATTCCCTGTGCCTTCATTAGCTCTGAAAAAAACAAAAAAGTAAATAGTCAACATTGCTAAGATTATCAGTTATTAATATCCTCAAGCTCTTTATTGTAACAGTGACTTATTGATTTATGAGTCTTGCAGATTCAACTAATTCTCCCAATTCAGGCTCCTCCTTTCATTAAATTGCTATACATAAAATAATAGTGGACTGAAATATCTTTTTCTCCTACCCTTTATTTTTCTGCTCCATTTTTCTTTTGAATTCTGCTATTTATGATGTTACGATGTTACTGTGATTATCTCCACTTCTAAATATGTACCAGGTATCAGACACAGTTAAGTAAAGCTACCATGAACTAAGAAACAAACAAAAAATCTTTTCCACTACAGCTGTCATTTTCTTTGATACAGTTCCACAGCCACAGGTGACCACACTATAACTGCACAGACACAGTGTATACAGCCAGACTTTCAAAGTAACAATTTCTTCAGGCTGGTCCAGTCTATTTCAAGCTTTCTTTATCCATAATGCTTTATTAATCTCTCATTTTCAAGAAAATCTCTTTGATCTTGACCATATAAATTATCAAAGGTTAAAAAAGTCAATAGAATAAAATACAAAGTAGATGGTCTTAAGCCATCATCTTTTTTTGTTAGAAACATTCTGTGCTTCCCTCCATATAAATAACAAAACAACATTGAACAGTTCCACGTGGTATAGATGGTATTGGCACAGTATTACCTGCTTTGGGGCCAATGCTGGGCATTAAAATAAAACTACCAACAAACCAAATATAACAGATTGAAAAGTCATCTTGTTTCTCAGGCAGATACAAGTTTACTAGGTCTGAGGTCTAAATTGACTTCTACAAGTCAGACATGAAGAAAATGAACACTCAAATTAAGGCAGGTATGTGGATTCATTATGTTAAAAACTTTATATTATTTAAAAGCTGCTGAGTGCTTCCTCAGAGCACATCCAGCGTTAACGGTGCTGCCACCTACAGGGACTGGCACAGACAGGGATTTCTCTGTTCAGTTTACTGAGACTGCACGACTTTGTTAAAAAAACCCCACATCTACATTTTGAAATTGTACATCCTAGGTAGCTACTTTTACAGGAAAATACATCTTAAACATGTAATTATCTGCATCATCTAGCTGTGCATAGCTGGCTGTCGCTATTGCACTGTAAGTTAAAACTGGCTCCCCACTACTATTTGAGATGGAAGAAATGCACATTTAATGAAAACCAAGAGCCAGTTAATGGTCCATCACATGTTAGCAGCACCCTCATGTCAGTCAGTTGCTCTTACATTTGCCCAGAGCTCACCCAATAAACTCCAGGAGTATGGAAATGTCAAGTTCTGGTGGGATCCGGAACACTGAGCCCAGAACCTTTCGAGGTCTTCCTCTGCTGGGTGGAACTGGCTGTGGGACAGCTAAAATATTCAAGCAGACAAAATGCAAAGATAACTTGAAATAAAAGCAGCATAAGGTACTGACATGCACTGAGCAAAACAGAACAGCTCACCAGGTAAAAAAGTCCATGCAATTCATCCTCTTTTTTATTACTAAGTCAGCTCTTCCTGCCTTCTAGGCTGTGTATGTGAATCAGAATTTTAATAGCTTTCAGCCCAGCACTCTACAAAGAACTTTGTTTGATAGGAAGACACAAAATAATTAGAATAATCCCTCACTGTTTAGCAGACTTTGAAGCTCCCATTTCTACTCCTTTGTAATTTCTATTATTTACTAACAGCCAGAAAATAACATTAATGCACATTTTACATATATTTCCTGGTTGTAAAGAAAATATGTAGTTTAAAATAATTCAGCTGTGATCAGGGTTTGAGTGTTGTCAATTCATCTATTTTTGTAATCTGAGATCTGTGACAAGTTATAATTTCCAGATAACTAAGAATCCCATATCTCCAGTAGTACTTCCATCTTCAGTTGTGAACTAATGTGTTAGAGGAAGTCCATATGAATAAATTATATGGTAAATATTTCCTTAACAGTGTTTCTCAAAGTGATTACAGCTCACCTGGTTTGGGCACTTCTAATCCTCTTTCTTTATAGAAGTCATGCATTTGTTTTTTCTCTCCTGAAAAAAAACACACAATGCAGATTGAAATGTTTCAGATACTGAGAATATCCATTCTCATTGACCAATTTTTAATGGTTAGAGCAAGTTTCTACAGATCTTCACCATCACAGTGTTTTGTGAGGCTGAGATACTCAAGAAACCCAGACTAAAATTTTGTTAGTAAATACAGGAAGGAAATCAGAGAAACTGGCCATAAATAATACTGAAATAGCTGCATAAACTAGTATCCTTCATGCCTCATGACATGACATGGTATTTTCTAACATGTTCACATAGAGCATAGTACTTTAATACAATATTTATATATACACAAATATTTATATATATACATATGAGTTCATGGAATACAAAGCAATACCATCTATAGTCCATACATATCCACTAGATTGTATTCAGCCCACCCAGAGGGACTGTGCAGGATCATTGGCTCCCAGAGCTGAAGATAAATGAGATGAGACAATAAACACATCTAAAATCAGACAAGTAAATATGGCAGTGAGGAAAAAATAAAAGCATTTGAAAGAATTGTGTTTTTTCTATTGAGCCAAGTGAACGTTTTACACAGAATTTTATTATATAGTTCTACTAAAGTAAGAGGAATGACTGTGAAATATTATCTGCATGTTTATCTGGCTACAGTGACTACTATGCCTCATGAGAAGGTACACACCACTACCACAACAGCATTGAGCAGCCTGAAAGATGCCAACTGTCACAGTTAATTCATTACTTATAACCAAACATCACAAAATTATTTTAAAGAGTCCAGAGTAGAAAAAGGCTTTGAATTACTCTGTTTTCTGTTCTTTTCAATCTCTAGATAGTAAAATAACAAAGAAAGGGACTTACTTTCCTCCAGGTTGACAACTAATTTATAGACTATATCTTGCAGTTGTCGGTCAAGTCTATGGAATAAGAAAAAATAAAAAAAAGAAGAGTCTTTGGTGCAAGACAAAATGGTTTCACTAAACTGTAATGAATATGCCAAATACAACGTTGAAATGGGATGTAGGAGTGACAGAGCAGCAACTTCACATCTCTAAATACTCATCCTGACAGCAGAGCTCCAACAGAAACCATGTTAAGTTTAAAGCACCACCCTTCATGAACAGCTCAAGAAATTAAAACGCAATTTTTTGAGTTAATAAATATACCATGCCAAAATGTTTTCATTTTAATAGCGAATCAAAGCAAATAGTTAAGTGTTTGTATCACTGGTAACACTGAGGAAATGAATAAAAATACCCAGGGTAGGTGTAACAAACCCTAGAAATAGATACAAACTAGATAAAACAATAGAGTATTTTTATCTTAATTACTGTGGTGAAACTCATCTTAGTGAAGACCACAATGTGTTTCTTGTAACCATTCCTATGCTTCAAATGCAAAAGCACTGCAAGTCTGTAAAACAAAACATTTAAAATCGAGTAGCAAATCTTTAAATATGGGACAAATTTATTACCTGATATTATAGAGGGGCTGTGTCTGATGTACAACAATATTGCACTTTGGACATCTGTTGCTATAGTAGAAGTGCCTCACAATGCAGCTTTTACAAACTGTAAAGAAAAGAAACCCCGTAGGTGGTCACATGTTCATTACACAGTGCCATCTGCTCTCCACTACACCCAGACCTCCCATACAAAATTTGTCGGAGACAAAATGAAGTCACTGAACACTCCTAATCCAATGGATGCATGGGTGAGAGTTCAATGTGTGTGTAGAATGTGAGTAGAGCTAAGGCAGAATTCTGACTGCTAAAATGCACCCTACAAACACTTTCAGTAAAAACAAGGTCAGAAATCATAACTCTGCCACTTTCATTGTGTTTTACAAACCCTTTAAAAATTCTGAAGGAATGCTACTAAGTGGAAATACCTAGAATAAATAACCTATTATCAAGTCAGCTCCTCATCAGCCTGAACAGAGGAAACTTTTCCATAGTATTTACCAGGAAAATTCTAAGACACCACCACAGTTGCATTTGTAACATTATGCTGTCCTTACTAACAGTTGTGCCTCTTTGTAAATTGCAAACTGTGCTGAATACTTCCTGCTATAGAACGAACTAGTGAGTAGTGCTCCGAAAAAGGGGAAAAAAAAGAGAGAGAAAGTTTTCCCTCTGCAGTTTGAACGTTTGGGAGATCTAGTAAACCAGGATTCTTGGATTCAGGTATGAACACAGGTGTGGCTGAAAGAGTCAGCTTCACAGAAGGTGTTTTATTAGTTTGGAGAGAAAAAAGTTCTGTTAGCACTGGGAAAACTGTTGGCACTAGGATCAAGGGGGAAAAATAACAAGACAAGCACACTGAAATCAGTTATTTATTACCCACCTATTTCCATTCATCAGATTATGGACAAACTGTCCCATGGGTGTAGACCACTGTTTCTGTATCCAAACTGGTACTCCCACACAGATGCTTATGGGGTTTTGTGAAATTACAAGCTCACAACAACAACATCTTAGGAAACTTTCCAGTCCATTAAAAGCAGAGCCACTCAACTTTCTTTTCTCAGTTACATACTCAAATTTCCAGAGCCTACTTAAAAAAAAAAAAAAAAGAAAATGTACGTAGTAGCTCTGCTTTTGTCTTACATGGGCTTTATCTTTTCCTACATTTTCTTCCTTCTTAATATGGAAAGCTGACTTCATGATTGATTTAATAATTTTCTGATGCTTAAAAAACCCACAGATACATCTTGCTTAAGGAACAGAATAAAAGCAACATGTTCACTTTGAACGGAGAATTATTTTTCTGAACTCAGAACATTTCAGCAGCTGAATTGGTTTGGATTTGCAACTAAACCCTTAGACAATACTGACAGATACTTACAGGTGTGTAGACATTCTGTAATAGTTGTAGCATCAATAAAATAACCTTTGCAGATGGAACACAGGATGTAGGGGGTCAACTCTGCGAGGTTTATCATACGCTGCAAACAAAAATTGGTAAGAGTTTGAATACACAGGCTAAGCCAAGAAATTCCCTGACTGCAGCTTCCAAAATACCATAGCCTTAAAACCATGGGAAAAAATGAGATCAGTATGTTACAGGAATGGGTTTTCCTAACAGATCACTTGCTCCTCATATACAGCTCTTTTCTAAAGACTTTTACCTAGTTTTCTAAATTGAGCTTTTTGACAACAGTAACCCAATTTGTTTCATGAATCATACTTAAAAAGAAAACTTCAAACAATCATTTTGGGAAAACTTTTAGATAAACTCTTTTGACAAAATATCACACAGCCAGCAAGCTTGAAGTGGATAGGGGTGGCAAACAACACCGTTATTTGAAAATGCTCAGCAATGCTCAGTTGGAGTCCCATATCAAGATACAGAGAGATTGTATAACAAGAGACAGTAATTTCTTGTTTGTGCACACAGTTACAGATTATAAAAATACACATAGGAGCAAAGGCTGAAATTTCACTGCTTTGAGTCCTGGTCATGAAGAACATTTACAAGGAACGCACACAAGGAGTTCTAAACAGCTTTCCTGGCTGAATAGTAATTATTTCAAAAAGTAACAAATTTCTTCGGTAGCGACGATGTGAGGTGTGTCTGAAGGAGGTGACACATTAGATTCTCAGTTTCCTCTGGTCTCAAAGCCCGGCTAAAGGGCTTTCTTTCCCTCAATACCACCATTCACGTTGCCCACGTGCCACCGGCTACCACCCTCTGAGCCACGCCGAGAGTTTGTAAGGGTTTCACTGAAATGAGACAGTTTGTAAGGGTTTCACCTAAACGAACCTGGGTAATAATAAAATAAATATTAAAATAAATAATGAAAATAATAAAATAGTAAAAATAATAAAAAGCCCATTACCACACGCGGGGCACGCCGGGAGCGGGGCCTGGCGTGCCCCGGGCACCCTCCCGCCTCCTTTACCTCCCGGTCGTCGTCCGAGTCGAGCTCCCCGTCACCCGTTCCGAACCGGGCCCTGGTGTCGCTCTCCATCTCCTCCTCCTCCACCTCCTCTTCCTCGTCGTCTTCGTCGTCGTCGTCCTCATCACCGCTGGACTCCGAGCGACCCCGCTCGAACTCGAAGGGGAGGGAGCGCGACCCCGAGCAGCTGGGGGCTCCCTCCATGTCCCGGTCCTCATCGGCCGGGCCCGGGCCCTGTCCCGTGCCCGATCCATCCCCGCCCGACACCGCCGGGACCCCGGATCCGGTGTCTCCCTCCATGTCCACGGACCGGGGCTGGCACGGGTCTGTCCACGGCCCGGGGCGCATGCGTGGGAACGCCGCGGGACACGCTGGGAAATGTAGTTCTAAAGAACGCACGGCTGCGCTACCGCGCCTGCGGTGAGCCTCAACCGGTTTGGAGTTTATATCCCCAAGGCGCTTTTTTTTTTTTTTTTTTTTTAAATTCTTTTTCCCAAGCGACTCGTCAATGAACGCTTAATTTGTCCCGAAAGACTCTCAGTCAAATATCAGTTTAATTCAAAATAAGGTTTTAATTCTGCAACATAATTAAGTTGTTTGGGTTTCAAGGGACCCTGGATCATCTAGTTCCAATCGCCTGCAATGGGCAGGGACACCTTCCGCTAGAACAGGTTCCTAAAAGCCCCATCCAACCTGTGCCGGAACATCTCCAGACTGGGGCATCCACAGCTTCTCTGGGCAACCTGTGCCAGTGCCTCACCACACTCACAGTAAAGAATTTCTTCCTAATATCTAATCTAAACATGCTTCCTGTCAGTTTAAAGCCATTTTCCCTTCTCCTGTCACTTTATGCCCTTGTCCAAAGTCCCTCTCCAGCTCTCTTGTAGCCCCTTTAGACACTGGAAGGTGCTATAAGGTCTCCCCGGAGCCTTTTTTCCTGCAGGCTGAGCACTCTCAGCTCTCTCAGCCTTTCGACAAAGCATCACCGAATCTCAGTTTAATAGACACGATTAAAAGAAACAATATTAGAAATATCTGGACAACTCAGCGGCCCAGCCGTAATTAAGTTAATTGGGCGCCCAGTGCCCGCACAGTGCCCGCACAGCTCCGCGCCCCTCACAGCGGCCCGCCACCGCCGCCCCTCACCGCGCCCCCGCTGCCGCAAAGCGCCTCTGCCAGCGTCGCAAAACGAAGCCGCTGTGCCTGTGGAGGCAGTGGCAGCAGTGCCCTTCCTTTGCCCTCACTGTCGCAAGGGCGGCCGCGCCTGGCGGCGGCCGTGCACGGCCGACGAATGGCAGGCGGCGCAAGATGGCGGCGCTGCATGAGGAGCCGGCGGAGGTAGCGGCGGTGCAGCCGGACCCCGAGGCGGGGACGCCGCCACCGCCGCCCGCGGTGCCTCCCGCCGCCGCTCCCGCCGCCGTCCCGGCCGCCGCGGCGGAGGGAGAGGCGGCGGGAGCCGGTGGGGATGCAGCACCCCAAAAGCCCGCGGCGCCGGGCCCGGCCGCCTCCCCGGCGGCGTTGGACCGGCAGACGCTTGTGGCCGTGCTGCAGTTCCTGCGGCGCAGCAACCTCCGCGAGTCCGAGGAGATCCTGCGTCGCGAAGCTCGCCTGCTCGGCGACGACCTTGGTGCCACCGCCCTCAGCCCCTCCAGCGCCGGGCTCCTGGGGGGCTCCGGCAGCGACGCGGACTCCGGCGAGGCGCTGCTCGGCCGGGGCACCAGCGCTGCCGCCGTCGCCATAGGAGGCAACGTCGCCACTGTCGCGACTTCCAGCCCCGGGGTGGCTGCAGTTGCCGCCGTGCCGCCGGGGAAAGGTGAGGCCCGCGGGACTGCGAGGTCGGTCCCTCCTCTCGGTGGGAACCCCGGGAAGCGGGAAGCCCGTGTGCTGTGTCCCTTATGCTGGGACACAAGGGTCGGTGCCAGGTTCTCGGTGCCACCGAGAGTGTGTCCCGGCCTTCCTGGAGGTCACTGGATGTCTCATTTCCCCATGAAATCCGCGGAGAAATCCGAATCTCCTGGACCTAGGTACCAAGGACAGGGTGTCTCGCATTTGCAGGGAGCACTGAGAAGCAAGAAGTGCTCTTACTTGTCTTTGTGTCCTATCACAACTGATGGAGTAGCAGGAACAGGAGGTTTCCATTGTAATTAGTGGGGATCGTCCCGGGTCTGGCCGCAAGGGATGAGAACAGAGGTCTGATCTACAGGGTGCGTTTCGGTAAGGGAGCCGTGGGATGTTTGTAGATGAGGCTTTCTGCATTTCTTTATCGAGTTTCTGAGTACTTGAGATGTCATTTGGATAATTCATTTCTAAATGTTGTTAATCAAGGTGTTCTAAGAGGCACCTTTACTGAGTAATGGAATTTCAGAAACTGCTAGTCTGAGTTCCACTGAGTGTACAGCATAAAGTCAGCTTGTTCCTAACATCACCAAATATGATTGTTTTTATATAAAAGACAAAACAATGGAAGTGTATAACAACTGCTGTGTAGAACAGAATTGTCAGAGTGTTAAGTGCCTGCTTTGTGGTGGTCTTGGTGAATTGTTCCCTTAGTCTATTTAACGTGCTTGTTTACTGGAAGCAAAATAATTATCGTGGGTATGTCTTGCATTCTGCTCCTCGTTTAAGAGTTTCTAGCCCTAGCACTAAAATAACTCATTCTGGTGATGTTAGTGGCATCTTCCTTTACACTTAAAATCCTGGCTGAATTAGGCATTAACTGCCTACCTTACAGGCATCTGTCGGCAGGGAAATCCAAAAAACTGCTGGGGAGAATTGGCTGCTGGACCAGCGTGCTCCCACCTGTGTCGCTTGCACTCGGTGCTGAACGCGCGCAGGGCGTGTTTGGCTCACCTGAGCGGGGGTTGTGGCCCTGTTTGTTGCTGGCTCTTGCAGACTGTGCGAGCAGCTGTTGTTGTTGGTGGTGCTTTTGCAGTGGGAGGCGCGGTGGTGGTGGAGGATCAGCCGGACGTGAGCGCGGTGTTGTCGGCCTACAACCAGCAAGGGGACCCGACGCTGTACGAGGAGTACTACAGCGGCTTGAAACACTTCATCGAGTGTTCCCTGGACTGTCACCGGGCAGAACTGTCTCAGCTCTTTTATCCTCTCTTTGTGCACATGTACTTGGAACTGGTCTACAATCAACATGAGAGTGAGGCAAAGTCTTTTTTTGAAAGGTGATTAATTTTCATTTGTACATTTGTGTTATTATGTACTTTGGCTACATCTGTGAGCAATAGTAGCATAGATTTATATAGATATCCATGGGTATGTATTTTTTTTCTTCCCTAAATTTGAAGAGATTTGAAATCTGAAGTAACAGTGCCATACATTGTAGTTACTTCTTAAATTCTTTTTCAATCTCCTGTTAGAAAGATATGCAAATTATTGAACTGTGCACTGGCAGAGTTTGAACGATGCTAATGGTGTGCTGCTGGGCTCCTTGCTGCAAAAGTATCAATGAAGAGGTTCTGCATTCTTTAGGGAAGGATTGTGGGGTCAGTTTTTATCACTGGAAGATTGCACTGAGATGCTGAATTAATGAATACTATAAGTATTTGCTGATATCAGAGCGTGTACATTGAAATTCTTCAGATGAGCTTAAAGAAATCAATTTCTAGCTAATCTATAACTTTCTGTACTTTTACTATATTTCACTTGTTTATTACTTGAGAAGAAAATAGAATTTAATTAATTTCATGGAATCAGACCAATTGTGAAATACTTCAATCCCAAAGGATAACTTTGTCTCCCTTTAAATGGTTCTGTAAATAGTTAAAATGTCCCTTGCCACAACTATTTTGTAACCAATGGAGTGACTCTACCTTTGATCTATCTTAAATTGTTTGAATAGGTTTCATGGGGATCAGGAGTGCTATTATCAGGATGACCTGCGTGTATTGTCGAGCTTAACCAAAAAAGAACATATGAAAGGTAATGAGACCATGCTGGATTTTCGAACAAGCAAGTTTGTGCTGCGCATTTCCCGTGACTCTTACCAACTCCTGAAGAGGCACCTTCAGGAAAAGCAGAACAATCAGATCTGGAACATTGTTCAGGAGCATCTTTACATTGATATCTTTGATGGAATGCCTCGCAGTAAACAACAGATAGATGCTATGGTTGGAAGCTTGGCTGGGGAGGCAAAACGAGAGGCTAATAAAGCAAAGGTAGGAGACAAAGATTACTGCACTTTTTACAATTGTCCCTGTTTTTTCAGGGAAGTACCCACTGAACTAAACTTAAACAAACCCATTAATTACTTCGGAATTTTAAAATGGACACCTGACTATTTGGCTTCCTCGTTTGTACAACAGATAGTAATTTTAACTTGCTACTAGAAGAGCTGTGTGTGTAGAACCACAGTATTATGCAAATAAATGAGGTAGGGTGGAGATTCCACTATAAACAAGGGCTAAGAGATGGTGGGAGAACTTACAGTAGTCCCTATCAATTGGCTGAGTAAACTAGAAGAACATATACTACATTCCTTTTGGGCTAAACAGTAATATTTGCTGTAATATCAGAGCAGCTTTAAAGGGGCAGCTCTATTGATTGGACTACTACACTGAAAAGTTACCATTAAAAATTTAGTTTTCAGTAAGAACAGCAATTACTGTTTTGTCTTGTGTGTTTTTTTTGTTGGCTTGTAGGTTTTCTTTGGCTTATTGAAAGAACCAGAATTTGATGTGCCTTTGGATGATGAAGATGAAGAAGGAGAAAATGAGGAAGGAAAGCCGAAGAAGAAAAAACCTAAAAAAGATAATGTAGGGTCAAAAAGTAAAAAGCAGGACCCTAATGCTCCTCCCCAAAACAGGTACCAAGGAAATGATGTGTAGAGAAGTCTTTAAAATCCAGTCTTGTCAAGCCAAATCTGCTTCTCTGGCTCTTCTCTCATGGCATTTTCATCATTTTGGCTATTTTTGGCTGTACACAGCTTTAGCTGTAAGACTTATAAGGGAGGTTATGGAACCCTTAGCATATAACCCTCTGTCATTGCCCATCAAGTCAATCTAGATTTCTCTTGATGAAATTTTACTTGGTTACCCACTAATATTTTGAGGTCATACTCAATTGTTTATCTTGTTCCAGTACCTGTCTGAAATTCTGAAAGCTAATGTCTCTTTCTTATCAGTTAAGTCTTCTACATAGTCTTTCATTTTTTCTAATTCTTGTTTCTTGTTTGAATACTGAGGTGTAGGGTTCCGTGCAAAGTTTTCACTTTCTTGTTTGGATTAACAGTAAGGAAGGTGCTTTTACTTTGTACAAATGTGTGCTGCTTGTGTAGAATTCCTCTGCCAGAATTGAAAGACTCTGACAAGCTGGATAAAGTAATGAATATGAAGGAAGCTGCGAGGCGAGTGCGTCTTGGCCCAGAGTGCCTGCCCTCCATCTGTTTCTACACATTCCTTAATGCTTACCAGGTTGGTAAAAGGGTTTGGGTAATAGGGCAAAGAGAATCAAAATTATGAGCGTCACTCTTACTAAAGAAAAGAGATGTAACAGTGTTGGCAAGGGTAATTGGAGTATTTGGATTAAGCATTGTCAAGTTTATGTTCCAAAATGTTCAAAATTCTCTTCAAAGACTCCTTAAACTTTAAAATGTCCATGTTCCTTAGTTTTGATTGCATTTTGCTATAATTCCTTCTTTCACTTTTCCAGTGTTTCCTGCAGAACACAGTAGATGTTTTGCAGTAGAGTACTGGAAAGCAATACTCTTTGTCACTACTGACTGTACTTCATACATAAAGCTTTATTTTTAATGGGGCAAGAATTTGTTTGTGTTTATGTTTATCCTACAGTAATTCTCTCTATTTTTGTAAATGAGTCTAATTACCTTTTTAATAGTTATTAGGATTTTGTAATATTTGCAATGTATCATGAGAGATACAAATAATCTAACTGGATATTTTGTGTGTAGGGTCTGACTGCAGTGGATATTACAGATGACTCCAGCATGATTGTAGGAGGCTTTGCTGACTCTACTGTCAGAGTGTGGTCTGTGACTCCAAAAAAGCTGCGTAGTGTGAAAACAGCTGCAGGTAATTACAATAACACTTGGTAGGAGCATACATAACTTACGACATTTGTGTTCTGCCTGAACAGGAAACATATCTGTGGCAGGAGAGTTGGCTGCAGTGGTTAAATGCTTCACTTTGAAGAAACAATATGTGCAGAGATACATGATTACATCTTACGTGCTACCATTAGAAACAGTTTTAAAGCAATGAGAAATCAGATCGTGTACAATGCTATGAGGTGGTCAGTGCACAGAGCTTGGAACTAGTCATAACTAGGGTAGAACTAGTTGTCTTGCTTCTTAACTGGATGGTAATTACAGGATGTTGTAGACAGTCGGGGTTAGGTGATCTAGGTGAGAGACTAGAAGTACCATGGGGGAAAGGATAGGAGGGAACTCTGAGAAGGCTGGAAAAAAATGTCCTTAGTTAAACATCTACACAAATTCATGGAAACCAGCCTGCTTTAATTCTGTTTTTTGTGTAACAATGTGTTGTGGTTCAAGCTGGATACTGTGGAAATATTCCTTAATCTTGATATTTAACTGAGATGATGTCATGATGAAATTTATCATTTAACTTCTGACAGTTATTCTGACACATGAGCTTTGAAATCTTGCAGACCTCAGTCTCATTGACAAAGAATCTGATGATGTCTTGGAGAGGATCATGGATGAGAAAACAGCAAGTGAGTTGAAGATTTTATATGGTCACAGTGGACCTGTCTATGGCACCAGCTTCAGTCCTGATAGGTAAAAGTTTACAAGCTAACTAGTTTGCTTGTCTTCAGTTTTAAATGCATGCTATTCTATGAGAACATAATCTTAATGTGGCTTTTTCCAGGTTAAAGTGATTCTTGCTCATGCAGCTTGTTAGAAACTGTGCTGATGTTCATAAAGTTCAGGGTGTTGAGCTCTGTCAGCTGTTATTGAAATCAACTATAGCTGAGAATACCAGCACCATTTGGGAGAGTTAGGACTTAGAGGGCAAAACTATGGTTTTGCAAGCTGTAGTTTAAGCTGGGTTTTAACTAACATATATAGAGAGGAAAAATACTGCAGCACTGATATAACTTAAAGTGTTGCAAAACTTAAAGTCTCAGTGGCACATCATTGCACTTCAAGCTTCTCATATTCTATTGAGACTTTATTTTCAGAATGTTTGGAACAGTATCTTTAAAATAAGAGATGTTAAACCTTTGCATAATGACGGGAGTCTGGACAGTGGAAAAGAGGTTTGAATATCTCAGGTTTTGCTTTTTCTTGTGTTTAGTCAGGAAACAGCCACCACAGAAACACAGCTGAGAAGTAAACTTTGTGTGAAACAGATACAGTCTATAATTATTAATTGAGAATGAGAGCATGATATGAATTCTCTTTCAGGGAATCATGAAATTTTGTTCAGAGTTGTAATAGAAGATCTTTAAAAAAATATATAGTGTAGCAGTTTACTAGCCATTTTTCCATGTAACTGTAATTCCTGAGTAAAGACCTCCTCTATGGTGTGTGGGGTTTTTTTTAGTTGTTTTTTTTGTTTATTTGTTTTTGTGGTTTATTTTCACCTCATTCCCCTCAGTATTAAGTGCCATCAGAATTAATCATCAATGTCAAATCATCTCTTTTTTTTGCATAAGAGCCTAGGACTGGGTTCTGCTTGAATTGGTTATTGTTGCTTACTGCACTGAAATGCTGATTTGTGGGTGATGTGCCAAACTGGTGCTGCTGAGGGGACACTTCTGTCATGCACATCTCACAGTGCTTATGCAATATTCATACAGTCCCCTTGTGAGTTTGATGTGTTATATGCTATACTTTCTCCTGTGACAGGAACTATCTGTTGTCCTGTTCTGAGGATGGCACCGTGAGATTGTGGAGTCTCCAAACATTCACATGTTTGGTGGGATATAAAGGACACAATTATCCAGTTTGGGATACACAGTTCTCCCCTTATGGTTATTACTTTGTGTCTGGTGGACACGACAGAGTGGCTCGGTAAGAAACTGCATGTGTTTTTTACTTGTCTGGGTCAATTTGTGGTGGACCAACCCTGGAAGTCATCAGCTGATATCCCCTTGCCTACTGTATTACTCAAAATAAATTTGATGTCAGCTGAAATACTGAACAAATGTTTTAATGCATTTTATGTTTTTCAACACACATTACATTTTCTGATGACTAAAGACACGATGTCCTGCTAAGTGACCCTCTGATTAGAAGTCTTCTCCTCTAATTGTTGAACAGCTTGAGAGAATATTCTTTATTTCTCCATTCCGAAAAGTATATTTTTCCAAAAAGCATCCTGCTAATTCAATAAACTGACCCATAAGAAATCACTCCACAATTACTTTTTTTTTCTCATTGTGGAACAGATCATAGAATCATGGAACAGTTTGGGTTTAAGGGACCTCTAAAGGCCATTTAGTCCAACAGCCCTGCAATGAGTGAGGACATCTTAAACTAGATCAGGCTGCTCAGAGCCCCATCCAGCCTGACCTTGAATGTATCCAGGGATGGGCATCTCCCACCTCTCTGGACAACCTGGGTGTTTCACTACCCTCCTTGTAAAAAACATCTTCCTTATATCTAGACTAAATCTACCTTCCTTTAGTTTAAAATCACTATCCCTTATCCTGTTGTAATAGGCCCTGATAAAATGTCTGTCCCCATCTTTCTTCTAATCTCCTTTTAAATTCTGAAAGGCCACAACAAAGTCTCCCCAGAGCCAACTCTTCTCCAGGATAAACTGTTATCCTTTCCCCATTGCACAGGTACTTCAGCCCTCTGATCATTTTTGTGTCTTCCTCTAGAGCTGCTGCAACAGATACAGAGACTAAACTTCTTTAGGGTTCTTTTATTAATAAAGCTTTTCTTTTCAGTCTGTGGGCAACAGATCACTACCAGCCATTACGGATCTTTGCTGGCCATCTTGCAGATGTGACATGTACCCGATTTCATCCAAACTCCAACTATATTGCTACAGGCTCAGCAGACAGGACTATAAGGCTCTGGGATGTTTTGAATGGGAATTGTGTAAGAATATTCACTGGACATAAGGTAAAGGCAGATCACTGACTGTGTCAAAGTGGTTTTATTTCTGTGCTGAGATTCTGAACAGTTCTGTTCTGAACACAGCTTGACTGCCTGAATGGACGTAGACTTAATTGTTTTGTTGCCTCCCCACATCTGTTTTAGGGACCAATTCATTCATTGGCATTTTCTCCTAATGGACGATTCCTGGCTACTGGAGCAACAGATGGGAGAGTCCTGCTGTGGGACATTGGACATGGCTTGATGGTTGGCGAATTGAAGGGCCACACCGACACAGTCTACGCGCTCAGATTCAGCAGGGATGGGGAGATTTTAGCATCAGGTAAAATTCACCAGGAACAGTGAAGTGTCCATTGTATTCCATAATTCTGAAGAGGAATGATATAATTAGTTCCTTAAATTGAGAAAGACAAAGTAGAATCACTTGCTTAGCAAAAGCAGCAAGGACTGGTAACTTTTATGTGTGCATTCAGCATGCTGTATGAGGCTTGCTATAGTCTTTTGCTTTCTGAGATTTAATTTCTGTTACCTTTCTCCCCAGAACCATTTTTATATACCATTTTATTAATAAAATACTTTAAACTGTGGGGGTTTTTTTGTTTGTTTTTAGGTTCAATGGATAACACAGTTCGTCTGTGGGATGCTGTGAAGGCATTTGAAGATTTAGAAACTGATGACTTTACTACAGCCACTGGACACATAAACTTGCCTGAAAACTCACAGGACTTGCTACTGGGCACATACATGACCAAATCAACCCCAGTTGTTCATCTCCATTTCACACGCAGGAACCTGCTGCTAGCTGCGGGAGCCTACAGCTCACAGTAGATCAGGAAGCTGAGACTGATTGTGCCAAGGTTTTCAGTTGCAGTAGTGACCTCAGGATGTGAGATGAGAGGGAATTGTCTTGAACAGAAGGACCCCATGAGTCCATTGCAAGGAGTATGAAACTGTAATTAATGCAAGCAGCGTTTTGCAGTTCTGCTGTTTCATATTTATCTGCAGTTTGGAAACGCTGGAGATTGACAAGACATCGTGGCTGTAAAAGAAGGAACTGTTTGTGGTGCTTTTGGTGACACAGATATGTACATATGAAATGAGCCCTCTCTTCCCAGAGGTGGCACTGAGCTCTGAAACTCATGAGACGTTAACAGCCTTTACATGTGTTCTCAGATTTTTTTTAAAGCACTTAATTTATGGTTAGCAAATGTTTCATCAGTCTCAAACACAAGCAAAACTGTCCATTTTCAGGAAAGAATGTAGTTTGATTCACTACAGCCTGGGCTGGGCAGCAGGCGTGGTGAGATCCTAGCAACAAGCAGGGCATTGACGGAGCGGGCCCGACGCTCGTGGGGACTGCAAAGCTCTGTGCACAGTTTTTATGCAGCCAAGTACCAAGTCCTGAAAAGATTTCAAACTCGTGCTCTTTTGAGGTGTCAGAAACACAGATCTTGTTACTGTTTTCAAAGACAGCCAGTGCTGTCGGTGTGCTAAGCGAGATGCGCAATGTGAACTTTGTTTACTTTCATACTTTATTGTAAGAGAAAATAAAAAAAGGTAACTGCTGCACAATTGAAATAGTCACTTTAAAAAAAGTGGACTTAAACCCTTTACTTTGTATTAGATGTAAAAGAACATTAATAACCTGTATCCTTTCTGCGTAAGATTTAATATAAACTGGCCAAGAAATTGAAACATTATAACAGCAGGAAAGGATAAGTGCATGGTCAGTTCACTTTTGAAAGGCCAGCTTGTCTGCTGAGTGACAATTCCTATCCACAAGAAGATTGTACCCAGTGAGTCCTCCTGGACTACCAATAAAGCTGTGCTTTATTTCTAATTAAGTGTAAAACATGCAGAACGCTGGGAAGAACGTCAGTGCCTTTGAACCAAAACCACCACCACCAAAGGCCAGGTCCAGTGCAGCTTGGGTTTGGGTTGGTTTTTGTTCTTAACATCTTACAAGATTTGTGCAGAGAAATCTGTTTCGTGTTCTTTATTATTTCACAGTAAGGACTTGGACACTTGAGCAATCTATGGGCTCTCCAGTGAAAATAAAAACAAGACTTGTCATTTCTGAGGTCAAGTAAATGGAGAACTACCTCCTCTTTCATCTGTCTTGCTCTAACTCTTAAGAGTAAAGATATACTACAGGCATTATACATCAAAATAAAGTATGGAAAATTCACTAGGACACCTAGACATTTTCTTCAAAGAAAAAAGGGTAAAACTTAATTATTTTTTTGTGTAATGATACCTCAACAAACATCTCCTAGTTCTCAATATGACCAGTTAGTTTTAAGTACAATTTCTGATAGCATAAAGAAAACACTGCCACATTCTGCCTTTGCGTTTTGTACAGTTTTATACTTTTGATATTATAATAAATACTAAAACCACATAGTTTGTGTCTGTATGTTACAAGAAGATATTCCTTGAATGGCTGCAATGGAAGCAAGAGCAGTTTGTAACTGTGACAACTCTGCTAAGAGAAACAAAGTAATCAGACATGCTAAAGTTGATGAGTAACCATTCCCTGTACATCTTGTTCTGAAGGAAGGCGACTGGTTCTCGCTTCTCAGATTATTACATTTACAAACACCATTCTTCAGTGGTGGGATTAACTACAGCTGAAGCCATCTATGCAAACACTCAGGAGGCAAAGATGACCAGATTTGTTCAGCAGGCCCAAACTGTTCAGCATGTACAAAAATGGCTTCAAGAAAAAACGAAGTAGAGCATCAAGACCTGTAATTGACTTTTCCATTTTTTCCAGCAATCATTCCTACCTCCTGCTGCCCGCAGTTTGGGAAGGGTATTTGCAAGCTTTAGCATGGTTCAACTGCAGAAGCCACATCAGCACTACTGTGCCACATAACAAAGATACCAAGTGTTAAGTGAGCTACAAAGACATTGTGGAGAATCTGATAAACAGATTTTAGTGTTGGGCAGGGAGGAGGCTGCACACACCTAACTGTGGTAGAGCACCTCCCTTCACAAGAGACAGGAAAAGTAAGCACTGGACTGTGTGGGTCACTGTTTATGAATGGGCAGAGTTAAGATAATGACAGGATCAGATGCTCCAGCTCTGCTACAAGCAACTATTTTTGACAAAGGAGGAAAAATGAGAAGTACCACACTTTAGCTTTTTTGGACAATTTCATACTTCCAATAAAAGAAGTAATTATTTATCCTTTATTAGCCACAACAGGTCATCAGCTTGCATTACATTGACACAGACTGGAGGTGCAGACATGCCAGGAACCTGCCAAGAGAAGAAAGGTCAAACATAGCAATTCTTGCACGGTGTTAACTGAGCATGCCCCTGCCCCAAGCCCAAACAATTTCAGCACACCCAGGAAGAAGTGACTGATGTCCCCTTAACACACAACAAAGCTAAAGCTTGTTGTTGTATACCCCTTTCTTCAGGCTATGAGGACAGCCCATAGGTTTTGCCAAAATGCCATTTCAGACAAAATTCTTTATTCGAAAGTGACTTCAAAATTTTGTAACACTTGGTTGTTGCTATACAAGTCCAGTCACTTCTGCATGGGCCTTGAATAATCATGTGTGCAACATACACAGTTCCACCATATAGTGCTCGTTTACTCTGTTAAATGAAGGCTTTAACAGACCGCATTAATCTCTGCTTGGAATTCTAATACAGTCAAGAAATAAGTCCTTAAGTACTACTTCATTATTCCAGTAACCTACAAAGCAAGTTATCCCTATTGTACAGCAAAAGGGCAGACCACAGGCACCTAATATTTGTAGGCAAAGCTCAATGTATCTTGCTGCAACATCCTTCTGTTCCTCCCTCCCTGCATCCCATCCCTAGCCCCATTTACCATGTCAGAAGAACAAGAATACTGCATCCCATACTTTTTGAACTCCCTTTAATAACACACTTTACTCAGAATACCCCCAAATAAGTTGATGCTATTGTTTATTTGAGGTTTAAAAAGGTAAATAGGAAGTCCATGTGCCTGTGTTTCTGTCTCATTACACTGTAGTATTGGCAATTAGTCCCTTGTCACCACTTCCTGACCTGGCACTGAAGCATTTTGGTTCTGGAGGAACATCAGGCACTTACCTTTTACTTATCTGTCACAGCAGGAGTTTGCTTTTTAGGCCTAAACTTGAAATACAAGACAAGGAGTGCAACACTTGCGTATGTTGCTATTACATACTGGAAAACAGAAAAATTAAATTTAGCTCCAGTCTAAGCCCCAGAAAACGCCATTATACAAGACTACAAAACAATGTATGTAATACATACATTCCTCCTGCCTATCATGGTATAGGAATTGAAGTACTTCTGAAATCCAGTGAACTGGTGTTGAGATCCCGAGTCATGGCCAGCCATGGCTGCTTGTCCTAACAAACAATACAGGACAGTTAATTAATTTAAAGTCACTTGGATCAATAGGAAAATCGAACTAATCTCTACACTGTGTGTGGTTTTTTAATGTTTAGAAATATATTTTTCTGAAGAGGATGTTATGTTTAGGACAAACATTTGCTGCTTACCTTCTGCCTCCCCCCAAAGGCAGCCCACACCGGACAGTTCCCCAACCCAGCAGATGCTGCAGACCCCGGAGCCCCTGCAGCAGAGACACAAAACTGCCCTGCAGGTGCTGCAGTCACTAACACAGCTCCCACGTCTCATCCATCCCTTATCTAACCCAATTCAGCAGCGTTATCTCTGGCGTACAACCAGGTAAGCGTTAGCTCGGCTGACAGTGCAACAATTCAAGAGTTAAAGGAAACAGCCCCTTTAAACGTTTGCCACATACTATTGGCAAAGACTTGAGAAGCCAAGGTCATCTTTTCTTGTGCCTGACCGTTGCAAAAGCCTGGGCAATAGCCGAGGTGCCCTTCCGAGGGCGGGAAGGCGCCCCGTGACAACACGAGTCCTGTTTGCCAGAGGAGCCCGGTGCCCCTGCCCGGCTACACTCGCGACCCCGCGCTCGCGTCGGGCCGGGTTAGGACAGGCAGCGCCCGGGACCAGGAGGGAGCGACGCCGCGGCTGAAGGTCGCGAGTGCCCGGGCGCTGCGGAGAGCCGCCCTCCCACCCGGCAGGAAGAAGACCCGACTCGGGGCTGGGACCCGACCCCGGGGTGGGACCCGACCCGCCCGGGCCGCCCCGCTGTACCTGGGCCGCCGCCGACCCCGCCGCGCTCTGCCCTTCGCCTCTGCCCTCCCACAAGATGGCGGCCGCAGGCGCCGCGCGCAGCCCTCGGGAGCGCCGATTGGCTGCGAGCGCCGGGGCGCGGCCGGGCCCCGCCCCTTCCCCGCCGGGCGGCTGAGGCGCTGCTCCGCCACTTCCGGTCGCCCTTTGCCCCCGACCCGCGCGCCGCTTCCGCCCGGCGCCGCGTGCGCCTCCCGCTGCCACAACCGGCTCCGTCCCGGTCCCGGGAACCATTCCCATCCCGGGAACCGGCCTCATCCCCATCCCGATCCCGGGAACCATCCCGCTCCCGGTCCCGCGCTTCCCCCTGGCAGCGGCCCCGGGCAGGTAAGATGCCAGCCCAGCCCGCTGCAGCGGAGCCGGCTCGATTGCCGGCCGTGAGAAGTGTCTGTGTTCCTTAGCCAGCCCTGAGGTGAAGCGTGCCGTGATGGGCTTTCGCTTTATCATGTGCTTTCCATTTAAAGAAGTTTTGTGTGTCTAACAGGTTGCCTCAAGTTCGAGAACATAGGGTTTCAGCGCTATTTTTTGTAGTACTGTTGGCTAATAATAAGCAATGGTGTTAGTAGTAGTATAAGCGCAATAAGCAATAATAATATAGTACTAGCAACTACATTTATTTATTACTATTTATTATTAGTAGTAACAAGTGAATTGTGGCCTAATAAGCAAGGTGGGTTTTATTGATTGAAATAGTAAGGTTAAACACCTATTTTGTGTATGTATACTTATGGCTTAGACAAAGAGGTGGCAAGTTATTTTAATCATAAATAATCATAAGTAGCATTCAAAAACTAAAAACTCAGGCCAAGCTTATGGAGTGTTTTGCTCACAGCTTTCTCCTTGATGACTGAAGCTTGTAAATTCAGCCACTGAATATCATAAAGATTGGTTTAGGAAACATAAGATAAAGCAGATTTATGAATATGTATGTGGTGTATCTAAGTGCTTTAAAGATCAATACTGTAATACTTCAGTGGAACTGTGCAGTAGTAAAAAATGTTATGGATGTGCATATTTAGAGAGACCATTGCAACACTTTGTTGTAGTCAAATGTAAATTGGGATTTGAGTTTCTGTTTTGTCACTAACTAGAGCAGCCATTCAAAGTCTGTCTTATTTTGGAGGTAGTTCACTTTGATGTCACCTCAGTATTTGTGAGGAACAAGCACAATAACTGTTTCATTTCTGCTTTGTCATTTGTCCCAGAGCTGTGCAAGCATGGCATCCGTGGAAGAAAACTTTCCTCGAGGGGGCATTCAGAAGAAACCTGCAGAAGGAAAAACACCCAAGCCAAAGTTAGAGCGGGACAATTTGTTTGATGTATGTTGTTTGCGTGTTCTTGATCAACTTCTCAGAGCTCTTCCACTGTCAGAATTTGACTGCAACCCTCTCTACCTGTTACTTCTACAGTAAACTACAGAAGGGACTCCCAAAAATAGATGTCTTCTGACATTCACCATCATCCTGATCTCTGAAAGATTGCTGATATCTGTTGTGTCTTGAATATGATGACTGAGAAAGTTCAGTCAAAATTATTGATCAGGGTGTAGCTTTTAAACTTTCCACAAGCATCTTATCCCAAGGTGCTGCGTTGTGAGCCTGGTATTACTGGATCCAGGCTAAGTTTTTCTTTCTATTAGTAGAGTGTGGTGCAGATCTCTTGCACCACCCTTCTCCATTCCTAAGATTCAGCTGATCAGCCTCAGCCCAAAGGAGATACTTTGGGAGGACTTGCATGTATACAGACAGCAGTTAGCAAGATGGTTCTCTTTTTTTTTTTTTGTCCAAATCAGTATTTTATTCATGGCAGCAAAGTTCTGCCATAGTACAGAGTTTGTTTCTTTATCCACTTTTATTTTTTAACCTGTGCTTGTAATCTGCTTTAGGTTCAACATGAAGAAAAATCCCAGAAAAGAAAAAGGAGCCAGAAGGATCAAGGAATGCAGAAAAGGTTCAAGGCAGACAAAACAGCTGCTACTAAAGACAATGTTATGAATATTGGACCACTCACAATTGAGGTTGGTGCATAAATGTTTGATTTTGTGTGCCTCTCCTTTCTGGGCTACATAAAAATGGCAAGTTTTTCCTCCCTAAACCTACCAAATATATCTGTGAACCAGTACAAAACGAAACTGCTTGTCCCCCTGTTATCACTGACTTGCCAGGATGTCTGTAGTGTGCTGTTTTTCCTGCTTTCCCAGGCGCTGAGTGAGGGGATGCTGCTCCTTGGCTGTATAAAAGAGGTCAGTGACTACGAGCTGGCCGTCAGTTTGCCCAACGGCCTCTCCGGATTCGTGCCGGTCACGCAGATCAGCGACGCCTACAGCAAACTGCTCACCAAGCAGGTGGCCCAAGGAGAACCCCTGGAGGTGAGACCTGGCACTGGGCTGTGATTTGTGCTTGGAGCTAGAGAGTGTTGGTAGTACCTCAGAATCAACCCTGAGGTCTTGCTTAGGAGCTTGATGTTGACAAACCTTGGTTTGGAACTGGATTTTCCAAGCAAACTTTGCAATTTCCTGCTAACAGCTGACTGCTAGAAAAAAATAAAATGGAATAATCAGTTACCCTTCCTCCCTGGTATGAGCAGTGCCTAAGTTTCCCCAAGGTGTTGCAGAATGTGGGATTAGCACTATCCTTTGCTGGTGGTGTTCCTCCCTGCTGAAGGGGGAGGCTAGATTAGGGTCACTGTTGGCTCTGTAGATGTTTCACTGCTTCCTCAGCTGCAGTCTCCTGACTCCAGCTCATGCAGTATTTTTAAGCAAAGACTCTCAGTCTTGCTGACATAACATAGTGTCATCCCTGCCTCTCTATTGACATCTTGGTGCTTGTGGCATTTCCTGCCTGTTACAGTAGCGTTGACAGAGAAACAGGACTTTCCGATGGGATTTTGTTTTCAAAATCTGTTTCAGTAACAAATGCTTGCCTTATGTTATTTAATATTGTAAACACTGTATATTTCTCTGTTGATCATGTTGCTGGGCAGGAGCTGAATTCGCTCCCAGACATGTTTTCTCCAGGGACACTGGTCAGGTGCATCGTGACCAGCGTAGAGAAACGTGATGATGGAAGTCGCAGTGTCAAGTTATCGATTGACCCCAGGCAGGTCAACAAGGGCCTGCACTCTACAGCACTAGCAGCAGGCATGGTGAGTTTTCTGGGTCTGTCACAGCCTCTCTGGCCTCTTGCATTTCAGTCTGTCTCTACATGGGATCAGAGCAGAGTGTGGAGCTGCTCCCACCATGGATCTGTGAGGAGAGGGTGGGTTTAGTTCTTGTCTCCAGGTTGTCATTTATGAAATTAATTCACTTTATTCTGTTTCAATATGGCTAAGTTATTTAATGATTTCTTTCTGAGTAGGTTTCTTTGTTAATTTTTACAGAGAATAATACATAACATGGCTTGCAGAGGTGCTTGGCTGTTTATGTTTTGTGTTTTCAGCTGTATGATTGTATTCACCTGCTATTTTTGAGCATCACAGTTCTTTTCCTACTAGTTTGTGAGCTCCTTATGTGCATAGCTGGATAAAGGTAGAGTTAAGACTTCACTGTTAGCTGAGCTATGTAATAAGAAAGAATGTAGTATTCTTGCTACTGCTCAGAAAAGCTCAGTTCTCTGTCCATACAAAACAAGAGTACTTTGATGGGGAATCTCTTGCCATATGTTCATTCTTTGAAGACTCAGCTGTTTCATTACATTGCTGAGCTGCAATGCTCTCCTCCCTACAGTTGCTCTCTGGCTCTGTGTTGAGTGTGGAAGACCATGGCTACCTCATAGATATTGGTGTCACTGGAAGTCATGCTTTCCTGCCTCATCAGAAAGCCAAAAATTACATCAAAGCAGTCAAAAAAGGTAAGTAAGTGCAGGAGGATCTGATGGGTTAAAATGGAAGTGGAGGACGACAGGGATTAGAGTTTATTATATTTGTGGTGTTAGTGCACCTTGGTGGGATTGGGTGAAGGTGGAGTCTTTGCTGCAAAAAGCAGTTTTGTGGCTGGTCTGGAACAAGCCTTTGTATTTCAGCCCACGGTCTGACAGTGTTCCTAGCCATGCTGGCAGTAAACTTCACTTAGATTGAGAGGGAACTCTGTAAAAGCTTTGGAAAGACTGTGAGGAAATACTGAGTGTTGCTGGTAGAGGTTTTATTCTGTGACTTGTCTTTGTAGGGCCTGACTTGAAAATAGGCCAGAACCTGAACTGCCTGATTGTGGAGGTGAAGAATGAGGGCAGGGTGGTCTGTTTGTCCATTGATCGGTTGGAGGTGGCTGCATCCATTGCCACAGAGAGACAGAACTGGGCACTCTCTAATTTATTGCCAGGGCTGGTGGTGAAAGCTCGAGTGCAGAAGGTAAGCTCTGGCTTGGGTTTCTTTTGTTGGGTTGGTTTCTTCTGAGTGTTGTTGAAGGCAGGAGAGAGGTGAAGCAGAGATGAGAGTTTATGCCCTGGAAAATTTTTGGTTGGTCTCAATTACTTAGCAGTAGCAAACATAATCTGCTAGGCACTCCCCTCCACTGCATTTACCTGAGGTCTGATCTCAGTTCTGGTTGTGATGCTCTCAGTATAAAGGCTTCAGACTGAAGCTGGTGGTGGAGTTTGAAGCACAACAGGATTAATTTTGTGCTTTCTGGCCTTTACTGCTAAAGTATTCAACAGGATAGCAGTAGTCTTCAGAGGATAGCAGTAGTCTTCAGAGTACACACAGCATTATCAAAAAATGAAAGGATTGTTTTTTCAACAGAGTGTGCAAAGCAGAATTGATAGCAGTTTTTCTGTCTCTTCTGATGTGCTTGTTGATTAACACTGACAGTGCCATTTTTTGAAATGTGTGAAATGTTCTTTGTGCTGCATGAAAACGTAATATGGAAAATTTTTTGGCATCTTTTTGTTCCCCTTCTTAGTTGGCGCCACTTGGGATGAAAGTGACATTTCTGTCTTACTTCACTGGCATTGTGGATTTCATGCACATGGACCCAGAGAAATCCATGAGCTATTCCCCAGATCAAGTGGTAAGGAGGGTGGAGGATGCCTGAAGTTGTTATGTTGCTTACAATATTTCTTGTTTTTTCCAACATTTCTGTGGAATTATCTCTGAAATCTTAAGGCTGATAGCCTTCTTTCATACCTTTTACTTGAATTACTATTGTGGCTGCCTTAAAGCTGTAAAGAGCAAAGCCATTCCTGGAAGACTTATTTGGGAAGCCTGGAGATTTGCAAGAGATAGAAACATGACTTGTGTGGTCATGTTCCCCTCCGTGCATTGATACCAGCCTAGTCCATAAACAACAAAGGCAAAAATCCCTCCTGGGTGAAGCTGTTAGGAGTGAGCGATGTCTTAGCAATACTGGGAAATGCTTGTACATGGACAGAGAGTTCAGGTACCTTGCAGAATGTCCATGAGCATTAGGGAGGTGCCTTAGCCCTCCTTGTTTAATGAGTGCCCTGTGTTGCAGGTGAAGGCCTGTGTGCTGTCTGTGCACCCCGTGTCGCGGGCGGTGCGGCTCTCGCTGCGCCCGCCCTTCCTGCACCCCGGCGGAGCCCCCCGGCCCCTGCCCAGCCAGCGCATGGGGGCAGTGCTGGAGGAGGCCACGGTGAAAGCCTTCTACAAGCAGTTTGGGGCTGTCTTTGAGCTCGATGATGGCTCTCTTGCGTTTGCACGGGTAAGTGCCAGGCTGGTGAGTCCTCCATATCTGTCTTAGCCTGCTGAGAAAGCGGGCTAGGAGAGGGTTTTATTTTCTGCCTTTATCCTCTTTGTGAGACAATACAATAAAATTAAGACAGCATGCAAAGTCTCTGTCAAATGATACATCCCCTTGTTTGAACTGAAATGTAGGAGGGTTGTGGAAGGGCTAGTAAAACCTGCACAAAGAGAACGTTAGAGTAACAGATTTGTCAGATGCTACCACTTCAACCTAAGGCCCATGCCAGTGCTTCCACTTTCCAAACACTCACTTGTAATTCTCTTTTTTCTAGTTGAAACATCTCTCAAAAACCAGAAAATCCTTTAAACCTGGGGCATTTAAGGAAGGTTCCAAACATAAATGTCGGATCATTGACTACAGCCTGATGGATGAGATGTGTATTGTATCTCTGAAGCAGTGAGTATGATAGACTCTCCCAGAAAACTGATTGAAGAATTAGAAAGGTGTTTGACAGCGGAAAATATTACACTGCTTTGCTGGACTGGAACTTGCCATTTGGGGTTTTTGACTTGTATCTATGTTGTGGCACATCAGGTTGTCTGGGCATCCTGCACATATTCCCCATACTCTGTGGAATTAGGACACCATCAATGTTGGTGAGCTGAGGCACAAGGAGGCTAAATTAGTTCTGTCATGATTAGGTCAGAAGACCATGGCTCAGCAGGAAATCAAGCCTTGATCTTGCAGCTCATTTGTGTTATAAAGTCCCTCTTAGTACTTCCAGCTTTATGGCTTTAAGCAGAGCAGAGAATGGGTTCTCCTTTCATGAAGCCGTAACTATGTGACTGTCACCTGGAATGGAGCCTGGTGAACCTCTCTGAACTTTATGTCTTAAGAGCTGTTTTGGGAGATTGGTCAGCTGGAGTCAAACACAGCTCTGGAGTTGTAGAACGCTGGGGTTTGTGTGGACCAATGCATATTTGGGACAAGTCAGAGATGGGACTGTCTTGTCTTATCCTGGATTTCCTTGGAGATGACTGACTGGTGTTCTCTTTGTGTCTCTTCTCTAGTCAGATTATTGAAGCACAGTTTCTGCAATACCAGGATATCCACACGGGTGATGTGGTGCAGGTGAGCTTCTGAGGACCTGAGCACGTTGTTCTTAAAACAGTGATCTTGCCAATGTGCACTCCTTCTGCCTAATATGTGTGTCCAACTTTTGATCCAGACTAGTGAGATGAAAATGAGAAAAGTCTTGTCTTGCAGGACTTGATTAATGGAATGCAGTACTCTTCCCATTTTGTTCATGTTTTTATTCATGATATGGCAAAGGCAATCAAATTTTATCTATGGTCAGTCACTTATTTGTGGCCATGAATATATTTTTAGAAATACTTGCCTTGCAGTCAAAGTAAAAGTTCATGTGTGAACAATCACAATGAGCTGATGGGCAGAAAGTTACTCATTATGATTGTTACATCTGAGTCAGGGCTGTATTGGATATGTTCCTAGAAACAATTCTAGTTTGCTGGCAGTGAGGGATTTTGCAGAAGTAGTTTATGCTTAAAGAAAAGAGGCTGTACAATAACCTTGTGAAGTATATAAAGGTTAACTGGTCAGCTTAGTTGGGTGAAGTGTAGTTTGGTCTAAGACCACTTTTTTTTTTGAATGTGATTAGATTTGGTGATTGTACCTCTTGTAGTGTCTTGGCTGTTTCCTACCTGACCACAGTCTGCTTTTCATGCTGAATTTACCAATTCTTTCCCCTATTTTGGGTTCTAGGGCAAAGTGCTCTCTCTAAAACCCATTGGGATGCAGGTGAAGGTGGCTAATGGGATTAGAGGACTTGTGCCTTCCCTCCATCTCTCTGATGTGATCCTGAAGCAGCCTGAGAAGAAGTACAACATAGGAGATGAAGTCAAGTGCCGGGTGAGAGCTGCCAGACAGGGTCTTCACCTGCTTTGCACTCTTCTCTTCTGAGTATTTAGCAGCTGGATTGATCAGGCAAGGGCAGACATGCTTTTTGAACCTCTCTACTCCATTCTTGTAGGTGCTAGAGTGCAATGCTGAAGGAAAGAAGCTGATCCTTACTCTAAAGAAAAGTCTCGTCCAGTCAAAGCTTCCAGTCCTCTCAAATTATGAAGATGCAAAACCAGGCTTGATCACACATGGCTTTGTAGTGTGTGCAAGGGAGTTTGGCTGCATTGTGAAGTTCTACAATGATGTCAAAGGTCTGGTACCCAAGAATGAGCTGGGCTCAGAACCCATATCTTGTCCAGAGAAAGTCTTCTATGAAGGCCAGGTAATTAATGTGCCTCTGCTGTGTTGTGTGTTTAAATGCAAAAGAGAAATCTGCAGTTGAGTTGGCTTCAATGTGGATTTTCCCAGGAACCGGCTGCACCAGGAGATGTTTATGTCCTTTCACTTAATTACTTGGTTGTGTTCCATTTAATCAGGGTAGGCTGTGAAAAGGGCAGCTTTGATTTGGGTATGTCTGACTTGCCTTTGTTTCTAGGCGCTCTCTGTTCGCGGGAGAACACGGTCATGTGGCATGTAGAAGTCTGGAGGTCAAGGCTGCTATTTCTCCTAAGGAAGTTTAAACTCTTACCTACAGAATCATGTTCTCTGTCTCAGTGTTACTCTGGTTATCCTGAGTTACAGGCACTTTAGGAACTGTGTTATTCACAGTTCTGGTTTTTGTTGTGGGCAAAGTTACAGAGATCTTAGCCATCTTCATTATTTTTTCTTTGTCTTTAATCCAGTTATTTGTTAGCTGGCTTAGGAGAAAGGTAATTTTCTAGTCACAATTTCTGACTGCACATCTGGAGATCTGGATGTTATTCTCCACTCTGCTACAGACCTGCTATATACTTTCACAAGCTCGTTTAATGATTATGTACTTCCGTTTTCCCTCCGTGTGATGCGGACATTTGTGGTTGAAGCTGTTAAGTTCTAGCCACTGGCTTGCTGTCCTCAGATGTGAGAGAGAAGTGTACTGTGTATGTATGTCCCTGTCTCGTTTTGTAGCAAACTGACGAGGATGGTCAGAGGCACTTAACTTGTGTTTTATACTTTTTTTTTTTTTGCTGCAGGTTCTTAAGGTAATGGTCTTAAAATGTGAGCCTCAGCAGGAAAGACTCTTGTTGTCCTTCAGATTATCAAGCAAGCCTGGCCCTGAGGACAAATGGAAATGTACTCCTAAGGAGAAACAGGAAGTGAAATACCAAATAGGAGAGGTATTGAATTCAATGGCTTATTCCTTTTTAGCCTTTTCCTACTAATTTTCCGTATGATTTGGTATCACTTTGAACAACTTTCCTTTGAGAAAGCTGATAGTGATCAGGAACTAGTATTAAATGTGCATTTCTTACTTGGTGGTTGACCTCCTGTATCAAAAACAATATCTCAATTTTCAGAGACCAGGATAAAGGAATCCCAGGAGAGTCCTTCTGGAGGTACCAATTAGTACTCCTACTCTTAGGTGGAATCCTCTTTTTTATTTTCTGGGTGCTGCTGATTTTCTTGTTCCAAAACCAGCTGCTTTTGCTCCCTAGGAAAAAAAAAAGCTTTAGGGAAATGTTTTGAAATGTTTCCCTGTTTTTGCTATAAACAGTTTCCAACTCCCTGCTGATACTGCTAATGCAGGAACAGGACAGTTCTAATCTTAGTTAAATTATTCCTTTCACCCTTCAAATGAAAAGTTACAACCAAGAGAATATTTCCAGCTCTTTATTTCTCTGGGAGCTGAGAATTAGTTTTTATTTTTCCTGCAGCATTGGCATGCTTTTTAGCTCAGCCCTGTTGATGTGAGAGTTTTTCATGTATAGCTGGGAGGCAACAGAAGATCCTCTGCAGTACATCACATCACATCCCCATGCATCAAAAGAGATGACTTCAAAAACACTTGGAATTTTATATCACTGTACTTGTTCTCTTTTCAGATAGTTGATGTGAAAATATTGAAGAAGAAAGATAATGGGTTAGAAGTTTCCATCTTAGAAGATGAAGATAATGTGGTAGCCTGGATCCCCATGCTGCACCTCTCTGACTTTGTTGCTACCTCCAAGCTTCTGTGGCACTGCCTTCAAGAGGGAGATGTCCTGCCCAGAGTTATGTATCTAAGTGACAAGGGAGAGCACATTGTATCCTTTGCCACCTCAACCAGGCAAACAAAGTTTGGGGAAGGAGGGATCTCATGATTCCATAGTATCTGCAACAAACATAAGATTACTGTAGTTAGCGTGAAGTGGAAGCGCCTGTTATGCTAATGACACTTCAAAGAGGCATTATAACTTGTGCTAGAAGTGAAGCTCAGCTGGGGCTAGAATCTCTTCAGAACTGGTTTGTGAGCTGACTTGTTTTCCCAACCAGCTTCTGAGCTGTTAAACCTATCACAACCTTAGGAAAAACTGTGCTGTTTTTATATCAAAATCTGAACTGAATTTTTAGGAAGTTGATATTTCTGCTACTGTGAAACATGTATCTTTAATGCTGAGCAGTTTAAGAGACGTGAGTTGCTAAATTTTTGTGTAGGAAGATCAAGACAAATTGGAATTACAGCATTGAGAGCTCCTGTACTCTAACTTGCAGCGTTTTACCCCAATGGTTAGCAGCACTGAGAGATTTACTTGGCATCATGCTGCTTTCATTCATCTTTTCCCATTTTTCTTAACTGGTTGTTCAGATCTTGAGTAGAAAGTCTGCAGTGATTTCTGCTGTACAGGAGGAGCAAGTTGTGAGAAGCTTCTCTGAAATCCAGTCTGGCATGCTGTTGACTGGTTATGTGAGGAATGTGATGCCCTTTGGAGTGTTTGTGGAGTTCCCTTTTGGTGTGACAGGACTGGCACCTAAAGTGGTAAGCAATGCCTCCAGTAAGCAGCATGTGTGTGATCAGGCTGCTTGAAGCATAGTTTTAGCAAAGGTACAGTTACAAGGAGGGAGCAACTGGGCTGCAGGTCCTGCATTTGGTCAGCTTCCTGCTGCTGGGTAAGAGGGTTTTAGTTTGCTTTTAAATCACTTCCAGAATGAAATAAAGCACCTCATTCAAGTGAGCTTAAGATTCAACTAGGATTTCATGTGACCTCAGTAATTCATTTTAATTGATGGGTTTTTCTTAGTCTGTGTTAATTTCTCTTATGCATTTACATGAAGTGGTAACTCAAACCCTTCTGAACAGCTCTGTGGGTGGTTGATCAGTACCAGCTGTGCTCAGTAACGTTGCCTTCTGTTTCCTTTGCACAGAGCATGAGTGACAAGTTTGTGACAGACACCAAGGACCACTTTGTGGTGGGACAGACTGTGATTGCAAAGGTGATGAGCATTGATGAGGAGAAACAGCGTGTGCTCCTTAATCTGAAGGTGTCTGAGTGCAGCTCAGGAGATTCTGCTGCAGACAGTTTTGCCCTCCTGAATCAATATTTCAAGGAGCTGAAAGAAAACAGGGACTTGTTGAGAAGAGGTAAAAGATTGTAAATGTTCTGCTAAAGGGTATTAGGTAAAAAAAAAAAGGTGGTCTAGAGACACAAGAAAAGAAAAACATTTAAGTGAAAGTTCAGTTCAAGCTAAGACTTCACTTTCCAAAGTAGCTTATTAGAAAAAGGATGTGTGCAGTGTCTGCCATTGACAAGAGGCTTTTTGTAAGTACAGCTGGAACAAGCCAAAGAAACTGCACTTTTCTTTGAAGTCTGCTAAGCCTCCTGCATTGATTTTGGGTCAAGTGCTTGTGATAACCCAAACACAGTACTCACATGAGGATGAGTTTGTTCAGATAGATTTAACTATATGCATTACAGGTCCTCCAGCAGGGGTTTTCTCACATGCTGTTTTTTTAGTGTTTTGATCAAATTCTGACCTTGCCTTTTTAGATTCTTCCTATATCCAGTACTTTTTAATGTTTGTTTCCTGGTATTGTGAAGTGACAGGTCTGTTTTGTGCTTCTAGTGTTAATCTGTTTTGCTTTCACTTTTTTCCTTATGCGGTGCTGGGTGCCAGTGTTTGTATAAGATTGGAAAATATTCTGTCTAAAATTATTAGGTCCTTAATATCACAAAAGGGTTTCTACTTTGATTAACTCTTAGAATTTACTTTGTATTTCTACAGATTCAGGACCTAGGCTTTATTTTCCCTTATGAGGGCAGATGAATGCTTCATATATCACTGAGTAAATGTGAAGGCTTGTCTTTGTTTTTCAAAGAAACAACATAAGTAAAACTGATTTCTCGCTTTTTCTTCCCTTTATTTAGGAGTGCCCAGCATTTATGAGCTGCTGCCTGGGAATAGGGTGCATCTGGTCGTGCAGGATGTGAGGGAGGATGGCTCAGCACTGTTCAGTGGCAGCTCTGTCACAGGCTTGACTGTAACTGCCACCCGCTACCATTTGGGAGGTGAGGGTCTTTCCTTTGCTTGTGTTGGTTTT
This sequence comes from Prinia subflava, assembly GCF_021018805.1. Classification (NCBI taxonomy): domain Eukaryota; kingdom Metazoa; phylum Chordata; class Aves; order Passeriformes; family Cisticolidae; genus Prinia; species Prinia subflava. The sequence goes on along the minus strand of NC_086255.1, from coordinate 12,194,243 downwards.
CAGTCTTGTGCTTTGAAACCTCTCCCAAAAAATGGATTCTGCTCATGAGGAACTAACAGGGAGAAGTCTGATCAGAGTAGGGATGGCCCTGAGGAGGAGTTAAGTTTCCCAATGTCTTGCTGGCCCATTTGTGTGATTCAGAAAATATTATATAAACCTCCCTGTGCCTTTGTTAATCCTGTCTCATATTGTGGGCATCTAGTTTGTGCTCAGAGATCCTTATTTGAACCATACTGTATATAGACAAATATGAATACAAGCTCTAGCTTTCTTGGGTTTTGTCTTCTTCCTTTAGAAAGAGCATACTTCAAGGAATGTCTATCTGAAATTGCTGTCAATTTTTCTTGAAAAATCAGTGACTTTTAAACAGGACTGTACTGTTTTTCAATTTTCAATTTTCATTTCAAAATTTTTTCAATTCAATTGAAAAAATTTCAATTCAAAAATTAAAGAAAGGTGTCATATTGTGCAAAACCAAACATATACTTGCTGAAGTAATGAATAAACCAGTGAAAGCAAAATAAATCTCTGACTTCAAGAGAAGTAATAACCCCAGCACTTCTGTGTCAGAAGGGTTTCTTTTTTTTTTCCTTAGCAGTAGATAGACTGACGATAGTTTTGTGCAAATGTTAAGAAAATCTTTTTCAAAACCTATATTATCTTGACCTTGTTTTTAGTCAGCCTTGTCTTCATTATTTGTGTCTTCATAAAATCAACTTAGTTTTTCCAAGAAAGATCAGACTTTTTCCAAATACAAAGATCTCTTTTTTTTGTTCCTCGTTGCCAGTAACGTTGGAATAATGTGTTCTTAAATAGATTTATTATATGTTTGATATTAATTTTGTTGAGATACAATAGTAATTAAGCAGTCTTTGGTCTTCAGGAATTAAACCTTTCACGTTTGTCATGTACCACTATCACAGTTGCTCAGAATTCTTCATTATCATCAGGACGTAATCTCCTTATGCTCATTTGTAGACAAAAATATTGCTCCTGGTGAGAAAAGGAAGGCATTTGTTCTTCATGTGGATGCCCTCAAATCTGAGGTGTATGTTTCTCTTCGGGAAGAACTGTTAAAGCAAAGACCCAAGCGAGTGAGTGCGCGTTCAGTTTTTGGGTTTGTGTGTTTCTGCTTGTCTGGCAAACTGTAGGTGATTAATAGATTTCAAGGGAGGCTGTTTCCTCTTTTAGAGCTGTGGGAGGTAGAGTGGAGGGAGTAAAGATCTCAGCAGGAGAAGTCACTGTGTGTGTCCATTTCTGTCTAGCGGCTCCGCGAGGACTCCCAGCAGTCTGCGGTGGTGCAGCACGTCACAGAGCACTTTGCCATCGTGTCCCTGCTGCGAACAGGCCAGCTGGCAGCTGTCCCCATCGCCTGCCACTTCAACGACACCTTCCGCTTCGACTCGGAAAAACTCAGGGTGGGACAGACAACCTCTGTAACCCTAAAAGCGGTGAAGGAGAACAGCCACGGAGTCCTGTTAGCAGTACAAGGCCCAGCCAAGAAGAATGTCTTTGTAAGGGTGCGGAACGAGTCCGAGACAGCCTCAGAGGAGATGCTGCCTGCTGTGAAACACTCGCTGTCCCCGGGGGACGTCGTCACCGGTACCGTTAAATCCGTCAAACCCACCCACGTCACTGTCGCTATCGATGACAAGCTGACAGGTTCGATCCACGCATCCCGGATTCTGGATGAAGTGCCCATAGGCTCTTTTCCAACTTCCACTCTGAAAGCTGGACAGAAAGTGACTGCTCGAGTCATTGGAGGCAGAGATGTGAATACTCACAGGTGGGAAAACACATACATGGTGTTGCTTCTGGAGGAACGCAAAGGATGAAACAGTTTGTGTTTCAATTCAGATCATCTAGGCCCCTCTGTCAACAGATGGTGTTACAGCTGCCTTTGCTGGAGTAGTTCAGGCCTGAGGAAATCTGCTATTATATTCTATCCCAGATCCAGCTTTCAGTAAATTAGCTTTCTGCCTGTGTCACTGTATTTGTCTTGAGTATAGATTGCAAGAAAAAAAGATGTCTAAACTATTAAGTTCCAGTGGAAGCCCTAAATACAGGCCCCAGGGACTAAATTTGCTGGGGTATTTTTGTTACCTAAATTGCTACTGAAATAGTAATAGGAAGAACTGGAACTGGAAGGCTCTGGGACTTTTAGAGGGCTTGCACCTGGGGTTTTTTTTGCCAGTGCAGAGGCATTAAATGTGGGTGACCTGGGGAGATCACGGAAAACATTGATCTTTTTCCTTTTCTTTAGGTGCCTGCCAATCACCCATCCACACTTCACACAATCCATTCCAGAGCTCAGCATTCGACCAAGGTAAGTGCTGTCTGCACATACAGACCTTGTATCCTTGGATGTCCCATCCCTTGTACCTCTCATTCATGAAGGAGCTGGCCATGAGCAATGAGTATGCAGTGAGGCAAGTTACTCTTACTCTCTCTTTCACACTAACTTGGGTCCTGTAGCTGTGTTAAATATCCCAGTGCTCTCCCAGCACATGATTTCATTTGAATGTCCTTTTGGCTTCAGATTCTGCCAATCTGGACTCTGTCATGTCTGTTCCTGTCAGAAAGATTTCCTCTTATGATCAGGGAAGAATTAATTCCTGGCAGAAAAAATGTAGCTGGGGAGGGGTGAAAGACATTGTCACAGTAGTACTAGCTCACCACGTTCCCCTGGGTTTCTAACTTCCCTCTTGGTCATTAGGACCAAAGCTGTTTTACTGATGTCCTCTTTCTTCTTTTGCAAACAGTGAAAAAGAAGGGGAATTCACACCAATGTTGAACCTTAAAGAAGAAAGTTCCCTTAAGAAACTTGGACTCTACGATTTTGGGCAGACAGTCACCTGTTTTGTAAAGAAGGTGAGGTTAGAGTCTTCTTAGGAAGTGTGCTGGGAAGGCAGTAAGTAGGTGTGACCTCGAGGGCCTTAGCTCAGACTTAAATATTGAAGACTGTGGTCTTCATTAACTGCCAGAGCGACCCATGGTAACTGCAGTGTCTTACCAGGAAAGTAGAGGAAAGAAACAAAAATTTTCAGTACTTGATGGAGTCAGGCTGACTTGTCCTCTTTGGCATGGTGTTCGTTGCCAGCAGGCACTAGTAAAATGGCCTCTGAGTATGCCTAGAGCACAAAGTACACTTGCTACTGATCCCCTGTGTACACTTGCCTGTGAACCGCAGCAGTGTTATGCTTGTAAGAACAGAATTGAAACCATCATTTTTGCTTGGTGCAGAAGCCAAGGCTGGAGTAGTTCTTTTTAGCCTTAAAAATTAGTGAAAATTTTCTGCCAGGGAAATTTTTTTCCCCCAAGGTGTCATGCTGTCTTCTCTGGTTATTTGGTGTCTTTTTAGTATAACATGCTCAAAAATTGGCTGGAGGTGGAAGTCGCCCCTGACATTCGAGGAAGAGTTCCTCACCTGCTGCTGTCTCAGAACACCAAGGTAAGAGGCTGTTACTGGTGAGCTACACAGAGTTGGTTTTTACCAGATGCTTGGCCACACATAATGACTGCAGACACTTGTGACATCCATGTGAACTCATAACCCAGTGTTCTGCCCTTTAGGCATTGCTGCCCCTTGCTAGCAAGCAAGTACTATGCCTGTAGCTAGTTTGGCTCAGGATATCAGAGCCACTGAAGCAGTGCTGAGCTATCAGTCAACTGCACATCAAAGACGTTTATAGAAAGTGTAAAGATTTATAGGGGAAACACTAGGCAGAGTTGTGCAAAGCTCCTTTTCTGGAAATAAGTGTAAACATGTCTTTTATTTCAGATCTTAAAACATCCGGAAAAGAGCTTTAAAAATGGCCAGGCAATATCAGCCACAGTGACTGGAACAGACGCCAGCGAAACAAACCTCTGCTTGTCACTCACAGGTACTGTGGAGCCTTCACAGCAGGGCCCCACCACATGAGATGCTTTACTCAGAGCTGGGCCTGCACTGACCCCTCAGGTGAAGGTGTTAGACTCCAGAGCCAAGCTGTACCTCCTGCAGAACAGAACTAACCCCTGAGATCCTGACTTAGATGTAGCAGCATCTAAGACAAGCGAGGTCAGACCTCTAGAATAAAGAATCACTTTTCTAGTGTCTCAGACTAAAGCCCTTGTCTGAGCCCTTCTGAACATGTTCCCTGCTAATCTCAGACATGAGGTGGTACATTTGTCAGCATTTGTCAGTTTTTCTGGATCTTGGAATTGTGCAACTAAGGGACCTTTTCTGGGCTACCAAGGCAAACATGGCAGTGAACAGAGATTGCACAGGCTGCACTTTACCAAATCTTGTGGGTTTGATACGTGACTAGGTAACTAAAATCAGCTACACTAACTTACTACCTCTGTTGCTTCATATTTTGAAGTATTATGACACCCTTTTCCTCCTTCACCTTTTCCAGGAATTCAGTCACTGGAGCAGGACACCATCTCTGTAGGCATGGTAACAAAGGTGACTCCACACGTTGGTTTGACCATTGCCCTGCCAGGTGGGAAGACTGGCAAAGTCAGCATCTTTCACCTGAATGATACTTACACAGAGGATCCTCTGGGGAGCTTCAAAGTTGGCAAGATTGTCAGGTTAGTAGTTGTCTTCCTTGTTCCTTCAAGCTGCAAGGCTTAAAAATATTCTCCTTCGGTGACAGGCTTTTCACTGCCTTGAGGTAGTGCCAGACTATAAGGTCAGTCTTTGGCTAAGAAGTGATGCTGACTTCCCTTATATATGTTTGGGTGAAACTCTTGTATTTTCCGTGTAGAAGAAGCCCCTATTCAGCTGCCTTCATGAACTGTCTTTTTGAGAGTAGCTACTCTGTTAGCTAAGGTGCTGATGGGGTTAAGGGTAGCCAGATATCCCAGCTCTGCAGTGGTTCTGTGGGCTGTTTGGAAATTGAGTTGTTTTTAATTTGTGATGCACAAGCAATTCCATTTTCCTGCTTCACATACTTGTTGGGAATGTTGGAGAGTGCAACAGGCTAAGTGATTTCAGGTGTAACTCTTGCATTGGCAGTAGAGAGTAAACATGTTTCAAAAGTCCTTTAGTTTTATGAACTATTGTATCATGCTGGTTTGTATTAGAACGAGCTCCAAGGAATAGAGTGCTTTGTTCCTTTTTCAGCTAGTGTAAATGTTTATTTTCAATCTGTGGCTTTTTTTAGCAAGTAAAAAAAGCTTTCTGTTTTGTCCCCATCTTCTGCCATGCAGGTGTTACATCCTCTCCAATGAGAATGGTAAAATCCAGTTATCTCTCCGGCAGTCCCGGTATGTATCGTCCCTCTAGTCTGATCTCCTACTAGTGAAAAAAAATATCATGAAATACAGCTGTTGTTTGTTTGGGAAGATCAGTGAGAAGTGTTAAAAGAACAAGGAGGGTCTGACACTTAACATAAAGCTGCTCAAGTGGTTCAGACTTAATTTCTGTTTGTCATAGTTTCTAGGCCTGCCTTATCTTTTTTGTTTTCTTACTTGGGATGAAAGTTCTACCTCTGAATTTGCAATACAAACGTGTTATGTTTCAATGTTCAGCTGTATTTTAACAGTTTTGATTAAATAATAGACGTAGCCCTAAATGTGTCTTACAACTGAACATCTTGCTTTGTCTTCCTTATGGAACAAAAGTGTGGAATTAAGCATCTTAGAAATAAGTGGGGAAAACACCAAGCAAATGCTGTGCAAAATTTCAGACACTGTTTTACTCTCCTCATTTTCTTAGTGTCAGTGCAAGTCAGGCTGATGTGTTTGGCTTTGTTAGCAGCAGCATGTGTATTCCCTAATGCCAGGTAGAGCTTGGCAGAGATGCAGGTAGTCCAATTAGTACATTTCAATAAACTGAAGGGTGTCTCTGAGACACTCCAGAGAGTACTAGCTGTTGTTAATACTGATCTATTTTCTACTATCCAGAGCAGAATGTGAATTATTCAGACAAGTGCTTTAACTTCTAACCTCTCTTTCCTTTTAGGCTAAATCCAAAGACAAACAGCAAAGTGGAGGATATTGAAATAACAAGTATTAAGGATGTTAAAAAAGGCCAGCTAGTGAGAGGTTATGTCAAATCAATCACTCCATCAGGTGTATTCTTTGGGTGAGTAGCCTGAGAAAATTATTCTGGCAAATGACGTGTCTTGGAGAACTTTGAGTGGATGATTGTGGAATCTTGTTTGGGGATTGTCTCTGGCATAATGTGAAGTCACAAAATGAATTTACTCTTGGAAATCAAGATGTCATGGAGACTGTCTTGAGCCTATGAAATTAAAGTAGGGAAAGTTAGTGTGACACTTTATAGAACCAGTGAGGCCACAAATGTGCTTTATTTTTCTTTCCTCCTGCTGTAGAATACTAATTTTTTATTTTCTTCCTCTTCTCAGATTGTCCACTTCTCTCCTGGGCCGAATCCAGTTCCAGAACGTTTCCCCCTACTTTGTACAGAAACAGTCCTTATATGAAAAGTACCTTCCTGAAGGAAAACTGCTCACTGCCAAAGTGCTTGGGTAGGTCCAATGTTCTTTAAAAAGGGCTATGAATTAGAAGAGAGGAGAGGATGGAAAGAGGAAGATAAAAGGAAGGTTTGAAAGAAGTTCAGATCCTTGCAGTCACTGTAAAAGCTCTCATTTTTTTCTTATTCTTCTGTCTTGCTACTCCTGGCAATGCACCACAGGGTAAACAGAAAAGAAAAACATATTGAGCTCTCTCTCCTGCCCGAGGACACTGGGATGCCAAGTGTCTTGCCTGAATCCCTAGGCCTGCCACAATATGGAGCAGAGGAAGAGAAAAGAGAGGCACATGAGGAGGAAAAAAGAGAAGAGCCTAAACTGAACAGAAAAAAGAGAAGAGTTAACTCTGAAAGTGGTCAGGTATGGGTGTGATTGCACAGTATATGCTAAAGGACTTTGTTGGTTCAAATACTGTCGTGACTGGGAAGATCCCAGTCTCATCCCAGAAGGATGAGGCTGACAAATTATACAGGCTAGGGAAAAAAAGATTAAATTTCATTGGAGATTACAAAGATCAAAAACTATTGCTTTTGGGTGGGAGTTGAGATAACAGCCCACCTGTATTTCCTGTCCCTTTGGTCTTTGCACCCTATGTAGGTGAGTGTGGGTTTATTCTCCACTGTCTCTGTTAGCTGAGAGAGTAGTGGGGGATGCTCTGCCAGGATATTTCCCTCTCTCTGCTGTCAGGCTCTTTACTTTGTGATTAGAATTGCCTTTAAGACTGTCACAGTTGTTGTCCTTCACTGTCCACTCATTTCCACTTGTTGCAGGAGGCAAAGCCAAAGAAAAGGAAGATCTGCCCAGCAGATGAAAATGACAGTGGAATTGAGGTGTTTTACCGTGAGGAGGAAGAGGATGACCAGGAGGAAGAGGCAGCTAAAAAGAAGTCTAAGGTGAGAAGTTTGAAGGAGAACCTGAGGCTGAAATGGCCTTCTAGTCCTATTGATGCGTGTCAGTTTGACTTTAAGACAGTAAGTATTACTGCTGCAGATAGGAGTGACACAGGCTGGTGTTTGTGTCTTCTGAAAATGGCTTGAGGTGGATGGAATTTAAATTCCAGCAAAGCTAGTCACAGAGTTAATGTTTTTGCTGATGGGCTGTTTGCAAGTAGAAGAAGTCAGTAATACTGAATGGGGAGATGCCACAAGCAAGAAGCAGTTGTCTGATCCCAGTTTAAAACTTAAAATTAAAACCCAGGGCATTTTCTATCTTCCTCCAAACAGGTAAGGAAGGCTGGTGAAGCTCCCAGGCTGCAAGTTTCCATGGGCTTCACCTGGGATGAAGACAATGCAATGGATATACCTGTGCTGGATCAGAAGGAAGAGAGCTCAGAGAGCGAGGAGGAGGAGGATACACAGTCCAAGGTACTGTGTAGTTGTGTTGTCTGCACAGGAGACCCCATACAGTGGCTGTAACGTGATGTTTTGGTATTTGCATGTCTGTCTGCCCTGTAGCAAAGCCTTTTAACCCAAGGGAGCATCTTTGGCAGCTGACACAGAACTTGTTCACCTATTTTGAACACTGACTTTTGTAGCAGATGCCTCTGAAGCAGAGGAGAAAGGGCCCAATTTTACTATGACTGCATGAAAAACAGGTTTTCTCATGTTGACATATTAAAAAAATAAGTATTTAGAGTCAAACAAATGTTTTCATGAACACAAAACTTTTTTTTATTTAATCTCAGCTCTGTTATTTACTTTCCTGAGTGTTGTAAATTGACAGAAAAACCTGGAGGTGAAAAATCTTTCAAGTTATAGTCCTCTTATTTAGCAAAACGCCACAAAGCACCAAAACCAATCTTCTCTTATGCTATCACCTTTAGAGGGGTTTTCCAGTGAGAGCAGTTCAGCAAAATTGAGAGACAAGCTCATGAACTCTTTTCATGTTTGCTCTTCAGGATTTCCTCTGTTCCTCAAAACTCACCTCTGTAAAAGCAATGCATGGCTCATGCTTTATTGCCCAAGATAACAAGGCAGAGAACTATGGCACTGTGAGCTCCAAATTTAGACCTCAGTAACCCTAGTGATCCAGCAACATGCCCCAGTTGTACATGGGGAGAAATTGTGTTGGATTTTTACAGAGTGAAGGAGGGTGGTGATGAGTACTGGCCTGGAAGGTAAAGATGGAAGAATTAGAGGGAAGGGCAAAGTGTGGATCCTGCAGTTGGAGTGCCAGACTAGCAAAGTATTTGGTCCTTCAATTTATTTAATTTTAAAAAAAAGGGACTTCATGTACTGCTGCTCTTTGAGGTGTGAATTGTGTAAGGGATGGGGGGTGTGTATCATTTTTATTCTCTTTTAAACAGTTGGCCTCATCTCATCATTTTCCCTGTGGAAACTGCTTAGCCTTGGACATACTGAGGTCTGGCTGTACTTTAGCTGGACCTGCCTACTCCCCCGTGAAGTGCTTGCCCTTCCTCAGTCCTCCTGTTTTGCTCTTCCAGCTAAAGAAACGAACAAAGAAGGAGAAGGAGCTGGAGAAGCAGAGGAAGGAGAAGGAGCTTTGCAAAGTAGAGGCGGCTCTGATGGACCCGAGTCGGCAGCCACAGTCGACAGATGACTTTGACCGCCTGGTGCTGGGCAGTCCCAACAGCTCCATCCTCTGGCTGCAGTACATGGCTTTCCACCTCCAGGCCACAGAGATTGAGAAGGCCAGAGCTGTGGCAGAGAGAGCACTTAAAACAATCAGTTTCAGGTAATAATGCAGCTCTGCTTTTCTTTGCCCCAAAGAATAAATTATGACAGGGTAGTTGTGGTGGAAGAGCACTGATAGTATCAGTGTGAGTTTGTGTGTGTGGAGTGACAGCGTCTGTTTTAGTGAGCTCAGAAGGATTAAATGGTAGCAACTGTCAGCTGGCCCTTTGAAGGTCTGGCCTGAGTCACCACCACTGGCCCACAGGTGACCTGCTGCAGGTCCTGAGCTCAGGAGCTCCTGAAGGTGTCACTGAGTGCACAGACATTCTTCTGGGCAGTCAGAAGCGTTTGGAAGAGCATAATGCTGTCAGTGATTTCCTTGAATCAAAGCATGAAACAAATGCTGAAACTCCTGTTGCTTTTGCCATAGGGCTGTACCTTAAATCATCTCTACTGCATGATTAAGTATATTGTGCTTTCTTGACTCAACCTTCTGGTTTTTAATGACAAACAACAATGATAAAAAACCTGTAGTGTGAATCAACTGCTGTGCTCTATTTCAAAAATAGTGTTTCAGGGAGCATTATGTCCCTTTTCTTGTCCTGGAGACCTGCTACAAGTCTGTGAGTCTGTCTAGGATAGTTTGCAAAAACCTGGTGAAGACTGGCAAAAGGCTAAATATTCTTGTTCACGTCTGCTTTAAGGGAAGAACAGGAGAAGCTGAATGTCTGGGTAGCTTTGCTGAACCTGGAGAACATGTATGGTACTGAGGAGACACTGATGAAGGTCTTTGAGAGAGCAGTTCAATACAATGAACCTCTGAAAGTCTTCCAGCATCTGTGTGACATCTATGCCAGCTCTGAGAAGTACAAGGTAAGGCAGTGCAAGCAGATCCCTGGCATGTATCCCATTCAGGCCTGCCAGGAAACTGCAAATGCTGGCTGTGTAAGCTTCCTGCTGTCAGACGTTGGGCCTGTCCTGTTCTTAACTGGAGTTAATGGTTATGATTAACAGCGGGCAAGGATGCACTGATGCTTGCTTTTATGTCATAAGTGTTCAGAGATACCCAGCCAAAAAATATGAGTGTTAAAGCTAGAAGGCTTTGTTATGAATGTGTGATCTAACCCAACTCTGTCCTTCCAGCAAGCAGAAGAATTGTACCACACCATGCTGAGGCGTTTTCGCCAGGAGAAATCTGTGTGGCTGAAATACGCCTCTTTCCTCCTGAAGCAAGGCCAGGCTGAGGCTACACACAGGCTTCTGGAGCGTGCTCTCAAGGCTCTGCCCACCAAAGAACGTAAGCTCTCTGCCCCAGCCTTATTTTGGACCTTAATGGAGACAGGGGATGGGCTGCTCTCTGATATCTCTGCCTGTGACAGCATTTGTAATAAGTGAAAAGTGCAGCCAGCTGACTCTCAGGGGAGGGGAACTTTTAAGCTGGATGTCACTGCTAAATGCACCTCTGCTAAAGGTACCTAATTGAATTTTCTATGATGCACAAAAGCAAAGCACCCAAAACAAAGGCAGCTTTGAGTTTTACAGCCCTCTGGAAAAATTCACTTGGTCTAAGCTCAGGTTTCTGGGGCTGCCCATGGGTGCTCCATGATCCATTATGAATATAAAAATAAACCTCTTTCTCCTGCAGAGAGCTGAAATGGGAAGTGAACTGTGACCTTTCTGTCTCCCACTTTGATCCCACCTTGGTCCAGAATCTCTTTACAGCAGAGCCTTTTGTCTCTGGGTAGAGATGGTGCTGTCTCTGTGCCTGCCTCTGTTCTTTGTAATTCTCACTCGTTTGATCACATGGAAGAGACTTGCTGTGGTACCCTAATATGTCATTACTTTTTCCAGATGTGGATGTCATTTCAAGGTTTGCACAGCTGGAGTTCCATTCTGGGGACACAGAACATGCCAAGGCCCTCTTTGAGAGCACCCTCAGCAGCTATCCCAAGCGGACAGACATTTGGTCCATCTACATGGACATCATGATCAAGCATGGCACCCAGAAGGAAATCCGGTGAGTTGTGGGGCAGCAGGCTGGGAAGGGGCAGAGCACACCTGGAAAGAGCAGAGGTACCTTGCAGTGTGAGGTTGTACAGGGCTCCCCACAGCACAGCAAAAGGGATTCCCTCCCCCAAAAACTGGCGTGTGTGGAAGTGCTGATCCTTGCTAGGATTAAAGAGACCCCAAAGAGTTCCATAGGGCAGAGGGGGACTGATTTGTAAGTTGTGGCCTGCATGGCAGAAACTTGAGGCCTTGCACTGAGGTTCACCTGTCCCTCTGCAGGGATTGCCTTGTATCTGAAGGGTGAGATCAGTCTTGAATAGTCAGTCTTTGTATCTTGTAACGTAAAAATGGAAAAACATATTTTTCCTTTTTTTTTTCCTGAGAGGTGACAAAAGGAATTTTCCACATCCACTTAATGAATGCAGTGTCCAATGCAGTGTCTGGATCCTTGTTTAAGTTGACCAGCAGCTTTAGTGTTTTGCAAGCAAGTAGAAGGCTTCTACTTAGAGATTTTGGTCAATTGTCAGGAATCTCTTTCTCCCAGCACCAGCACTTTCCAGCAATTTCCCCTGAATATTTCCCCTGACTTTCTGCTCTTTATTAAAAGACAGGGTACAGGGCTTGTATAGAGTGCTATCACAAACAGTGATTTGAATCACTTTGGTTTCTTGCAGAGACATCTTTGAGAGGGTCATACACCTGAGCTTGGCACCAAAGAAGATGAAATTCTTCTTCAAACGCTACCTGGATTATGAGAAGAAATTTGGTACAGCAGAAAGTGTCCTGGCTGTTAAAAGAGCAGCACTTGAGTATGTGGAGACCAAGAGTTCCCTTGCTGACACCTAAGTGTGGTGCCAGTGAAAGCAGAGAGACTTGGCTTTCCATGCAGTGTGGGAACTGAGGAGTGTGTGGAGTTCTGCTGTGACTGTCCATGGACAGTGAGTTTCCAGAGAGTATTGGTCTGTGACCAAACCAGCTTGGAAAGAACAAACAATCAAATGAAAAGGTTTGACAAATGTTTGCAGCTTTGTCCAGATGTTACAAATAATCCTGGTCTGTTGATGACATGTTTTTAAATATAGACTGTTTTATAGTCAAAAAACCCATCAGCCATACCTGTTTTACTTTCCTGGGGAAATGGTGCAATTATGACACAGTGCTTTTAAATAAGCAATGTCTTATAAATTGATTTTTCTCAGTGTCAAGATACCGGAGAAGATTCTTGTCTTTTGGATGAATTAACACTTCTAAAGATTTATCTCAGGTGCCTTTGTGCTCTAGAAATTGGCAGAGCAACACTGGATTGAGGCATAGTTGAAGCTGGAAGAAGCCTCTTGATGATAATCTTCAAGCTCCTGCTCAAAGCAGGGGTCAGCAAGACTGGGTTGATCAGGTGCACTCACAGTTTGGTTTTGATTCCCCCAACAATGGAGACTTCACAGCCTCTCTGGGCAACCATCTGTTGTAACAAGTTGCTAGGGATTAATGACAGAAAAAATAGTGATTTTCAGTAGTCATTGTCTGTTAAGAGAAATCACTGAAGTCAAAGAAAAAGGTGGTTTTTCTGTGCTGAAAATGTTATTCCAATGTAACCTTCTGCTTGGAAAAAGCCAGGTATTTTGGGTAGTTCAAAAAGCTGTCACTGATGTCAGTGCCTTATGGTCCATATCCTTAAAATTCTGTATTCCTCTAACTTTCCACTAAGATGTGGATATGATCAGCCACATTTTACAGAGGAAGAACTTGAGACAAGGGGAAAAACAGGGTATGTGAACAGATGTGAGTATCCAGTGTAGACCCTAGTGAGTAGATGCCCACCTTTGAAATACCAAACTTGATGAGTCTTACTCATTGTAGGTACTCTAAACCAGAGCTCTGCAGGACCCATCTCTTCTGCCTCTGTGAATGCCCAGTGTTGGCAAGGCAGGATGATTCAGCATTTATTTCATTCCCAAGTCCTTTGGGATCCAGGAACAAGTCAATTCACTTCTTGCCCCCAGGGAGAGCAGGGTGCTGTACTCAGATTTTGCTTAATGATCTTGTAGTGGAGGAGGCTGATTGCAACATCCAGTAGCAACTACTGCTTTTTTTTTTAAGAACACAGCTTTGATAATAGTGGCTCCTTCTTTTGGTTTAATTAGTTGCATAATAAAACATGTAAATAAGCGTTGCAATAGAAACCAAGATCCCTCAGAGGTATTGTTTCTTCTTCACTACTGGGGCTATTATAGTCTCTAGTAGGCAGGAAAAGTGAAAGACCTGTGTGTAATTCTCTGTACTGGAGGAGCCTGGTTTGAACCCATCTTGCTGCTGGGAGCTGTGACCTGAGGACTGCTCTGTGATGGGATTGTTGTTGGTCTTTGGAGGAAAGCGGGGGGTGTGAACTACAGCATGTGTGATCCAGCATGCCAGGAAGATAGGAGACTCAATTTCACTCTTGGAATTTCAGTGAGAAATCTAACTTGGCTTCTTGTGTGTAAAAACCATGTGGGTTAATGTTCCTCACCTCAGCATTGTCACTGGGGGACATTGGGTGACAGGAGCAGCAGGGATATTCCTGAGGGTGCTGATGTGCCAGGAGGGGCAAAAGCCTAGGGTTGTCTCAGTGGGGATCACACTCAGGGTGGCAGAGGAGAGAATCCAAATGCCTGCAATTGCAAACAAATTTCTGAGTGTAGTGTCTTGTTCCACTCCTCACTGACAACTGTCCACTCAAGCATGCCTCTTCAGTAAGAGGGAAGGAGAACAGACAAGCTGGACAAGCCCTTAGCCCATCCCAGCACATGGAAAGAGAGTGGATTTAATGCAGAGAGAAGGGATGTAAACAGAACAAAAGATGATTTGTGCTCATGATTTATTAGGATAAAAATCCATTCTCAAGCATTACGTGTCTTGCTCCTTTCCTTCAAAGGAGGGAAGGGGAAGAGAAGGAACCAGAGTGGAGGTGGTTCAAAGGAATTATTAGGACTATCAAGGAGGAAGGCAATGGAAATAAAGACAGTAAGAGGAACTCTGCTTTGTTTCAGCAAGTTACCTTGTGTCTGCTGGCTGTGTGGGGGTGGCGTGCTTGTCTGCATGTTCGCACTCGAGGGCCAGTGAGAAGAAATGCAAATGAACTCCCTTTCATCTCAAGTTAATGCAATTTCATTTAACTTCCATCTGATTATTTCTGTGGATTAGTTGATGGTGAGGCTGAGAGCCAAGCCTTCCCACAAATGCAAAGCAAATCTGTGGAGAGGCTGAACAGGGATCCTGGGACGCCTTGCCCGTTAAGCGGTGTTCCAGCCTCTTTATGTGAGGGAATAGCCTACAGCTCTTTCCTGCAGACACCATACTTGTCAAAAGCTTTTTAGATAATTTTCTCTCCTTTGCTGTGATTGTGTATCCTGATATACAAGATTGGTGCTAATCATTGCAAGAATAACTAAAAAGCCATTTTACTAACTTGTAATATGTGGTAGTGCTTTAAAACATTCTAGGATGATCTGGCTAGGAGAGGACCTGAATCTTTAATAGAAAGAAAAAATAAGTTCCCAGTCCTTAGAGTTCAAAGAGAATATTAAATTATGCCTTTTATGCTCCCTGAAAAAAAAACTCAGAAGGCAATGAAAAATAACTCTCATTTAATAATTTATTTAAAATCTCCTTGTGTCTAAGCCTCTCTGAGTTCTGTGGGTTTGAGCTGGTTTTTGAAAAACTTATTAAGACTTTTTGGTAAATGACACAGTGTAAAAGAAAGTTGTACCTATAACAAAACAGTTCAAGTAGGAAAAACAAACTTCTCTGTTGTGCCAGCTCTTTAAACAGTTTGGGGTACACAGGCCTGATCCCTAGGAGAAAAGGGACTGCAGTGCCAGAGGAGTAGCCTTGAAGACATAGTCACACAGTGTCATGGTGAGGGAGTAATTTTACACCTTTCAAGTTTTGCTTTCCCAGAGTATGACCAAGTCCATATTAGAGGCCTTCTGCTCCAGGGGCCAATTAAGGCAGTGGAAAGAGTTTTAGAAAATTCAGTGGTAGATGGGTAGGGAGAGGGCTGCTCCTCCGTTCTGTTCCTGCTATCCCCTTGTTGCTCCAGGGCTGCAGCCCCAGTGCAGCAGATGGGTGAATGTGATGTACTCTTTGGGCTGGCAGCTTTCTCATCCCATTCCCCTCGGAGAAAAATGCTCCATTAATACAAGTGACTAACTACAGTTACATGGTATATATGCTATATGTATGTTTATATACACACACACATGTAAAGCTAATTCTGGTTGAGGTCTTCTTGCAGCTTGTAACCCAAACAAAGGACTCTCAGCCAATGGTTGGATGAGAAATCCAAAGAGATGCAGACAGTGCTGTGGGTACTCATTCCTCTCAGTCTCCACCTCGCTGTCTTGCCCCAAAGCTGTTCTGCTGATGGTGCCTTCTCTGGGTTTATAGACTCATGGGGGCAACCATTTGAGCTCATTAGAGATTGCCAGGCACTTTAGTAAGAACAAAGGGAGTTTGGCGTCTTACCCAATTTCAACCTGGTCATTAGAGTGCCTTTCTGAATACCAGGAATATTGGTGCTTCCTTCTGCTTTAGTCTCAGTTTTTTGCTGTGTGGCTATGTTACTGAGCCATTCCTTCCCAGATGCTATTGCATTCTCCTTGCCTCAGGAAGTTACCCACTGCTTCCTTCTTTTACTTCCATTGTAAAGTCTGTGGAGTGCTCTGGGACCTACCTGTGTAACAGGCATCACACAAGCGTGTAAGAAGATATCAATGTCAATAAACATTGTCAATAAACATTGCCCACACAGTGGGCACCATATGTCAAGTTTTTGGAGCATCTTCAGTGAAGTCTGTGGCAATAGGTAGTTGTAAAACAAGTCCTTTTTTGCATCGTTAAATCAGTCCCATGAAGGCAACTTATTAGAGTCCGTATCAGTACACAGAAACCTTCTAACATAAAGTTTCTAAGTCCCAAGCAGGAACAGCAGCCACAGCAGCAGCCGAGGCATCAGCAGTCCGTGTCCCTTGAGCATCTTGTCAGTAGCAGTTGCAGCAGTAGCAACAACAGAGGCATCGGTGTTTTTGTGAGTCTTGTGTGGATTTATGTATTTTAGTTTCTCTGAAGGTTCTATTTCAATCCTCATATTTCTGGGCACTCCTGGGCCTGTATGGATTTGGCCCAGGGGGATTCATACTCCAACAGTTGGAGAGCATCATGGGGGAAGCCTTTTTGCTCACCCTAAGCTATGAGGCTTTCCCGAAGCCTGTGGTAGATTCTTCCAAGGCATTGGCCTAGAAGTTTCCCTGACAGGCACAGGGCTCTCCACAGGGAGGAATGTTCCCAGTGCATCCCTCAGCTGAGCACTGATACTGGAAGGCCTGCCAGGCAGTCTGGGGAAGCGCTGCTGGTGCACTTCTGCCTTAGGAAGCTAAAAACAGCAGTTCGTGGCCTTCTGGGGTTGGCCCGTTCCCTTCCACCCCTTTGGCCCATTTGTGGAGGCGGCTGTAGAGGGGGAAGCCCTTGTTCTCTCGGTAGATGTAGACACCCGTGATGGCATTCCACTGAGGGCTTGGCTGGACGCCCTCCACGGGGAACTCCTGCACCAGCTCCTTCTCCTCCTTGTCCAGTGCCACAAAGCCAAAGAATTGTTTCACATTCTTGGCTGCCAGGATCCTGGAGTGGACCTCGGCCGTGCGCCGGAAGAGCTTGTCCTCGTTGGAGCGGTACTGGGCCCAGTAGGCCTCCTGCCGGTAGCTGAGCGGCGAGCAGCAGTGCTTCAGGCACTTGGTGAGGAAAATCAGCACCGCAACGATGCCGATGAGCAGCCAGCCGAAGAGCTGGGAGAGAAGAGAGAGGCTGCGTTAGGACACGGCAAGGTGCTCTTACCCACTCCCTGTGGCTCTCCCCGGTGTGCCTACCTGGGACTCGTATCTCAGTCTCCGTGTCACCTCATCCCTGAACTTGGTGAGGTTTGCTGGGACGTCTCTACAGGGGAACTTGGCCAGCACCTCGGCCCCATACTCAGCTGGAAACTTGTCCAGGGAGGATGGCTTGACAAACTCACTGAGGGCACAGATGTAAGCTTCCCCACGCAGCAGTGAGATGACCGACCAAGTGATGGGGGCCACGGATGCCCGGCCCATGATGGAGCCAAAGAGTAGGAAGGTGGCAGCAGCAGAGAAGTTCTTGGTGCCACGCTTGTGGCACTCGGCCACCAGGTTCCAGGTGTGATTGTTCCAGATGACACCAATGAGGAAGAGGGCCAGGGCTGGGACACCGATGGCAGCCAGCCCATAGATGTAGTTGCGGGCAGGGGAGCAGGGGCAATTGAAGGCCACGACTGAGAAGAGCTCCTCACTCCCCACCGTGCCCAGGGCCACCAAACCATTGAAAATCATCACATCTTTGCTCTTGAAGAACAAGGAGAGGAAGCGGAAGTTCTCAGCGATGAGGGCGGCCATCTCGCCCGGGGCTGAGGTGTGTGCTGCAGCACTGAGGAACACTGCAGTGGGGGATGAAATGGCCTGGTGCTAGCTGATGTGCAAGGAGCAGGACACCTTCACTGACGTCCCTTCCTCTCACCTGGTGTCTCAGCCTCTGGAGCTGGTTGTTGATACCAGGGATACTTCACAAGGGGCTGAAAAGGAACTTCACCTAAGCAATATGTGAGACCTCAGCCATTTTAGTTTCCTACTAAGCCCTCCAAAAGCTTCACTACAGCAAAGATGACAGGTGGGGCATCTCTTTCTGTCCCTCTCAATTGCATGTTTGTCCTCTTTCCTTCTGTTTGGTGTTAGTCATCTCCCACAGAGGCAATTATTGTCAGCATCACTGGCAAACTCTTGATGATCTCCCAAATCTGCAATGAAGGAGAACAACATATTACTGGGAAAACTGGACCAGAGCACTGGCACTAGGATGTGTCCCCAGCCCTGCCACTGATTCACACTAGCCCAGCCAAAGGTGGAACAGGGGTGCTGGGGTTGTGCTGCTTTGAAGGTGCTCTGTGTGGCTTTTGCCTCCTCTTTAGAGCTGATGAGTTAATATTTATTAATAGACGCAGGTAGGTAAGGAAGGCAGCAAGGGGTGCTGTGAGACATCCCAGGAGATTTGGGAGCACAGAAATGCAGCATGGGAGGCCCAGGCAGGAGCAGCCTTTGCTGAGAAGGGTGAAGGGATGCTTGGGGGCTGTTGCTACCAGCAAGAGAAGTTACTTTCTGGGAAAACTTATCTTGATGTCCCAGAATATGAACACCAAATGCTTACAGAGCTGAGACAGCAATTACATGTGAGGTTTTGCTAAGATTGGGTGTGGCAGGATGATCTCCCATCCTGCAGCTGATTGACACAATCGTACTCCCTGTCCAGGCCTGCCATCCCAGCTTAGCCTCTTAACTGCTGTCCTGAGATTGAGCCCCTGTACCTGCAGCCTCAGTGCCAGAGGTGCTCTTTGGTGCCCTTTTCCTGTGTTATACCCAACCAACAGGGCTGCAGGCACCTGGGGCCAAGCAGGGAAAAGCATGTGCCCTGATTTTTTTTAAGGGCAGGGAAATAACTGGGGAATGTATCCACACTCTCTGCAGCGATGTCCATTTCCCCAATCCCATCTGCAAGCTGGATTCAATTAATTTCTTAGCTGACTTTCCATTTGTTCTGCATCCCCACGGGTTTCTCCTCAGGAAGCCTCAAGCACCTTGCAAGCTCTGGGAACCCTCCCCCTGTTCCTCTGCTGGCCTCAGAGGAACTGCTGTCACCACGGTTTGGTGGAGACAGGAAGGACCTGGGCACCCAGCTAACCATCTCTGGCAGCTTGCAGAGTGCTGGAAGTACTGGCACACATCTGGGGCTACCTGGGAGCCATGGCCCACAGGGCTGCCCCAAAGTCTTCCCTGGGCCATTCCAACTTCAGGGACAAGACTTCAGGGACATTCAGGCAGAAGAGACAAAGATACTTTAATCCTTCTGGTCTTTTGCACAAGACTTGCTCTTACACTGGGCTTTAAATCACTACTCTGCCTCAGTTCATCTGCTGCCTCAAAAAATGCTGGTTTACTCCCTTTCTCCATGGGGCAGGGGTGGGGAACGAGGTCAGAAATTTGGCCTCCGTTCTTTGCTGTGTCTAACCCATGGCAATCCCTTTAAAGTCACACTGTGGTATTGCTGAGTTCAAACGTAAACAGCCCTTAATGTCTTCCTGCAGCTTCCCAGTTTTCCATATGCAAAATTCTCTCTGCAAAGGAGACAGACCAGCTGAAAACTGCCACCACGTGATGGGGAGCCAGGCCTCATCTCTACACTTGGTAAAACTCCACGTTTGCAGCCAGATGCTAAACCCACAAACTTGCTCTAGTTCAAGCATCTGTTGTTAGTTACCCACAAACAGCCCTGATAAACACGGCCCTGTAACCTTCCTGACAGAGCCTGGCAAATGGCAAAGCAAAAATCTGAGGAGCTGGCAAAGAGAAGTGTTGGCCATTTAGAGGTTACCCTTCCTCTGCTTGGTAGTTACGGTCTGGGAGAGAGGGCTGGGTAGAAGGGGAGAAGTTGTTTGCAGCAGATTTTAGGAGCCTCTGTTTCTTTCCCCAAAATATGTATGAAAGCAAGAAAAAATTAAGTCACTTACTTGAAAAAGTTGTTGAAACCAGTTTTGGAGCCTTCTCAGCGCTTCCTGTGTTTTTTCACTCATGCTCTGGTCGTGGGGGGTTTCCAGCAGCACATGGGGCTGTGCAGAAGTCCAGATGCAGCTGAGGCCGGTCTGATGGGCAACGTGGAAATTTTTGAAAACGGCCTGGCCTTAACAGTTTGCGAAGGCAAACTGAAACACGCTCTCCACCGTCGGCTTTTGTGAAGAGGAGGAGGTAGTTTCAGGCCCTGAGCTTGGGTGGGGCAAAGAACAGGCGCTTGGCTTCTGCTCTGTGCACAGCTGAGGTTTTAAAAAAAACACTGTGCCTTTAAAAAAAAAAAAAAAAAAAAAAAAAAAAAAAGGAAATGAAAAGCTGAGAGAATGAGTTACTGGAAAAAGCACATCGTGCTTTCTGACTCATGATGCAGATGTGCAATGGCTGGCCGGGATGGCCGGGAGTTTGCCTGGAGACTGGCAGTGGTGAGGCGCCTCGCAGGAGTGCAGAGGGGAAATGGTGGATCCTCCCAGCCTAGGGCTTGGTGCAGCCCCCATGGCCCCAGGGGATGCACTCACCTCGGTGCAGCCACACCGAGCAGGCAGGGACAGCGCGGGAGAAGCCCACGGTCCCACGAGAAGGGACAGAGACTTCTTTAGCACATGGGAGCCGGCTGAGCCAGCGGAAGGTGCCTGCTGGGTGGGTTTTCGGGGCACCACCAGCTCTGGGGGGCGCCAGGTTCCGCTTCTCCCCACACGGGACCGAGCAGGCTGGGCCTGAGGAGGCCTGGGGGCCATGTGTGCACGGCTGGGCACAGCCTGATTTCTGGCGAGTGCGGTGCATTCCTGCCTGGCTCAACTTTTCCGCTCGCTGCTTCCTCTGCTTGAGAGATGCCTGCGAGGCAGCCGAGAGAGCCTCACTTTCTCTTTGCTCCCTCCTCTCCGCCATCTGTCCCTCAGCTCCAGCTCCGCCCAGCCGGTTGCAGGGCCCAGCGGCCCCCATCCTCCTTCCCACCCTCCGTGCCGTCTTGGCTCTGGGGTTAAACTCAGCCCTCCCCAGAGAATGTCTTCAGCACAGGCAAATCTCAGCAACACCCACGTTCCCCTCCGCCCCGAGCAGATCTAGCCCAGTGCTGGCAGTTCAGCCGATGGGGTTTTTGGACCGTCCTCCTTCCTACCCCGGCTCTGGGGTCCCCGGGCAGGTTTTTCCCAGCTGTCTGGGTGCGGTGCATCCCTCGGCACTCCCACACCCTCGGTGCTTGCCTGGGGCTGCCTCCCTGCCGGCTCGGAGGGGACCCTGGGGCTCTACGCTCAACAAACCGGGATCAGCACCGGGACCACGGCCTGGATGAAATCCTAGGGGCTGTGTCAGTTCCCTTGGGAAGGCTCTCTTCCCAAAGGCAATGAGCAATGTACCCAAATTCCAGCTCGGAGAGGAGAACCTGCCTCTCATAGATCTGAATTTGCTGCACAGGAGCAAAGCTCCAATCCTAAAAATCTGAGTTAAAAGTCCAAAAACTTCTCATTGCAGATGCATCTAACTATTTTGATACCTTAATGGCTATGCCATGGAGCCTGCCATCCCTCTGTGCTGCTCGCCATGGTAGGGACTCTGAGCACACCTTTCTCAGTGAGCCATGAACAGCGCTGAACTGCAGGTAATAGGAGTGGAAACCACCTTTATCTTTTAATCTCCTTTGCTTTGTAAATCAGGTTTTGTGCCTATTAATTTCTGGGCAGGTGCCTTAATTAAAGTGTGAGTGTGGAGATTAATGACAAAGCCATGTCATGCTCCCTTCTCCTGGGAGTTGGCCAAATTCAGCCTGCCCTTGACTATGGGCTTGCTAAGATACTGTCACAGCAGTCAGGAGAATTTCCTCATCATTTTGGTCCTTTGTTCTCCTCTCCCCAAAGCCTCTGTGGAGTTACACACTGATAATTAAGGTTTATGCAAATGACATCTCAGTTACTGGCCAGCCATAATAAGTTGTTTGAACAGGAACATCACAGCAGAAATTTCAAGTGGATGAACATCTCAGAAGGGACGTGGCAGGGCTAAACCTCATCCCTCAAAAGGGGTTTGCCTTCTGCGTGTTTGTAATAAAATTGGGGCCACTGGGAAACACTCTTCTGGGCTGTGATTTCCATGGTCACCTCAAAGGCCAGCATCCTGTCATCCTTTATGTCTGTGGAAGTGGGCTGACACCTTGTATTGTGTAACATTGGCAGTGACTTCCCAGCTTCTCCTCTCAGGGCCAGGGCTGGTTGTTGCTGGCGGTCATGCACTGGCAAAACACTTCAACTCACACAGCCTCAGCACCTCAGGCTTGGCCTGGGGGCTCTTCCAGTGCTTTCTATTGCATCCAAGTAAAGAAACACGAACAGCTTTTGTAAACAGCTTTTATAAATCCTGGTGTCTGAGCACAGAGCTTGAATGGTAAGCCTGAATTATTTATTTGGCTCCTTAAACAAACACCCAGGTGGGGTTTTAACAACAGTCTTTGTCTCAGGGAGAGATACAGGAAAAATTGTAAGAACAAATCATCCTGAGGCAGATTTGTGGCAGGGTGTTGGCCTGGCCCCCTCTCCACTCCCCGCTGCTGGGTGCTAGCCGCCCTCCTTGTCTGGACACTTCCCTCAAGGAACATCTCTGTGGAATCCTCATTTAATGGTACCTGTAACACCAACCATGCTGTTTCTGTCACATATGGTGCAATAGGGGATGTTTCTTCACTAGCTTTGGTCAAATTTGTTTTAAAGCTTTTCTTGACTTGGAAGCCATGTGTCTGTGGGGATGTAGTGTGTAGTGGAGGGGTAATGTGATCTTTTAGAGTTTCACAACTTGGCAGGAGAAAGGGGTACTCCCAGCTTGTTTCCCCACCAGGGGATTTTAAATACTGCCTAAACCCACATGCAGTGCTTAGTACGGAGCACGTCATGAAAGAGAGGAAGTTTTGCACATCTGGTAGTGTCTGTCTTGGCAACTGCCACAACACAAACCTGGTGCTCAGTGGTATGGGACACACAGCATATCTGGCTGCCACTTCAGCATCCCTGGGGCTCTTCCATCATGGTCTTGCAAAATTGTCCCTTCTGGCACAAAACTCATTACCTGAATTACCCATGCTGTAGAACTGGATGTGAGAGCAGATGAGAGCAGATGGGGTCACACTGGCACCACTGAGCACGTTGGGTGCCTGTTCCCTTGCAGCTGCTGTGGCACCAGCCATTGCCTGTGCCCTGGCTTCTTCTGCCCCTTCTGCAGCCCATCTCACAAAAACGTGATTCTGCCTCTGCACAGCCCCGCGGGCCCTCACACCCAGCTGTAGTAGGCAGCTGTCTCTCTTCGGGGTGCAGAGGGGTGTGTGGGGAGCTGCCCTTCTCCTGCCCAGCCATTTCCAGTGGGGAGGGCAGGTGGGTGGAGGTGCAGTGGGGGCTTGCATCTGTGCCAGCTCTTCAGGGCCACGTTCATGGTGCCCTGGTCGGTGATGCCCAAGAGCTTCTCAGCAGCTTCCCCTGCATCAGCAGGGGCTTTCCTGGGCAGGTGGCAGCGAGCAGCCACCAGGTCCTTGCTCATGCCCTCAAAGAACTGCTGGATGCAGACCTTGGCAAAGCTCCTGGCGTGCTCCGCGCACGTCTCATCGAACAGCTTGCGCTCGATGTCGATGTAGTGGGACCAGTATCTGCTCTTCAGGAAGGCAGCCTGGCTGAAGCAGGGCCGAAGTGATCTGACCAAGAAAGCCAGTGTGGTCATAAGCAGCACAAAGCACCAGCCCAGAGCCTGCAGGGATGAAGGGGAACTAGAGCTGTCACAGACAGGCAGAGCACATGCCCAGCAGAACCAGCCATCAGAACTCCCTGGTTTGCAAACAAGCCTGACTTCACTTTGGGTTGTTGGACATTTGGCTGTGTTTACACTGCAAAACTGGATGAGGAGGCCATACAAACCATTTGCACTGAAATTTTGTTCAGTGCATCCACACAAGCAGCATCTTTTGCTTCTTGCCTTGCAGAGCGTCAGCAAGCACTGACCATAAATAACACCAGGGCTGAATCCTGTGCCCAGCCCTTGGTCCTGTCCCTGATAGGACGGTGACTCACCTAGGTCTAGGATAGCCTGTGTCCTCTGGCTTGAAGTATTGTCCCTGACACTCCCTAGTCTATGCAGCTAACTCTTTTTCCAAGCTGTTTGACTTACTAACATCTACTGTGAGTGAGCAGCAGTGAAAGCTCCCCTGTTAATGGGGTCTGACAGGAAGGGTGAGATGAGGACAGAGCCAGGACCAGTTTGTCTTGTTCACCATCAGTCTTAGCTCAGACTTGTAGTGCTTAGGTTGTACTGGCAGAGCTCATGAGGTTCAGCCCTCCTGGAAATGCAGCCTCCTAAAAGAGCAGCTGGGGGGGAAGTGCTATGTGGGACCTCTTGTTTTTCAGCTCCCAATGCTTTCCAGTTGGGGTCTGCCCAGGAAAATCTGCTTTGTGTCTTTCGAGAAGTCCCTGTGGCTCCATTTCTCTTAAAGGGGTAATTCCTGTCTGCCCTAAGGAGGCCAGGCAGAAGGGTTTATAAATGGGAGTGCATGAGTGACAGTTGTTTCAGACTGTCCTGTCTCCAGCATGGCCAGAAGCACAGGGCTTGAGAGGAATTAAGCACAGGACAAGTGGTTAGTGGCACCTCTTCATTTGTGGTTCCCTGGTACGGTTAATAAACACACACTGGCTGTTCCCATGCAGCAGCAGAGACAAGTGCCATAGATGGTTATCAGCCCGTTGCTTGCACATTTTGTAATTAGAAGAAAGAGCAACTGATGGGTTATTGGAGAGGGTGACAGCCTACCAGCCACTGAGTAAGATCCATCTCCACCCTTTCTGAACTTGCTCTGAATAAATACATGCAGTTGGTTTGGCTGTCACTGCTCTGCAGCCTGGGGCTGTGCCCAGGCAGGAGAGAGGGCCAATTATTAGGGTGACCTACAGCTACAGCCTCTGCACCACACTGGAGGCATAACTCCTCAGAGCTGAGTCTGAACACCTTTTACCCCTGCAAAATCACCAGTCTCTCCTGCTGCAGCTTGATCTCAACAAGGAGATTCTGTCAAGGGAGGAGGTAAGGCTGGCAGTGTCTAACCCCAAGGCACCAGTGAAAGCACAGCCATGGTGCCTATTACCTGTGAGATGCAGCGCAGGTACCTGACGGCCACTTCGTTGGCAATGAGCTGCTGCCCATTGTAGATCTCCTTGCAGGGGATTCGGGCGAGGAGCCGCTGTATCTCCCCCTGGGAGAGGCGGGGGTGGCTGGCATTGCCCAGGGTCTCCACAGGCACGGAGGTGCAGAAGGCACAGGTGATGCTCTTGCCGTCCAGCAGTGTCACCGACACCCAGACCGCGGGGGCGATCATGGCCCGCTGCGCCATGGAGCAGAACATGTAGCGCAGGACAGACGGGTCCTTCCCCCGCTGGCCCTGCGGCCGCCTCCACTCCTCTGCCAGCATGGAGATGTTGTTGTTCAGCACAAAACCCAGCAGGAACAAGATGAAGGGGGGCACCAGGAGGATGCCCAGCCCATAGGCCAGGTTGTAGTGTGGCAGGCAGGGGCAGTTGAAATCAAAGGCTGAGTACATCTGGGTGCTGGCAAGGGCCATGATCCCACAGATGCCATTCATGAAGGACTCCTGATTGGACTGGAAGAACTGGAAGATCATCCGAAACTTGTCCATCTTTGACTGATTCCTTCCCCCACCAGGGTCCAAGCTGTGGCCTCTGTTTATTTCATTCTTTCAGATTTCCTCTTCAAAGATGGCATCATCAAGTTTCTGTGCAGTTCACAGTTTCATTCATGCACTCTTACAAGCCCACTATTTAAAGCAGAAAATTAAAATATTTTTTCCACTGATTTTGTTGCCTACAAAAGTTTAGGGTTTGCCTCCTCCTGCTCTTCTTTGGATCTGGGACCTAGGTTGTTTCTGGTTTGCAAAACCTGATTTCATTCTTCTCCACATCCCCATTTCTGCAGTCTCCCAGGCACCAGTCCTCTTTGCTGGAGGGTGCAGGTGTTACCCTGGCTGTGTACTCCCCAGAGCACTTTGTGCCCTGGGCAGAGTTGGCTGATTGGCTGCTGTGAACCTGTTTGCAAATGCAAGGGGTGGATGCTCCTCCCGGGACTGAATGGGACACCCCACCTCTGTAGTGCTGGCTTACATGGAAAAACTGGAATACAGAGCTTCCCCTTCCCTCCATGTGTCTGCCTTGCCTCAGCAGCATCTGAGGCAAGCACCTTGCAGGTCTACAAGCCCCTACTTCTGTACCTGCTTCACTGGGAAATGCCTCTTCTTTTTTATTCTGCAGAGGGAAGGGAAAAGAAAAGGAAAAGCAGAGGAAGGAGAGGTAACAGGCTGGGCTTGACTTCTACAGCACAAATCTAAAAGAAGTGGATGGTGTCGATGGAGTTCTCCTGCATCTATGTTCCAAGTTCACAAAACAGCCTTGGTGCACTCAGTTGCTCCCTCAAGCTGGCCAGAAGATGGGGGATTACCAGGACCACAAGTGGCTGTAAAACAGATGGTGGCAATTGCTCCTGTGCAGGCACCACCTGAGCTGTTGACGTGAGGATCAAGATACATCTGACTGGGCACCAGTGTGACTGCAGTGGTGGCTGGGGACATGTCACCAAGGGAAGCTGTACATAGGCAGGTGGCACATGGAAGACAAAGGAGAAGTACTTTTCCTCAAGGTTTTGCAGTGTGTCAGTATAGAGGCAGGAAGCCAGACCAAGCAGTTTAAGTGTTAGTCAGTGCTGCAGGTTCTGAGTCTGCCCTCCACCAGTCCTGGGGCTCAGCTGATTATGCTGAGTTCACCCTCAGACGTGAGCACAGCGCGCAGTGGGTAATACCCAAGCAGTCTTAGCTCTGCCTGCTGTGGAAAGGTTAATTGCATGATCTCATCAAATGGGAAGAGATCTTGCTGCATGAATATAGATGAGGCATATTGTATTGCTAGCTCAGAACTCAGGCTGGCTTCTCTATTCACCTGGCAAGTGGCTTTTTGAAGGGCAGTTCACATCAAAGCCTGCATGAATCAACCCTGTAAAAAGCTGAGAGCTTTTTGATCTCCAGGAAAACCCTGCCTTTTATTAAACATGAATGAAGGGCCTGAGCCTGCTTGGTGTAAAGCACTACAGTTCTCACTGAAGCCAACAATAGGTTGGTGGCAATCAAAAAAGAGCCCATAGAAGACAATGCCTGGGTCTTTCCACACTGCCTTGTTAGGAAAGAATTTGTTTTCTTAGGTTCCCAACAGAAAGTTCACTCTCACTGACTTGCAAAGGAAGGCAGAACTGATAATTCCTCCCAAATCCCAACTTATTTGTGCTCTGGAAACCCTGTCCTGAAAGAGATGGTACATGCCCAAGTCCCTCCCAGGACCTGGTCCTGCCCCTGCACACCACGACAGACTCCAAGGTGTGGAGTTGAGGAGGGCTTTGCACTTCCCAGTCAGTGTAGGATATAAAGGAGGGATGTGAAAGCAGTAACTCCCATCAGAAGAGTTTAGAGAGTGACTGAGGAACTTGTCTTTGCAGTCAGCTCTGCTGTTTCACAGGCAGATGAGGATCCCTAAGGATGCCAGACATATCTGCAGGTCAGGCATCACAACCACCCTGAGAGGCAGAGAACTGCTAAAGTTTGTGAACGACCTTCTCTGCCCCAACTTCCACAGGAGGGTACACACTCTTAATAGAGCTGGTAGGAAGAGACCTCTGGAGATATTTTGGTCCACCCAGCACTCCCTGCACAAAGCATGTTCAGGCCCACATGTAATTGGGATGTGAATATTTCCATTGATGGAGGTGGCATAGATGTTCTGGGCAACCCTTTCCATCACCCTCAAAATCAGTATTTTCTTCTGTTTAAATGGAATTTCCTGCATTTTGGGTTTATTGCCTCTTGTCCTGTCATGGGGTGCTAGATACCACTTTCCACAATGGAGAAGAGTTCTTGGGCTTTAGAAGGAAACACAGCAGGAGACTCAGGGAGGTTGGGAGGAATGAACACCCATGGCTAACTGGAGCTATTCCATGACCAGACCAGATTCTCCCAGCAGCACATGAACCTTTATAGATCTTCAAAATCTATGGCAGCACCCTTAAACCCTCCTGTTTTCTCCCTCCTGGTACAGATAACAAATCTGTTCCTCTTTCCCTTTTTTGCATTTCGTATTTTGTGGCAACACTGGGATGACTCAAAACCTGAAAACATGGAAAGCAGCATGCAAATGGAGCTGCAGACTTCAGCTGTGAGTGTGTAGGAAAATAACCAATTTGACTAGGCTGGAATGGTGTGTCCAAACTGAGCTGCAGCCTCAGATTTGTGATGTTATGTCTGATAAAAGTAAACCAGAGACACAATTCAAAGTGCAATGCTGATTTCAAATAAGAGCTCAGAAGCTCCCTGGATCTAAAGAGCTCTTGGGGAGAAGACCACTGTGTTATCCTACCAGCATGGGCCACAGCTGGCTCTGTGCACTCTCCTAGCATATCCAAGGGAGCTCACGGATTCATCCAGATCTATTTTGCTATGCAAATAAGAAAAGCTCTGCAGCCCATCCCTCTGCACCCTGCAGCTCCTGACTGGGTCTCAGTGGGCAAAGGGGTGCAGCTGCCCATGGGTAGGCTATGGAGATATTTGTCTCCCAGTGTTTTACCCAGTACATCCTCATCCTCTGGCCTGTGCATACAAACAACCTGGGGAGAAAGTGGCTCATCTGCCAGCAGCTTGACAAATCAGTTTGGGGGGTTAATATGCATTTTCATTTTGATCCCTCATTTTGAATTTAGTCCCAATGTGGTGGCAAGTTTCTCTGCCCCTACCCCACCCTCTTCTTTCCTCGTGGAAGCCCTGCTTGCCCCACCCATCCATGCGCAGCCAAGGAGACATTTCTTCTTCACCCCCACCTCCTCCCAGCCCCTCCACACTGCACCTCTCCCTCCAAGAGACATAGTGGGCATCAGTGTGAGGTTCAGCCTGGAGGAATAGATGTGTCTGTTCTGGGTTAGTCTGCAGTAAAGACTTTAATGCATCCAAGCAGCAATGCTGGACAGAAGTACCAGTCAAACTGGCACCATGTACAATGGGGGCTGGAAAAGGCAGGTGAGAAAGCAATTATCATCAAAGGCTCCGGGATAAGGTTACATTCAAACAGTTTTGAAACTATGGATGGAAATGCCCAAATAGGTGTTGCAAGGATGATCCTCTGGATAGGTCAGTTTGTACTCAAATCTAGCAGGGGAGTGTTTAAAATCTGTTTTTAGGCTTCTCAGGCAGTCAGCATGTTCTTTCCATGCCTTAGCACCAGTGCTTACAGCAGCTACATGAACCCCAGCATGGCCTTGTGGTTGTGTTATGCAAAGCCTCCATCTCCTGTTCCTTCTGCTAATCCAACCCAATCCAATCCTTATTTAGAGATATCTTCAGGTAAAGTTATGCTGCTCCATGAATTTCAGTGTGCTGCCATATTTCATTTTAAAATGCATGGAAGTATTGATGGGTCATTAGAGGAAGGTAGAACAGTTTGGCAGCTGGGCTGGGAGCAGCCAGAGCTCTCAGCAGATGGGAAGATGGAGGAGGTGGTTTTGCCTTTTTGAGTAAATATGTTAGTGTGGTGCTAAGAGAGTTGCCAATTAAATAATTTCTGTGTCAGCTCTGATAACGCTTTGAACCAGATTTCACTGGAATAGGCAGGAGCTTCTCACCCCTCTGTTTGTATATGGTTTCTGTATGTAGCCAGATGTTGCTGCCATGGTTGAATCCTTCCTCAAGTGAGAACACTTTTATCACTGCTGTAGGAAGCTGCAAACTCTTTGATAAGACAAAAGTGCCCCACAGACCCCTTGGCTGAGAAATGTCATTAACAGTGACTGCATCTGGGAGCCTTGGACCCTCAGAACTAGCTGACTTTGGAGGTTTTGCTAGGCATGCCCTGGAGTGGAGCCTTTGGGGCTGGAGTTTTGGAGGAAGGTATGAGCATGACTGTCATCTGCCTGCTGGTCCTTGCTTTGTGCAGAGGTTTGGCAATGCTCCTTCTGTGTCTGCAGGACAAAGTCCCCTTTACACATGGGAGGAATTTGGAGTGGGTGCTGGCATTATCTGCCTAGGGCAGAGGGGATCTCTCTTGCACCGGGGGATGCCTCTGGTGGGCCTGGCTGACATCTAGGGGAGGTTTCTCATAGTACCATGTTTTCAGAAGTTTGTTCACCTGGTCCTGATCTGTGATGCCCCGGAGAAGATCTTCCTCTCCTTCAGCCTCCTCTCCCTCTCTAGGCAAGCTGAAGCTGTGCAGTTTGATCTCTTGTCGCATGCTTTCAAAGAAGTGGAGGATGCATTTGTGAGCAAAGAGCCGGCTGTGCTCACAGCAGGTCTCCTCAAAAATCTTTTGTTCTATGTCAATGTAGTTGCTCCAGTGGCGTGCCTGCAGGAGGGTGGCCTGGTTGAAGCAAGGTCTGAGCCAGCGGGCAAGGA
The DNA here is from genome assembly GCF_021018805.1 of Prinia subflava. Classification (NCBI taxonomy): domain Eukaryota; kingdom Metazoa; phylum Chordata; class Aves; order Passeriformes; family Cisticolidae; genus Prinia; species Prinia subflava. Next base: position 12,164,011 of record NC_086255.1, on the reverse strand, counting down.
AAGCTGCTACGATAAGGATCAACAAAATGCTCCAGCCAAGTGCCTGTGTGATAAGAAAGAAGCAGTGAAACAGGAACAAGACAGACACAAGGACAGGCACAAGCTCTTTGCCTGTATCAGTGAGATAGGGAGTTTGTATGGCTGGAGGGGAAATGTGATGAATCTGGACTCCTGTCTTTGATCTGTCCCTGTAGTCCAGCACCCTACACTGCACCCAGAGGATTGGTGTAATTTCCTCCCAGAGAATATGGGATATTTATCTGTGCATGAATCATTCAGTAAGGATAACTGATTGCAAAGTTGCCTGGAGCAGGCAGGCATTTGCTATGAGCATAGGAGTGCCCCAGGGAAAAGGGACTTCAGTGCTTTCCTTTGTCAATTCCTTATCTCCAGTGATCTTCATCTGCCACCTACACTAACTCCAGGGCCTAGGAGGCCCCACAGGAGCTTGAAGACAGCCCAGACTATGGGCAGCTCCCTTTGATAAGAAGGAAGGGCTTGTTTTCCATGACCTTCACCTGTCCTGATGCCTGACCTGGCATTTCTATACCAAGAGCTAAGGCCAGTCAGGGCTCCACTCCCCACTGTGCCCTGTTCTATTGCTCCTGAGCAAGCTGTTTTCATCTGTCTAAGCTTGCACTGACTTTAAAATAGTGGGTCCTGTCTGCAGGGTTAGCAGATCTTAGAAAGATCTTTTAACACTGAACAGGGCTTTAGGAGACACATTATCTTTTATTATCTGGGTTTAGAAGCTGCTGGTTCTTTTATTAAACCATTCCTTATTCCTTTCCTTTTCCTTACCTGACTCAAGACTATCACTTAGGATAGCAACATTTGGAGGTAAAAAGAAGCACAGAGCAGCCTTGCTCCCAGCCTGACCACAATGAAGTGATGGCAAATGAAGGAAGAGCAGAAGCAGGTACCACATGCCTGGTCACCTCACCGATGTAGGAGACTCTGCCAGCAGTCACCCACCTGGGAGCAGCAGCGCAGGTACCTGGACACTGCCTTGCGGGACGTGTTGTTCCTCATGAGCTCGTCGTCCTTGCAGGGCACCTTGGCCAGCAGCTGCTGCACCTGCACCGTGCTCACATTGGCAAAGCCCACAAACTTCTCGGGATCCACGGAACCACTGAAAGCACAGATCAGGCATTTGCCATCCAGGAGGGTGACTACAATCCAGACGACAGGGGCAACCATGGCTCGCTGCAGGATGGAGGAGCACATGTACCTGGAGCAGCAGAGAGAGAGGTGAGTGGGTTAATGCTGGGAGCTTTCTCCTCATCCAGAGCCCTGAGGGATGCAGGCTGTCCTGTGCCGAGCAGTCTTTCCACACCCGGGGAACTGACTCCCAGGGCTGCCCTCAGCATTGCTCCAGCTGATGCTTCTTCTGCTCTGGGATGTCTTTGTTGGTTCTGCCTGTCAGTGAAAACTGCACTAGCACAGGCAGTGCTCTGTGTGCTGTCTGTACTCAGTGCACAGTCCCCTCATTATATGCTTGCCTTGACTGTACCCTTATGTCTCCCACACACAGATCTTTATCAGCTCTCCCTTATTTTCCACATTCACATTTCCTTTTCTCATCAGTTTCAGTCTGGAAAATCCCCTTTTTTCTGCACCGTTCCTTGCCCCTCTCTGAGCCAACCTGTGTACTGCATAAAACTTTGCATGTAAGAGATGGAATTGTTCCTCACCCTTCCACCAGTACAAATTAGTAAAAACTCAGGTGAAGGGAGGGAGACCATGAGGCTTTCGATAAAGAATGACTGTGATGAAAATGCCACACCTTCTGCATATTTAAAAGGAAATGCCTCATCTTTTTGCACATGGAAGCCCCAGGAGACACCCTGTGAATGCATGACAGGGCAGCAATGCAGTTCCCCAGGGTGGTGGCATAAGCCCAGGTGTTGAGGCACTCCTGCTCTCCTTAGCTGGGATGGAATGAGACTGCCTCAATTTCTGCTGGATGTAAATGCATTTCCCATACCCCTGCCCCTTCAGAGTCATGGGGACAGGTCTCAGGAGATGAGCCTACAAGAAAATTAATTTACCAAGAGGATCAAAGCTATGGAGAAAGACAGCTAAACAGAAGGTGAGAAGAGGGATGCCATTACTGCTGCAAACCCCACCTGATGACAGCCAGGTCCTTCTTCCTGTGTCCCGGTGGTCGCCTCCACTCCTCCAGCATCACCAGGGACTGTCTGTTGAGGATGAGGCCACACAGGAAGAGGATGACGGGGGGTACGAACATGATCCCCAAGCCATAAACCACGTTGTACTGGGGCAGACAGGGGCAGCTGAAGTCAAAGCTGGTGTACATCTTTACACTTGCCAGGGCCAACAGCCCACAGATCCCGTTCATTACAGACTCCGAGTTGGATTGGAAGTACTGGAAGATCATCCGGAAACGGTCCATCGTGTTCTTTTGGCCAGGGCTGCTCCTCCTGGGAAATCTCTGGGCTGCCCAGAGTGGCCTGTCTCCCTTTGTCCCTCCTTCTGCTGCCACAGGACAGGGGATGCAGCTCAGGCCCCAGTCAGGAGGAGGATGAGGATGGAAGAGAGCTGCTGTGATAGGGGGAACACCCTGTGCTGGGGCTTCCCCACTGGCACACCGCTCTCACAGGTCTGTCTCTCACCCAATGCTTGTCTTCTGGGGCAGTTGGTAGCTTTTCTAGGTGAGTTGATGGAATCAGACTCCAGCAGCCTTTTTTCCACCTTGTTTTCCATTTTCAGGGCTGGCCCACATGGCAGGCAGTGACAGCCTCTAGCAGTGCCTGGTCCCTCTCTCCAGGGGATGGTAACTCTCTATGGAGAGCCATTGGTGCATGCCTTTGAGCTGCTCTCTCTGCTGATTGAAGCCTTTTGAGTGATCCACTGCCCAGGAGAAACCAGCTAAGTCAAATGAGCTCATCTGTGTTTCTGCTGCTGCCCCACTTCTCTTTGCTTGTCCCCAGCCCTGTGTGGGGTAGGGGGGAGGCAGGGAGAACACACCTGGCTCCGAGTGTGCTGCATGGCTGCAAGCTCAGATTTCCCTATGAAAATGGGCTGAAAGGACCAACCCTCTAGTCAAGAGGATGTGAGAATCGATAGCTTTCAAAGCCTGGAATGGCACCTGGGGGTAAAGGCCGCTCTTGGCTACACATCCTATATTCACTGGCATATTTGTACATCCATGTCCAAGGCTCTTGCACTGGGGCACTTGTAGCTTCCCATCAGAGGGCATGATATGATCAGAGCAGCTGCTTCTTTTGTCCCATGGGTCTGGGTTATCATCTTCATCGTCTTTTTGTCTCAAAGTTCATTTTACAGATGAAGACAACTCATTGCTACACAAGGAAGTTCTGGGTTTTTTTTCGTGACATATTGGACATAATTTTCCTCTCCCCAGCTTTCCCCTGAAAACAGCTTTCCCCTTTCAGATTTCTTCTCAGATCAAGTATTCAAATGCATTCAGGAAAGGGGGAGGGGAAAAGGGTGTTACTTTTAAGTATCTTGTTAAAAAAGAGGGGCATTATCTCCTCTGAAGTACACCATACCAGCACTAAGGTTTCTGCCCATGCTGTCTCCCACTGCAGGACTGGTTGCCTTGATGGGATCACATTGAAAGGGATCAGCAGGGAGGAGTACCTGTAGTTGTTCACAGGCACATACAGATGAATCACAGATGAATGTCATCTCCTCCAGTCTGAACAGCAACTTGCACAGTTACTTTAATGAAATTCATTTGCTCCAACCATAACATCTGTGCTCTCCTTTACCTGTGAGTGAATTGCCTATTAATGTTCATCCATCAGCAATAAAAATCCCTGGGTATTCAGCTCATGTTTCCATTTTGCCATTATAGGACATCAGGACCCCTCCACATTGCTGTTATAGGGCATCATGACCCCTGGCTGAACCCCACAGTTGATTTTTAGCCAGGGTGCAGCCGGTCTTGGTTCTCAACTGCTTCCTCAGTGGGTTTCTCATTTAATGGCTTACATTTATGTGCTGACTTGGCTTCAGAAAGTGTTGTGCACTCTCCGTAGAACAATTACTTTAGAAAAATCATTTTGCCTTTCTGGCTCTCCTGGGCAAAAATATAGTAAAGGCTAGACAGTTCCTTACAGCTCAGGAAAATAAGATGTAAAAAGAGTAGGAAATATCCTCTGGACAGGATAATCTACAAGGGAATTTTACTTCTCCCAAGTGCCATCTCCTGATCTGGATTTTAGAGATCTGTAAAGGATGCCTCAGGGTAATCACTGTGTTCTGTTGTGATTGGGTTTTCACCAGTGATTCAGAGCTGAGACATGGAATTGTTGAACTGTAGAAGCAAGGGAAAACTTGCAGAGAAAGACATTCAGAGCTTCCTGGGGAAAGAGAAAAAGGCCTGTTGAGGTAAGTAAATTGCTAGAGATGGACAAGGGTTCAAAATATTTCTCAAAATTTATCTCATTTGATTACTCAGTTCTTAGAGCAAAATGAAGAGGAAACAAGCATTAAAAAAATCAATCTCCTCTCCTCCAGCAAGTGGGCCTGCCCCATGTGCCCAGCAGTGTAGTCACCCTGCTGAGCCTGCTGTGAGGCTGCCTGCAGCTCTCAGGGGCACCATCCTCAGAGGAAGGCAGCTGCTCCTTGATAGCAAATCTCCAAATCCACACTGGAAGCTGTTGTTTCTCAATGCATCTTTCAGAAGGCCATGTTAGACAACCCTTTGCTTTTGCCTCAGCCTTGCAGAACACAGTGCAAAGGAGGGGGCCTCATTCCTTGCCCCTTTATGGGAGGAAAATACCAGCTGTAGGCTTTTTGCCTCAGATGATGGAGAGGGTGAGTGCAGGTGTGAAAAGTCCCTCTTGCTTTGGGGACAAGGATGATTTCATCACCCAAATGTGATTTGGTCATTTAAAATAGGATACGTTCAGCAGAACAGTGTGGTTGGTTTTGTGCCTGAGCCTGTGATCCCAGAGCAGCACTGATGCTGTGCATGTGTGGCTTCTGGGGGTGTGCACACCCAGAGCAGGTCCTTATCCATGGTTTTGTTGGGGAGCAGAGGCCAGCAGTGCAGGTCACACTCCAGTCTCCCTTTCCTCTGCTGGGACTGGACCATCTTTCCCATGGGAATGCCAGAGTCCAGGAGCAGACATTTCACCCATCCTGAAGCTTGTCCTACATGAGAATGGCCTTTGCCAGGAGCACTTTTCCCAGCAGCAGATTTCCCAACAATTTTCCCACAGGGCTCCTGCAGAAGCATTCCTGGCCTGTGGCATGGGAGGTGATGGGTTGCATCACTGGGAGCCATTTGCAATTGTTTATAACTGACAAATGATTTAATTACCTAGACTGATTTTTTTCTGTCCTGAATGTGTGCCTCAGGCAAAATATATTTAGAAAACTGTTATATGGGTTGGTCAACTCTTCCTTAGGCAATGTAAGGGCTTAAAAAACAAAGCACGCACACAAGCACAAAAAGCACACAAAATAAAAAAGGACTTTTCCCTTGTTAAAAATGAGGGATTGTACAACTGATCTGAAATGCACAGCAACTCTGACACCCACCTAGAGGCACTTTCCTGCTCTGAGTGGGTGCTGCAGTCAGGGTACCCCCTGAACCCACAGGTCACTGAGCTGTCACCCTGCTCATTTTTGTGTCTCTGCTGCTGGATAATGAAACAGGATGCAGAACTGGCCCAGCACATTCACAGACTGCAGGACATGGCTATGAAATTAGTTTAGTTCTGAATGTGACTTTTCTTCCCAATGTGTTGGCTCATTAATTGCCATGTGGGGATGCCACCTCCACAGGGTGTTTGTTTAAAACAAGCACTGTGGGCCACAAGGAGCAGGTACCCAGCAGTGTGTTCCTTTCCTCAGTTTTCCTTCACAGAGTTAAGAGTGGATCCACATGAACCCTTTCTCTGGGTACCAGGAAGGTGAGCAAGTCAGTGGTGAAATGTCACATTCCTGTGATGTGGGAGCACCCATGCTTTCCCAGGTCAGTGTGAGAGGACTGCAGTCCAGTCTCTGTTTTGGGCACCTCTCAGCTGGTGAACTGGAAAACCCCTTCCACCTGGCTGTATTTATTCAGAGGACAAGGGTTAATGCTTTTTCAAGGCTTAGAGGAAATTTGTCATCCTGTGTTTGAGTGAAGGCCATTGCCACTAAATGGCCTTTCCCAGCAGCAGTGCCTGCAGATCAGTTTCTTGTTCCTCTGCAGCTCAGGTGAGCCTGTTCTAACCCTTGGGCCCACAGGGAGACACCCCTGAGAGCTTGTCTATACTTCACCAGCAGGTTGCAACTGAGCTGTATCTTTTGCAGCCTTTTTCAAACAGTTTGGGGGCCCAGTCCCCCACTGATATCTGAGGACAGCAGAGCAACATGATTGCCTTCTTTTTTCTCCAAATCTGGCAGAGGATTTTACTCCTCACTGCCTGGAAATCGTTCAGCATCTTCAATTTATCACAGTAGAAGTCAACTTTCATTTCAACTGCCCATGAAGATGGACATAGGCAGTATTTCCTCCTATGCAAACTTCTGATGGTCGCTGACAGCAGTGACAAATTACAGCTTTGTTAGTTCTGTGGGGCAAGGGACCACCTGAATCTGTGATTCTGTGGGTATTTTTGCACAGCTGTGTACTCTGTCCAGGCTAAGCAAATAATGACTAATGACCATTAAATGATTAATGAGATGCTAGCAAAAATAATGGCAGCATTGTAAAATGTAGTTTGTCTTCACTAATGACATTCTCTGGAGATTAGATACTCCTGTGTTCTTCCTTGTAACTTCATTAAAGCATGAAGCTGACTGCTAGTGAGGAAATATATGGCTTAGCTACGTGTTCTTCTTAAGAGCTCATTATATATTGCTGTCCTGGCCATTAGCACTTTGCTTTTTGGCTTACTTAGAAGCCTTATTTCCTGATCTCTGCATTATTCCAATCTTGACCTAATTCACACAATTTCTGACTGAGAGGGATTTTTGTAAGGCCATTTATCTGCTTGGCTTGGAGCTGATGCTGCAGTGACATCATTTGAGACAGAGCCTCTTAGCTAAGAGGAAATGGGCGAATAAGGTGGAAATTGAGAAAAAAGACTGATCTTTATACATTGCAGCTCAGTGATTTTTCAGACTTTTTTCTGATTTGCTAATGCTCACATATCTACCGATGTTTAGCTAGGGATTTTTTGGTGTGTGTGTTTGTGTTTTGGTTTGTTTATTCCTTTTTTTTTTTTTTTTTTTTTTTTTTTTTTTTTTTTTTTGGTCTTTTCAGACACTTAAATTTAGGCTCTGGCCCTGGGAATCCACAGTTTATAGGATGAAGACCACTGATAGCAAACTTTTCTTGAGAGATCAGTTTGTTTTCAGTTTGTAGAGATGTTATAGAGATTGTTTAGGTGTTTAAAAGGAAATGGAAGTTGAGTGACAAAACCCAAACCTGTGACTTTGGGCCTCTGCATTTGGATTTAAGACTGACCCAGTCTTTGTTCAGTGTGACTACTCTAGGAAGCAGACCATATCTTTCAGTAGCTGGATTTATAGCTTTTAAGTCAAAATTTCTCTCTGTACTGTGTCATAAATTCACCAAAACGCCTTAGGTAAGTCATATCTAAAAACTGATGTCACAGATCTTTTGTAAGGAGTGATCATATATTTCTCTAATTTCTGTGTCAGGAATGGAAAAACTTGTAAAGATAGAAAGATAAATTTATAGGTAATTTTTTTTAAAGGGTGAAGCACAGCTGACTGTGTTTTCCAGTCAGGCACAGGGCTATGAGGCACCATCCCAGTATCACTGCTGTATCCTGGTTTGCAGGGGCTTTAAAACTGAGGAGTGAAGAGTGTCTGCACGCAGAGGGATTAGAGCAGGGCAGAACAAAGGGGGGGAACAGAGCAAAGCCTCGAAACGGTGCGGAAACAGCTTTTCTCGGTGCCACAAAAAGCGATGCATCTGCCTGAAGCAGCGTGTTTGAGAAGAGCGAGCCGAGTCCTTGTCCTTGACTTGCAAGCGGAGCTGCCACCACAGAGCGGTGCTGCGGCTCCTCCCGGCGCTGCCTCCTGTCCCTCCCCGGTACTTCCCACAGTACTCAGAGGCACGAGGGAGATTTTTCAGGAGCGCTGAGCATCCCTGGGAGTGGTGCCGGGCGGATCAGCACTGCCAGCGCTGCTGTGGTGAGCTCAGGGATTGAGTGGTCAGAATTCCCACGGCACAGATGTGATGCTGGAGGCTGGAGCACAGGTGTCTCTTGAGGTGCTCAGGCTCATCTTGTATATGTATCTCCACTAAAAACCTTTATGAAGTTTAAGCAGACATCAGGCATCGTCTGGGCTGAAAATGTGCTAGAGCAATGTTGAGCCTTTCTCATGTGCCGCAAATAAACTGCAGAAGTAACAGAGAGAAGTAGTCCCTGTCAGGGCTGGGTGGTGGTCAGGATCCACTTCTCTCTGCTGAAAACTGTGGAATCATAGAATATTGCCAGTTGGAAGGGACCCACAAGGGTCATTGAATCTGAATCCCTGCTTCTCACCAGATTACCTAAAACTGAATCAGATGCCTAAGAGCATCATCCTGATGCTCCTTGAAATCTGTCAGGCTTGCTGCCTTGGACACTTCTCTGGGGTGTATATTCTGACTGACAATCCTCTTAGTGATGAACTTTTTCCTAATGTCCACTCTGAACCTCCCTGAGATCTGTCTCTAGGTATATCTGCAAATACAGAGGTACCCATAAAATAGAACTAGTTACTATGGGGATTTTTTTTTTTTTTTCAGACCTTGAAAAAGATTTGCAAAGGGGAAAAAGAACTAAGACATTCGGAATGGAATCTATGAAGCAGAGTTTCCCAGGAAAAGTGAGGTATGCATGAAGACTTCATAAGCAAAACACTACAGGTATTTTGTTGTTGCAAGAAAACCTAATCTCTCTCCACAGGTGACAGAATCCACAAGATTCTTCTTGTCTTGGTGTTCCTTGGTGCACTGAGATGGGAGATTTATCCTTCCAGTGCTTTGTGTCTCATGATGGTTAAAACCCCATGCCTCTGACAGAAGGAAATAGATCAGTATTTAAACTGCTCAGGGTTTGGATTTGGATTTAAGTTTCCCTCAAGCAGCAGCGCTAATCTGAATTTGCCTCAGAGTGAGTCAAAGAGAGAAAACTCAGCTCATTGTGGCATTTCTCTGCAAAACTCCCCGAAACCAGCATCTCTTTCTCATCAGAAGCCTCAGTCACATTCTCTGACAGCCCCCGGCCGCTCCTGAGGGAGCGGTCACGGCCCCGCACGGGGCCCGGCCCCGCCGTCACCCGGCACGGAGCCCCTGCGGGCAGCGCTGAGCCGCTCTGACAGCTCCCGACCCCGGGCTGCTGCTGCTTTTCTGAAAGCCTTTTCCTCTAGACAAAAATGCCCTGGTGGCCAAGAAGGCCAATGGCCTCCTGGCCTGGATCAGGAACAGTGTGGCCAGCAGGAGCAGGGAGGTCATTCTTCCTCTGTGCTTGGCACCTCGAGTGCTGTGTCCATTTCTGGCCCCCCTGTTTGGGAAGGATGTTGAGACTCTTAAGCACGTCTAGAGGAGGCAGCGAGGCTGGTGAGGGCTGGGAACACAAGCCCTATGAGGAACGGCTGAGGGAGCTGGGGTTGTTTAGCCTGGAGAAAAGGAGACTCAGAGGTGACCTTATCACTCTCCACAATGTCCTGAAGGGTGGCTGTATCAGGTGGGGGTTGATCTCTTTCTCCAGGCAACACCTGACAGAACGAGAGGATACAGGCTCAAGCTGTGTCCAGGGAACTGTAAGTTAGATATCAGGAAGAAGTTTTTCACAGAGACAGTAATAAAGTACTGGAATGGCCTGCCCGGGGAGGTGGTGGAGTCACCATCCCTGGATGTGTTTAAAAAAAGACTGGATGTGGCACTCAGTGGTTTGATGGCTTAGTTGAGGTGTTAGGGCATGCATTGGACTTGATGATCTTGAAGGTCTCTTCAAACCTACTAATTCTGTGATTCTGTGAAAAATCTCTCTTGTTTTATGGACTCCTGTGGAGCAGGGGGCCTCAGCTGGAGAGCAGCTGCCCTTTTAGGTGGTTCATACAAGAGTAGTGATAACAGGATTGTTTAGAAAGAGGATATCTTAATAATCCCGGCAAATATCAATATTTTCTCTCATAGCTCTTGTCCTTATTTGGTACAAAGGAGCTTTTTCAAGTATCTGGGGTTCAGGTAGCAGCTTAAATATGGAAGTTCTGAGAGTTTGTTACTCACTGAATGTGTGCACACACACACTGCTATCTGGCCATTAGTTCCTCTGCAAGGGTAAGTGACCTCCAGTCCATCAAATCCATGTTCTGATATAAAAATACCATTTCATTTTCCTACTAATTCCATGGCCACCTGATGTAAAACACACATCCCTGAAGTGTTTAAAAGTAGCTGCAATCCATCTTCCAGCAAAATTAGTCCTGTTTCACAAAATTGTCTTGTCATCTAGCTCTTGTCTTTATCTGTGTTTATAACCCACCCACACATCATTAATCTTCCTCTGTGTGTATATTTATAATATTTGTATGGTGTTGGATATGTCCAGAACACTATGAACACAAATGCAGTTATCTGCAGTTATTCTTAATTTCTCAAAGGAAAATACTATCCTGACTTAACCTTCTCAAGGGGTCTCTCACCAGCACCAGATATTCTCTGTGATGGCAAGAGACTTGTGAATGATCTCTGTGGCAGATTTCACTTATGCTTGATCATGATAAATGGGAAATGAACAAATCCTAAGAAACTTAGGATATTTAGACTTGAAGATACAGTTTTCCTTTCTCTGCTCAACTTTCATTTCATCTCTCACACATTCTGACTTTGGAATGTTTTTTTTTTCCCCAAGCTTAAAAAGTAAAGTTCTAACACCTTTTCAGAGGGAAGATTGGAGGAAGGGGTATGTGCAGGTGGGTTTATTGCTCACTGCCACCTGCTACATAATCATGAGGAGTAATTAATGCATGCTCCTAGAAGAGGCAATTCCAAGAGAGCAAAAACTTCCTCCAAAACAGCAGGTAATCTTATAGAAACTGTAGGGTAAAACCCACCAACCATTCCATCTGCACCACCATCACTACCACCCCAATCCATCCCCTGACAAGCTCTTGTAAAGAGCTAAGGAGAAAAATAGTCAGAGACAGATGATTCATCACAAAAGAGACTTGGTCCTCTCTGTCCTGGTCCTCCATGCAGAGCACAAAATACCTTTTAAAGACAAGATTATGGACTGCAATTTATAACTTTACTTAATAGTAACAATCATGGACTCATCAGAAATGGTCTTTTAAGGTGCACTGCAATTTTCCATATCCTCTGTTCCAAGCTAAATTCTTATGGCTGTACAGACAGTAATTACCTGCAGTGCCTTGTGTTCTGCAGAGGATAATCATCTTCTCAAACTGCCTTTGGTAACATCCCTAACTACTCCTGTATTTCCAAAGCAAATAGCTGGAATCACACTGTGTGGGATGATGGGATCCTGTGGCACCCCTCTGCTCCTTGAGGTTTATCTGCTGTAACAGGGCTTTGGATATGGGCCTTTTCCAAGAGCTCTGAACACCCCTGAGCTGTTCTGTGTTAAGACCTCCTGGGGAGCTCAGTGTCTTGGCTTTGGTACTACACACAGACTAAATGTGCTGTTGTAAATTAATCCCTGTCACTTCATCAAGGTTTCTCATGGCCAGACCCCTATGTCCCCCTTCATGTCTTCCCCTCCCTTCTTGTCTCTAAACCTCATTACATTTTCACTTTTATTTAGCAGAGTCCATCTCTGCAGAGTAACGTGCTGGAGTGACTCTGAGGGGCAGTACAGAAAACATTTGGGATCTACATCAGAAACAACGATAGACTGACAGCATAGGTGACTGAGGAGAGTACTGATCCCCCTCAGCAGTTAGAGGCTTTCTTGCCACCAATTTCCCAGCCATGAAGCATCACCTCCATCCCAGCTCTGTGCCTTTGACCTGTTTCTGGTGTTCACCTGCACTTTCCCAGCCATCTGGCCTTCCCAGCCTCATTGTCAAGAACCACCCTTGCTCCTCAGAAGTAAATCATCTCTGCATGATTGAAGATGATTTTAGGGGGAACCAAGCCAGCACACAGTGGCTGCAAAGCAACCACAAACTGGCTTCTCTGGCCCTGGGTACACGCAGCACCCGGATCTGACTGCACTTGGATGTTTGCTGGCTTACAGCCACGGCTTTCCACCCTGGGCAGCAGAGCAGAACGGTTAAGCCATATAAGTGTAAGGCAGGGATTGCATTTTGGGTTACTTCAAATTATCACATTCTCAGTCTCTGAATCTGGCATGATCATTGTTTTATTGCCCATGTGCTCTGTTAGCCGGAACTGCACTCTGGAAGTAGACAGAAACATTGCAGATCCAAGTCTTGCTATTGAATTCCTTCCTAAAATGAGGATAGATTCCACCATAAAGGTTTTTGACTACTGCAAAGATTGAGACAGTGAAGAAAAGAACTGTAAGAATAAAAGCAAAGAATAAAAGCAAAAGAAAAAAAGAATAAAAGCAAAAGCTTTGGCAGTTGGCCTTAACTGTAACTGGGGCCTTGACCTGATCCATTTGTGTAGAAGAAGGATGAATGATGGAACTACAATTCATAAGTATCTGCTTTGCCTTTTGGATCAAACAGAAAAGCATCTAAGAAACTCCACTCACATGGGACTTGCAACTCAGCAAATTCAGACTGGAAGTTGTAGGATTTTAACTGACAGTCATTAAAGCACTGCAAAAATTAGCCTAATAGTGTAATAACTTTTCCTTTGTTTGCAGTCATAAAATTAAAGGGAAATCTGTTCCCTAAATGTCTCAGAGACACTGAAAATATTGTCAGTAATTCAGAGGCAGAGATGCAAAATTTCCTTTTGAATCCAGTAGCTATAACTCATGCAGAAGCTTTTAGAAGAGATAATAATGTCAGGAACATGTTGTCAGTAAATGAGAGCTGAAAATCTATATCTGCTCATGAAGTGAATAATGATGGGTGCTGCTCAGTTTCTAGGCTGTGATGCTGCCTGCAGGATTTTGGTGACAGCATGAACAATGGGAGCAGTGCTGTTTGAATTGGAGTATTTATTCATATGGAAAGGGAATGTTTAGTCCTTGCATCCCCATTTATCAGAGCCCAGTGACAGTATCTGATTTCATATTGTGATCTGTTGTGCAGACTGGAAATTCTGAGAAAAGAACAGATCTGTCAGCAAGATTATTCAAATGAGTGCTGTTGGGGATTTATGCTCTCCCTTGTTCCTCCCTGGTTTAGTTGAGCATTTCAAGAGAAGAGTTTTGAAACTCATTCTAGCTGATCCTGGCTGTTAAACCAAAATTAAGGCTAATATTTGTCGGGGGGGGGGGGGTGGGGGGGGGTGGGGGGGCTTAATCCTCACTGCTGGGACCAGATTGTATCCTAGGAAAAATAAATACTTGCATCTGATTTGCTGAATGCAGCAGTTCATGACACTCTTCTGGTGGGAAGTGCTTCTCATCATGATGCTCTAGAAATTAAGTCAATGGAACTTTTTGATAAGAAACTTGACATTTCTGAGACATTTCTGACATTTGGGCTGGCTGGCTGGCTCTCACCATTTGCATCAAGGAGCAATGAGAGATGGTGACCTCAGATGCTACCAGCAGGCTACACATCCAGTGCCACCAGTAGTCCCTGTAGAATGGATAGAGAAGGCTATTGCTGCAGTTTCCAGGTCATCTTTTTGAGATTCAGCCAATTTCCGATGGAACTCCCTGTGTGGACCAGGAGGGAGTTAATGAGCAGTCTCTGCCTTTCTGGGGACCTCTGAGGGTGGTGTTCAGCTCCAGGGACTGCACAGGACCTGGCTGACTTGGATGAGAGTTTGTCAGGAGGACAAGTACTGAACACAGCCTGTTCCCATGGCCTAAGGCTGAGTCAGATGTGGGAAGACCACCTTGGTTGGCTCTTTGATACTGCTTGTGTCATTCTGTGTGGTGGTACTGGCTGTGTGCAGCCTCTGCAGACTGTGGAAGACTGGGAAATCAAAACCCAGACTTCTCTTATTGTTTTAAGCTTATTTGGAGTTTGTAGTCTTTGGAACCTGTAAATATACACTGCTATCCTGGAACCACATGGAGAAAGGAAATACTGACCAGTATTTTGGCACTGACCAAAGCTGTTGGATGCCTTTGATAATCTAACCCACTATTTAAGGTACTGAGGATGTCAAACACATTTAGAGGTTCAGACTAACATCCTTAACATCCTTAATATACTTGCCTTTACTCTAACTCATCACATTTAGTAAATATTTGGGTTTTTTTCCCAATATTCCTCAAGCATGCTGACTTCTCAGCATGATGTAAAGTTGGCTTGCAATGGCCCATTTAGAAATCTGGGCACCTCCACTGTTAATTTGAACAGTAAATTCAATTAAAAACAACTATTTTGATGCAGAAATAGGATATGAGGTTGGTACTGGCATCTGTCATCAAAGTCTTGATATATCCCTCCTTTAACTTACACCCATTTAGATCTGGAAAGAATATAGGATCTTTTTTAGCAGGCAAATATCCCTCAGAGTCTGTGTTCTGCTACAGTGGACTGTCTGCCACCTCAGTAGTAATATCCACCATCTTGACAGAGATAGGAAAGTGAGACTGAAAGGAAGGTCCATTGTCTAAGAAAAGGTTTCAAAGGAGAAATTCCCCAAAAGTTAAGTGAATAGGAACAAAAAGCCACGCAATACTGGTCAATCTATGAAGGTGGCAAATTCACTGTAAAGTGCTGGGGAGAAATCTCTGGCTCCTATTGCTGGAAGTAGGGGTTCAGGCTGTCTGACAGCCAGTGAAACTCCAAAGGGAAGATCAAAGCCTTGACTATTAGCTGTGCTAAATTCCTGTTAGATTTCTCTTGCAGATCAAAGGACCCTTTAAATAGGGAGGAGCTGATCCCCCTGGAAATATCCTCCACTCAGTACTGGCCTTTCATGTAAGCCCCAGCTTAGTGGCGAGATTTGGGCCAGTGGGATATGGCACAAATGTGCCTCTTGAAGCTTTCTGCTGTGGGAGGAAGCAGCCTTGGGGTTGCTCTAAAATACACTTGGGGCTCAACAGGCTTCACTGAGTTTCCCAGTATGAGGAGCACAACAGACTTGAACTGAAAGATACTTAAACCCTCCTCACTTGCATTGCAAGCGTATAATTGTACTTTCATGTCAGAGCTCAAAAAATGTGACCAGTATATGTGGAAGGAATTAGTATTTTCTAACCATCTGTTTGTTCTCCCCCAATTTTTGGATTTTTTGTCTTCAGATGACTGTCTTTGAGCATAGCTCATAAGAAATACCTAAGCAGCACTTTGCAAAATGGCTGCTAAAATATGTAAAAGTCTCCTCTCATGTGAATCCATTGCTGATGAATGTGAGAACTGCACATGTAAACGTCAGAAAATAAACAGAATTAATCTAAAGCATCAAGATGGCTGCACAAAGCATTTTTCCTGGTCTGCACACTGTACAGCCAGTATGTCACAAAAGACGGACACTTCTTTCCTGTCCCACTCATATAAAACATTTCTTACATAAGAGGTGACATGGGATTTAGTTTTTTTCTGGGAAAATGCACAAAATTGGATGATCACCTCTCATGATGGGTTTTTTTGACTGCTGTCTGAGACTAAGCATTTTATGAGGCTTTAAATCTACAGATCTTTTTTCCTTTCTTCACTTTAACCTATTATCTCTAGAAGTATCTTTGCACATCCTTCTGGTTGCTGCTGTGTTATCTGTTGTCCTGTTAGACACAGAAACACGGAGTTGTTCACCTGTGACTGAGAGCAGTCTCTTGTCATCCTGTCCTGTTTTAACTCAAAGGCCAAATTTGCTTCTGTCCCATCTGAGTCTTACATCCAGTTTTCATAAGTTTCCAAGGTTACAGCAATGAAGGTAAACTTTCCTGATGTAGTGGCTGCAGGATATTTAATTTTGGGATGATGCATGCCACATCAAGGATGCCTGTTTCGGGCAGTTTAAAATACACAAATTAGGGATTAGCCCAACAATGAATATCTCCCAAATGATCTTTTCTCCCTGCAGCATGCAGATCTGTACATTTCATGGATAGGTGTGTCTTTTTCTTCCACATCTGTTGAAGTTCAGATGCCAGGCATTTAATTACAATTAAAGCAACAGCTTTTGAGATCCTTCTTCAATATATAAGGGAAAAAATTAGATTAATGGGTATGTGAAGTCAGCAGAGCCCAGTGGACCAAACCTTGCTATGGAAGGGATGTATGGCATATTTCCATTCTCAGACCCTTTGATGCTTAAAGTGCCACATTCTCAGCACTCTCACTGGTGTGTCAGTGAGTAGTCCAACCTGCTGGACCCCCAGCAGGTCCAGTTTCAAATGCAAAAGGGCCTGGATGGTGCCCACTCACTGCTTTGTGTTTTATCCCATGACATTTATTCCCTGGGTCACACCTCCTACTCTGAACACCTTTCAGAATATGAATTCGGATGTGTTTGCCCACATTTCAGGGAATGGTGGCTCAGGCTTAATCTCTGCTCCTGTTCTTCTGATGCCTCACATTATTCTGTGATTGTGATTACCTGGTTTCTTGTGAAACCCATTGAGGGCTGATATGCCTAGAAGGCACAAACATAGGCTTTAATAAGGGAATTTTTAACTACATTTGCTTCATTGCAGCACAGTGCTTCAGAGTTAGAGACCTTTGCAAAATACTCAGAGTCCATAATTGCAAATGCACTCAACTGACCTTGCCCCCTTTGCAGTCTGGAAGCAGCCCTGTGTACACAGCCCAGCAGTTGGTTATCTGCCTGGTTATCATCCAGCACGTAGATGCCCTCCAGCCTCTCACAAATCCTCCTCCACATCCTGTCCCTGTGGTCTTTCACGTACGCCTGAGCTGAGCAGCTGCAGCTCATCCTTGCACCCAGCTCTCGGGTGCAGAATTGATGGGTGCTTTCCCAACTTTTGTTCCATGAGCAGATGTGACTGTGCAGAGCCTTTCTCTGTGTGTTTGTCCATAATTATAATCATGATGTTAGCTGATACTAACTTCAGATGAAATTCACAGAGTGGCTGCATTGTCTCCATTGACTTCTAAGCACAAATTACAAACTGGAAGTCAGGTGCTCATACACAAATTCAGAAAGTGGAGGGAAGTTTTAAGTCACTGTAAATTCACCCTGCTCTGTCACACAGCATGCTCTGCACCAGGTGCCCACTACCCGGCAGGGCTGGTACCAAGGAATTGCATGTCTCTAACTAGCTAATTCAGTTGATATCACTAACACACAAGGAAAGTCCTGACTTGCTGGTGTGAAAGCCCTGCAGTTTTGGCAAGCTGTTTCAATGCTCTCTGTTGCTAGAGCACAGGGAAAAGGCAAAAACCCAGAATCGGTGTGATCCTGTTTTGTCTATCAAGGGCCCCTGTGATCACAGAGCATATTTCTCACCCTGCTCAACATTTTTTGCAGCAAAAGCTGACATAAGTTGGCAAGGACAGCAAGCAGCCCCTCCTTCTCACTCCTTCTCCAACCAGTATAAGGAGCAAATTCAAAGACTCTTTGATAAAGTGAACCAAGGGACAACCACAACAAGCCCCTGATGCTGTTTTGCATTCTTCCCCATGGTGTCAGCTGCAGGCTGCTGTGCCAGGCAAAGCAAAGACCATCCCTCATAGTAGCTGAACATGTTGCTAAAGCAGGCCTATAAGGCTTCCTCCTTTCAATGATGAAATTAGGCTTTACCTTGCTTATCCAGGTTGAGCACAAAACCCACCAGCCATGTGGGGTATAGTTTAATATTCACTCTATGGCACCAATCTTAAATTAGCGCCTGGTGTCTAAAACTCAGGGTGAATTTGGTAGAAGCAGAAAGCATGTGGTCCTTCTGGGAACAGGTTCACCGTGTGGTGAGCTATCACACAAGGCACAGTTAGCATGTGTGAGTGCCTGCCATTTAATGGATGACTGCACAGAAATCTTTCCTGAGCTATTACATGGATGTTCCCTATGCCTTCAGTCCAAAACTGGCACCTTTCCTTTTTCAAGATCTCTTTTACACAATGGAAAGATGCCTCTTTCCATTATAATTTGCCTAATGTTGACACCTCTTTCTGCCACATTAAACATGAAACTTCCCAGAAAAGTGACAGTCCTTGCTCAAGATCTCTTGCAATTCAAGGACAGGCAGAGAGAGAGAGATTAGAGAAAAGAAATGGAGAAAAAATGGGGTTTTGTTGTTCTTTTTTGTTGTTTGGAGACAATTAGGGTCAACAGGATGGAAAGTATTGTATGATGAGGAGGTGGAATTGTGCCTCTAAGGGCCATTCCATTCTTGTGTCACAAATTAAAGAATATTCTGAGTTGATAGGGACCCACAAAGATCATCAAGTCCAATTCTTAAGTGAATGGCCCATACAGGGATTGAACACACAACCTTGGTGTTATTATGACCACGCCCTAATCAACTGAGCTCATCTCAGGGTCATTTGTCTTTTTTTGGGCTCACTGTAACGAGCTAGCTGGAAATACACTGTTCATGTTCACAAAGGATCTAAGCAAAGGTGTGACTCAGTCTCAGTCTCTGTCTCACCTCTGCTCTTGAGCTTCCTGTGTGTGGGGGCAACTGGTGGAAGAATATGGGGGCAGAGCAGGACCCAATACACCTAAAGAACTGACCAGAGGGCTCATGTTTGAGTCAGACTTCAACCCCACTCTACCATGGTTTCGCTCTGACTGATCTGGTTGTTCCTTTCTACTTCTGAGAGAATGAGAAGGGATGCAAAAAAGATGCACATCTCACCCACAGTGAGCCAAAGTGCCCCAGAGTCTGGATAGGATGATTCTTCACCCTGGCTCTGTGTGTCACACATACCAAAAGAAATCCTCATCTAGATTTAAGGATTATATTTTGGTTGAGATTCTCAATATTTCTTATCAAATTTTGTTATTTAACCTCAGAAATAACCTTCCGCTTCTGCTCTGAAACTGAGGTACTTGAGTGTTGTCAGAGAACAGGGGGTCTCTTGGCTTTCTGCTTGAGGAAATTGCAGCAGTAACTGTTTTCAGGGTGAAAATGTTCATATGTGGTCCTTGACCAGTAAGGGCTTTTCTTACACTTACTAAGAGTCAGGAAAGTGGAGGGTGGGGGCAGATGGATAGATGGGCAAAATCACCTTTTGGAAGAAAGCTGAAAATTGTTGTTCTACAGAAGGAAGGAAAAAGATGTTACAGCCCTGACATAGCTGAATGGAAGATGCCCTCAGCCTTCAGCACCCACTAAAACTCTAGAAGCTTATAACCATGTCTTCAGAGCATGTAGTCCTCTATAAAGACACGGTAATGTAAATTATGCAATAGACAACATCAGCTGTGGGTTGATTTTACTGTAGTACCAACTGAACAACTCCAGGTCTTGGCTTGTGGCCATCACAGGAGAAATTCCCCTGTAGCCAAGGTGCTGCTGCAGTGAGGACAAGGGGAATTTTCCCATCCTGTGTAGTCATGGCTGCTTTTGTGAAACACTTCACTGGCCTTGGTGGCTCCAGGGTGGGCAGTGAGAAGAGGAGCCAAATGTCTGGTAGTGGACAAGTGTGGTATTAATGCAGGACCTTCTCTCTAAGGGCAAGAAAACGAGCCATGTGGGCATGTCCTGGGCATGTACAAGTAATTTGTGTCTGTGGCACTCGTGCTCTTGAATATGGAGCTGTGCAGAGGCTCAGAGGGCTGCAGCCACACAGGGCAGTCCCAGCTCTCGTGGGATGTGTTTGTATCACAGCAGCTTTTAGAGGACATGTGTTCAGGCAGTGCCCCATGCTGGTGCTTCACCAGTATGAGTTCCTGACCCTTCACAAATCTGCCAGTGAAGTGTTTCCCTTTACCCCATCTCTACCCCATCCCACTTCCCTGAGCTTGACTGGAGCTTTTCACTGCTTTGAGCCCCTGGGTTGAGTAAAGTGGTGGCTGCAGGCACACACACAACTTACTGGGTAGGTCAGGGAGACCTACCCACCCCTCTGACTAGCTGCCTACTGGTCCACTTGCCCTAGGACTGTGCAAGGAGCTGCTACCCCATCTTCTTTGCCTTCCCGAGTGTGGCTCTGACATGTTTGTATCCATGAGAATCCCAATTGCTTTAGTGCAGTTGCATCCCACCACAGCCGGTCTGCTTTGGTGAGTGTCCACGCATGATGCAGCTTCTTTGAAGGGTCTGGATTCCGGGGTTGGCCACAAATTTCCTCTCTGGAAGGAGGAGGCTGTGGAAGCGGGTTCAGGGCCAGCAGGTGTGTGAGAGGTCCCGAGGTGACAATGGAAGGGAATAACGTCCCGGACCCTGCGCCTGCCCCTCGGGGTTTGCGGTCCTACGCATCCCTGTGCTGGGGGCGGGGGTTGGCAGCGGTGTCCCCACCTGTCGCGCCAGCGGTGGAACATCTGGGCGGGGCGGCGCGGCCCCCCCGCGGAACAGCGGTGTCTCCATGGCGACGGGCGCGGCGGGGGGGCTGCGGTGCCGCCTCTCCGCCCCGCCTAGCCGAGCCGAGCCGCGCCGAGCCGAGCCGAGCCGAGCCGAGCCGAGCCGAGAGCCGAGAGCCGAGAGCCGAGCGGGGCGGGGGGCCCGGCGGGCGGGACCGCGGCTCTCGGCGCACTCGGAGCCGGCGCTGCCCTCCGCCCTCGCCGCTACAGCCCCTAGGGAGAGAGACCCTGCGCGGTGCCGCCCGGCCCGGCCCGGCTCGGATGCCGCCATGGGGAGCCGCTTCTCCAGCATCCCCGCGCTGCCCCGCGGCGGCCAGGGCCGCCTGCACCGCGCCCGCCACCACCGCCTCAAAGGTACGGCTCGGTCGGCACCCCCGGCACCCTGCGCGCCCTCGGCATCGCCGGCACCCTGAGCATCCCCTCAGGACGGGCCCGCGCGGTATCCCGGGCACCTGCGGCAGCCCGGAGCGGGATGGATGCTCTGGACACCCCGGGATGGGATGGGCACTCAGGCAGGACACCAATCCTGGGTACCGCAGTTTGGGATTGGATCCCTAGGCACACAGAGCACCCTGAGTGCCCCACGCCGGGCAGGGGTCCCGGACACCTTGGGACAGGCTGTGCTCCCGGGGCAGGATGGCTCACGCCCGGCACCCCGAGCCCTCTCGCGGTGTGAGCCCCCATGCCCTGCTCGCAGCACCGTCACTTCTTCCCGGCAGAGCCCCAAGGGTGCCTGATGAGTGCTCGGGTCTTTCCAGGCAAAGGTACCCTCGGAAAGCAAAGGACAACAATTGAGGGCAGTAAGACCACCAAGAGTCCCCGAGTCCTTATTGGTGAATGAAGGCTTTGCTTTGGTGTCTCTTCTGAGTTCTCCATGAATGTGTGTGTGCATGGGACTGTCAGTCCTGTTTGGAGGAGGGCAGGCAGTATTTGGGGTTTCTTGTCTAGCCGATGTGGCTATTCTGTTCCTCATAAGGATGCCATCCACCCCTTTTCTGAACTCCTGGGGACCTGTTGGCACCGAATGGGATAGGGGTGACTTCTGTAAAGTGGGCAGGAGAGCCTGTCAAAGGGCTCCTGTATCTCTGCTCTTTTTTACCCCCATTTGCTGTAAGTAGGGAGGGTGGTAGCAGAAAATAGCCCATCATTCATGAATGCAGTTTTCTTGGGCAGCAGTACACACACGCACTGTGTTCAGCCCTGCCCGGGTACCTCTTCTCTAAGGTCATTTTCACAGCCAAAGGCACTGGCTGATGGTGGTAGAGGATGTCACACATCTCTCTGTAAGCAGGGAGTGAGGGGAGGTGCTGCTCTAACAGCCATTTCAGATTATAACTTGTTGCAGCTTCCTCTATGTGTTGCAGAATTTGCAGCCACCAGCACGTAAATATAGGGATGCTGCTGTTCACCCTCATTTTTGCTGGGCTTTTGGATACTTCTTTGGCATGGTCTATGGAAAAGGTTAATGATTAGCTGGGCAACTGGTTGTTATACGGAAGGATTTTCTGATACTTGCATTATTCTTCTGCTGAATCCCTCTGCCCCTTTCATCTGTACTTGAGTGATTTGGAGCAGTTGTGTGAACTGAGGGTGGTGTATCATGGCTGCTTCAGTGGCCATGCAAGGAGATATAAGGAATGTTCATAATTCTGTCATGGACAAAGTCAGTGAGAAACTCAGCCCAAGCAATGGTGCTACTTCAAATTAGACTGGAAAGGAGGGGGATGCTGAATCCTAAACATTGAACCATCATCCTCTGTCAGTGCAAACATGAAAGCACACACAATGCTGTAGTTGCTGGTATGCAATTGTGAACTGCCAGGGAGGATTTGTCTCTTTAAGAATCATGCTGTCAGCTGGAAGTCTTTCTGGAGCAACCTTAAGCAGATAAGAATTTATAAACTGAAGCCAGAAGGGACAGACACTGCCACTTAATCCATTAACAGTGGCTTACATGAGATTTGGAGGATGCTCTGTATGAATCACCTTATTTTGGGGGGAGGGGGGAGAGGGGTGAGTTGTGTGTTAATGGCACTTCGTTTGTATATTCTTCCTTTAATTTACATTTTAATTAATTTTCTACCTGTGCTGAGGCAGCAAGCAGAAATATGGTCAAGATTGTAATGCAAGAGAGGATTGAAATAATTTTTATTTGGAATAAAGAGTGAACAAGGCATTGCCTTTGTTGTAGAAACTAAGCAACTGCCAGGGACAATATGTGCCTTTTCTGTCTTTTTTGAAACCAGACTGCCTCAGGTCCTACATTTAAATGCAGAATAAACAAGTCTGATTGCATTTGACAGGTTTCTGTAAAATGGATTCGAGGCATAGCAGTGAAAGTATGAATGTCACACAGTTTTGTTACATATCTGCCATTTAACATTTTGTAACGTGTATTTTAGTTGAAGGTTCCCAGTCGTTCTTCCTTCAGTGTCTGGCTTAGTGTTAGGGTAGGGATACTGAACTTTTAGAAGTTGGCCACCTTCTAATACTTTTTTACTCTGTGACAGCCTCTTCCTAACCTGGTGCTGGGGTGATTAGGGCTCATTCTTGCTTAAGAAGAAGCTATGATTGCATTGTTTCCTAAGGTGATCTGTGGACTTTGAATTCAGTCCCTGTACCTTACAATTTCATCCCACCTAAGTAAGATCTCGGCACATGGTAGAGCTGTCGCCCACTTGTGCTGAAAATTTTTATGTCTTTCTCTTAGGCCTGCTAAAAATGGTCATCTTTAGTTACATAAATCTTCTGAAGACCATGTGATACTTTTGGTGGTGGTGAAGGCATAACACACAAATCTCACGAAGACTGACATGACTAGCAGAATATTTGCTTTGCTCTAGATGGTAGTGCAAAAGGAGGAAAACTCACAACTTGATTCTCAGGCTTAAGCTGCAGTTTTAAAAGCAGGCAGCTGAAATAGGCAGGTTTTTACAAAGGTATCTGCAAGAGCAAAACTGGAACCCCAGGCTGATGATTTTAGAGTTGCTTTTGAGTAAGGTAATACTTCCAAATCTATTCTATCCAGCCAGTTATAAAAGCACTTCACATAACTGTTCACTAGGAACCACTAGTGAAAACTGAACTCCTCCAGGACTGCAGGTGATCTGATGCCATGGTCCTGATATGGCTGTTAACCTTTAAGTCCTGGCCAGTGATTGGAAGGAGGTTCTCACTTGGTGATATCATGATGGGAAGGTTGAGGTGAGATTATTTTCAGAATTCCTGCGAGTATTTCCCTTCCCATAACCCAGATGTAGTTTGTCAGGGGTGACAGAAGGTTATCCTTTGTGTACTTTCCTAATGCTGTGCAAAAGATTATGATTATCTGGTAACAATCTCCTTAAGGATGCAGCTAGATAAACTCCAGGAAATTTTTGCTGTCCACCCTCTTTGAAATATGGTTTGTGATAACTATCAAACAAGGTGTGTATGGCTGTTTGGAGGGGAGCCAAGTGGGAAAACTCCAGCTGTATCAAATCTTCTGAATTCTGAGATGAAAAAGATCAGCCTTCTCATCAGTGGCTCTGTGTACTGTTTATTTACATGTGTCAGGGCAGTCTGCATTGAACCAAGGAGACTTCGTTATTTCTCGAGATGCATCCTCAGCTCAACCCGTCTCCCTCCCCCAAGGTTCTTCCAAGATAGTCTATTCAATCTCCTCGATTAACTATTTTTTCTGATCTTGGTGTAGCTCATTAACTTCCCTTCCTTGTCTAGTGTTACATCTTCCCAGTCTCTGGCTTTTGCATTCCTTCCTTAGGTACTGCTCAACCTTGCTGGAAGTGTTTAACTCTTCCTCCTGTGAGGAGTGGGCTGTGTGCCCTGTTTGGGCTGTGATGCAGCTCCCAGATGTGCTGGTCCAGGATGCTAGAAAAGAAGCTTTTCTAGTCCTTGGGACAGAAGTGATATACAGGATGCTGTCTCCTGTGCTCCATGGACATGTCGCTCTTTATCCTCACTGGTCTCGTCCTCAGCTCCAAGAAGGCTTAGCCATTGCTGTAGACAGCAGATCAATATTACATTGTAAAAGCTAAGAAGTATTACTGTCTTCTCTCTTAAATCCTCTCCTCCAGCCTCCTACTCAGGTTGGTACTCTGTCCTGACCCCCTCTTGCTTTGAAAGGTAGAATTCCAAGGTGAGTGGCAGCAAGTAGGATTTCTTCCTGTTGATTTTCTCACAGGTCAATGCACCTGTGATATTTATGCAAAAGAATGCATGCACAGTATTACAGAAACAGCCCCAGCTGCCAGGGATCCTCTTTTCAGCAGTGCTGATTACTCATGGGTTTTTCTTTTTTATTTGTATTACAGTGGCATCCGGAGGCTCCCATCAAGATCTTAGTCACGTTGAGCTGGGTGCTCCTGTGGTTGCCTGTGCTTATTGCTCATTCATCCAGATAGCTTTTACTCATGGGTCTGGGTGATGTCTGTAGGATGATTTGGGGTTTATACCTTCAGAGTATCACATGAAGCAGTCTGGCACCTCAACAGAACAGTCCTTAGTCCTTTCTTTTGCTGGGACACCCGCAGTCAGAGTCAGCAGCGGTTTGCTGGAGGGTGTTACCTCCTCTCTGCCTGCAGCCCCCAGCCTGTTGTGCAGCCCTTGACCAAGGGGGCAGAGGCTTTCCTGCATTCCCTCACCCATGGAGGGTACCATTACACAGTCTTTGCCTGCATTTGCAGTTGCTGTTCCAAACAGCATTGTATCCCACTGACACATAAACATGTCAGACTTTCCTCCCATTTCACTGGTGCTTTATGAGCTTCTGAAATACACGTAAAAGATTGTAATCTGGCTGGCGTAGGCATTTCAATAATTGTGTGTTGTTGAAAGACTGTCCTGCTGCCAGATCCATTTTGTGCACTCACTAGATAAAACTAAGGAGGGAGTAAAAGGTTATCAGGGACTGATGGTCATAGGGCTTAGATGTTGAGGTGCATCACAAGGATTTTTAGGCATCACAAGCATCTCATTGGGGGGATAGCAGCAGTGATACTCTGAGATAACCTCAGCTCCC
Organism: Prinia subflava; assembly: GCF_021018805.1. Classification (NCBI taxonomy): domain Eukaryota; kingdom Metazoa; phylum Chordata; class Aves; order Passeriformes; family Cisticolidae; genus Prinia; species Prinia subflava. The sequence continues at coordinate 12,138,488 of NC_086255.1, read as the reverse complement.
ATTGCTGTCATAATTGGTTCTTCTTTGAAGTATGATATTATTTTCTTCCAGCCTTACAGGGTCAGAAGTTTCATCATCCAAGGCTTTGAAGGATGTGTCCTGCTTCCTGCCCTTCTGCTTTTACTCTGTCCTGGGTATACTTTTCTCCCTCTGACCTGTCAGTGTGTCTGGGTTGTGGGTATAAAGTTTTTCCTGCCTGAGGTTGTAAGGTTTGTATGACCTTCTCCCAAGAAGTGGATTTTTTCCCAAGCTACTGAACTTTGATTTATTGCATTTAAACTGCCTAAAATTGCTCAGTGTTCCAAACACAGCAATTTATTGATCTTACTTTTCCTTTCCCATTGTGTGTTTCAGAAGGGGATGAAGCCTGTTGGTGAAGCAGGTACTGAAGCTGAAGCTTTTCACAAATTTCCCAGGAAATCATGTGGTTTCTTGCCCATGGGTGATTCTCTGTATTTCTCAAGTGCAAGAAAGTCTACTTTTGAAAACCATTAGGAACCAAAACATCAGTTAAATGATTGAGCTAAAAATATTAGTGCCAGGCTCAGTAATTAAATAAAGCAAATTAAATACTTAAAATTATAAGAGAAGCCAAACAGAGGAAAATGGAGGCCATTAATAGATTATTTTGTAAATGTGTTTATTATGTGTAGTTCTGGTTCTTCCCCATCCAAAATCTCAGGAAAGATACAGAAGAACTGGAAAAAATTCAGAGCTTGGCAACAAGGATGGTCACAAGTCTGGATTAATTTCATATAAGAAATGATTGAATAAACTAGGACTCTTGTCTGTGGAAAAAGGTACAACTAGAATGGAAATGACTGGCAAGTAAAGAAGGGGAAGAGCTCCACTGTTCGCTGTCTCTTACAGTACAAGAATTAGGAGGACATCAAATGAACAAAAGGGAACTGTAGCCATCTGCAGTAGGTAGTTGCACAGTAGAACTCATTATTGGTGGATGCTATGGATGCTAAAATGCGTCCACTTTTAAGGGAGACTGGAGGAAGTAATGAAAGAGGAATCCTTTGACGTTTGCGACAAAGACCACACATTTGTTCTTCTCATTTTGACTTCCCAAGGGCATCTTCCCAAGGCTACCTGTGTTTAGCTGATAAGACTAGTGCTAAAATGAGAACTTAAAACTTCAGTGGAAGGTGCAGCTGGGTTGTTCAGACATTGCAGTGGTAAATGGAGGGATAGAGCCTGCTCTGGTGTTGCCTGGTTTCTAGCTGGATCCATCCTCTTTATCATAAGCATGCCTGCCTGGTTGTTTACAGGGTGGTTCATTGCCATGTCCATGTCAAAGTCATCCACAGAACATCCAGGCTTTATTTGGGAGGCAGAGGAGATTGTAACCAGCTCCCTGTACAAGCTTTCTTGGATGAGACTGTGTCTCCTGCATACTGTGATTTTGACAAATACAGTTGCTTTTCCATTTGTGGGCTCTTTTTGAGTAAGAGAAAGCAGGTTCTCTCTGCTTACAGTGACCTCCTAATGACAGAAGCCTAAGTAGCCTCCGCTTAATTTTGTTTCCTGGACTGCTGAAATAGCAGGTTTTGTGGATATTCCCATATCTGGGAAGATTTCTAATACAGCGGCTCGGAAGGTTTCTGATTTGGCAGCTGTTCTTACCTACTGCTGCTAGGATAATTGCAGGAACCAGCTACTTCTGCACCGCTGAAATTGTTGCCCATGACAAGTACATAAGTACACGTTGTTTTACTTAAGGTGTGTACCTTCAGGTGGCTACTTATTTCAAGATGGGGATCCACATGAGCTCTGACTTGGTCTGCCTTGAAATTTTAGGGCATCTGAGAAATCCAATTCTGAGTTGTGTCAAGGAATGGGATGCACAATACTTGTATTTCAGGATTGGCTTCATCTAGAAATGGTTGATCTAAGATTAACCTTAATCACAGCAGTGTGCAGGTGCTCAGTGCTGTGCTGCGAACTGCCAAATCCCAAAGTAGTTTCTCACTTACATCACAGCTCCGTGCAGGTGCTCACTTTTGTGCCACAAATACCAAAGTAGTTTTGGGGATGAGAGCTGAATTTTAACTGAAAGTTAGGATGTAACAGTGTAAAATGTTACATGTTTTAGGATGTAAAATTTTTCTTGTGAGTGTGATATATCCATGAGCCTAGGATACCTTTTGGCCAGGCTAACTGGGGCATTGCTAAGCTGAGTAGCTGGCAAGAAGGGCAGACACTTGTATATTTACCCATACTAAGATCTGGGTTACTACAAAACTCTGGTTAAAACTGGGGGGGATAGGTTTTCTTCTCCATTTGCTCATGGGGAGCTCGAGATGGTAAAAGTGTGTTGTTATAAGATGCTAGTTCATATTTACACTACTGGTTATTTGGCCTTTCAAGTACAACATTAAAATAGGGGTTTGTTTTTAGATTATAGGGTGGAGGATGCCATGGTGGTATTATGTTTATATAATCCTCCATTAGTCCACCTCAGTTCAACTTGTTGCTGAAACATAGGGAAGGAATCTCAGCTCTAAGAAAACTGTCAGGTTAAACTGTAGGGCTGTTTTATGCAAAATTTTGAAAAGTAAATATTAATAGTTCTTTGCCAGCCTCAGAGATAAAATTTCATTGCAGGTTTTTTTAGTTTCAAAAAACCCACTTGATGTAAACTTTTTTTTTAAACAATAGTAACATTTACTAAAAAATTTATTCTAAAGTAGGGACATTACTTGTGGAGTCTCCCTCCTTTATTGTTCCTTCCTATTCAGTATTTGAGTTTCACACTGATAATACTGACACTTTCCAGATGCTTCTGCATGGGTGTAGGCATAGATTCATGTTTGACTTAATCTCATATTTTTATGATATGACCACAACACCAGTCTAGCACCAGTGCTTGGGAAGATCTGTTCATCAAAGCAGTGGCTGGGGTGCTGTGTAACTAACTGGTGCCACTGTCAGTAACTAGCAGTGGGTTAGCAAAAAGGGAGCCTGGCTTCTGAAGAGACAAAGGACAGATAAGGCAAGCAGAGCTAGATACAGAGCTTATTTACCATCCAGGTTCCATATTTTTGTCAGAAGGTTAGTTTAAATCTCCTCCTTAGGTGGTATCTCTTTAATATAACATTAATTGTATTGGTATTACTCATGATTTCTTTGATTTGGGTAAATGGTGCCATTGTGTTTCTAAATATCTATCTTGCTAGATCATTTTTGTCTGTGATGAATGCCTATTTTTTATACTTAACAAGTATTTACTAGGCAGGAATGGAAGAAATGGTTTCCCATAGAAATATTGAGTCACTGCAGAAGACATGACACAAATAACTGCAAATGTTGCAAACAGAATCTGTTACGTGAGTGAGTGAGTCACTTCAATAGATGTGACAGAAAATGGAAAAGACAAAATGTTCCTCAGTAATTGATTATGTTCATCAAACACACAAAGAGGAGAAGTAGTTGAAATTTACTTTCTTTATTAAAAATGCAGGAAAAACATAGTGAAGGACCTGGGTTACCCCTGATGTTAGTTCTGGATTTCTACATTCCTACTCCCATTTCTGTATATCATTCAGTGTTCCTGTTTTAATGGTATGACCCCTCAAAAATCACATCCTTAACAAGCATGAGATGAAATAAAGGTGCAAAAAGTTATCCCTAATTAAAACCATGAATACTTTTATTTTTTTTTTAAACAAGGTTTAGAGTTGAGATGCCTTATAAGAGATAAGTTCTGATAGCTGAGAGCTTTGCTCCTCTGCTTGAAATCTGCCTTCCAGTAGTTGTGGAAGAAAGTTCTTACCATCTGCTGGGTGGAGATCATCTGGTGTTCTGTGCATTACCTCTGGTTATGTACTGGAGGGCTTAGCAGAGAGGTTAAAAAGCAGCTTCAGGTTTCCAGCAGAGAAGTCATGCAGGTGGGACCTGTATCAATGAGTGCAGTGAGCTCTGGTTGGTCTTGCCCACACAAAGTGTGTTTGGTGGCTGAGCAGACACTGTCAGTCTCCTGTTGTCAGTCCAACATGAAGCCCAGGAGGAGAAATTACAGAGTGATGGGTGGGAACAGTGACTGAGGGTGAACTCCCAATTTGGAAATGTTAATGCTTCATCCATTATTAATAACCCCACTGCAAAAGAAAAAAATGCTTTGCTGCAAACGAAGTTGTGACACAAGGAAGTAGCAGGCAAAATTAAAATTTTATACTTGCTGTGGTCTTACAATAAAGGTTTTGTGATACACATCCAGCAATGCTGCTATAAATAGTCTCGTTATCTAATCTTCCAGCTCAGTGTATGACAGAAGATTACAAGTAAGAAAACATTTCAGTGTAGCTTTTAGCTGTTTTCCCACTGCTTCCCTTGCTCCTGCTGGAGCATTATTATTGTGTCCCTTGTAATTCATATGGAGACAACATTATTCAGCAGTACAGAATGTCACTAGGAGGAGGAGAGTTCAGAGAAAACCCAGAAGATTTATGACATAGTTTAGATAAGGCCATGAAGGAGCTGACATGAGAGAAGTAATGACAATTCACAGTCCAGCAGCATTTTTGAGGGGGTACTGAGAACTTCTTCATGCCAATTCCATCAGGTCAGATACAGAGCGGAGCAATCTTTAATAAGGTGTTCTACATGCTTGATTGCAGAGGGAATCCTTTTGCTAATAAATAATCCAGACACACTGAGCTCTGCCCACATGGGTCTAGGACCTGATCCAAAACCAACAGAAAGTCCTTAGAAAATTTCACAGAGGCACAGCTAGAACAGAGAAAACCTCTTTTTCCTTTTGATTTTATTTCTCCTGGGAGAAGGAGGAGCTGGTTGGTAGACAGGGAGGTTCCTTTCCTCCCCTCTCTGTGCCTTGCTGGTAATGCAAATCCTCATTTTTGACCCTTCCTTGGAGGTTCCCCTGGCCTGTTTCACATGGGGCACCTGAAGCCACTGATGAGTGCTGGATCCTGGGAAAGCTCCCCTGGAGCAGAGGCAGCTAAAAAGGACTCTCTGCAGTCTGTGTGTGTGGACACAAACAACCCTTCCCCACAGAGAACTGAAGGTCACTTTCTAAACTGTCATGGAATTTTCTTGTGTGACCATAGGAGGGGGCAGGAGGGAGTACGGCTGTTGTAGATCTGGAGCCCCATGAAACCTGAGCCATTCTCTTTTAGGTGTATGTGAGGAGTTAGGAAGGCTTTGAGTGTGTGTTCAGACCCCAGCACAGCTCACCTGCTGCAGGGTGTCTTCCCCTCCATGTGGCTTGGAAGAAGCTCTCCACCAGCACTCTGTTGGCCCATGTCCAGCCACCTCCGTGGAGCATGGTGGTGGGAACACATGTTCTACAGCCATGGCCAGCTGCAGAAGTCTACTTCTTGTGCCTTCATCACACCTTCTTATGGAGGAGCTAAAGCAGTAAAAAACCTTGAGGAACTGAACCTCACCACGGCTGTTGCAGGGAGGGAGGAAATAGCTGGTGTCATCCCCTCATCCTGAAATAGGCTGACCTGGAGCCTGACACTGCTGGGAAATTCTTTACCAGTCCTGATTCTGGTATTCCACCTTAAATTCCCAGGCATAAGCAATTACAAGGGCTGGCAGGTGAAATGCTCTCTGGACATGGGTTTTCTTGTGCTGTAGCCTATTCAGCAGGAAGGAGTTGCCTTCTCGTGAGTAGATTCTGTAGGCAGATCAAATTTGCTGTTGGAACAGAGATTTGATATATAGTAAAATGCTCCCAGGTGTGCTTCTCAGTAGTGCATCTGGGCCAAAGCAAGGATTCATTAATAAGAGGCACCCAAACCATATTACACACTGCAGCAGAGCTGGAACAGAGTGCTTTTGCTCTGATTCAGGGAGCTGATTGAATTCAGTGACAGATGCCAAGTATTTATGTCCTTGCCTGAGTTTATCTTTTAAATTTGAAAGTGTTAAAAGCAAGAGTTATTTTTGGAATAAACATATTAAATAGTGATGGAAAGCTCCATCTGGGTGTTGGTGGGATGGTATTTCATTGTTACATGTTGTTGACCAAAATGTACTGCTCAGACCATCAGAACAGAAAACTGTGGGGGTAATACATTGCTCTAGATTTGCATCAGAATACTGGATCTCAGAGGGCCCTGTGACTTTGCTTGTGACATTAGTTGGTATCATTGTCACACAATTGTAATATTTCCTGTAAAGTTCCAAAGAGCTGTCCATATTTGTACATTAATATATGTGTGTGTGTGTGTGTGGGGGGGTGCTATTTGAATTTTATGTTTTTTCTCATACTGACAAATGTCCAAACTCTAGAGAAGCTGTTCATTGCCTTGGAAACCATTACCACCCCACCTCTTGGTTGCTCACTCTCCTTCCTACCCGTAGTCTTTTGAGCTTCTGTATTTATTCTGTAACATCACCTAAAATTGCCCCAGCTTTTATTTTTGTTTATGGCTATTCATTTATAGTTTAAAATTTTTTTTTTTTAATTATCATCTCCATAATGAGTATGCTACCATTTTATTTAGGGTAAAACACGTAATTATTATTTAGCTGTTTAATCTTTCCATGGGCCATCTTGAAGCCCTTGAATGGTGGCTCTTTACAGCTGAACCAAGTCTCAGGGTGAGGATGAACAGCTGACCCATAAACTCCAGGCAAGTTGTCGCATTTCCAGTGCCTCTGAGCCATCTTGTGCCTCAAAAATTAATGCTACTTACAAATTGCCTTCTGCCGTGCTCCATCAAACGCTAAGATGCTGTAATTATTTATGACAGTTAAAATCTCCTGATGCATTTAAATAAAAGCTAAACATACAGGGAAAACATGTCCTGTGGAGGAAGGTTGCAGCATGAAAGATGGCTTGTTTTGACTTCAGGTCACATTGAGGGGCAAGCTTGAAATACATGTAAGAGATGCAGACCTAGATGTGCTAGATTTTTAGGGGAAACTCCATTGCTGCTGTCATTGGACTATTTTCAGGTGTTTGGATGAGTGAATGACCCAAATATAGTTTAAGCCTGTGACTATTCCATTTTGATAGCAATGCAAATACAGTAGGTGAAGGCTAAGAGTGCTGCATCTAATTTAGCAGTGTTGCTTTAGCAACATCGTGCAGGATGCAAATAGTCTCCTTGGTAACACTTCCTAAGTGTCATTAGATAAGCCATGGTTATAAACACGGAAGCAGATCAGAAGGAGAGACATGCTCTTGTGCTGTGCCTTTTTATAGCCCCAGACATCACGATTAGCAGGATGGCAAGAGGAGAGAGGAAAGCTGTCCTGGGGCTCACAGTGCTTGTGAGCATTTGTATGTTGTGGTTTGGAAAGGCACACCAATGGTGTTGGGGTTTTCTGACTTGGTTTAAATAAAAACCTTTAAATAAAGGTTTTAAATAAAGGGAGGTGGTTGTTCCTGCCCTGCCCCGTTGTCACAGACATACATTAAGTGTCCTCATGACTCTCCAGCAGATTTGGATTGCAGTGTTAACACTTCCCTCTAATGGCACATTTAAGTCTTGGTGAGTTTTGAATCTACAGGCTGGGAAGGGGAGAGGGAAGGAGACCCCAGAGCTCAGTGTGAGTGTGACTCTCCCATGTTCACATTGGAAAGAATGTGGAGGTTGAGGTGGTGGTGAAGGATCTGCCTCTGGGCTGGGATTAAGTACAGCATCTGCTCTCCTTCTGCTGATCTTGTCCTGTTCCAGTGTCACTGGCAGTGGATTACCTCTCCAGAACTAGATTTGGCTTTCTGTGTTGAATTCCAAAGACCATTTTCTAGGGATCAGCAACAGAGTAGAGATGAAAGTGAGAAATGGGGGTTAATTAGTGCTCAAAACCAGGGCAGCTGTTTCTGCTGTTGGCATTGCCATATAGAAAAGAGTCATGAATTGAGGCAGAATCCCACTGGTCGATGCCTGAGGAACTCATCCAAGGAATGTGAATGCCTGATGATGTCAACTGGAGCATATCAAAGACAGTGGAAGGAGCCAAGTCCACAAGAGCATCAAAACAGGTTTATTCTGGTTTGGGATGAAAGTCTGAAAGAGCAGATGGTTTATTTTATCATAGGCTTGACCCTGTGTTAGTAGAAGCAGACAGCTGGTAGACTTTTGCATTTTTTTGGAAATTTTCTGAACCGAAGCTCAGCCAGACCCTTTCACCAAAACCCCTCCTGATCTGTAACCTTCAGGTCCACCCACAAATCCATTGCCTGGAGACTGGCCAGTCCAAGCAACCCCTTTTCATTTCAGTGGTGTGTAGCACTTTCCAATTTAGATACATGGCAGAAGACCTACTTCAATTTTCTCCATTCTAATAGAAAAAGGAATTCAAATATCAATAATCTCTTTTTACAAGGAAAACTCAGAATAAGCAGAACAACCATCCCCCACAGCCTTTTTTGCTCCCTAATCCTCTTGGAATTTATCCATCTTCATATCACTCATATCTCGTGGTCTTTGTTGTAAATGTCAATGCTAATTAATGAGACCTTGGCCCTCTGTGTAGTTGAGTAACAATCCCAGGTTTGTTTGTGAGATGGATGCCCTTCCATCTCCCCAGGGGATGGCACTGGGGCTGTTAGACACACATGTGACAGGCTGCAAGAGGCAAAGTCTGAAACACCTCTCCACCTCTATAGTGTCAAAAGATGCAGGTAAAGCCCTCCTAGGATGGGTGAGAGAAGTGTTTCCTAAACCTTTTAGAGATTAAAATGAAATTTCTGGGGTTCCCTTACTGATCTGCCTGCATCTCATGGATGGATCTCATCCCATCCCATCCTATGCCATGCCATCCCTATGCTGGGCTCCTGAGACCCTAGTGGAAGGCACTTGTGAGTTTTCTGATTTGAAAAGGAGACTTTGGAGTCCCTGGATCACAGGATGCTATTCCAGTCCTAAGGCAAAACATTGCTATTTTCTCTGTGCAGTGTAACAGCCTTCATGTAGTGAATCCTGGGACTGATGTGAGGGTGAAGTTTGGCTCTGCATCCAAATTGTTCTGCAGCAGAGGATCTGAGTAGCTGTTCCTCACCATCATGGTCTGTGGTTTAGTAGGACATGAAGATTTGGACAAATGACTCTGCTAAATTGTAGCTCAGCCTTCAACCTGCCCTTCCCTCTGCTGTATGCAGAATGGAGCATTTCTCCCCAGGACAACTGTATTCCTGCCACAGGTCATTTGGAGTTCGTAACCATTTGTAATGTACACTGGTCCTGCCCATCCCCAGCATGGTTGCTGCAGCCAGCCTGCAGCCTTGCTGTGAGCCAGCTCAGGCATTTCTGCACTTGCACCACGGTCTCATCCTGAACAGCCCCTCTGCATGACACGGCTCCTTGCCCATTAGGCAGCAGGAGTGATGCTTTTGTATTCCCTGCCCTGCCCGTCTATATTCCCTGCAGCACCTGGCTTTTCCTTGGAGATCTCCTGTTCACACATGGAGCCTGCCTCCCTTCTTGAGGCTGATGTGAGTGCAGAGCCCCACAGTGAGGCTGTGAGCCAGAAATCCCCCAGTCTCACCTCGTGCACCTGAGACCAGAGGGCTCATGGCATTGTACAATTGCAAACTTCTTCAAATCAGTATTTCAATACAAGCAAGGCAGTTCTGGCTTTTCTGAGACTTTGTGGTGGTGTTGGTTGTTTTGTGGGTTTTTTTGTTTGTTTGTTTGGTTTTTTTTTGTTCATAGTGGGAATCAGGAGTTCCACACCTAGTTGTGGGTTCCTAACCCTCAAGGAAATCTCTTCACTCTTGATCAGTTGATGTTTTGCCATGCAGCTATGATTAGAGGTGGGGGAGCAGTTTGGGATCCCCCTGTGGCTCTGAGGAGGGATGCTCAGCCCCACTGGGGCAGTGACAGACATTGCTCCCCGGCTCCTCACCTGCCCTGCTCCTGTCCCCTGTGCACTGGCTGCCTGTATCTGCCAGCCAGGCTCCCCCAGGCAGCCACAAAGGCCAGATGTGCTTCTTGCCCTCCTCCTGGCAATGGGGGTGGTCTGTGATGAGGACTGAAGTGTGTCCCCACAACAGGATGGCATCCAGTGCCCAATCCAGCCAAGAGACTCTTCTCTCTAACCCACCTGTCCCAACTCTGGTGCTTGCTTTGCTGCCAGTTTCTGTGAAAATCGGTTTTCTTCACAAAAAATTAGAACAGACCACAACCAAGAATCCTTCCCAAGCAGCTGGTGCAGCCACAGGGCAGTTCTCCTTTGACACAGAAGTCCCTCATTCAGTATTTACCTCTGAGGACAGCTGACTTCTGGCTACTCTCTGCTTGCTCAGATAGGGGTGTTTTCTGATGCTTGCTGGGCGCTTCCTCTGCAGCTGAGAGTCACTTTCACAGCATGCAGTGACCTGCCCTGCCTTGGATTGTCACCCTTCTCTATTATTTTTATATTTTTAGTGGCCTTCCTCATGCAATAATATGAATTATTTTATTATTTGATAAGCATCTTCTTAGCAGAATATTAATGCATATAATTAAGATAGTATTTGGCTCTTGAATCACCCTGTTCATCCTGAAATTGTCCTAATTACACAGCTGCTCCTCTAGAATGAAGCTCTCTTTGTTTAAAAGCTTAAATATGGAAAAAGGGACAAAATTTCTTCCTCCAAGGATAAAACCCCCATTTCACATTTCTGGCTATGTGTGAATCAGTGGCTTCTCTATTTTAAGGAAGGGGAGAAATCAAGGGAATAATAATGCTGATTTTTTTTTAATCCTCTACTTGAAATAAACTGTAAACTCTCTTGATTTGTGGGGGTATTTTTTGTGGGGTTTTTTTTTTTCTTTTTCTTTTTTTTTTTTTTCTTTTCTGCATTATTGAAGGTTAAAAGCTTGAGGATCTTGCATTCTTTGAGTTGGTTCACATGCAATTCTCTGTTTTTTCACTCTCTGACATCTGGAAACTCAGATATCCCTAACAGCCAGATGAAATCTATCAGATAAGGCACTTGCTTTTCACCAGCTTCCAGTTTGTGAAGCATAAACCTGGCTTTGACATGAGCCTTAACCTCTTAGTGTTACAACAACATATTAAAAAATGCCTCAGACAAGTCTGTGGAGTTACTTCAGCCTTCTGCAAGGCAACTGAGAAGTTATGTTCAATTTGCTGTCAATTCTTCTGCTTTAAGCATTGCTGCTGTAAACACAGCCTCTCCTGTGAGTACATTTGTGTTTGGAATGATGCAGTAAATCAGATTATAGCTGTCCTTTATTAACTCTGATGCACAAGATTGCAGCAGTGGAGGTTTGATTCAGAGAAAATGAATGAGGATAGTTAAAGTTAAATATAAATAGAGCTCATTAAAAAACAAACAAACCAGCCTCTGTTTCATTATGTGACTCTTAATTGTACCATGAGTGTAGAAGTAGCTCTCATTAAAGTCTCCTGGCAGCCAACTGCTCTTCATCTCCTTCTGCAAACTCTCCCACTAACTTCCAGGATTTTCTGAAGACATGAACCCAATTTGCACCTTGGAATGGGACACAAAGGGACAAAGCAAACAAAAGAAGCCTGTGTGCATGTGCACTCAATAAAAAGAGCATAGCCTTGCCAGCCCATCTGCATCTGTGCAGGCTACCACCACTCATCTGCACCTACAACTCCTTTTCTGCACTCTCAGTGTGCAGCATCCTCACCTGGCGGGGCTAAGCCAGAGGAGCCCTCTGATTTCTGCTCCTGTGTCCCGTGCCTCAGCTGGGGTTTGTGCTCTGGGTGCTGGTGCTGCTGTGGAGCCAGCTCCGCGTTCCCCAGGAGCACAGCGTGTTGGGGTCAGCATCAACCCCCAGCTGCTGGGGGAAAACAGCCCCTCTGTGCCCCTTGACCACCACAGCAAAGCCCAGCGTTGCCTATAAAATGAAAATAAGCTCCTTATTGCTGAGTCTGTGGGGAGCTGCTGCCATTCCCTCAGCACAGACACAAGAAGAGCTTAGAGTCTGCCTTACACACCCGCCATCCCTGTGTGGGTGAGTTTGTTCATTTCTGGTGGGTTTTAAGTACATATGTTTTGGGGGAAGAGAGAAAGTGAAAAAGTAGTGATGGAGTCAGAGCATGGAATAAATCCAGCCTTGGTAACAAAATACAGTGTATAGCAGTCTGTGCTGAAGAAAGGAAGGTTGCTGAATGGTACCCAGTGCTTCCAATTCAGTAATGTGACATCAGCAATTACCTTTAATGAAGCTTCAGCTATTGCCTTAATGAACAGGACACGCTGCCTTTCTGACATCCTGAGTGTGGAGGTACAGTGAATGGGAAAATAGTCTTGGAAAGGCTACTGGACAGTGTTTGAAAGGAGGACCTGTAGTTCTGCAAAAAGAAACTACTTTTCAAGCAGAGTTAAAACATGTTTTCTTTTAAAAAGAGTCTGTTAAAGACTCTGTGAGTCTCATTACTGCTCGTGCAATAGCACAAGTGGGAGATGAATACTCTTCTTAAGGGAATAAAATTGCAATATCTCTTGAGCAAATCTATTCCCACATGGACGAGCAAGCTCAAAAGCAAACAGCAGCTTTGTGCTATTTAGGATTGTGCTCCTGGGTCACATGGGGAGCCTGCAAGGGCTCTGGCAGTATCAGTTGCACTTTTCTCATGGTTTCCCCCTGAAGTTCAATCCCACTGTTATCATAAACTCAGTCCCAGCATTACTGGGATCACGAGGTCACTAAATCCTTGGTATTTTAAAGCAATGCATCAGCTGTTCCTGCTCCCTGCAAGCTTAACTGGTGTGATGCCTGAGTGCCCATCTCAAGGGCTCCCACTGCTCCAACTTAATGTGGAAAATCATTCCAAAGTTTTAATTAATTTTAGTTCATAATCACAGAGCAATTTGGTGTGTGCAGATGGAAATCAGTAGATAAGTGCTAGTATTTTTATGTATACATATGTTTTACAAAAAGAGTTGCAGTTTACTCAGAACCTGGGCTGGACTGTGACTGTTTAATTACTGTTCACACAGAAGTAATTGGTGAAGTGTTAATTTCTGAAATCAATGCAGCCCAGCCCAATAAATATTTAATGCTTCCATCTGCCATTTTTAAGTTAGTTACAAGCCCTGCTAGATGAAGTCTGTGAAACAGTTATCTGTTGTTGACATAATGAACAGTTTTGAGATCCAGCTTTCGTTGAAACCTAGGAGAAAGCAGGTTCCATGAACCCAGTTTTGTTTGCTTTATTAGGTTAAATATGGATATGGACAACATTGCATGTAGAGACATGTTCCTAGCAGACGAGTGTAGAATTACATCTTAATTTTATGAGGGAAAATACATTGAGCCTTCTCTAGTAAGACTGTGATTGCAGGAAAGGTTTGAATTTTGGGAGGAATCTAGGTGGAGCATGCAGTATCTTTTCCACTGGGGATAGCCTAATAAAGTGAAGGGCATGGTGGCCATTCCAAGGAGCAAAGAGGAGGTGAAGCCTGGACAGGAGGGAGCTCGTGGGGCTGTGCAGGCAGCCGGGGGGGTCCCATGGGTCGTGGCGGGATCTCAACCTCACTCTCTGCAAAACTGGATGTGGCAAAACCTGTCTGCCTCTGGCTGTGTGACAGACTATTTAATTACAGATATTCATGGAGGGTTTGGAGCTCTGTGGGTGGGAATGCCCTGTGCCAATGCAAGTGTCACTGCTCGTGGTACAACACAGGGCCCTTGATGATTAGTTCTGTTTTACTGTTTTTCTAGTACAATTATGTTTAATTCATGTGTTGTTTCATCAAAGTGTCTGTCACTCAGGGCTTAGTCTCATCTTCTTAAATAGCTAGATATAAAATTACAATGTGTTCCTCCAGTGAGACCATATTTCCAGAATATCATCCCAACTTTTTGATGACACAGGGCTTTCTGTTTAGCTGAATGGATACACTGAATCGTCATTTTAAGAAATAAAAATCTCTTGAGCATGGATCATTAGTCTTGTGCCATCTCCCATACCAGGTTACTGTGAATCAGCACAGTCAAGAACCTGTGACTTCAGCGTTTCTTGTTGGGTCAGGGTAGACCAGTAGAGTCCTGGACAATTGCAAATTGCAAAGCACCAAACAAAACAAGACTGATTTTTCAGAAGATATTCTTTCTTTCAGCCCTTCCCCAGCCCAGTGGCAGCTTCCAGGGGTTATTTGGAAAGTGGTGGACTTGTCTGAATGACTCTCGTGTTGCTGTGGTGCCTAAAGCTCCTGGAGGAGCATTGCTACCAGCATCAAATTCTTCAAATATCAGATCCCAAAGTGCCCATGTGGGCTGCTCTGGGATGGGTGGAAGCCTGTACCTGTAAATATGAATCTGTAGTTTAGATAATGGTTTTAGCAATGCCTTCAAATTATTGCCCAAAGCTATTCCCTGTTGTGCCCTTGCATGTGAAAAGACCAACCCAGTCCAAGCCTAATGGGACCCTCATGAAATTGTTTCCTGTAGCTTTATGCTGTGCAGCTGGATGTAATAACTCCAGCTAATGCACCACGGACATGCAACAGCAAAGTTCTCACTGCACTTGATGAGGCTGCTGCAGTAGTGGATGGACGGCTGTGGGGATGGGTAGATGTGTCAGTCAATCTATAGAGAGACTTCTGGATTGAAAGATTTTGCTGGATTATGGAAGAAGCTTTTGCATTGCTACTGTGGTGGACACCCCTTGTGTAACCAGGTACTACAGTCTCTTTTTGGCTTTCATGTGGGTGGTGATGTGCCAGAAAGGAAGGAAAAAAGAAAAGCATGGGAAATAGTGTTGGAAGCATGATTTGCAGTATTGCTTTGGTGTAAGTCCCTATATTTTATTTGAAGTTTATTTAAACTTTCTGGGGCAGGTGCTGAATGGTGCTCCATGGTTTGATTAACCAACATCTAACCTCAGGAAATCTCCAGCAGCTTTAAACAAATATTACATTAAGTAATCTTTTGGCTAATGGCTGTTCCTCTACTTCCAGTAAAGTGGTATCCTGGGCAGTTTTGTTGCTGCTTTTATCCAGTTTCCTGAGGGAGCCAGGATCACTGCAGTCAGGTGAAGTGCAGGGGGACATAACCATATCTCTGTTAGTTACTCTAGATTTGGACATGTGCGTGGTGGTGGGGCACTCCCAAAGAGCATGAAGCACTTTCTGTCCCCACTATCTCCTTTGCAGCAATCTCTGCAGGAGAACAGTCTGAACACTGCAGAAATCTGCTTGGTAATGTGAGACAGCATGGTCTGCTAGTTACAGCAGGGCTTAGTGGAGATAAATCTCTGTACTTGATGTTCCCAGTTCTGCCATTCAGATACCAAGGCATTTCACCTCTCTGCACCTCAAAATACCAGTATGTAGGGATAAAGGAAGGAGAGACTTAGAGATGCACTGTTGTTATTATGGTATCGTTCTAACCAGAAACAAGCTGCAGGAAAGAACCAGCAGTTCCCAGTTCCTGCTGCTGTCATTTAGACCCAAATTAAGTGACTCAGTGTGAATTCAAAGGAGGTTGGAGGTGGTCAGTGTTGGGTCTGCTGTGAGTCCCCATTGTACAACTGGTAGCCACTCAAGAAAATATTTTTTACTGAAAAAACCAATTCCTTTCCCTTCCACATCTTATTTTGAAAAGTTAGTTTTCATTTGCATCCCTGAATGGACTTGCTGTGCCATGTGAGGTATTCTTGCATGAGGCCAGGGATGGGGAGGGATGGTGTGGCCAGGGAGAGAAGCCAAGCTGTCCGTGCAGAAGGATCATCTCATGTGGTTTTGCTGAAAGTTAAACTTCTTTTGGAGGATTGCACTGAAGAGTGAAGGCATGTCTGACCTCAGGGTGTGGGTTGTCCAATGTTGTTGACCAATTTGTTGCCTTAATTTGATGAGATTTTGAATGATTTAGGGAAGATTCTCCTCCTGCTGAGACCTCTTATGCCCTCTGTGCACGAAGGTTCCTCCTGGAGATGACAGTGTGTGGACTGGTTTGCAGGGCAGTCCCGTGCAGGTTCCTGAAGGCTGGTTTCCCAGGGGTGTGATCTTCACCTTTTTGTGAACAAAGAATCTCTCTGTGATCAGGGATTCAGCAGGAGGAGCCAGCAAGGCAGCCATGTTGTAGTGCTTCCATCCATGTTTCTCCACCACTGGAACCTCTCTCCTGTCTTGCACAGATGCCAGGCAAGATGCTGGGTTTGTGGAACAGTGGGATACTTGCAAGACACTACTTTGCCTCTTCATCATCTCACAGCAGAGGCCTGATTGTGCTGCCTCTGTGAGCTTCAATCTAGGAATTTTCTTCCAAAGACCATATTAGTATTCTGCAAAGAAAACAGGAGTGCTTTCTTCATTGAGTCGGCTCAAAGGACTAGTGTGGGTTGGCTATTGTAGGAAATAAAATGGTTGCTGAAAAAAAATAAGCATTTCTAAAAAAAATCTTATGTTCTGCTTTGAATTACTTAGGTTCAAAAAATAAATTGGTTTAAATGGGTGGGGGCTGGACCAGGAGATCAGTGTTGTGAGAGCCAGCAGCCCCCCAAGCCTGCAGGGTGAGATCCCTGCACAGAACCTGACTCCTGTGTTTCCAGCAGAGCAGCCAGCACAGAAAGAACCTTGTAAAAGAGAGAAGGAAAGACAAGCTGGGGAATAACAGCACTTCCATAACACTGCACTTTCTGGGTATCAGAGTAATTCTGTGATAAATATTCTCTTTAACAGTACAAATCCGGCTGATAACAGTTTTGTTAAATAATAATAAAAGAGCTGTGACAGTTCAGCTCTAGCCTGACTAATGTAGTGATTTTGTTTATCTTGAAGAGAAAAATACACCAGCACAGAAAGTTCCTTTCTGCCATTTGTCAGGTGTGCAGATGCAATTGGGTAACATTTGGGCCCGTGCAAAGGGACCAGCTAACACACATCTTTGGGTCTGTTATAAGTTTTGTTAAAATACCCTGCTTCTATGTCCTGAACATCTGTGCTCGATGCATTTCAGCTCCTTCCCATCTTTAATGTGGGGATTGCCTCTCTAGCAGTCAGGGAGATGGCAGCTCAGGCAATCTGTTTCTCCTTTACTACATTAATAGCATTTGCTGGTGTTAAGAGACCTCTCTAGCCCTGGACAGCAGTAATGATTAGGGTGGTTTTTTATCTAATGACTAAGAGAAGCTGGAGATAGGTGATAAACCTGGCTAAGAATCAAGTGCTGAATGACAGGGCTTGTCTCTGAGCAGGTGGAAAATGGCAGGTTCATTGCTGTGCCTTCCTGCACCTCCCCAGGCATACCTTATGGCATGAAAGGCTTGGAATTGTTTCATTTTGGGTGGAGTTAATTGGAATGGGCTGCTGAGTTAATTGGAATCAATTAGAATGGGCGGCTGAGTTCTCTCTTTTGATCTGTATATTAATGCCACCTCACACTCTTCTTCCCTTTCCATCTGATCAGAGAGCAGAGGGAAGAGGAGGCTGTCAGGTGATGTCCATGAAGCAGAGGTGGGTGTTGAAACTCTGAGACCTGGCTTCTCTCCCCTCAGTGCAGTAACTGGTGAGAAATGCTGCCTTCCACTAACACATTTGATTTCCATTTGCCCCCTCTGGTTGCTGAGGTATCCCACCTCAATTTTTGGCTCAAAAGACACTGATGTTTTTGTGTGACTAGCTCAGGAAAGGTTTACCTTTAGCAACAAGGAGATATTGGGAGCTCTGCTTTTAACTGCAGGAATGCAGTTTCTCATCCACAGCCTAGATGAATTGTCAGCTGTATTTTCATTTAAATAATGCTTCTTAGGACAAAGAATACAACAAAAGGCTAACTTGGCTCTCATTTACTTGGGTGAGAATGAGCTCTAGCTTTCAAAGTGTTAATAACCAGTGTTGTTGGAGTTTATCTTACAGCAAGCCAGGAGCCCTCTCTAGGATTATGGTCCATGTGTTCTGGTGTAGTATGAAATATACAGGCTCTGCATTGGACAGTGTGTACTCTTTTTAAAATGGTCTCCTGTAGATATTTATGACTTGCCTGTCAAGCTTTTAGCGAGCTCTGAGTTTAAAGAGACAGCTTTAAGGGCCCAGAAGTTCAGCTTCATTCTTCATTCATTTTGGTTGTTGTATTTAAAGCAAAACTAAATTAATTAAAATGGCCACTTAAATAGGGTAATGTTATTTCCTGCTTTCTAAGAAAGTGTTGGAAAGGAAAAGTGCAAACCTTTGCTAGATTTGGCAGCTTCCTTGGAAACTCTATCCCTGTGTGAGAGTGCATTAAAATAATGCTCTCTGGCAGCACTTTTGGAGTCTGGAAGATTAAAGGTAGTAACCAGCTCTGTATCACGGGTATCTTACATTAGAAATCACAAATATCTTAGACTTACTACTCAAACTCATGGGGAGGAAAGCCCCTGGTCACACTTAGTTTTAATGATGTTTTGGTATTGCATGTTCTTCCTTTTCCCCCGAGCACCATGGTAAGATTTGTGCTTTCAGACGATAGCACAGGATGAGCCTCACTATGGCTCTCTGGTGGACAATTCCTGTGTGTTAAGTTTGCTTGGAGCATCTCTGCTGATGCCTGCTGCTATATTGTCTCTTCAGCTGGGACTTCAGCCAAGTTTGTAAGCAGAGACGAGGCTCAGCCTGTGAGTCTGGACCTAGGTCTTGAGTTTCCTTCTGGGGTGCCAACTGGCCAAGTTTTGGACACCAACTGTACCATCTCTGCTAATAAATTACACTGGCTCAGGTGATAAAAATGAGTTTCTAAATCTAGGATACCAAAGAAAGTGGTAGCTGCAATACAGTGGGAAAATAGATTTATCCTGCTCCCCAGCTGTCAGTAGTTAGAGATGTGTGCTGTTGGAAAACGTCATGGGTTTTTTTTTCCTTTATGCTTCTTTCCTTTTTTGCATAAAGATGTATCCATTCAATGCTTATCACAATGCAAGAGTATTGGTGAATATAAGCTTGTTGATAGTTGGCATTCTGATGCTTGACTGGAGGGAAGATCTACAACTTAAAAGGGGATTGAAATAATAAACCTCCAAGTGTAACCTATGCTTGGGAAATAGCAATGGTTGCTGTTAGCCTGAAGGGTGTTGGGTTTTTTGTGTAGCAGTGAAATAAGATCCTTGAATGAGAACTATATAATTGTGCTGGAGCTTTGTGTCTGGGGTTGTGGCTCCTGATCCTTTTTGGTGTGATGTGTGATCTGAAGAATTGCTTTGTTAAGGACACTGAGAGTTGGTGAATTTACAGGTATCTTTACCTACAAGTTCTCTCTTTTATTCCCTTAAGCAGTCACTTTGCCCATGCTACAGACAGGGTAATTTCTCTATTTTTTAATTCTCTTTTATCCTAACTAGCAATGATAATTATTCCATAGTAGCATCCTCTCAAAAAGAAAAAAAATTCCTTTTCTCACTGCACACATTAAGGAGAGCTGGATGTGTGACTCTGGAGAGGAGGGTGAAGGCACAAATATTGGCTTGAAAAGGCTGTGCATGCAATGATTCAGTGAAATGCACCAAATCTTCAGATCTTGATCCTCATGGGATCTTCACAGGAGTTTAATATTGCTCCCTTTTCTCTTGCCCAGACATCTTGCTTTGATTTCAGTGCTTTCAGCTTGAACCCCTTTCCCTGCCCTTCGTATCAATGCGGCAAGGTAAGTATTTTGTGCAGCAGAAAACACCATAACCTCCTGAAGAACAGCACCATGGTCTTTTCCCCTTGTCTTTCCACATGACTGTATGTGCATGGTGGTGTCAGTGCCCTCTTTTCCCACCCTCTGTCTCCTCACTGCCTGCTTAAGTACAGCCCCTTTGAATCAGTGACTCACTGCAGAGCCTCTCAGCATTATAAAAACCCCCACAAAACCAACCTGCAAAGTCATCTTTCTTTTCCAGCCAATTTTCTTATTTTCCTTCTCAGGCTCTGGCTTTGCTTGCAGGTGGGAAGCCCATGGCCACCTGCAAGGGGCAGAACTGTCACGTTATATTTGCTTCAGCAGCCTGTAGTGGGGAGAGTTAATGTGGTTACAGCTGGGGCAGGAACCTCCTGTGTCATCTCTTTGCTGGCTTTGTAGACCACCCAGAGGAGTGATTTAGTGTCAGGATTCTGAGATCAACTCTCCTTTAGTGTGTGTTGTAAGTGAAAGCCGACGAGTAGCAGAAAAGGCTATTTTTTTTCCAAAGAGGCCAATATGTTTTTTTCCTTTGTATTTTAAATGTGTAGGAAATAAAACTATCTAGAGGTGAATGAGTCACTTTTGTGAGTCACCAATAGTGGGAACAGGGGATTTAATATTTGCGAATCAGAAGCAAAAAGTACAATCTGTTCCCTTCTTGGTGTGAGAAAGAAAATAATGGACAATTTTAAAAAGCTGCTTTCTCCCCAGAAGAATAAGAATGAGGTTTCAGACTCTTCAGCATCTGGTGGTACATGGCTGGCATCTCTCCTGGTGCTGTGGTCCTGCTGGTCCCTTGACTGACTGCAGCCAGAGGTACTTCTAATCTTACAGCTTTTCCCAACCTCAGGACTTCTGTCCCACACTGCCAGTGGCTTTCTTGGTGTGACCTTGGCCATCCTTCTCCACTGCTTGTCACACAGTTTCTCCATTATAATGAGACCTTTGCCAGTACCTTACAATGTATGAAGAGCCAGACTTTGTGCCTTCAGGAGCCCCTTCTCCCGCACAGAACAAAGATTGGGCAAACGCAGCAGGAGAGGAAGATGAGCAAAGGTGGGGAATCATGCCCTGGCCATGCTGGTAGCTCTCTAGAATGCCTTGTTGGTGTCTCTCTAAGGCTTGTGACTCAGCCTAAGGGGAGGAGGAGGAGGATGTTCAGGCCTTCCTCCTGTGTCCGCCAGCTGTCACTGTTGCTGCGCACACCCGGATGGCCAGTGCCTTCTGTCCGGCTGGGATTTACAGCTGCCCCAAAGCACCGAGCTTGTTTGACTCATCTGTGGTGTGAGAGTGTTTATCCTCATCTTAACAACCTGTTCCTAAATCCGCAACTTTATTGCCTACTAAAAGGCTCTGTGAGAGCTCCAAAGATAATTTTAGTCCATACGCATTTTTCCCCCACCTTGGTTGTAACAGTTTTAGTTTTTGTTGTTGGTTTTTTTTTTTTTTCCTTTTTTTTTTCTGAGGTATTGTTGCAGAACTAAAACTCCCTCGAAGTGCTTCTCTGATTAAACAATGGTTTGTAAAACCGAGGGGGTTGGAAGTAATAGTAAATTAGGAGAAGTGGTCACAGCAGGATCTGTCAGGCTTTGGCAGCAGCATAAACACACAGATAGCCACATATCTGTCTCTGTGTGTAGGCACTCAGCTTCTTCCACCTTGTATTCCATGAGTTTGCCTTGAATTAATGAGAACTGCTTGTGCTTGTAAAGTGAAGAAGATGGATTTTGCCTCTCCAGTGTGAAATGGCTCACAGATGGAAGTATGGAGGTGTTTGCTGAGGGCTATTCTAAAATTACTCTTAGATGCAGTGAACATCTCTTCAAGTATTGCACTTCCACCATCTGAGCTGAAAACCACAAGATCTGACTGAGCAGGGGTAGACTGGACACCAGAAAGAATTTCTTCTTTCAGGGGGTGGTCCAACATTGGAACAGGCAGCCCAGGGAAGTGGTGGAATTGCCATCACTGGAAGTGTCAGATTAGATGACAATAGAGGTTTTTTCCAATATTAATGATTCTATTAAATTAGCCTGATATTCACTCTATGGTTCAAGAGGCCTTATACCAATACTGTAAACAGGTTCAGATATCCCAGAACTTTACACTGAAAGGACTGAGTGATCATACTGTTACTTGAAGTTACTAGAGATGTACTTTGTGGAGATTATGCAGCAGCAAAACCCCCCATCATGCTGGTTTTTTACCTGTAACCATGTTTTGGATTTGAGGTCCCAATACTTATTGAATCAGGTTCTGCTGTGTGAGACACAGATGTGAACTGGAAGTTGTGCCATCCCTCAGCAGTGCTGCTTTAGACTTGCAGCTAAGAGCAGCATCTGGCTTTTAAAATGTAATTCTGGTAAAAGCAAGCATCAATCTACACAAATTTCTCCATTTAGATTAGATCCTGCCTTGTGCAAACATAATCCAGAGGAGAAAGTGAGTTCCTGGCAGAGACAGATGGAAAATCCCAGTCCCTGCATTGTGCTGCTGTCTCCTTTCAAACCTGTGTTTTCTTGTTGGTTGTCTCTCTTGAAGCTAAGCATTAAGAATACCAAATTGATGTTTTTTAATAGTTTTCTCAATTCCTGGCCAGTGCTCAGGAGCACTGAGCAAAAAGGGGAGGAATCTGTGGGTATGTGTGTCTGTGCACAGCCAGCCCTGCGTGGGATGTGTCCTGGGAAGAGCTGGGTAGAGCTTTAAATCTTGCATTCACATTACTGTATCAGTCTGACCCCTCCTGTGCCAGGTGGCTGACTGGCCAGAGGGAGAAAAGGTACCTTTCCCATCTGCATTTCTGCTTTTAATTTGGCAGCACAGAGGCCTGGTTTGCTGCCAGTTGAGTAGCTGTGCTCACAGCCGTGCCTGTGCCATGGGCTTGGGTATTAAGAAGAGGCAATTTGTGATCAAAAAGGCTGTTTCTTTCTCATGAGGTATTTATGCATGCAGTTCAAATAAACACACCCAGAAATGGGATGTCCTGATGTGTGCTTTGAAAACATGGCTGGCCTTATGGATGTGGAAAGAGGCTGATAAGGAGTTTGGTCTTTTCCAAGCTCTCCTGCTGCCTCTCCTGCCTCCAGCTCGCTGCTGCTACTCAGTGCTCCTCCAGACTATTTTTAATTGTTTTCTACTGGTGTGGTGACTTCTGTCTGGGTCTCCAGGGAGCCAGCAGTAACCCAGGTCATGCTCCCTGCATAGCAGTAACAGTGGAATGGATCCTTATCTGGGATGCTGCCTTGCTTTTCTGCCTGTTGTAGCCCCAGTGTTTCCCACTGGGGGTGGGGAGCTGACAGCCCACTGCACTGGGTTTTGGGAAGAAAAGGGCTTCTCAATAGCTTAATTATGGGTCATATAATGTATTAATGGAATTGATGGAACTTAGTCTTGATTTATGGAAGAGGAGCTGAGGATGGTTTCCTCTAAGTTTTTGTGAATGATGGGGTTTGTGCCCTTGTTGATTTGTAGAACCTTTCCTTGTTTCTCTTCTGCCTCTCTCCCTCTTTGTTTAGCTGCAAGCACTCTATTGAAATTCTGTTGCTGAATAAATGTCACATCCTGGGTAGTATTCTCTTTATTTTCCCTATTTCTTTGCCATGTTGAGGCTCATCATGTCTATCAGGTTTGAATAAACAACCTGTGGCTGTGCAAGATGGAGAGAAGCAAAGGAAGGGTTAAGTAGGCAGTATCCAGATCCTGCCAGCTGGGATATGAGCATATGTGCATATGGCAGGCAGAGGTGAATTCAGTTTGCTTAGGCTGAACCTGAGTAAATAAGCTCTGCTGAGATGTGGTAATATTAGGTTGAGCTCAGTGTTGCACAAAAAGTGTTCATACAGCTTCCATGTGGATTAGTGGTCAGATAGAGTAAGAATGCATCTATTCAAGGAGTGCAGCCTAAAAATACTTAATTCAAGCCTTGCAGCACTAAATAGCAGTCCTAATAAGAAAGACAACTGAAACCACTTAAATATCAAGAGGGAAATGAAATTACCAGTTCTGATTTACATTCATGACAGCAGTTAAAAGAATATATGTGGTGCAAGTTTGCTGTGAAGCAGTGAAACTTCCCTTAGTCTGACATTTAATAGATCAGCTTAAAAAAACCCCAACCAGTCATCCTGGCAAAAATAAAGGGGAAATACAACACAAAAACTGCTGTGGGGCATACACTAAACCTGGTTCACATTGGGAGAAACTGGAGGAAGACGTGTGGTGACACCAAAATGTGACTTGGAGCTCACACATGTTTACTCCTCACTGAATCCATCCCAAAGCCTCTTTAGAGAAAGGAGATAACCCAGTGCTGCATTTGCTGTGGTGTGGTTTCCAAAAGAGGCCGCTGGTCGCAGGACTCCCCTTCATCTGCACTCTGGAAACAAACAATCAATTTTTCATTTTTAGTGGTTAATTCTGAAAATATGAAGGTCTGTTTAGTCTTGTCTCCCTAACATAAACCAGCCAGAACAAGGCAGCTCAGTTCCCTTATTTGGAATAACAGCCACTGGTGTAATGTGGCAGCTGTGGGACATCCCCACCCTGGTGGGGCTTGAGGGGTTGGGATATTCTTGTGATGGATCACAGGGCTGTGTTGGGGGAGCTGTGGGGGCAATGAACATGTTTGAGGAAACACAACGAGCCAGATTTAGTCCCAAGCTCTGCCTGTTACTTGCACCCAGTTTGTACGAACAGGTTGTGATGTGAATTGGATCTGGAAAGGTGAAATGCAGAAAAAAATAAAATTTGTGTTGAGCCAAACTTTTTCATAGAACTTCCATGGCTGTGACTTTCTGCTCTTCCTCTGTAGGGCATAATACCACCCTACAAAGTCCTCCAGGAAGAGCTCCTGCCCCTGCCAGCCAGGTGCTTGTGGGCAGGTGCCACCCTACCAGGATCCTTGTGTGATGGCTTTGAACAGGCTGGAGTGTGGCTCGATGTCTCTGGATCTGCTCAGCACCTCCCTGTCACTGCCCTCCTTCCTCATGCCCCTCTCCACAGCTGTTCTCACCCTGCTGCTCAGAAGGACAGGATAGATCCTGCTAAAGGAACCTGGAATGGCCCTTTTACATGTTGGATTGTCCTTAGAGAGCTCTCTTTTTCTACAGGCTTCAGATTTTCAGTAACTTGCTACTTGCATGAACTTGTAAGTCTTTCAAATGTGCAACTTTCTGTGGCCTGAAATGGCACCCTTTTCTTCCTTGGCAAAAGGGGAAATGAATTCTCTGAGCTCCTGCTGAAGATATGCTGATTTAGAGTTTGGTGAGCTGGGCTCTTCTCGAAGTGTAAAATGTTCTCCATGTTTGAGGTCTGGTTACTGTTTACCTTTGACAACAGCAGAAAAAAAGTAAATTGCATTTCATTTGCATTTGACTTTTAAGTTAAACTGTTGTCGCTTATGCTGAACTATTAATTTACACCTCCTCTAATGCTGTCTTTCCTTCCATTCCTTCTTGGAAATCCATTGCACACTTGTTCTATGGCAGATACTAAGCACATTTAGAATATGATAGTACTTGGATATGCACTCATCACTGAAAGAGCCTATTTTATTTTTATTTGTTCAGTAAAGCGTGAATGACAAGTTCAGATCCCAGACAAATTCTGTTTCCTCCCAAGATTTATTTCAGTATAAAAAATTTGGTTTTAATACAGCTGTCTAATAAATTTGCTTATGAAATTGGAGGGTAAATTTGCCTCTATAGGTAGATATTTATCATTTCATAGTCTTCTAACCAAACTTCCATAAATGGTGTTTTAAGCACTGTCTAAATTATTTCCATGCCATCTCAAATGTTTCAGAGACTGTTTTCACATCCTAATGATGATTTTAAGACAATGGAAATCTGACTTGCCATGAAGAAATGTTTCCTTTTCACACTGCTTTTTTTAAAAGTCATTATAATAACTTGTATTCCTGCTCAAGGTGTTTTGTAAAATCTCCAGCTAGTTCAGCAATCCACCCCTACTTAACAAAACTTTTAAGTGTGTTATTATATATAAGTGAATTATACCTGCTACAAGAGAATGAATCCAAGTTCACATGTCAGGAACAGGAAAACATCCAGAAGGACCTACTCCCTGGCCCTTGAACTATGCTAGAGGATCTCAAGACATTCCTGTGAGCGCTGCAGCTGCATGTCCAGGGTTTTGGCCACACAGTCATTCCAAAATTTCTTCTAGGATGAATTAAGATGGAATTGGAGGAGCCAGAGCACATCTGATACACTCAGCACTCGTCTGTTCAGCATTTGTTAAATCAGTAAGTTTTGGAGGAACTGCTGCAATTAGCTCATATTCTGTGCTTGAAGGATGGAGGAACGTGGGAGTTGTCCTGGCTCCAGGGACAGAGGCAGCGGGGTGCTTCTAAGAGCTCCTCAGTCCTTTTTGTACTGCATCATCCCACACCATTTTTGAGCAGCCCAGCCCTTTGCTTTTGCCTGCTTACTCAGATGGGTGGGATGAGCTCTTGTATATTTGTTCTTTTCCCCTAATCTTTTCCTTACTAGCACTTGGTCTTAACTGACAGTCAGAACCACAAAAGTTTATTCTTCCATTCCACCCACCTTTCCCTTTAAAATTCCCACTTTTAGAGTGAGCAATAGTTACAGATGCCTTCAAATTGCATTGCTCTCCGTGTAAACAAAGAGCTGACATCTGGCATACTTTGAAGTGGCTTTATTGGACCTTGATCGTTCCTGTGAATAGGCTCCGTGAGTGTGTGGTACCTCAGCGGCAGTGAGCAGATGGATCACCGCCTGCACGGACCGAGGGGAGAGGCGCTTCCCCTGCCCTGCCCACGGCCTGCAGCGGGGATGAGCAACCCCCCAGGGCTGATGCTGAGCAGGAGGGACTGAGCAGGAGGGTGAACACCACTCACAAGTACCTTGGTGTTACAATGCTGGCCGAAATCACAGTGGATCCTAAGATGAATAAACATAGATGGAAGAGGCAAAGTGCTGTTAGAGTTTAGGAATGAGTTAGTTTTTGGGTGAAGCATTGTTTTGGTAGTCTCAGATGTAGATTGACATGAAGCTCAAAGTATCTTTACTCTAGAGTTTTGAGTGTGAGCCAGGTGTTTAAGTAGGCTTCATTTTTTAAAACTGGGAGATAATCTGCAGTATAGTTGGAAAAAACCTCAAAAGCTTCAAGCACGATGATGTGGAAATCTTTGTACAGCTTGAAATCCAAAGACAGCCAATGGCAGAGAAGAGATTGAACAAAGGTTTTCAACACCAGGGTGATGTCAGCTCCTTACTCCACGTAGCAATCACTAGTCACCTAACTAATTGGTGCTGTTGGGTTTAAGATCACATTTCCTGTCTCCCTTGTTACTAAATGTGGCCTTAAAAGTCATTAACAGATGCTATTTTCACATCTTTGTGCTGAGGTGAAAAGTGTTGTTCTTAATTTACAGGCTGGAGAATAGACAGAGGGAAGTGAAATGATTTGTCAGGATCATAGAGGAGGGTCAGGAATTATCCCAGGTATCCTAAGATCTCACTTTTTTGCGGCGTTGGGGAAAGCAAATTTTCTGCACTTACTACAGGAACTGACAGAGGAAAAAAATGTTTTTCTAAGCTACATTATAAACACAATTCCTTTTCAATAATATGCGTTTGTGCATATCCTCTGACAAACTATGACTGAAATTTATTATGAGGGGCTATAATTCTTGCACATCAGAGGGGGAGAAATGAAATATTTAACTTAATCTCCATAGCATATTCCATATTTTCCTTGCTTTTGGTTACATTTTTGTGAGGCGAACTATGAATTCCCTCGCCTATTAATAATTTATTGTTACTGGAACATAATAATGTAGAATGCAGTTCATCCAGGAAAAAGCTTCAACAGGGAGTGAGTCATTGATGGTAATAAACTTCCGTTCCTCTCAATAGACCATAGGACTGTTCAGAAAAAATGTTTTTGCCATGATTCCTGAATTGCTTGTGCTCTGTACAGCAGCTGGTAGAGATAAAACTGAACAGAGCTGGGCAGACTCCCTGTCTCCCCTCTATTACTATAGCATGTTTCTGAATCATACGTAAAAAATGTTTTGGTATGTAAAAGTGACTTCAGAAAGGCAACTCTGACCAGAAAACAGCCAGCAGTGAGCAAGGATACATTCCCAGAGTGTGATATCTACTGTATCTATGGTGCTCAGGGGGTTAGCTGTGCATGGCTGTGTAGTGCTGAGCTCTCCAGCATTACCCTTCTGTGAAAAGTGTTATCTCCTAGGAGCCCTAGGGCCTTCAGGAGGAAAATCTGAGCTGAATCTGATAGTGTTTCACAGCTGCCTGGGTTGGGGTGCATCTTTTAGTGTTTGTAATCTCCATCTTGTTTGTTGTGCAGGATCTCAGTTTTAAAGAACTGGTCTCGTGTTTGATGGAGCATGTCAGGTGTGTTCTCTGCTCTGGTGGATCCAGGTCCTCAGGAGCAAGATCCCCATATGGGTCTAGGAGAGTAAAATGTATTTCTGGCCATGATCTTTTGCTCTTCCCATGAAGAGGAGGTATAATTAGTGACCTTCTGAGGAGGTTGGCTCTATTAAAAATGGCATTGCTGGGGTCATGAAGGGCATAAGCATTCCCCAGTCAGAGAATAGTTTCTCTAGCATGGGTCTTCAATATGTGGTGTGAAGGGTTAAATGCTTTTTAACATAATTCCCAGCCTTCTTCCATCAGAGTCCGTTCAAGGCTCCTGGTCCTCCAAAATCCCACTGTGTCCACAGAGGAGGGTGCATCGTGGTGTTGCTTTCTGGGAGCTGTGTTGTTTTCAAGAACTGAGCAAATAACCCTGAGGGACAGATTCTGTACAGCTCATTAAATGGTGTATTTTGTATCTGTGCTCAAGCTGCCAGACATGTAAACATGATGGGCAAAGGTTTTGCAAGCTGGGCATGAGTGAAGGGAAAGAGTTGATGTAGCTGCCATGTGGATTGTAGGGCTATGGCTGGACAGCCTTTTTTGTAGCCCAGGGCAAATGGGAAGTTATATTGCATAAACAGTAAATGAATCCAGCTTTGTCTGAATAATGCTTTTATTTCTTGTTTTTCATATGGTGGCTTTACTTGACGGATTCTGTGATTCTGTTATCCTTCAGAACATGTTTTTGTTGTAAAGCCTACAGCTGGGCAACTTTGAGTTTTGTGGTGTTATCTGTAATGCTGCCTATTGCAGTGCTTATACAAGGCTTTTTCCAGTACAGCAATAAGCCTTTTTTTTTTTTTTTCAGGAGTTAATAAGGTATTATGAACTACCTCATCACTTTTGTCAGTTTTTAAGAGATTTCCAAATCTTCTTTCATTAGAAGCCTCAGTAGATTTCACAAAATTTCAAAGTTGTATGCCTTTGTGTTCCCCCCCAAGTGCAGCACCACTTGTGCAGTGGTGCCCAGCAGCAGCCCTGTGGTTGGGCATGCAGTGTTCCCAGGAACAGCACACTCACAGGCTGTGCAGCTTCCTCAGTGTCATCATCTCACCTACAGGGAAGCTGAAGGGCCTATCCTGATCAAGCATCTTTGGGTTTTTATCTCTGCTGAAAATAAGTTCTCTTTGAAACTGCAACACTATCATGAGACTGATGAAGCCTCACAAAAAGAACCACTTCCTTCCCACCTTCAACACTGAAGGCTTTTCAGTTTCACATAAAGCTCCTAGCCTGCTGTTAGGGACATGAACATCTTGCAGATACCCATGACCTGGCTTCCTGATATTTACTAGAAGACACAGTCTGTAAACCAGTATCTTATGCATGTCAAGGTCACAGGCAGACTTCTTGCCTCTCAGTCCAGAAGGCACACTCCAAAATACTTGATGCTGCCCACTTCAGGCTCCATCATACCTGTTGTGCTCTGCATCTTTGTTTTTTCCATTAGTATGTGCAGGAAAGCAAATTGCACATACATAAAAAAGAGGTATTTGCATTCACAGAATGGATGTTCATGTGTTGCATTGCTTGTCCTCTCAAGGGCTTCCTCAGCTGTAGAAACACTTGATAGATTTGCACAAAACTGAGCTTTATTGATGAGATCCCCACAGACATGCAAATCCCACCTCCAGTGCAGAGCTGGGCATTCTGGCATTTTCTTTATTCAAACCTCAGCTGCTGAAGTCTTGAGGTGTTTAGTGCTGTGCTGCTGCAAGGAGGCTTGTCAGCTCCTTGGAGCAAGTGGGGCTGATGGGAAGCTTGCAGAGGTCAGAGCAGCGCTGGAGCAGATTCTCCCTGAAGCTCCCGACATCAGCTCAGTGCAGTTCTGAGTGCTGCAGGGGAGTGATGCTGCTGCTGCTGCTCACTGAAGTAGGGATCACTTGGGAACTGCTTTGCATCTTACTCGTGGCCTTCCACACTGCCTGTTTTTCCTCTCTTATTGTGACCTGGAGCAGGATGGACTCTGTGTGCTCTGTGGTAGTGCTGATAAACAGTTTTGTGGTTGTTAAGATATTCTTCAATGCATTTGTCCATGAAGCAGCCAGGAAGGAAAGGGCAGAAGGTAAAAGAAGATGGAACACACTCTTTTTAGCACCTGGATGGTTGCTACACTGATGTGTGGAAAGCATTGTGCAGTGGCTACAGGGCATGCAGTGTGTAAGTGTGAATTGCAAGTGCAGGGATACCCTCTTTCCCCTGGGTATGTGCTGCATCCACAGGCAGTGTTGATGTAGGGTTATTACAGACTCCTGACCAGCTGTAGCAAGCCTGCAAAAAAACCCAGGAAATTTGGTGCCAGTTCTGGATAGTCTCATGAATCTTAAAAGCCTTGAAAGCTGTGTGAATAATCTCTAAAGAAAATAAATGCAGAGTGCTGCAGGGAAGGATGGCTGGATGCTGGCTCTCTGCTGTCCCCAGGTCTTGCTGGCTGCTACATTCAGCTGCCCTTGTAACCCAACAGTGATCCCTGTTCCCATGAGATGTCCTCCTTCCCTGGTCCCTGCTGACTGTACTCTGTTTTTCATACTGATCTCTTTCCAGCTGTATCAAATTAATTTTTCATTAGTACTTGTTAATATTTTTCAAATGGACAGGTTTTCTTTTCCCACTGAATTTATTAGGAGTGTTTCCTTCAGAATGTACCAAATTTGTATCCTTGAAGCCTGCTTGCCTCTGTTACTTCTGCCAGCCTTCCTATTGCCTCTTGTTTATTTATTAAGTCTTCCTAGTGATTGCATTTCCTAATTAGTGTGTTCTCTCATTTCACTTAGTGTGCTGTGTCTCTCTTCGGGTGATGTGACTGGATGTGCATCTGTCCATCAAGTGATCCAAGGGATACCTTGACTAACTTCCTCCCAAACACAGAGTCATCTGTTCCATAGAGTCTAATTACTGGAATTATCCTGAATATCCTCATGGCTGCTGCTTTCTTCCTGTCAGCTCAGCTACTTATATCTATTAATGGACTTGAGTGATGGAATGTGGTCTACTCTCAGTCAGCTTTTAAAACAATTCCTGACTATTAACTTATTTAATAATTTTATCAAATTCTTTTCACCCACTTTTCATATAATTTTGAATTTTAGAAGATTTCATTTATTTTATAAAACAAGTCTCTTTTTGAGAATTTTTTTTCTATAATTGTCACTTTCTGACATCTGGTAAAATATATCCATCATCACTCATATTTTTCCATTAATTCTCTTTCCCGGCTAATTTTGTGTATAATTGCTTTCCTTTTTGTGACTTGGGTCTTTTTCTCATATGTATTATTCTGTAATTACTGTTTTGAACCTACTATATTTCACATGCCAAATTAAATCAAATTGAGGAACAGGAGCACCTGGCTGCTACTATTTTTATTCTTTAACTCCTCTTTTCTGTGTGGAGATGAGATGTGGTGTGGCATTTCTCCCCTTACTAGAGGCTTCAGGTGAACGCTCAAATTACAGCTTAGCTTCATTTAAACACTTGGGTCTTAGGAGATGTGGGCAGGAGCTCATCACTGCTGGCATTGCTGGGTCAGGCACTCACTGTTGTGGCTCTGTGTTCCCCAAGCAGCTGCCAGCCAGGCACCCAGCCCCAGGGGGACACCCCTTGTTGTCCTTGCTGCAGTCTGTCCTGCAAAAGTGTTTGCTCTGTCTTCTCCCCACATGGCTTCTCCAGCTGACAGCATCCAAGATCCTCATTTTGGGTGTGAGGAGCCAAGCACTAGGCTGGTGTTTTCCTTGCTGCTGTACCAGGAGTGCAGAGAACACAGTGCTGATCTTACAGCATCAGGGTAACTCAGAAACAGTCAATGAGCTTCTTTATGTTCTGCTTCTTCCCCTGGAGAGTCTTAAAATGTTTGAGTTATTTGGTGAAGTAGCCTATTTGTCATGATCTCTCTGTATCGATTATCCTTTGTGTGATAAATAAGATGCACTTAGGGCAGGCTCTTGGTGTGGTGATGCTTCTGAAATGAGTGCTGCTAACAAACCTTCCCTCAGGAGTAGATTCACCTCCATGAGGAGAGATGATGTCATGTTTTACTGCATGTTTCAGCAGACTAAGAGCTTGGACATCACCAGGTAGTGTGGCTCACTTGCTAGGGGGTAATTAGTTAAGTAACTGGTTATGCGTCTGTGTCTATCTTCAATCCTTTAACTGGATCAATGACTTGACCTAGCAGAGCAATTCCTAATTCCTTTATGAAACTTTACTGAGAGCCTGGACTCCCTGCAGTTCAAGAGGCTGCTACTTTTTCATTAGTGGCTCTCCAGAAAGGCAGCTAAGAGCAGCCTTTAGAATTGGTGTCAAGAGTAACATTAAAGGAATATTTTTCTTATTTGAGGTGAAATAAATCCTTTTAAAAACAATGAGTTGGCCGGAGAAAAATCTCTCAATTGATCAAGTACCTGCAGGACCTCTCTGCCTGTGGTATTTATCTTGCCTTGAGCAGCTGAGCTCTAAAACAAAGACATGAGATATGACTGCTGGAGACTTAGAAAAGGTGATTTTTTTGGAAAGATATTTTAAAAAAATGTATAACCAACAACTGTATCAAATAAGATCATCTGAAAAATTCCTGTGTGTGTTGTTTTTCTAGTAGCTTCATATCTGAGGCAGGCTTAAATTATTTGAAGGGAGTCACTTCATTTGAGTGAAATCTGCAAAAAGGTAAGTGCACTATCTGTTGTACCAGCAGACCAGACTTGGAAGTCCTTTACCTGCTGGAATCTCAAAACAGTCTGAAAGTTGAAGAGGTCATTTGTAATTGTCAGGTGTGACTCAATGGAGACAACAGCACAAAGCTTTTCTTGGACAGAAGAATTTGGGGGTGCAGTTAAATATTAGTGCAATGGGGGTCTGGGAGGCAAACTCATGAGAAATTATGTAACTCCATGCAAAAGAATGAAAATTTGTGCTCTTGGAGCTGGCCAAAGCCCCACAGCTGGACTGTGACCCCTCAGTGATGGGGGCTGAACTGGGATAACTTGTTCAGTTTTGGTCAGTGTGCTTTGAGAAAGGCATTGAAACACTTAGAACCCAAAAAGAGATTAACAAGAGCCATGAGGCAGAGGGAGCTGTTTCTGATGAGAAAACTGTAGAAAGCAGTTGATTAATTTCCTTTAGGGAGGTGAAGGAGGGTGAAGTCTTTGTTGGAGAAGTCTGTGAGGAAGGGGAGAGCAATCCTCAATCCTTCAGCAGCAGGGAAGGGGCAATCAACTTTAGTGGAATATTTTAGTCAAATATTTTGGAAAAAACTGCTGGAGGTGGAAGGGCAGGTAAGCACTAGGACTTGTTACTGAAAAAGAAACCTGTTTCACAAGAGGTTTTATTAACAAGTCAGGCCATACACACACCAGGTCCAGTTCCTCACTGCACTTTGTCCCCTATTCATGCTGCAGCTCACTCTGTCCCTGCTTCCTCACATCCATCCCTGTGTGCTCTGTGCATCCAGGATGATTGTATTGATGATCCTGGGCTGAGTCCTGGCTGAGGAAATCCATCACTATTCCAAGCAACAGCAGTGGCCCCAGTGGGACAGGCAAGAGTGCAGTGGTTAAACTCTGACCTGGTGGGACCACCTTGGGAGTGAAAGGGTGTTCAATCCTGTGGAAGAGTGTTATATTATAGGATTAGGGTTGATTTGCTTAGGGGTCAAATGGGCAATCCTGGATTTCTTTTAGGAAGCCGTAGCTGAAATCTAAATTACAAGTCTAGTTATAAAATCTAAAAAGTGAAAAACACCACACCTATTTGTAAAATCAATAAAAGCAATTTATAGATACCTTGATAATCTTATCTCTTGCCAATGGAAAGGAGGAAAAAAATCAAGGTGGCTGCTCTGCATGTATCTTACAGTTCAAAAAACTAGGAAAAGTAGGCAGGTTTTAGGTCTTGCCTTAGGGAATTTCCTTTCCTTTCCTCTTACTTTTAGATATGCCAGTTTGGTACCATTTTATACGTCTGCACATCTGACACAACAGAGATTTTTCTGTCTCTGATATAGGAAGTATACTGGGACTAACACCTGGGAGCTTTAATGTTTGACTCCTTTAAACTGCTGAATAACTGGTTAAATTTTCACAAATTTTGAACACACCACAGTCCTCCTAAACCCCCTCTGAAGCCTTAGAAGTTTGACTGCTCAGTGATATCTAGCTTGCTGTGAATATCCTCTGAAAACAATCTTTGTTTATTTGCTCTGTGTGATGCTGTTTAGTATTGTGGGTTGGATGAGCTCTGAATGCAGCTGATCTGCTGCTCACCCTCCACCTGTATCCAACCCCCAGTTCTTCACAAGTATTTGCATTACATGGCAGGATCCTGTAACAGGAGGAGTTGTCAGGGCAGAACAGAAGTGAGCTTTGTGAGAGCAGATAAGAACAACTTGCGCTGGAGCAGCAGATGTGGCTGTTGTTTTGTGCAAGTAGATGATTCCCTAATCCTCTTAAGGACAGCCTGGGCAAAATCCCCTTTGTGACATTAGGCACAGCTCTGGGCCAGGTGGCCCCAGCTTCTGTCACTGCTTTGCTCTGAAGAATCTCTGTGCTGAAAAGCTGCTGCAAAAACAGCCTCTCTGCCAGGTGTGGGGCAGAGCCCTGGGGACAGCCAGCACCAGGGGACTGTCAGGCCTTTGGCTGAGTGCAGTCCTGGGGGGCTTTGGGGCCTTGGAGCCTGTGGGTGTTACAGAAATGCTCGTTCTGGCAGTCATTTATTTAAGAGGGTGGTAAAGTATTTGGCCAAAATAAAAGGGATGACTGTGGGGTGAGGGAGGATCAGGATAGTGTGGGAAAAGCTGAATGGTGTGAGGCGAGCTGGCTCAAGGAGTATCTTAGAACATCCTCTGCCATTCTCCAGGGAAAGCCACTCCTTTCACTGATGTGTCTGGCCCGTGTAGTTGCAAGGAAAGTTCTTCCTCATGGTTGGATTGTGACTAGGATGGTGAAGGTAGTGGAATGGTGGTCTGGCTCCTGCTATAATTTCCCTGCTATGTCTTAGACTTTTGATGTGACCTTGGACAAAATATTGCAACCCAGAACATGGAAGGAACTCCAACTCTGTAAACAGTCTGAAACAAGGACTTGGAAACTTTGACTTTTATCACACTTGCCTTAGTTGATATTCGTTGTACAAATCAGTAGTGGTCCTTTAAAAAGTGTTATTGTCTGTTAATAAACCATTTTATGATTTCATGCTTAATAAAACGTTCCCTCATCAGAAGTCAAAACCTAAGCCCCATCCCATGGCTTTCCTTCTTGGTGCCCTTCAGTAGCTCCTTCCCTCCCACATTTCTCTGCATCGCACTCAGCCACCAAAATCTGCACCTTGCACTTGCCTTGCTCTTATTTGGAGCTACAGGGAGTGGTGAGAGCCACTATGAATTCCATATGCCGCCTTTGTATTTTTAGCATAACTCTGAAATTACTTTGAAGACAAATGGCTTTGAGACTGTTGTTTTCCTTTCAGTTTGGTGGACACCACTATTTTTGTCCTTGCTTTAACTAGCCAAATAATTTTGGTAAGCCAAAATTCATCTTTGGAATGACACAAAATGTATTGTGGGGACGCATTAAGGCTGTTAAGTTCTCTGGATTTTGGTGAAGATGTTTTGGAGGGTGCAATTTTGAGGATTTTACTTGGGCAGATTTCCCACTGACTCATCCAAGACTACCATGTTAAAGTCATCAAGAAGAGATTGTATCAAGAGGATACAAGACTGTACGTGGTATGTTTCTGTAATACATTTTTTGTGTGTCCAAAGCAACTGGTATTAGCTTTATTTCCATGTTTTCTGAATTATTTTTGATTTCTTCACCACTGTTGCTCATCTGTTGTAAAAACACCCTTCCTGACATGAGAAAGGAGACAAAAAATTCTGGCCTTGCTTCCTTTGTAAGAGATGGTGATGGCAGTGTCTCAAGTTGCTGGTAGCAACAACGTTCCTGGGGGGGAGAAGATAACAATTTGTCCAATAAAAATCCACATCCCTTCTGTGGTGACACGCAGCACCCTCTCTTAGTCCTTGTAACTCAAGATTCAATTTATGTAGAGCTGGCACACTGCGAGCATTTCTAGGCTGGAAGGTGTTCAACATCTTAGTGTCAGTCAACTGCTGACTCTGGTCTACAGATTATATGAATAATGTGTAAAATATAAGATGTGTCATAGCACAAACCAGTTCTCAGATAGAGACTGTGATTTTCTTGCTCTTTTGTGAGTTTAAAGAAACTTAGACATTTTTCAAGAGCTTCTTACTTAAGTTTCCTAACAGTCTGCTGAAAGTCTGGTGTCAGCCATGGAAGCCCATCTCCATGGATCAGTCATGTAAGCAGGAACAAGCTGCCCAGGATTTTTCTCTCTTCATCTCTTTCCTCAATGAAATTTCTCTTTACAAAAAGAGACTACAAGAAGGAGAGGAGTCTGGGGCCTGAGCTTTCAGATGTTGAAACAAACGCTTGACCTGAAATTTGGCCACTCTGGGACCTGTTCTTGGCTCAGGTCCAGCGCCTCAGGCTCCTGCCTTTGAGGACCTTCAGCCTTTGTGGGCTTGGATCCATTTCATGAATAGGTAAAAACATGATTAAGGGAACAAAAAAGGCGCAAAAGTGCAGTTTTTTCATTAAATTAGCTTTGCCAAGCTGTAAGGATGGAACTGTTGCAACATTACACGCTTCTTTTGGCTTCAGTAGAGCTACTCTGCATTTTCAGGGAAGATCTGAATGTGTCCTCTTGGCTGCTCCACTTCAGGAATTGATTCTAAATCAGCCTTGCTATCCAAACATGTAGAATTAAAGATTTGTTACTAATTATATAGCTGTAATTCCTGACTATTTTTCTTCCTAGTTTAGTCAAAATCCTTCTGACATTTAGCAGATTGACATTCTCTTAGCATCTCCACAACAATCTGTCCAGTTTGTTTAAGAAGACAGCATTTTTGGAAGAAACTGCAGCATCTCTGCTGGAAACTCAAGTACCTGGCAAGAAACGCTTGAGGTGCTTGAGCTGGCCAAGTTCTGCTGTTATGCTTAGTGATGGGCAGTTGTGTGATCTCATGTGTCTTTGGCTGTCTGAGGTTCACCTTTTGTTTTCTTCTAGAAGGCTCAGGAAGAATTAATGTGGAGTTACAGAGCACTGCAAGAGCCCTGCTGCCCTGGGTGGTTCATTTCTGCAGAGCTGACTGCTCTCTGTGGTGAGAGGTGATTGATGCCAGCATGACAGACACATGGTCATGTTTCCAGTGTGTTTGCACATTTCCTCACTCCCATGGGATAATGACTGCTTGCCAGTCAGACATTGTCATCAACACTCAGTGAATATCTCACCCACCTCAGGCAAGATATAAATTGCTGGATAATGGTTCCTGTTCCCATAGGTCTGGGGAAGGCTGGGCATGGGGAAAAGTTTCCATATTAGAGTTGTTACTTTATATTTTAAGGGTCTACCTAGTTAAGAACTAAACCTGTCCTAGGCTAAGGACACAGGATCTGTGTCATCTCAAACGAAATAACTACTGAAAGGCAGTCATCACTCTGAAAATAAACATGGTTGAACAATTTAACCCATGATTGGAGGCTCCCAGCTCTACCTGGGGACTGTATTTTTTCAGCCACCTGGGTTGCAATCTCTACTGCTGTCCAACAGTGCTCCAAGAGCCCCCTAGCACTCTTTCTTCTAACACCTGAATAGCTTTGCTCTGCACTTAATTTTTATTTCCACCAGTTAGTGATGATCTGTCAAAGAGCCTTAACAAATGTGAAAACACCACAAAGTGTGTAAATTTTTTTAAAGAATTTTTCTTTTGGTTTCTGTTGTATACTGACACTCCTTCAGGTGTTTACACCCAATACATTCCACAGTGACCCTGCTGACTCCCACTGCTGCCCCTGTAGATCAAGATGGGAATGAGTAGGTGATGTGTGCTGTGAGCGAGGCTTAGTTTGTTTTGGTTGTTCGTTCTTTATTGCTGTAGTTTGGGTGACTGCAGGCTTTGTTCCATCTTATTGGGCAGGTCACTTATCATGCAGGATCAGCTGTGCTCATTGCAGGCAAAAGTGGATTGCAAGTCTATTTTTTACATAATTAACTGCTGAGCAACAGTCACACTGACAGGTACTGAATCCCAGGTTAGCCACATTGAATATGCAGTATTTTTGCTACAATTTTTTGGCCCATAGTGGAACATACTGAGGACTTGTTCAAGCAGTTGGTAACACCCAAGGGTTGCTCAGAGTTCAGCCTTTTAGCAGATACTTACCTTATCTGTACTTGTCCCTATTGGAAGATCACTGTTTATTCTCATTTTGAGCTCCATGATTTGGATAGCTTTTTACACATTGCTCATTATAAATTATACTTTGTGTGTTTCCATTTGGCCTGGATTCTTCTCTCTTTAAAAGCTTATTCCAGGATTTGTTCACTCTCTCTGTTTCATATTCAAGTGTCCCTTTTATAACCTTGGTGCGAATTTACAAGTGACTTCAAGCCTTGTATCCAGTTTCAGTTTGCACCCCCCTTTTCATTTATGGCACAAGCACAGGCTGCTGTAGATACAGCAGTTAAAGCAGTGATGTTGACAAGTGGTGGATGACTTGGGTGCAGAGACAACTTACTGACAAGCTGGCCACTGCCTAAATTTTAGAATGACAGTGGAGAAAACATGGAAGCTGTGCTGAGCCAGAGCATCAGTGATATCACAGTAACAATCAATAGCTCTCAACAAAATATTTACTGATGGATCCACACTTGTCAAAACCTTGGGGTAAAAAAGGTTGAAATAGATAATGAAGTCCTTTCCCTCTTGCCTGGGGCTTTCTGACTTCATCTAAAAGATAAGTTCTTGTTTGATCTTGGTGAAGAGTGCATGTGAGTTGCTTAGGTGTTGCTCACTCTGCCTGTTGCTTTGCTAAGAGGCCATCTATCAAGTAGTGCTCTGGCAGAAACTTATACTCTTTTATACAGTGCTTGTCATTTGAAGATCTCTAAATCTGTCCAAAGTAGAGGAAATTTATAATCTTTATCCTGTAAATTTAGAAACTGGAAACAGACAGACAGAGTAAGAAAACCATTGCCAGAAGTGGAAACAGAACCCAGCTTTTTGAGTTGTAATTTCTGATCTTGCTAAAACTGGATAGCAAGCGGGGAAAGGAAAATGATTCTTAATTTCCTTCTGAACCTATCTTCTGTTGCAGTTCAGTTGCTAGGCTGCCATGGTCTCATATTTACCCATGCAAAATAACAATATAGAGCTGTTGGCAGAGCATAACCCAAAACATTACATTGCTTTGCATACAGGGGCAGTAAAACATTGCACAGCTTAGGAGTGCCCGTGCACGCTCTGGGGAGGGCTGGGTCATGTGGGCCACTGTTGTCCTGTAATGCAGCTCCAGCTGTGGAGCTGGATCCAAAAGAATGGGGATTATTTAACCATAACTGTGTATGGAGCCTGGCAAAATGATGCCTTCCTCTTGCTTTGATCCAAGATGTTGCTGAAATATAAATAGCATAATAATGTATTCTAGATGCAAAGGCAGTGAACTTGTAAGAGGCAAATGGAAAATCCTCACGCACTGCAGCATCCAGTGAACCTGCTATGCTTTCTTGCTTCCACAAGTCATTCACACATGCTGTTTCACTCACTGTTAGGAACTAGGGAAGCCCTTTCAAATCTAATTTGCAAATAGAAGAGAAAAATAGTTATTTGTGCAGAATAGCTTCAGAGATTGTATTCTGTATGCATCTGACTTGGAAAAGGTTACTGCTGCTTTTAAAAATATCAGATACTGTCTTACTGCATGAAGTAGTATCTCACTGGGAAAGACACCCTCCTAAATTCCAGCAGTCCACTGTCAGAGAAAATGAAATTAATTTTTCATTCTTGTCTGTGGTGTAGTCATCTCCTTTCTGTGAATCACAGTTCACATCGCTAGAGAAGGCTGGAACAGAATGAACATTTCATTTGTACCTATGTTCTTAAATTGGTCCCCGTCACTGCACTCAAACATCTGCTCCCTGGGGAAGACCATTTACTTCAGTATTTTGATTTGGAAATTGTATTGACATAAATTGACAACAACATCAGATTCAGCATCTTGAATGCACTTTCCAGTCTTCTGGCTATCTGCTAGGAAAAAAATTTGGAAGTATTTCCAGTGAATCCATTTAGATGCTAAGTCATTTAAATTCTCAGCATTTTTAGCCATTGTTGTTACCGGGTATTTGAATAATGGCAAAAAGAAGTGTTCTCTGCCTCCCTCTCCACATTCACCCCAGCATGTGGTCTGGTGGGCTTGATGACAGCAACTTAAAAGGATCCCTTGGTTAAAATGGGCAAGTCATCTCTGAAATGGAGAGTGCCTTGATATGATTGGAGATGGTGGGTTCTGTTTTTATGGAATAATAAAACAAAATGCTCTTGTGCCACCCTGAAATAACAGGCAACTTTAAAAATCCTCAGGGGAGGAGTGTGTCCAGCCATTCTAAGAGCAGCCAGGAGACAGAGAGCACACACCTCTTGCCTTTTTTCTGTGATAGCTCTGTATTTTTCTAATTCTGAAATGGGAATAATTGAATGCTGAAGACCATTTTTGCAAACTGCTGCTGAGGCGAGGCAACAAAAATCCCCAAATTTCTGTTACTCTAAACCAAAGTGAAGATGTGTGCTGTGCTTTTCCAAAAAATGCCAAGCAGGTTTGTGTTAAAGACAGTTTGTAGAAGGCTGGCCATGCTATTGTGTTGTAATTTCTGTTTTATGGCATGTAACCTAAAAAAATCTTCCTTTCAGGTTTATTTTGGTTTGGGTTTTTTTTTTAAGTTTGGGGTGGTTTTTTTCTGATGAATAGACAGGTGTCTTGAAGGCTTTGAAGGACTGATATAACATAAGAAAAATTGCATTCTGCTTGACCAGTTATTCTCTTGTTTATTTATATCTAGTTTTTCTACTGCTGCTCTGCTTTTGTCAAGGTAGATGTAAGAAATTTAGGATGATGCTAAAGAAAAGTTATATGTCTGGTGCTACAGCTACATAATCTGACTTAGTTACTTCCAATCATGGAAGTGTGTATAATTTATACACACTGAGTACCTTGGCCTCTTAAACTGTAAAACACTTAGCATCTCTGGGATTTGATAAAAAACACTTAGCATCT
The DNA here is from genome assembly GCF_021018805.1 of Prinia subflava. Taxonomy (NCBI): domain Eukaryota; kingdom Metazoa; phylum Chordata; class Aves; order Passeriformes; family Cisticolidae; genus Prinia; species Prinia subflava. The sequence goes on along the minus strand of NC_086255.1, from coordinate 12,097,373 downwards.
CTGGGATTTGATAAAACACATGGCTGTTTTCCTTTCTCACACTTGTTCTTCTCAGCTGTGTGAAAGTGTGAGAAATGGTTTAGAGAAGGAATGAGCTCAGAGACTGGCCTAGGTCTGTTCTAGCTGCAGAAAGAGGGCAGGTGCTCTCCATTGGTGCTGTATCTCTGTTCTGTCCCTCTAACTCCTCGTGACTCATTTACCACATAGAGCTCCTGGACTGAACAGAGGCTCTGGGGCTCCCTGTGGTTACTGATTTATTGAGCCACGGCAGAGCAAAGCCTACGACCACAGAGCAGACCAGTTTTGATGAGTGCAACTCACACCCATCCTGCATTATACAGTAACTCAGAGTTGCATTTAGTTTCCTTGTCTCCTTTTTTATACGACTTAGCAAACAGTGCCCTGCTCCACACATGGCAAAAGGGAGCTGGCTCAGAGAGAAGAGCAGCTGTAAAGGAGCAGCAAAGGCTGTGGCAGCGGTGCTGCCCCACTGTCACCCATCCTCATGTTTGGGGGAGAAAGCCCTTTTTTCCTTGGCTTTTCCTTGGCTCCCATTTGGATAGAGCAGTGGTAAGGATGACCTTGGGCATCCTTGTGTTGTCCCCTGCCCTCAACCACAGATGGATGAGCAAAGACCAGTTTGGTGACGAGGAAGGAGATAGGCATATGGAGAGGGGGCTCCACTTGGAAAGAGGAGTGAGTAACCACCAGTGAGGTCCTGTTCTCCATTCCCAGCCTTGGTCTGACTCTGTCAACAATCAGAGCAGGTTCTGTCCTGTATGAGACATTTTGTTCTTAAGCCTCAAAGCAATAAAGTGCCTTAGTCATGTTTTGCCAACAGGTGATGGTGTAAACACAGCAAAATGAGCAAGCTGCAGTGTGAGGGGGTGTGGAGGACATGTTATCCTCTGGACTGGGCAGGGAGCAATCCCTGTTACAGCTGTGGGGTTTTTCCAGATTTTGTTGCTGTGACAGTCAGTCATCCTCCAGAGTCCCTCTGTATACTGAAGATAGCGTGTGTCAATAAAGTGGTTGAGTAGGTGACCTCTAGGAAAAGAGAGTTTGGTTTTGATCATTTTTCACATCACAGGCAAGAAAAATCACACTTGAAATTGTCACTTTGCTAGGAACATGAGCAGAGGAGCCTAGGATGGTGGTTATCCCTTGAAGATGGCCTGGGAACAGTGGGAAGGGTCACAGTGGGCTGCAGTGGCACCTTGGACTGGGTGCTCTGTGTGCAGTGAACAGTTTGAGTGGTCCCATTTCCATTCCCAGTTCCTTATTTGACTTTGGTGAATCCATGATGTTTAGGGGTGTGTTACTTAGCTAAAATTTCTCTGCTTCTGGTTAAATGATTAATTGCTTCTGACCTGTTAATAATAAGTTTTCATTCACTGCTCATTTCCGTGGCATGTGACAGAGCTCTTCATGATAATGCCTCTTCTTAGTGATTGGGTGATTGTAGCTGTTTGGTTGGGAGGGGAAATACACTTCCTCCAAATATTTCTGTTAGCACAGTTTTGCTTATCTGTGCATTAATCAGTGATGAATGCAACTATGGCTATGTATGGTGGGTTCATATTTGCTATTAGTGTTTCAGACCACTGGGCATGTCTGCAGTCTGGCTGAAGGAGAACTGTGATGTTGTGATGTTGTGGCTGTGTTGTAAGGCTTGGGCAATGAGGAGAGGCATTATGCTGTTTGATTTTTGCATATTTTAGCTTTAAAGTAGGTTTAAAACAGTTTGTTGGGGTTTTTTTTGGTTTGTTTTTCTGTGGTGGTGTTTTGTTGGTTTTTTTTTTTTTTTTTAATTTAATGGTATAAATCCCATTTGAATAGGAAGAAATTGCAAAAGAACTTGCTTCAGCAGGGAAGCTTCCTGTACACAAACAGTAATCAGAAAAGATGCTGAACTTAAACCACATTTGCAATGATTGCCATTTCTCTGGGGCTTGTAATGAGGAACTTGCCAAGTACCACAGCTGGTCCATCACCAGTGATGGTCCATTAAAGTTCTCTGTTGCTTGGCTTCCATCCCTTGTGGGAAGAGGGTAGAGGAGAGGGCAGCTCTCAAGTAATGTGTCCCAGTTCTGTGCATCTGCTGCTGGTTGCCTCTCATCTTACTGGGGGTCTGACCCTCAGCAGGTCAGGGATGGCAGTGTGAGGTCCTCAAAGGACTCAGGATCTGACCCATCTGTGACACCCCGGGCCCTTGCTGGCACGTTTAGATGTCAGCATTCATCCAGCATTGTTCCTCCTTCTCTCCACACCTTGCCTGATGTAGGAACTCTCTGTCTCCATGGTGCCTGTTCATGTTACTCTTTGCTTATTTAAAAAGGGAGAAGAAAGTCAAGTGGTGTCAGGCTCCATTGTGTGTGCTGCTAATTCACCCTCTTACAGTCGTACTCTGTAATTTTCCCTGTGACTAAAGGGGAATCATTCCACCTAGTCTCCATTTTTTTTTTTTTTTTTGCATTTCTAACAAGGTTTTGGAAGACTGCAGAGAAGAAGTGAAGAACCCCTATATTTTCTTCCTTAGAAGACAAAAAAAATGTCCATTTTATTATTTTGATTAAAAACATGAACACCTGAATTGTTAGCTAAAAACCCAGATGGCTGAAGCTTTAAGGGGTAGTGTGCACACACAAAACATCTGCTGTGCAGATAGTATTTAGAAAATACTGATGTTATCAGAGCCTATTGCACCCCACAGGCTGTAAATTGTGGAAGTGTTCCTAAAAAACACAGCTTCCAGAATAGGACCTAACCCCAGCTTTGACTGCCCTGAAATGCTAGCCCTGGTTCTAGGGCTTGATAATGGTCTGCTACTTACCCAAAGGTTAATTGTTTAGGGTTAGATTCCTTACCCCATTCTTCTGCTGTCCCCCCCAGTGCAGGGCTGCTGCCTGCATGACTAATCCACTGAGTATGCCTGATGTGATAGCCCAAGTCCTGTTTCTCTGTTATCTTCAGACATGCCTTGTTATCTTCATTATATGTTCTGTGCTCTGAGAGATATTAATTTCTGAATATCATGCTTTCCATAGTGACTGCTCAGCAGCCATCTCATTGTGGTCTTAAAGATACAAGGCCAGATGCTTTCATTTATACTGGATAAGCCTCTGAGGCTTATATGATCAGTTCCCAAACAATAATTTACAGAAGTATTCTGCATTTTACATTCCAAGAACTTAAGTTTGAAGGCTACTTCAACAATAAATTATTTACAACAAATTTTATCCAAATTACCTTCTATTTCTATGCTGTATTTTATCTATTTTTCTCTCATGTGTTCCTTTGTTTGGTGTCTCCTAGATTTAACATGACTATCTAAATGGAAAATCTCTTCTTAAATATGAGTCAGCATCACCAGCTTTTACAAGCATCAAAACTCTGCAGATTATTTTATAGTACGTTTATAGTACACCTTTGTACTGGGAAAGTGAAAATTTAAAATCATATGCTGCCTATGGTGTATTTTTTATCTCATAGGCTATTAACTACAGCAATTTGTATGAGTCTGACATGACAAATGTCAGATGTTGTTTCCATTTCTGCTTTTGTTTTGCTACACTGGCAAAATTCTTACTACTGATTTCAGTAGTACAGATTAAGGCTTCAGTATGCTTAATTTTCATAAGCCAGCAAAAATGTCTTTCCTCTTCATTGTGCCCATTTCCTTTAAATACTTCTGTGTTTTCACACAACTCTGCCACTCAAATTAAAACATCTTCCAAGTCTCCTTCCTTGGCTCAAGTTCTTTAAATCCCAACAAGTGTTGGCTCAGACTCTGGTCTTACCCAGCTAAGGGTCCATCCCTGCTGTGTGAGACAGACATTTTGTTTTGCTAGAAGGTGAAATAAGGTATTGAATAAAATTGCTCTTCTGTATTCCCTGACTTTTGAGCCTGTTAGGTGTTTCACAGACTTGCAGAGCAGCAAATGGATAAATGGTGTCAGCAATACAGTATGGGCTGTGAGGAAAAAAATAGTTACTGAGCTTGAGGTTAGCATGGGCAATATCCAGAAGGAGTGACCAGCAGGCCGACTCTGGTGTTGGAGAATCCAGGGACAGGTGGCTCCCTGCCCTCCCCAAGAGCAGCTGTCAAAGGGTCTTGTACATATTCTCTTAAATGACCCTCTGCTTTGACAGCTGGTGCTGGGGTTTGTTGTGAAGCAAAAACTAACTTCTGGGAAGATTACAAACTCCTAAGACATGAATCTTCAATAGACTTGAACCTGTTAAAAGGATCATCTGAAATATTATCGTGTCCATGTGGTGCACAGACCTGTGCTGCTAACATGGAACATACAGAGATATTTATCTTGTCATGCCCATGTCTAATGTTCCTATCTTAATCTAGATGGACAGAAAAAGATTTATACTTCTTAACTACTCCACATTAATCAAAAACATTCTCTTCTGTCCTCTCACTGAAGCTGAAGGGCAAATAGTCTCTGAAGTGGGGTTGAGACAACAGTCAGACCTTGAATGAGATCTTGGAAATGTCAATGGACTGAGTTCACTGAGTGTGAGTTAGAAGTGTGGCAGAGTGCAATTTGATAAAGATCTGGCTGAAGTTGGGGAGCACTGAGCTTCAGTTGTCTGTGTTTTCTCTTTGGAGATAAGAGCTGGGAAGAGTCAAGTAGGGATTCCTCTGCAACATGCTAGTGTCTCCTGTGGACAAGGACATGCTGCTGCCACTGAAATGGTGTTGGTGCTGGCCCCTCGAGTTACACAAGAGATGTGTGAAAATGTCCAGTTTATAAAATCTGGTGAAGAGTGTGGTGGCTGATCTACTTCTAGAGGCACAGGTGAGAATTTGCTTTCAACAGAGCAGTGTAGGTGGATACTGGGTGGAAGCCTGGTTAAAGACTGTCAGCATTATGATGACTGTGGCTTGCAACTGTGCTGGTAAAGCAATTGAAGATGGGCATTTTGTCCATGTGACTACATAAGGCGAAAGTGACAGGAGTCATCATACTTGGCACAAAGCTGCAAAAGTGAAAATGCTTTTGTACAGCTAAAATGTCTCCAAGACATAAGAACGGCTGAGTTAAGATGACCTGATAGGGAGGGAGAGACACTGTTTGGATTGGTGTTATAAATGCTGTAACTGCTGATTTTTACTAGCCTGGGGTATGGCTCACAGGTCACCTTGAACAGCAAATAGCTGCACAGAATAGCTTAGAGTTTTTGAGTCATCCTGTGGAAGATACACTTTGCTCCTAATAAGCAGTGTTTATTTCTCATTGAAACTCAACTTCTTTGATTCTAATCGCAAACACTATTTTTAGCCCCTCATGGTGAACAGAGTTCAGATGTGTTTTATCTGCTCAAGTGACCAGTTGTGCTGAGGTCAAATCCTGCCTATTATTAGGAATGTGTGTATTTAATAAAATATCTTGTTTGTATCTAAGTTAAGCATTTTCTTAGATAGGTATGATATAATGTTTCTGTTTTAAAGATGTTTTTCTCTGTTCCCCCAAAACCAAATAATAATTTGGGAGACTGAGAGAAGGAAGGGTGGGAAGAAGCAGACATCTAAGTAAAACATATGTTGAATGGGAAAAAAATCAGTCATCCTGGGTTCTGGGCCTGTGATTACTTCCACATGCCTGGACTGTATCACAGTGCTTTGTGCCATTAATGTCATTAGATGCTTTATGCCAGAGTGGATTTTTTCTGTGTGCTGGTGAGATTGCAGGATTGGGACTTTGATGGGTAAATATTGCCAGTGCCATGTGGGCACTGAGGGGATGCTGCACCTTTCCAAGCCCCCTGCTTGTGCGGTGTGTGTGGGCATGTGCCCAGCCAGCTCAGCAGCCCCTGAAGTGCCAACAACTGCCTGGCTGGTTAAGGAGCCTCCAGGCAGGCAGCAAAGCTTGTCCTCAGCTCTTTTTAAGAAAAACTAACACGAAACTGGCTAATCCAACCCCACCTTGTAAAAACTGATATTTTTAACTGGTGCTTGGGGCTGGGAGAAAGTTGAAAAGAAGCTTGATGAAAAGGATTAAAAGAAGCTTCCTGTTTAAAGATGCCTGTGTGTCTGTAAGAAATACCAGCCTTTCCCCCTTATTTTTGTGAGGGCTCATTTGTGAGAATGCAAAGTCTTGGGATCCATCACCATTCCCTTTGGTTGATGGTGAAAGGAAAAGAGATTTGATTGTTCCCTCCAGATAAAAATACAGAGGAGTCTTCTAGGCCAGAAAATGACTTTTTTCCTTCTCTTTCCTTTTTTTGTTGTTATTTGAGCTTGCCAGATTGGTCTGCTCTCCACTCTCCAAGTGTGTGGGCGGCACAGAAGAGGTTGCTGAGACAAAGAATTGGGGGAGGGAGGAAGGAGAAGTGAAAAAGACCTTTGGATTGGAGGCATGGTGTATGGGAGGAAGAGGCACCATGGCAGGAGCAGTGTTGTTTTGGCTTGCGGAAGTTTGCGGCAGATCAGAAGAAGCTGTGGTAGGTCAGAGACACTCAGTCTAGAAGCTGCAGTGGTGAATATATTAGCATGGGTTAGATCCTAGGGACGTGGACGTTTTTCTGTGTTCAGTAATATGAGTCTCATGTCCTGCTCTGATCCCTTCTCCTGGAAATGGAGATGTGGGATGGAGAAGTGACTGGAGGGAAACATAACCACTGCTCTACTTAGTACAGTATTTGCACTTTATGTTCATCTGCTTTGTGCTTTGATGAAGTAGCTATAAAACAAAAGGCATTTGGTGAAGGTAAAACTGTGGGTTTTTTGTACTGATTAAGTCCTGCTTTCCTGAGCTGAAGAACCAAAACTCATTTCTCATTCCAGTAGTAGCTGCCCCCAGTCTACTGTCTCTGCCTTGTGACCTTTCCTGATACTTCTGTGAGACTGAGTTAGTCAAAATGTCTTTTAGTTTGAATAACAGAAGAAACGAGTTAAAGAACATAACAATGGAGGAAGACTAAATTTTGGGTAAAATGTGAAAGGCCACAAAGAGTCTAGGATGAGGAGGTACAAAACATCAGTATCTGGTGAGGAGAGCAGAAGACCAGAGAATAGTGAGTAAAAGATGAACAGAGGGAGTGGGAAGGGGCAACACCTGTAATAGGCATGACATGATTTGTTTGGTATTTACACCAGCAAGATTTCCCTCACCAGGTCTGGAAAATTCACCCTTGCCATGCATTTTGCCCTTGAAGTATTTGACCTCCAGCTCCTTCAGTTCCCTGGAGACCAATGTAAAAGAGCTTGTGAAAGCAGCTCCATACGAAAAGGTCTGTAAATAAGTCACATTTCCTCTGAGATGGCCCTGTAGCAGAAGACAGGGAAGTTTTGGATTGAAAAGGAGTACATAAAGAGCCATTCTGGATGAGGATTACTGACTGTCCTCTGTGACCCCAGGAGCCTTTCAAAGCCCAGGCTAAAACTTTCTGTGGGCACACACAGTGGGGGACATTCTCATGGACTTGTGGTGTGAGCCTGCTTGCCCATCCTGCCAGCCCAAAAGGTTTCTTTTGGATCCTGCTGCCCTTCGCTGTCCTCTCTGGAGGACTTTCAGCAGGGTTATAAAAAGGTGTTTCTCCGCTGGGCTAATATTTACATCACAAACATACGGTGCCTTTGCTTGGTTACAAACATCCCTGCATGTAAGCGAGAGGCTTTTCTCGGAAGGGGTGGCACAGGAAACAGAGAGGTTATTCACTGCTATCGTTGTATCTGCTGAGAAAAACCTTTAGAAACTGCATTTCTTTGGGGAGGGAACATTATTAAGATTACAAAATCAGGCTCTCAAAAGCTATCACATGCTGAAGTGAAAGTTGTCTATCTGACCTTGGTGCCGGTGCTTTCTGATTACCTTATTTACCTCTGTGGTTTCACAGAGTCCTGCCTGTGCCCTTTCTGGAGGGCATTGAATGAAGATTATTAGAGTGAATTAACTTGTTGCTTGAAAAGGTCCTCATTAGAATTTTTGAAAAAACTCAAAATGTGCTTCTTTAGCTCGGGCATAGAGGCATCACCTCTTCCTACAGGAATACTGTGAAAATGAATGTAGTGTTTGCTCTGCAGTCACATGTTAAAGCAAAAGTGCCATAAAAATGCTGTTGATTCCAGCTGGTAATTTAGTTTTTCAGTGCAGAATTTGGATGTTGTCTGTGATAAAATGTGAATGAGCAACTTATATGATATAAAAGTGTATATATTATACCAGTATTCCGTGTAACTTTGTGTGGAAAGACATTATACTTGTGTTGCTGAAGTCTGCCATAGTGCCTTAGCATGTGATACTGTTCAAAGTTGCCAAATATTTAATAGCCACAGAACTGGTCTTGAAATAACACATTTCTCAGTCCTGCCATGTTGTCATTGTGCCGTACCTCCAGCTGAAGTAAAAATAAAGATATTCTCATGAGATTAAAGCAAATACTTGCTTTAAGATATAAACTTTAGTTTTCTCTCTAGTTCTGAAAACATAAGTCAACTTACTTAATTCAGGTGAGTGTTATAAATCAGCATTTGTCTGTTTTTTAAAATGAAAGTATTTCTTCTGGTGACATGTTTTTATATTCATTTTCCATTATATTTGGATAAGCCTAAGATTCTTTTGAATCTTGTTGTGCTTGAAGAGGTAATGTGAAATGGCAGGGAGAGGCAAAGCTATTAATTTAGCATGGAAATGAAGGTCAGAGCTGGAGGCATTTGAAGGCCTAGTTGGTGTCATGCACAGCATGATACTTGCCCTCAGGAATGGGCTTCTGGCAGATTGTAGGGGACCTTGCCCCAGACAGACACAGTTTTTCTGTATCATTTAAAAGCTCCTGGTTAGCTCAGTGCAATGTTCTACTGCCAGGCACATCTTACATTGAATTCTGTGATTTTTAGTCTTTGCTTCCTCTTAGTTTCCCACAGGGTTTTCTCAATATATTATCCTAAAAGTATTGAAGGAAGAGGGAGCACTCCTGGCTTTTGGGGCATTAATTTCTTTCCTGACACCTTAATGCACTGAGTTACTCTCTTTAAAAATAAACCTCCCCTCCAGTGGGGACTTGTGAGCATGTACATGCTGATGGAAAAATGTTGTGCAGTTTAGCCTGAGGTCAGTTCAGTTCCTTTCTGTAAAAATCCTTCCTCTTGCTCACCTTTTTGTCTCTCTCCAGCGCTGCTGTTTCTCTCTCCCACTCCTGCAGACAGCCTCAAGCAGGGAGGTTATGATAAAATGCTGAGTGCTGGTCGTGTCAGGGTTAAGACTTGGATGCCCCGTGCCAGCTTTGGCTTTACATAAACTGGAGTGACAGCCCTTGAGCAGTGGCATGAGGCCTCTGGCTCTCCTTCACAGAGTCAGTCCACAACCTGGACATCCATTACAACACCTCCCTGATGTCTTTATTGCCCTGCCAGAGACAGCCTTTACCACTGTGCTGCTGCAGCTCCTGTCACTAAAGCAAACACAGCTGATGTCTCATTTAAGCTAAGTGCAAATGGGAGGTGGTTAGTCAGCCTAAAGATTTTTTCCTGTCCTTAAATTCCCCTTCCTGTCTTGCCTGCAGAGAATTGTATTTGGATAATTGAGCCACCTGGGTTAGCAGTTGCAGTGCTGTAGTTTGTAGGTATGAGTCGTGATTTTGATTTTAAGAATTTAAGCCAGAATTTTGAATTTCCTTTGACTTACACTACAAGATTTGGCTTTCATCCAGAGCTGCAGCTTTATAATAATGCTTAAGAATGACATAACTCATTATATTCCCAAATGGCTGCATAAACGTCAACTAATCAGCATATTGCTTGCTACAGCAGTATCTGTGTCTTTGCATCACAGATAAAGGATTGAAGGTGGAGACACACCAAGTCACCTTATTAAAAGAATACATAGCAGGCAAGCTTTCCTAACTGTTTCCTGTGCATGCCGGTGAGACTTTTTTCTCAAATGCTTTCCTGCTGAGAATTTAATTTTTCCTCCAAAGTTACGATGGCAGAGGTTCCTGAAGGAAATCTGTTTTCTGTACAGGTGAAGCTTCCCCCTAGTAGCTGTCAGAGACTCATGCTGAAAAAAGACCCAAGAATGTGTTCCCATAAATTACCCCATCTTCCTAGATGAACTCCAGTAGCTGAGAGCTACGGCATTGAGTGAAAAAGAGCAATTTCTAGTCAATTCATTTGTTGCCATAGAGTCAAGTGTAAGTGGCAACAGAGAAACGGATAGCAGCTTTCAAACCTAAAAGTCATTAAGAGAAGATTCCATGTACCTGGTGAATATTAGATTGATTTCCAGAGTTCCCACCTTTTACCTATGCTGATATTTAAGGAAACTTTTTGGAGTGTTTCTTGGCGGGATGTCTCTACCTGCAGCACTGTTAAAGGAGATGGAACCCCCATCAAGAGAAGTTTTATTTCTTGGTTTGTCTCACTAACAAAGTGTAAACTCCAGTTCTTCATAGACCCAAATCCAGTTCCAAAGGACTTCTAGCTGCATGAGGCTTGCCTGAACTGGATTTTCACTTTCTTGACCTGGCCTATGCATAAGTATGGTCTTATCCCTGATCTCCCTGAGTTGGAGTTTTCATCCTTTTCTTCTTCTCTCTTCATCTTTTTCTGTGTCTCCTCCTGTGCAAGACAGGTCTCTGCAGAGCTGGTTCTCCCTGCTGTGGTTCTCTGTAGATATCTCTTCTGCATTCCCTCAGTCAGGGTTGCACGGTTGTTTGGCTGTGTTGGGAAGTCTTTTCCCAGACCATGATGGTTCTTTGGCATCCTTCTTGCTGACCTGCCAGCCTTCTTACCAGGGGCCCAGGAAATCAATGCAGATAGTCATCACCCTTCCTGGCCACCCTGCCTGGTACCCAGGGTGGGATTTTATCCTGGGAGGGCTGGGAGAGGTGCCCCATTGTCTGCTCAAGGCTGCTTGGAAAGATCCAAGGTTTTAGCTAATACACAGCTTGGTGACCGTGAATCTATTTTCAGAAGTGCTCTGCAGCCTCAGCATCCTACTCTTGTGGTTAATAAGTATATTTAGCAAGATCAGACAGTGCCTCAAAATACTCCTGCAGCAGATTCCTCCTGCTTGGACAGCAACACTGCTGCTTGGCCGGAGTTTGCTGGATGCAGTTCATGAATGGAAATGGATTTAGGGGCTGGGTTTTTGTTGGGTCCAACCTAATACCTTTGTCAGTGATTTAGAAGGGAGTGCAAACGGTGATGTTATTGATTCTTATATTTGATGCCAAAATGGGAGGCCTTATTCTTATTGACAAGGACAAAGAAACACGCCAAGGGGACCTAGAGTGTATCAACAGAGAGAACTGTAAAACAGGGATGGGGCAATAGGTAGGTTTTCTTTTTGTCTAGAGGAGAACCTGAAACATGAAAGAGTGAGGAGTAATTTGGCATAGATAAAGGTCTGAAATGGGCTTGGAGGTGACCAGAACAAATCAGCAGTAAGTTTCAGTGTGATGTGTCTGTGAAGGAAAGATTGGCCATATGGCAAATAATCCTCAAGGAATTATCACAGAACAGGGCAGACAGGCCATTCTACTGCTGTGGATGGCTCTGAGGGTCTGTGTCCCCCAGGAGCTGCTCCTCAGCACTGGGGGAAGCTCAGAGGTGGGAGGGGATGCTGGATTCTTTTGGAAAAGAAGCCCCAATTTTAAAATCAATTGAAATTGTTTATAATTTTCTGCCAAACAGGATGACTCATTCTGGCAGTCTGCCCTCTCCACCCTCCCCTTCAGACAAACAAATAAAGCCAATAAGTTGCAAAAAATAAAATAATCAGACAAGATAGCAATTCACAGTTTTCCTTTTGGTATATTCAAAACAAAGGGCTTAATTCATTTTTTTTAAGGACATCATTTCAGAGCTGGATTGAATGACCATAACTTGAAAAAATGAGGTAAAAATAACTCCGAAAATAAAATGCTCCATTTTGAGTTAAAGAAACATTTTGTTCAGTGAGACGCACAAAGCATTCATTTTTGGGCCAACATGAAATTATATTTTTTTCTAGCAATCTCTTGGTTGAGGCAGTGAACCAAGAAGTCAATTATTCACAGAGCTGTAGCAAGATTAAGGTAAGGATGGAAAGCAGAGCTGAAATGAGAAACTGAGGGAGAAAACTTGGGATTGAATGTCCAAGTCAACCTTCATTCCTCCGAGTGAAATGTGATGTTTGATGTTACAAATTTCAGGGCTATTAACCTGACAGAGTGAGGTACCCCCCAGAAGATGAAACCAGCAGTATCCTTGTGGCATCTGTGTGTCCCCAGCAGCCAGGGAGCAGATCAGGGTGCTGTGGTGGGTTGGTGTGACCTGAGAGATGTCCTGCACCCATTGGGGTGTAAGGGCCACACTGTGGTGCTCCAGGGGACGAGTCCTCACCCCACCCGCTGCTGCTGTAAATGCAGCATCATCTGGGGAGGGGAAAAAATAGAGGGAAAAAGAGTAAGATTCTCCTGCCAAGAAGCTGCCATGAGCTCTGCAGAGTGTGACTTTGGGCAGGGATGAGCAGAGTGCTGCCTGCATGCTGCTCAGCTGAGGAAGAGCTGCTGCTTGGCTCTGGGGTCGGGTGCACGTCCCGGCTGGGCAGGTGGGAGCAGTGGGTGAGCCGGCAGTGGTGACTGGATGGAGGGCTCAGGAGAGGCTCCTCTTGCAGGTTGAAAATGCTGGACACAGCTCTCCTCAAGCACACAGCACTAGTGCAAACATCCTGACTATGCTTTTTGGCTTGGGCTTTTTTTGCTCTGCTTTTTTTTTTTCCTTTTCTTTTTGTTGGCTTTTTTTTTTCTTTTTTTTTTCCTCCAGAAGTGCTGAGACCTCAGCACACAGACGTCCTAAGCAAATAATCCTTACAACACAGGCAAGAGAAAATCTTATTTCCTTTTTTTCCGGTGGCAGAATCGAGGCAGTGGGATGGCAGGATTTGCCCAACACCATGGTAAGAGTTGGGAGGCAGGGCTGCACTCGCGGCTGCACAAGTTTGACTCCCGCTCCTTTGCAGAGAGAAGAGCGACTGCGTTGCAGCATAAAGATGCATGAGCTAGTTTTAAACGAGCCAGCTGGGCTCTGCCGCGGCTGGCTGTGGCAGCTCGGTGCCTGCTGTGTTAATTTAGCCGTAGAGCAGTGGACAGGAGAGGTGCAGGGAGAGGAGTGAGTGGGCAGGGGCGTGCGGTGCAGGAGATGGAGAGGAGGGAAAGAGCCAGCTCCTGCACCAACTGCGGGATGCAGAGAGCAACCGAGGGACCATCCCTGGCTGCGGTCCCCTGCGCACCTCCTTGCACCGCTCTCGGCATCTCCCTGCTTGTTCTAACGCTGGCCATTATCCATCAGCAGAGGTAATGAGCTGGAGCGCAGGAAGCATTGTATCTGGGCTGAGCATGCGAGCCCCGCACAAAAGAGTTTACGGGGGGTAACGTTTTTATTATTCCAGTCTGTGGCGAACCATTTTGCGTTTCGAGCACTTCTTTGCTATTAAATAATTAATAATTAACCTGCAAAGGCCGTTTGAAGACTGGTGTGGTGATGTCTGGTAATAAATTTTGTTTAACCTTTCTTTTTCCCCATTCTAATTTATTCCAAGGGTTTGCAGTGGGGAGCGAAAGTTTCACATGGCCAGGGTAGTTTGGTTGTATAAATGAATTGTTAATTTTTATTTTCTTTATTATTTTTCCCCCGTGGAGTCAGCGGTGCCTCCCGCTTTGTTCTTAGCGTTGCCGGGGCTCCCGGTGCCCGCGGGTTCGAGCCCGGCCGGCAGCCCCAGCGTGGATGCCTCGCCCGCCGCGTTCCGCGCTGTGTGCGTGGGGAGGGGGGACACGCCGCATCGGTGAAACGCCGGCAGCTATTTCAGGAAGCCGCGAAGTCTCCTCCTTCTTATGTAAATAAAGATGACAGCTCGGAGCGCCGGTGCCGCGGCGGGAGGCGCGGGTGTGGGCGGAGGCTGCCGGCGCGGGGCAGCCGGGTCCCGCGTGGGCCGGGGACTGCGGAGCGGAGCCGGGCCCGGGCGGGGGCTGCGCCGACATGGGGGGGCAGGTGACGAGAAGCCTGCTCTACGGTAAGGACCGAGCGCCCCGCCGCCGCGGGAGGCGGCTGCCAAAGGGGCGGCGTGGGATGCCGCGGATGCGGGCTCTGCCCGACTCGTCCTCCCGGAGCATCCCGCTCCAGGAGCGGGGCTGGCCACGGAGGAAGCCCGGGCTGGGATGGGGCTCCTCTGGCTCCACCACGGGGATGAGGCGTAGATACCTGCCCCGGCAGCGCTAACAGGCTTGCTGTGGGGTATCGGGGTCGAAGGAGAAGTAACTGTGTCCGTGTGTGTATCCTGTGCGCTGACAGCCCCACCGGGAAACAGCAGCCCCCGTGGGCAAGGTTACTGCGAGGCACTGAGCGGGCTTGTAGAGCTCCTTATTGCTCCTTTCCACCAGCAGTTCCTTTGCTCAGTTGGTGGGGTTCGGAATGAGTGTTGGAGTGAATTGACGAAGCTGAGCTGTGAGTGAAGCCCCCTCCCCGGGTTTGCTGGGTGATCTACAGCGGGGCCAGGGAGGAGCTGCAGAGGGACTGGAATACCCCGCACAGGCCAGCGCTAACCAGAGTGCGGACCTGTGGACAACGTGCAATACGAGAATGTCCCTGCCTGCTTAGATCTCGTGCAAGAAATACTTCTGTGAGGACATTGCAGTCCTTAGTATTAAACTTGTGTTTTGCTCTGAAATGTTCTGTATGGGTTTGGACGTAGTAAGTGTGCTGCATGCTCAGTGAAGTGTGAATGGGGTTTTCAGAGACCTTTCCTTGTTGCAATAGTAAACATGGATATGAAAGACACAGGTAATGTTCCTCCTGGGTTTGGAGTATCTCATATCCTTTCTTCGAATAGAGATACATGAAGTATATACATTTACACCATGAATATTCATATTACAGCCCTGATTCTTCTCATATTTTCTCCCAAATCTAAACCTATAGTTTAAGGAGCAAATGGACATAGTTAGGAAGTAGATGACTCTCCCTAAAGGTATTTAGCAAGATGATAGAAATCTTTTATTTGTTCATTGTTTGTGTTCTGAATTTTCTGTGGCCTGACCTTATTTCTTATTTAACCTCATGATATGCATGCATTATGCAGAATAATTGTACCGCTGGGTCACCTAAAAAAATACCACCAAAAAAAGCTCTGTCTGTTGTCTTGCGATTTTAAGTGCCTTTTTCTTGTGATTGTAAGTGCCTATTCCCCTTCAAAGCATTATTTGAATGAATAAAAAAAATGTCAGTGAAAGAATAAAAAATATATATGTTTCCTGTGTGTGCCAGGGGCTTGGCATTCCTGTTGGGGCCTTCTCCTGCCTGCAGCTGGCAGCGCCCTGCACAGTAATCTTGCAACTTCTGCCTTTCAGCAATTCTACTCCAGCAAGCATGCTTCTCTTTAATTTTTATTTGTTGGGAGAGGGAGACTAATGAGGTGATGTGGGTAATTAACTCAGATTTTCCTCTTCAAAGAGAGGGGCTACAGGCTGTATTATATACAGAGGTGATGCACTCTGTTCAGCACAGTGATACTTGAAAAATAATAGGGATTATATTTTAAAAAATCGTGCTACAAAGGCTCATTTAACAAAAATAGACTACATCTGCACTCGTGGTTTATCTGTGGCTACTGTTCCTCCAGTTCCATCTTTCTGTTGAATATTTGTGTTTCAGATGTGTCTCAAAATAGCTGAGGAAAGAGAACTGAAACTGTATCCATTTCTCATAAGTTTAAATGAAAGTGAGTGTAGTGATACTGAAAGGAGTCATATTCATAGCCTTAAGATTCACCATCTTTGTTTTAGATAGCACAGGTGATTAACCAATGTCCTCCAGACATTTCTGGTGACCTCTCTGTGTTGCAAGAATGAGCTGGGATTTTTACAAGCACCTAACTGTTCATTGAAAATTAGCTCTGGTGGGGAGATGCTGCACGTGCTCTGCTGAGCTGGTCCTGGGGAGACAGCAGGTTCCCCTGAGAAATGTGCCCAGAGCAGGGTGCTGGGTCCCTGCCTCTGCCTGGGCACACCCTGACCTTGCTAGGGTCATAAAAGTAAATTGAGATAAAAACTCCTGAAGTTGCTCTTGAGGAAGGCACCCTGTCAAAAACACCATAAAATCGGGTTGTCGGTTTTAAAATACTGTGGATGTCCTGATGTAAGAACAGATGTTGGGTGTTGGCTGACAGCCAGCTGAACATGAGCCAGCAGTGTGCCCAGACTAATAGCATCCTGGCCTTCATCTGCAATAGAGTGGCCAGCAGGACCAGGGCAGGGATTGTCCCCCTGTGCTAGGCACTGGCGAGGCTGCTCCTTGAGTGCTGTATCCAGTTCTGAGCCCCTCAGTCCAGGAAGGACATTGAGGTAATCAAGTGAGTCCAGAGAAGGGCCACAGAGCTACTGAAGGGTCTGAAGACTAAATCATTTGAGGAGCAGCTCAGGGAGCTGGAATTGTTCAGCCTGGAAAAAAAAGAGGCTCAGGGGAGACCTCATCATTGTCTACAATTGCCTGAAAGGAGGGTGTAGTGAGGTGGGAGTCAGCCTATTCTCCCAAGTAGCAAGGGATAAGGACAAGAGGAAATTATCTCAAGTTGTGCCAGGAGAGGTTTTGACTGGATATTAGAAAAAAAAATTCTTCTTTGAAAGGGCAGTCAGGCATTGGAACAAGCTGCCCAGGGAAATGGTGGAATCACTGTCCCTGGAATGTTCAAAAAGCATGTAGATGTGGCACTTAGGGGTATGGTTTAGTGGTGAATTTGGCAGGGCTGGTTAGGAGCTGATCTTGGTTATCTTAGAGGTCTTTTCCAGTCTCAGTGATTCTGTGGTTCTAGGTTTACAACAGTCAAGTGCAACCACACACAGACTGTCATAAGGGGCACTTGGTATCATTTTACCCCCTTTCACTCATAAATCTGCTTTCAAACAGCAAAGATACACAGCAATCCTGACTGTGAGGAAAAATAAACTTTTAGCTAGTGTCACTAAAGCACCAGCTACCTGAGTTTCCTAAGGGAGGTGCACTTCTGACTTTATTCCCCACTACCACACAAACCCCAATGGCTTGTACCATGAAAAGCAGCACCTTTGTTTTTGAAAGAAGTCATCTGATGTTGGGGCATGGGTTTATTATCCTTTCTTTGAATAGAGATACTGCTGGACCCCACTCAGGCAGTCTCCATCTATGTCCCTTCACCTGGCACTGTGACTGTCTCTGTTCCTCTTTCCCATTCCCTCTCTCTTTCCCACTGCCCTCTGCAGGAGTCCTTGTGGTGTTTTCCAGTCTGTGCAGCAAGAAGAAAAGTCGAAATAGGAGGTTCAAAGGTAACACAACCTTGAAGGGCAGGATGTTTACTTGCTATTTAAGATGTGATATCTATATATATAGTGCTTAACACTACTTTAAACAGGAAATGTTGATCTGGTTCCTTGTGATTCATAGAAAGCTGGTTTCTACAAGAATGTCTGTATACTACAGTATTCCTATAACAGAGTCAAGGTTTGTTAAAGAATTGTATTAAACTGCTTGCTAGCTAATCCCACTTGAAAGAAATGTCTAATAGATGCATATGTCATAATACCTGTGTTCTTCTTATGTGTTTGTTACAACTTTCATCTGCTATAGTAGTTTTTCATGCCTCCATATGACTGTGAGGGCCATGAGTGAGCTGCTATTTGTAGAAGATCCTATTCTTGGTTTTAGGGGCCAAATCTAGGAGATTCAGTCTAAGAAAAAAAAAATCCCCAAACACCTGGGTACTTTTTATGTCTCTTTCACTAAGAACCAAACTAACACAAAGTGATGGTTTTAGCCAAGGAAGCTGCGGCACTGTGTGGGAGAAGGATTCAGTGTATGTAGGCGTGCAGAGGTTAGCGATGTCACGTACACATCTCTTTGAGGGCTTTTGACCAGCTAGAGATTACACTGTGGGTTAGTCCACGTGCAGGGGATCTGTGAGTCTGCATATCTGCACATTTGCTCAATAACTGTCCCTACTACCACTCGTAATTATTAATAAATCATTAATTGCAGAGCTTTGTTTCACTTTTGCTTTAATTACTCATGTCACTGGCATTCATCAGAGTTTTGCTGTGGAATCATTTTTACAAGAAGCAGGGGAAAAGGTATCTTGTGCCACGTTTTTTGAACTGTAATTGTATGGCATCAGTGTAATTGCAAAGAAGTCCCAAGTGAGAGTATGTCTGGTTTTTAGCCCGGGAGGTGGTGCTGATTGACAGGTGTGATTTTCAGCTGGAATGGCTGAGTTTTTAAGCTGCTTGCAGAAGGCGCTCTGTAAGTTGTGAATGCAGTATAAATAATAGCTTGTGTGTCTTTGTGTGCTGTGTACAGAAGGTCACGTAAGTGTCATGCATGACCAGATTTATACCACCCATATGTAGGTGCGGTGAGCAATGCAGCCACATTTGTGTGCTGCCAAATGGAAGAAGGAAGGAGGAAATAGGTTATAGCAGGACTTAGTCCACACTGCATGGCAATAGGCTTTTGGGTGGCTATCTGGATTCATTTCCCATTTCTTCAAGATTTAATTTTCCGTGGATTTTCCTTTCCTTCCTGGCTGGTAATTTATTCCTGTACAAAAGAGTGTGAAGCCCTCACATGATCCTTCCTCCACATCTTGTTTTCCTGGAAAACAATTTCCATGTCTTGCTCACATATGTTGGTGGGAGATCCAGGACGTTTGGATGCTGTGTGGAAGCCTCAGCCCCCACAGCTGCTGAGCAGTGGCTGAAGGGCTTTGGGGAAGAACAGAGGGTGGAGGTCATTTTCCTAATGAAAAATGGCTATGGTATGCAACTTCTTTCAGTCTTACTCTGCACTGTAGAGCTCTATTTTTCTCTTTCTCTGAATTCCCTGTAGAGTGGTAAATGGTCTATCTACATGCATGTGCTAAAATCAGCTCCACGCTTCATTTCTTGCTGTCTATTCATTGCCTATACTGCAATAACCATTATAATTACCACAAATTACCCTTGCAGTTAGTATCACTAAACAACATTATTCTCTTAACTCTCATGTATGTTCTAATTTAATAATTTCCATCTTCTTACACCTAATTCAAACTGTGAATATCCCAGAAGAAATAAGAAACAGCAACACCAAAAAAAAGACCTACAACACCAACTGCTAGTGAGACCTTTGTGCAAATTAGTGTTGATATATACTCTAATACTCTGAGTTATTGCATAGATTTTGAGATAACTTGTCATTTGATGGAGTGACTGGTGATGACATCAGACTCACTAAGGGATGAACATCTCCTGTATCCTTCAGACTGGTGCTTGTTGAGAAGTAATACAGGACTGAGGAGAAAAGGTTATTTCTAAACTCCCTCTGCTTTTAGCACAATTGCTATATAGCCCTGAAAGCGAAAGAGTTTGTGTGTATGAGGAATTAATCCTGTTCAGGGTTGGATTAACTGGTGCAGAAGACCTTGGGCAGGGTGCCAAAACAGTGTTGGCATTTGCTGAAAGTGGAACTTCCAGAGATTATTTCGGTGTGTGCCTCTGACCTGTGTGTCACCTGCCAGTGTCCCAAGGTGACCGATACTGGAGCATTATCAGCTGCTGACAACACTTCTGACAGGAAGTGTACAATCTCTGTATGTGGAGATTTTATGGGTAATCATGTTTATACTTGAAAACTGCTTTATTTACTATGAAAGGCAAATGAGTTTTTCATTAGCTGTGGCAGTTTTTGAGCATATGGATCTTGCTCCAGTGGTGAAAGCAAAGACCATTCCTGTTCGCATTTTGTCCTTTGTTTTCATGGCATTTTCTCATTTACTTTTCTATCAGCTTTGATCAGCTCTCTCCTGGTGGGACATCAGGACTGAATGTTGTTTGTCAGATTTTGTTGTCTTACTTGTCTCCTCTTGGACTGCTCCTTTCCCTCTTCTATGTGAATGCATTCTTAGCTCTGATCCTTCTTCACCTCTTCCTTGCTTCTCCTGTTTTCTTAAGAATTATGGGTGGTATATTCATCTATCATTCAATTAGTTTTGAGGCAGCAGGTGTCTTTTCAGAAGGGTTTGTAGGATCTACTGACATGTTCTAGGGAATCATTTGCATACTTAATCAAAGCAAGTACTCCCACAGCCTGAAAATTCATATTGTTAAAAGTATTAAAATAAATTTACTAAATGAATATGATCACCATTGCAGACAGCAGGAATTAAGAAGAGGTTCTCTCTATACATATAATCTCAAAACTGATATGGCTGCTTTAATTTCAATAAAGAATTTTGCATTAATGGTATCTGTATGGGCAGAAAGTTGCATCAAGAGCAGTGTGAAAAATTAACCCTAAAAGAAAGGGAGTTTCCCGAAAAGTGAAAGTAAACCAAAGGATGGAATTAATGTTTGCTCTCAGGGGTTGTCAGGGATCACTGATGGCACTGCAGGGTATTTGGCTGAGCTATTTGGCAATGGCTGTGAGCCACAAGCCTTGCAGTGCATGTGCCCATGGTCGGTGCATGTGCTTCAGCCCTGTGAGTCCCTGGGCTTTGCTCTTTGATCCCCTATGATCATTGTTGTCCTTTCGCTTTTGTTCTTATCTATTCCCCTAAATCAGTGTTTTACTTTGTATTTCTCTGAGTCCAAAATGAGTCAGAGCCACCTTCTCTGTAGCTCTTGCTGAGTTACTCTCACCTGTATTTCTGTTGCTTGACTCTGTCCTTGGTTGTCTCTTGAAGGGACACTGTAATTCATTGGTGTAAAAAGTAACATTTAAGATGATTGCAGTTGATGGTGCTGGGGAGAGGAGTCTTTTGGTTTATCTGTGATTTACCATGGGCCTGATAGCTAAAAGGGGGTGGGCTCAGAGTGAGACATGATAATTGATCGGATGCATGAGCATGCTTTCCTCATTAGACATGTTGGTAGCACTTTTGATTTAAAGAAGAAGGGCAATAGTAAAATGGTCATATAATAAAAGCTGTGTACATTCATGAACATGATATAGTGTGCTCCCTGATTGCCTCTCCCCTAACAGCCAGCATCAGCAGAAATCTGAAGTTCTTGCCCTTTCCATCAAGTTAAAATAACTTTTTTCATGAGAAAGCTTTGTGTTAAACCAAGGGCCCTTGCTATGAAAATCAGCTTCTTTTTGTGGTTGAATTTACATCCTTTTCTGCCTACACCAGTAAACACATCCTAGTACAGATAGGGAACGTGGAGGGGTGAAGTAACACTCATACCCATGGTCTGATTTTGCCCCATCACATTGTACCTCACAGGGTGGCTCTGCACAGAGGCTGTGTGATGCAGGTCCGTGCCAGGTGACCTTCCCAGACATGCTGGGTCAGCATCCAGGGCTCAGCAACTTGCTCACAGGAGATTTTGATGAGGTCTAGAAAACAGAAAAGGTCCCAACACTTGTCCCAAGGAGGATGGATGTGACTTCTCTGTGAAGTTTGCCTGAATAGCAGAGGCTGATCCCATCTTTGACTACCCTAATGAGAAAGTTCCCACAAGAGACTTGCAGATGGCTCAGTGTGACTCTAAAAATGCTGGTTTAGTCTCACTTCTAGTAAAGTCTTTGGGTTACTTGCTGTGATTTCATGAAGCTTTTTCTGGCTGACACTGCCAGATTTTCTCTGTGATAGGCCCTGCTGTGCAGCCACATGGCGCTGTGTGGATACAACACTGGAAGTTTTTGGCCAACAGACTTGTCAGTAAAAGCAGGACCTGCTGTGAGATACTGGGGCGGGACTGAAATTGTGTTTTTCAAGAAACTCTGAGGCTTGTGGCCTGGCTGAAGCAGAGTCCAGGCAGTGCCTGTTGAACCAGGAGGGAGTTTGAAGGAAACATATGCCTGTGTTTGGCAGGTCTGGGAATTGGTTGTGGGTTTTTTGACTCGGACTCCTGCAAGAGGCTGTTTGTCAGTTCCCTGCAGTGCTCCCTAGCAACTGAGCCCTTGGCCTGCTTTATGAAGTTCAAGTGATCCTCAGGCTACTGCAAGTCCCAGACCTGTGTTATCAGCCTGAAGGAAGCTGCGAAAAGTGGATGGGTTTGATCCTGGGAGAGCTCTCCACTTATGGAGAGGAGGTTTCTGCCTACAAAGCAGGGATGGGAAGGTGCTGTGCAGAGCCCCAGGGCAGCACTGTCCCCTGTTTGCAAGAGTAGAGGGGGGTTCGAGCCATAAACCACATTGTGGCACACAAAGAGGCCATTTTAATTTCAGTCTCTGCTGGAAGCACCACATGGAAAAGAAAATGTGATTGGTATGAAAAGAAATGTTTACGTTTCTAGGAGCAGAGACCTCCCAAATAATTAGTATCACTTGACAAACTGCTGTTTAAAATGCAAGTGGTTTAAGTGCTGCAGCTCAACAGGCATTTGTCAGAGCTCTGGCGTAAACGCGATCCCTGCTCTGGGTTGGTTCCTGCTGTAAAATAAAGAAGATTTCTGGTAAACATCTTTTGCTTAAGGAAAATTTCTCCATGGTTTTATCTTTTCTTTGGTTGGAAAACCTAAATGTTAGAAACTGGACAAATGGCAGCTTGGTGGCAAGAGTGTTTGGGATACTGTTTTGGAATGAAATAAATCCTGGATTTTATTTTCTGTTCATCAGACCAAGCTTTTGCTCAGAAGAAAGATAGAAATGTTAAATTTTCTTTGGCTTTTGGGAGGAGTAGAGTAAAGGAAGGGCTTTTGGGTGAGAGTTTTGAAAGCCACAGCTTCATCTCTGATCTGCCCATGTCTAATATACACTGACTCAACTAAAAGTACTTTAAATAACTTTTCTCTAGGGCTGTTTGAAGACTGACTGAAGACGTAAGGGTTGTTAAGAAAGGATATTTTTCAAAGGTTAAAAAAATGGCAGCTTATAAAGAGACTGAGATAAAAAAAGTTTTTAAAAAAAGGCTCTCTGGAAGATGGAAATATATGGGTGCTTATAATGTACTGAAGTATCCCAGATCAAAATGACTTCTGTCTTTGTGCACCAAATAGAATCAGATTATCAAATATAAAATAGAACTTTAAGAATCTAATTGCTTTTACAAAGGCATCATTGATAATACGAATTTCTTGCAACTCGCAAAAGGAGAATTGCTCAATTTATTTTCTCATTATCTTAAACTAGTTCAATGCCACCCTCTGTTTTTTCATCTCTGAAGGGTAAGAGACTATCATTTGTGTTGCCTTCTTGTTTTATGATTCTGAGTGAAGCTATGTGCTTAGAAGGAACACAAGATTGGGAGTCCTGATGGGTGCTGGTCCCATACAGATCTCACATCGAACTGGAGCTACAGCGTGGTAGGAGTTGCTTCTTCTTCTCTTAATCTCTCTACATCAGTGGCTTTGCAAAATTGGCCAGAGAGAGCTTGATCAAGAAGCATGGCTATGACAAGGTTCCTGGGCAAACCTGTCTCCTTTCTGACCAGCCCACAGCACTATTGCTTGAGCAAGGGTGGGTGATTCAATATCTTGATATTGTCTCAGTATCTCAACACTTGGATTTTGGATGGTTGCTGACTGTAAAATGATCTTACTCTCTTTGACCTGTCCAATTCTGTGCATGGCTTCTAGCAGGCAGGCTGAGGTAGGGAAGTGGGCAGTGCTGTCTTTGGGATGCTACAAAGGATACTGCATCATGTGAGAAATTAATTCCTGAAAATGGAGATGCAGTGGTTGCAGTTCCCTGCATCCTGCCTATACAAGTGTGCAATGGTATTTATCAAACAAAAGATAATACATCCAGGCTATTCATACCAATGGTAGAAAGGATAGAATTCAGAGAAATATCCTACAAATGTACTACAGATAGATTTGAAAGGGTGCTAAAGTCATTCACCATGTTTGCAAGAGCTGACTGCAGCTCTCACAGTGCTCTTCACCAGGATCCTGTAATCTTACTCATTTTTCTGGGAGATGTTTCTATCCTGTTAGTTGCAAAGTGGCTACCTGAGCTCCCTTTACCCACTCATGAGTTATCCCACAGAGACCTTTGTGCTCTGAGCCCTCATACAGCAAAGCTGTTCCCTGGGGACTCCAGGTCCTGCCTCATCCCCAGCTCATTGCAGCTTCAGACTGACCAGTGTACAAGCAGTTATTTGGAGATTCAGAACCTCTTTAGCATTTGATAACCGGAATATTTTGAGATTTATTTCCTATGTAGATATATACATGACAATACACACTTTCCATCTTCTCTTAATGCTGTGCTTTGGAAAATCCATGCTTTAGCCCTTGTGGACTTTATCAGTTTTGCCTTTAGTGGTGTGGCAGAAGCAGTAATTCTGTGATGCACTCATGGCTGGTACTGCTGGCTCAGTTAGTGCAGAGTGGGGTGTGTAGTACTGTGTGAGCAGCTGTAATAAAGTGTAAATATGGGCAATTTACCCTTAATAACATCAGTCTTTCAGAGATTTAGAAATGTACCTCTGGGAAAAAAAATACAGGTTTATAGTGGTTTGGGATTTGTGCAACTCCAGTTTGATAACAAATATTTTGTGTTTTTCCTCTGTGTATTTACAGCAGTAGATTCAGATTCTGAACTGAGATCTGCGTTTGGGTGCAGAAAACTAATCAGGGAAATGCTTCATGGCCCAGAGGTCTGGATTTGCTGGCTCCTGTTCAACAGCTGCATCTCTCTCTGCTGTCAGGAAGGAGCATCTGTCAGGGATGCACTGTGGTCCTTATTACATTATAATTTAGTGCTGTGGCTTAGAAAAACAGGAGCATTTATGTGCTCAAAAAAGCCCCCACCAAAAAACAAACCAAACCAAAACAACCAAATAAAAGAACACCCCCCCCCCCAAAAATGGCAAACCCCTAAAAAAAATTAAAACTCCACTGATCCTTCTTACCAGAAGAAATGCCCCTTATCTGAACATTGACTAAAGGATGTTACACTTTTTTTTTTTTTTTTTTTTTTTTTTAAGCTAAAAAACCCAAGAAAAATAGATGGATGAGTTGATCTGCACATTTAATTGCTCCTTGCTTTTCTGAAATAGTATATGTGACTTTCCACCAAGAGACTAAAGTCCCCTGAGCCCTTTAGTCTTGTTTCCAGTTCCCAGTGATCTTCAAGGCAGTCACACTATGAATGTGGCTTCATCGGGAACAATGCTCTGACTCGTGTGGCATCAAATTCTTCCTTTTTTCGCTCTTATCAATACATCAATATGCAAAAATGTCCCTCTGCATGAATTGTAAAACAGTGCATTGTTCCCATTCCAAGCTGGCTTGCTTTTCTAGCCCATCTCTCTTCCTCCAGCTGTTTAGAAATGCAGTCATCTTCATGATGACCCCTTCATCTTCACGATGACCCCTTCATCTTCACGATGTCCCTCCTGTGCCACCTGCTGTACATTACCCAGCTTCAGTAGGTGGTAACTGGTCATCTGTGCCAGCAAAGGTCATGCAAGTAAATCTCCAGCAGTATAAAATTGATGAAAACTACTGGGAAGTCATCTCCTGTTTGTACACACCGATGTTAAATTTCAAAGCCAGGGCTGGCAGAACTTCCTTGGTGTGTTCTCACAGGAAACACTGGGGTACCTCCTCTACAAAACAGCTTGAGGGGTTGACTCTGTTACTCAAGTCATTAGAAAACAATCATGAAGGTTTGAGGGGGTTCTGTGAGGGCTTACAATGAAAGGGCTTTGAGCTTCTAGTTTGAAGTGTATTTTTGCCTATGCAAATCAGAGAGGACTAGAGCTAACTTCCGTGTGCTGTTGTGGTGACAGAATAGGTGTGGAATCACCTCCTGCTGTCCTCTGGGGCAAGGAATAGCACTGGCCATGAGTATGGAACAGCATGGGTCCTGACAGATTCATTAAAATAACAGAAAATCAGATAAAACATATGGTTGCTTACAAAGTTATGCTCCTCTTATGCCTATTTCTTTTCTTATATGCAACCTGTAAACAGTTCTGGGCAGGACCCATCTCTTCTTTCTGTCTTTGTGAGACTCAGCATGAGCTGGTGGCTAGCAGGTAGGATGACTTTTAAAGAAATAAAACAGGTCTATGTGCTCTTGTCCTCAGGCAAGAAGGATTCAACACCCTTGGTCTTCCACTGGCTGACCTGTGGCAGGAAATGCTAAGGAAAGCCAGTTCCTGTATGGACTGCTCCAGCAGCTGTTTGCAGCAAAATGTGAAGTGATAACTTCATGGATCTGGCGTGGGAATTGCTAGGAAGGATGGTGGAATAGTATTCACACTCCTCCTCTGAATAGGCACCAGAGATACTGTTTATTTTTGTTAAAATAAACTGTAACTTTATGGCTGGTGAAGTTTCATGTTTTAGTTCAGTGGTCCAAGTTCAAGTTCTGGTCTGCTAAAGAAACAGAGTTATTTACTGGTAAAGGGTGTTGAAACTGGTGCAAACGATGTGCTGCAGAGCCAGATGAGAGTGGGAAAGTCAGTAATTTAGATTCCACTTGTGACTGTGGTACAGAAAGTGCAGATTAATGGAGGAATGTGTGCATAGAGGGCCAAATTCTTGCGTAAAGGGAGAAATGTTGCCCTTTCTCCTGGTTTTGCCTCAGCAGTACTTATATTTTGCCTGGAAAAAAATAATATTTTAATGGTGTAGCGGTTAACACTTCTAATGGTGTTCTACTGGAGTCCTCCCTGGTCTGGGCAAACTTCTTGTTTATAATTCCTATTTGTGCATCTAAGTTACTGGGCTGGGAGCTTCACATCTGGGCCCCTGTGCTGGCTCTGCCAGGTGCACTGGGAGTTTAAGAGGCTGATGGTGGGAGGCAGGCAGGGAGCTCTGTGCTTTCATCCCAGCAATGTACCTAAAAAATTGCCATTTTGATGACAAACTTTAGCCTCATTTAGTACCCAGTACAAGTTACTTTGTAGGAATGTGTTACAGATTAACTAGTGGTCCGCCAAAATAAATCCATCTCTTTATAACTTTGTGAGATCGGAGAGCCTTAGTTAATCACAAGGGCCTGTTGTGCTTTAGAAGACGGGGAGTTGTTTGGTTTTCTTTTTTAATAAGAAGGTATGAAGCATGAGGAGAACAAACCAGAATAATTCAAGAGATTGAAAAAAAAGAAGGAATAAACCTAACTGAGAGAGAAATGTGCTGGATAAAGTGAGACCAGTGAATAAAAGGGAAGACTTGAAAGAGGGAAGTGGCTGAGAAACTTTAATACTTGTGAGAAGGGAGGAGGAGGATGAAGGAGGAAGAAAGAGGAAGGGATGGCAAAGAAGGCAGAGGAAGGTTGTGTGTTATGTGAGTTTTCCTCAAGAGGAAATGGACAGAAGAAGAGAGACTAGAAAAGAAGAATAATAAAAAAAATGTGGCTCCTATAATCCTGAAGTATTTAAGAGGATGTTAAATGTGGCCAAATAGTAAAAGTAATAGTAAATTTTGACCTTCCTGATAAGTTGCTAGCTCAAATAACCCCTTACTTTAAGGATTTATTTGCTGCCAAACAGGAAATAAAGCGTGGAATCAATGTCTTTTGGGTCTAGTCAGTGTGGAGCAAGACTAGAGTTTCAGGTCATTTTTCCTTTGTAAGCACTTTCATATTCCATTTCACAAGAACATAAACCCTACAAAACCCCCTGCATAAACAGCAGCCAGGTGACCCTGAGTAGATATATATTTAAAGAACTTCCCTTTAGGACTGCTTTTGGACTTTATAGTGAATGGAAATCTTTGACATTTGGGTAGCTGATGCGGATGGAAATAGTTTGGAGACTGTTCCAACTAACAGCAAAGAGAGCAGTGCCATTTTCTGATGCTGAAAAAGGCAGATCAAGTTTTCAGTTGATCAGAAAGAAATTAAAACAGGAAAAAAAGAAAAGAAGTGGAAAAGACATTCTGGGTGACAGTATTTCCACAGCTTCCCATCTACAGGAAGGAAAGAGCAGTGACCTGAGTTTGGGGACATCGGCACATCAATACCAGATAATTTTGGCAAAAGATTACTGCACCTCACAAGTTTAAATTTGGATGGGATAAGGAGCTGCTGCTCCTGGCAACTATGTTCTCAAGAGACCCTGCAAGGAAAAACAGCAGGGGACTTTCAGGAGGAAGGGTGTGAAATAAGAATGGTTTGAGCACGACAAGACTACACACAAAATACCCAACTTTACAGTATCCTGAAGTGACTCTAAATGGATATTTTATATTAGAAAAAAAGGCACACTCCAAGTATAATTGTCATGTATGATAGAAGAAAATCTGCCTTCTGAGAGTCTTTAGAAATGGCATTACAGCATAAAACTTCATGATATGTGGTACTGAACACAATCTAAACTCTCCAGGTGGGTAAGAGCAGATGCTTTTCCACTACCCTACCATTCATCCCAGTGCATGTCTTTCTTGATTAGAGGTGATCTCTGATTAGGGTGCTGTACTAAGACACTCAGGATATGGCAGCATCTTCCAGCTGATCATCCAGATAAGAAGCATAATTCAGATATGCTCCACAAAATACCCTGTCTCTTTCCACTGATGAAAAGAAAAGTATCCTATTATGTTGTAAGTATGCAGTGGGAGTAGCTTGATGTGGGCCTAATTCAGCGT
This sequence comes from Prinia subflava, assembly GCF_021018805.1. Classification (NCBI taxonomy): domain Eukaryota; kingdom Metazoa; phylum Chordata; class Aves; order Passeriformes; family Cisticolidae; genus Prinia; species Prinia subflava. The sequence continues at coordinate 12,068,885 of NC_086255.1, read as the reverse complement.
CTTGAGCCTGGGGGCAAATCTTTGATATTACACAGATACAACTCAAAGCAAATTCAAGTGCTTGAGTTCAGCACCACAGCTTCTCTAATTTTCTTTGCATGGCCTTGTCAGAAGGCTACACCATTTCTTCCGTCTCTTGGATTCTGGTTCTGCAGATCCATTTACTTGTCTCTACTGCTCTTATGTTTGCTTTCTCCTGCTCTCCATTGCTCCCACATCCTTTCTAATCCTGACAAATAAATGAGGTTTAACCTTGATAGGTTACTTTTGTTTCTGGTGAACTCTCAGTATTCAGAATTTCAAGCTATTACACTAGATGGAAAATGTGCCCAGCATAGACTTTCCATTAAACTGTATTTAAATTGGAAGAGAATGCTGGCACCTCAACAAGTATTCCAGAATTAGATCCCAAAATACTGAGGCTAGCTAATCTTTTGGAAGAACAAAAACTCTTACTGATTTATATTTAGCAGAGAGAATGCATTTTAAAAACACAGCCTATATGAGGCCCCTTGAAGAAAACATCTTTTACATTGATTTGTAGTGCATGGAAATACTACACGGCCGTAAAATATTTGCACTCGGGCTCTGCTTTTGCTTCACTACTTTTTCTTTTTTTTGCAATATGAACTGTCATGAACTCTCAGAGAGTGGCTGCTCTGCTGACTGTGGCTCTGCAGACACAGGGCTGCCTCTGGGGCAGCAGCTTTGCTGCTCATCACAGCCGTGCCCAGTGTTGCAGGAGGGGAAGGGGAAAAGCAGCAGTGCAGGTAGCACCACGGCAGCAACACCCAATTTGTGACTGTGAGGCTTTGGTTAAAAGTGCGTGCGAGGTTTGTAGTGGTACTGTATCCTGGCACCTGTGTATGAGGGATGAAGGGCTGCTGGCCCTGATCGCAGCACTACTCTAAGTTGAATGTCTGCAATGACTGCTTGGACTTCGTTTACGTGATTATAAATTAGGAGGAATTCTGTAATGTTAGCAAAAGTGTAACATGTTCTGTGCATAGTTCTGATCTATACGAAGGAAACGAGTAACTGGAGTTACAGTAGGTGGGAGAGGTCAATGGCTTATCCCAGCTGGGCAATGTCTGGAAAAAGAGCTATGGCAAGAAGTGGGTTTGCTAATGCAGTGAGTCAGAAAAGCAAACACAACTTATAAATTCTATGTAATCTTAGAGCCAACAGTGCATCAGCTTATCTTTGAGAAGATAAGGATTATCAACAGGACAGAGCATGGAAAGTTCTGGGTTTTTTTCTTCCTTATGTCCCACCATCTGCAGCACAGACAGATCAGCCATCACCCTGGGCAAGCTGTTTCTATTCCTCTTGAAGCATGAGATATTACAAAAGGAGATGATTACCAAACTGCACATTTGCAGGAGGAGGATAAACAGAATTTTTGAAACATCCCAAGACCATAAACCTAACTAGACTTAACTTGCTTTCTTTTGTTAGAAGACATAAATATATTGTTACGTTTCTCATTAGACTGCTGACAGAGCCTATCTGATCACAGCAGAGCAGAAATGTTATAAATCAAGAGAGAAATCTTAGATTCGTGCTTCCAGAGCACGATTTTTTACTTAGATCTTCTCATTTCCTACTCACAACGTCAACCTACAATAGTAAGTTAGTAAGCCATAGTAGGAATAATAAAGATGCAGTATCACCAAAATGCAAAGAGAATAAGGTCAGAAGTACCCCCCTGCTGTCGAAAACATAATTATTACACATGCAAGTTGTTCCTGCCTGTGGATCAGAGGAGCTGCTAGAAGCTACTGTAGGGAGGAGTGGCTGCTGCTGATGCAGGGATGTCACTCCTCTTTCCATGGATTTGTCTGGAGCCCGGGAGTGCAGCTCCCAAGGCAATTCCTCCCTCCCAGCAACTTCCAGGGGGGCTGCTCTCCCCCTCTCTCCCTACCTGGCAGACGGGAGCATATGGCTGCTTACTTATGCTCTGCTGGTCTTATGTGCTTAGTGGGCTTATGGTCCCCAGGGGCTCGGAGGGATTTGCATGGGTAGAGAGCAAGGAGGGACCTGGAGAGGGTGGGCTGCATCCACGGGAAGTGCAGTGGTGCCAGAGGTGTCTGTGGTGTGTCACAAGAGTAACTGAATTTTTGGGAATGACTGACAGGAATTGAGTTAACAGTGCCTAATTAGGGACCAGGAGATGGTTAATGATTACACAGCATCATAACTGAAGAGATGAAATTTTAAAATTCATTTATAAGGGGAAGAGATTTCTTCTCAACAGCCTTATGTGCATATAGAACTATATTCACACTTTTCTTCTTGGTGTCATCTATTCTTTAACAAAGAAAAGGACCTGATCAGCCTTGGTGTTTTTTAAGTGCTTGCAGAGCCATCAGCTGGATTGCTCCTTCTGGAGATGGTGTGTGTGAGGGTTTGCCTCCCCAGCTCAGTCCTGCACTGCTGTCCTCTCCTTCTGCTTCTCCTGCATTTTGAGGGTCCTACTCACCTTCCTTCCCTCATCTGGCAGTCTTCTCTAGGCTCTGCAGAGAGACATCTTCTCATCTGTCTGTGTAATTTCAACAACAAACATTAGTTCAGCCTTATCCTTCCTTCAGTCAATTAACAGATTCACTTCTCATCTGTAGTACTTAAATCTACTTTGACCAGCCTAAACTTTTGCTCTGAGTATTTTGCCTTTTTAAAAAATAAAATGTTACAAACAACTCAGGCTTATTATAACTGAAGCAGAGCTCTTACTCTCCTGTCACTTCTCAACTCTTTTGTCTACTTTTTTCAAGCTTTACAGAAGTTGTCACACTCCTGACTCTTACTAATAGTCAGAGCCTCAGCATAGTCTTCAAGCAGGCTTTTCTAAAGCCTCACATCCAGGTTCTGACCAGGGACTCCTAAGCTGAGGTGCTCAGCTGTGATGCTAAAAAAGCCCCACTCCCAGGTCACTGCCTGGCACTCCTGCAGAGGTTGCTGGCTCTGTATGTCCTGTAGGACAGGGCATCTCTGCTCCTCAGCTACAGCACTGCAAGTGATAGAGGGCAAGTGCACATCCCAGGTGAGCAGAGGGACAGAGGAAATGCCCGTGTCTCTCAGCTCATCCTCCTAAATGCCCTCAAACACACCAATATCATGAGTCTTGCAGATCCCACTTGCATCTATCTCATCTTCAGGACACAGCCTTTCTCCTTTCCTTTCTGTTCTGAAGCTTTGAAGTCATCTCTTCTGCCCTTGACAAAGTCTTGTTATGCTCGTATTTATTACAAATTTCATCTCTTGCACCTATTGTCCTTCCCTTTGTCCTTACTGTCACTTTTTGCATCTCTTCCACTAATTTCTTTATATTTTTCTTTATGAAATGGAAAATCAGCTTTTTCACCTTGAGGGCTCCTTCCCACCACTTGTTGGTCAGGTTTGAAAGATGGATCCATTGCAGATCATCCTGCTAACAGCTCCAGCTTCTGTTGCCTAAGTTTTATAGTGGGTGGGGGAAGGCTTCTCACAGATGCTGTAAATCCACCCTTGTTGTCTTTCATAGCTCTTACTGTAGAGACAACTTAGACAACTTTGCATTTCAGGTTAAAAAAAAAAAGGAGTGGTATTATCTCCTTTCATGTGCATGTGGTTTGTCTGCACCTGCCTCTTGTCTTGTAGTTTGCAATTTAAATGGAAAATCTTACACTATGCATAAACCTACTCATTTGATACATCTTGCCACCTCTAAAATAGCACAGATGAAAATAAGTTATGTTTTGGCTTTGACTTCTTTTGGAGTCTTGGATGGGAATGCTGGTTCTGACCAGCTGGCTGAAGATCCACCTTGTAGACATTTCCCTAATTCACTGATATTTAAACCAAAATGCTCCTTAATGTGGATTTAGCACTCTAGAATTAACCCTTTGCATTTCTACCATTGAATACCCCAACACTTGCAAAGCTATAGTCTCTTCCTGTGGAGTAGCAAAGTTTTGCTTTGGTTTCTTGGTCATTTTGTCATGCACACATGAGTACTTTACTGTGGTGACAGCAATCTGACAGGGTCACTGTTATCCTACAGGCCCAGAGAGAGTTGGATATAAGACATTATTACTTATTCCCTCAAGAACAGCAACCATGTTTTTAAAGGCAGTGAAAATTTGCATTAATTTATGGTTTTCTTTCTTCTGTGCACATGCCCTGGGTCAGGCTGCTTGTGAGAAAACAAGGTTTCCAACCCCTTTCAAGTTTCCACTGGTGTTAAGCTAATGTTTATTTTTAGTAAACTGTATTTCAAATTGTGCTTTTAAGAATCCTTTTGCAGAGCCTAGCACAACAATTTCAAAATGTTTTCTCCTTCTGAGCTTTTTATTAACAAATATAAAGGATCAGTGTAACTAGTTAAGCTGTATTTCACTGATAAGTTTCAGAAGTATGGGTCCAGCTCAAGGAATGGTAAGGATTACAAGTATTCATCTCAGCTGATTTTTTTTCTCCCTGTGCTGCTGCTAACTAACCAGGCTTGGAAAGGCTGTGTGGATACTCCTTCAGGGGCAGGCCTTTTCTGCTGCACTGTGTGAGTGTCCCCTGTCCCCACACCCACACATGGTTTCCTTTTCTTCCTTCTCAAAATCTTCCCCTTTAAGTGCTTATCCAGTAAGGCCAGCTGCCAGATAAGGCGCTGTCAGCCTCTTTTGATAGGTAATAATTCTGAAACACTCTTCTCCATTCATAGTGGGGTAGTCCTGCATGCTTGTTTCACTTTTGCTTGCCTGCAGCACAGGTACCTCTGTCCCCACCCCAGACCCTTCCTCCTCCCCAGGCAGACAAGGATATGTCATTTCCATTTGCTGCTGCATGTCAGTCTTTGGGCTCTGTTTTAAAGTCTTCGTTTTTGTTTCTTTCAATTCAGAATGATACTTACTTCACATACTGTAAGAAGCTTATCTTTAATTCCTTGCGGTCAGTTTTCAGTCTGAAATGATTTTTTACAGTATTGTCATAAGTGCCTATTGAAGTATTTTACACTGGCAAAAATGTATTTTAAAAAAATCAGACATTTCTTGCAGCATTTAAGAAATTCCAAGCCTTTAAGGTTATGCCTAATGTTTGCAGAGCATGAACACTTCTGGTGAAAACCCTTAACAGGCTTTGAGCTGCATTATCCTAGGCTGAGAGCTCCCAGTGTTGCCTTGTGTGCAGTGTGTTGTGTACAGGATGTTGTTCAGGCCTTGAGATCCAGGAGACCAGGGACATCTAATGCACAGGGAAGGAGGAGTGTGCCACCTTTGGAGAGATACTCTGCTTTACCAAACAGCTCCAAAAAGGATACATTGAGGAGTGGGACACTGAAGGCAGAGCGATTCAGCTGCGTTATGGTGTGGTCATGTTAGCATCTCCTTCACCTTGGCTCACTTAAAGGTTTCAGAAGATCCAGTTCATGGCCTTGTGGCTCAGGGGAGTGAGTGGTACTTTACCACTTTTGCTATGCTCTTGGCAGGGTTTATGGTATTGTGGGGAGGTTGTGTTGAGGGTTCAAATGCACTGCTGGGTGAAATAGTTCAAACAGCATCTATAACCAGGCATGAATGGAGAAATGAAGTCAAACCTCAGGAGTGAGCAGCTGCTGTTCCTTGTGATCCCCAACATGGAAGCTGGAAAGCTGTACAGGGTTCCACAGTGCACCTCTGAGTTTGCAGCCCTTCAACACAGAGCCTGCTTTCAGACAGGCATAATCTTGCTCTTGTGACTTTTGTCACAAGATAGCAGTTTCAAAGGGGACACAGTAGAGAACACACCTGGTTTCCAAAAATCTAGTGATACTGGAAGGGATTCAACCTCCTGTTCTTTGGGGCATGGAACAGTCTTTAAACACATTTTAGGCAGTACCCTGAGAAGATTCTGTCTGTGGGCCTGCAGCAGCTTGTATTGTCTTCTGGCCACCCAGTCTTGTCTGTGAGGAAAACCAGGGTGCACCACCCCAGGTCAGCAGTGACCTTTCCAAAGGGAAAAGGTCAGGCTCACGTGAGCTCCTGCATCCTGACCTTCCCCTGTCAAGCTCCCCTTTCGTGCAGTCTGTTCTTCCCAAAGGTTTCCCTCCGTGACCTGCCTGCTCAGGTTAATCTCTCATTTTCCTCAGTACTTTGTACCTTATTTCTCCTTCTCCACAGTGAGGAACAAGAGAAGGAAGTTGACATATTACACGTCACTTTTAGCATCAAAAACCCCCACTTGATTCATCTCTCCCATAAAGCGTTAATGAAAGTGTTTAAAGGTAACAGCCCTGCTGTATGACCCACCTGCTCTGTTCTGAAGGAACAGTGCTGTAGCTTAAAATGGGAGGAAAAAAACCCAGCAAGGAGATGAGAAGGCCAGGGTGACAGCTGCTGAAGTTGAATCATAATGTTCTCATCAGAAGCCAGCATTTTAGGTGCTGCTCATAGTTAATCACACTCAACCTGAGGATGTGCTGTTACAGCTTTGTGTAGCTGCAAGCTAAGACTACCCAAGAGGCTGGAAGGAAGAGAGTCTGGACATTTTATTGCAAAACCAGGAGTTATATGAGAGGTGTAAGCATTATTTTATAGTAGCTGTAGAAAGACAGCAGTAAGCAATTAATTTGTGTGAAGAATATAGATAATTAGTTTCTATAGTTTGCGTGTTTGAAGAGTAGTGTTTAGTCATGCATCTCTACAGCACAAACTGGCATATTCTTAAGATCATGTTTGATTTTGTAACGTCCTTCAGTCTGTCACATAATAGTCCTGTATTCTGTTGGTACTCTGTTTCCAAATTTAGGAGTATTTCCTCCCAAACATATGTGCATGATGTAGTGTGTATGTGCACAACAAAGAAAAGGAAGCAGATGACTTGTGTTCAGTAGAGTGGTTGTTTTGAGCTGGAACTGCTGCAGGCTCCCCGTTGGAAAGAAATGTGCCTGTCCATTCGTTCAGGAGCAAAGCTGCTGTCATGACTGTACTGATCCTGTGTCCAGTCTTTCTGTGGAGTCTTGAGTGGAGAAAGACACAATCTCCTCCATCCTTCCCAGCCTGTCTCACCTTTCCTCACTGTAATGATAATGTGCTGATCAGTGCCTTCGTGGCATGTGGGATCTCAGCTGAAGTTCTTATCAGTGGAAAAGAGAGGACACTGGGTGGGAGTTGGTGGAAAGGTCCAGGTGTGTTACTGCTGAGTGGTGTTTGAGTATAAATTAGCAATGTGTGTGCCTGATCTGGTACATGGCATGGGTTGATAGGACATGCAGAATCACATGGAGGCAAAGATCAGTGGAGTTGCTGTTGCAAAGGAGATGTGAGAGAAATGGTTGAGTAAAGTCCTCTGGAGTGTAAGAGATTGTTCCCTAGGTGTGACAACTTTGATACAGCAACTTCACAAGGGCTTTGTTCCAGTTTTAGAACCAGTTCTTGTGTTTTCTCCTGGTCTGTGGCCTCAAGGTGATTTCAGTGGCCTGTGATTTCAGTGCTGAGGTGCAGTCTTAATGTCATGCTCTGTACTGTCAGATTGTCCAGACAGGAATCTTGAGTATCCTTGTGGTCTTTTATTGCTGAAGATGCTCTGAAATCCCTCAGTGGTTTACAAGTTAAGGATATGGCTAAATTTTTTTGTTTTAGCTATACTTTCTATCTAAAGTACCCTGGCTTGCTATTTTTTTTTTTGGTGCATTGAAAATTTCCATGTTACTCACAGCAGATTTGAACCCCTTTTTCCCCATTCTGCTTTCAGATTCCATTGGTGGGTCATTTTCGACTTCCTCCCACCGATGCCACCACAAGCAGAAGCACTGTCTCCCCATCCCACAATGTGGAACTCTGCCCATCAGCCCTCTGCTTTTCCATCCTCACACGAAGGGATCCCAGATCATCATGGACACAACACAGAAGGCAGTGAAGCGCCAGGCTAGCTTCTGCAATGCCATTACCTTCAGCAACAGGCCCATTGTTATTTATGAACAAGTCAGGCTTAAGGTGAGTAAATTATACCTTCCTTTTTTGGCATAGGAGCAGTTGGGAATGAATGCTTTGGTGTCCCAGGCTTTGGTGCTTGCAGCTGATCTTTGGTCCTTCCTTGAAAAGCATGGAAGTCTGATCTTGGCCTTAAAGATCTGCAGTCTTCATTGGTACTTCTGCTTTTGTCACTGTGGTTCTTGGAGCCTTAGGTACAGACTGCTGTAGAAACTGAGAACAAAAGGGAAATCCACCTTCCAAAAATACTTACATTGATGTTAGACAAGTACAAGAGATTAAATTGAGATCACTTGGAAAGCTAGGAGATAAGAGGCCAAAAAGGACCTAGAAGGGAAGGTTCTTGATCACATGCTTGGCAGGAAAAACAAAAGAGTTTGGAGGAGAGGATGAAAGGAGCAGTCAGTTGCTGTCTAAGAAAAGGACCTTTCTGTCAGTCTGCTGACTTCTTTGTTGAATCAGTCACCTGATAGCATTAAGACCAGAGGAGAGAATATTGCAGGGATCACTTTTTCTCACTGGCACAGGCTGATTTCAATTCCTTTGTGTCTGTGGTAGCCTGGAGGGTAGAGTTTGTACCCCTGGTACCATTCTATCCTGCAGCTGGCAAGGGAAATCCAGCTCCTCTAAAACAACATACTTCCACTAACACCAGGACCCACTTTCTGATGAAGAAACTCTTCCATGTCCTTAGGAACTGAAGCACTTTTCAGATTATCAGCACCTTAAGGAGCTTGAGACCCTTGAAACTTCATTCACAGATACTTTCCCATCCATATGCCCTCTTTATGAGACTGCGTTTTTCTGTTCATAGCTGATTTCACGCCTTTATTGGCACAAAACAGGTCATCTTCTTTGGCACTTTAGTTCATGGCACACATGAATGATCTGACTGCAAATCCTTCATTTGTGCAGAAGGAGTTTTCCAGAAGGTTTGTCAGCATATAGATACCTAGTTTGAATGATCTTGCTGTTGCTCATTTCTAGAGGTCCTGGAGTGCTGAGTCCTACAGCAGCACGTCAGCCTTTCCTGCCTCTTCCCTCACAGCCAGAAAAGCAGCAAGGAATGAGGGACATGCTTCTTTTTGGAAATATATGGAGATTTCAGGCTCAGGCCCAGAGATAGAAAATCCCCACTACAGGTTTGTTATGCTTCCTATGGAGCTCTTACTGCTTTTATCCAGGCTGGAAGCCCAGCAGGAATCTCTCACATTGCCTATAGAGATTTTTCCCATGTTGGCCAGCAGTTTGGACAAGCAACTGCAAGAAATAATCTGTGAGGAGATGAAAGCAGCATTTCATTTTTGAAGACACCATCAAATATTTGAGTGGATTTAGTGGTTTAGGCAAAGGTTCTGCATTATTTCTTCCTCATTCTGAAACAAGGTAGCTATCTCTGGAAATTCACTCTTGTTTATCTCTGTGTATTTGGGGATTTTAGCTTGCATAACGTATGTGAAGGATATGCATGCAAATCTGCACAAGAGATTTATGAGCAGAGCTCTTGCTGACTCCAATGGGAAGGTCTCATGGGAGTAATCAATAAGCTTTAGCAGAACTTGTGCTCTAGGGAGGGATGAAATGGGAAACCATCCTTGCTTTTGTATGATACGTCCATCCTGTAAGTGCCTTGCTATTGTTTGTGCTTGTGGAAAACAGCATCTTAGACCTTCTTACCAGCCACAGACTAACCATGACTCAGTCATTCAGGTCCTGTAAGATCTAGACTTCCTCTGGAAAACAGGACAGAATTAAGGAGATTTCATTCTGTTTCTTAGCTATTAACTCTCAGGTTTTATTCTGACATTATTTTGCAGCTCTGGGAATATGGAGATATGGCTGTCAAGCAGCCTCAGAGACAAATGCTCCAGTATGGTTTCTTCCCTGTAATTTGGGGCATTGCTAGGAAGCATATTTCTCAAAGATGGCATACGGCAGTAAAGATCAAGAGCCTGGATGTGTGAAAGCAGCAATGGTTTAGCAGTTTGGATGTTGATTCTGTATTTTCCTTCCCTTCTGGTACCCAGTGGACCTCCCAAGCTTTTCTGCTAGCAGTGGCTGCTGAAAAGAGAATTTGGTCCATCATTAACTGTTGCCTTTTTTAGCAAAACTGTGTACCCTTTGTCCAGCTGTGTCTAATTCTTGGCAGGCTTTATACTTGATTTTAATTTGGATATTAGTTTGCCTGTGGTCAGACTGTATTGAGAACTGTTTATAGGTGCTGATTAATACATGGAACATGTGCAGCCCCAATTACCATATGAATATTTACTTCATGCTGCCTGTGATTGCTGTGAAGTATTGGCAAGAGACTGAATTGTACAAATGACAATGAGGCCATATTTATCTTAGGCCCAAAAGCTTTTAGAGCTTGCAGTAAATTTGCTGCAAAAAATAACCCAGGCTTCTTCTTGGAGTGTGTGTATTATGTTTCCCTATTTTGTCATGTGCACACCCTGTTAACCCCACTTCTACTGGGGACATGTGTGATGCCATCCCACCCTGGCCAGGTATATAAAATAGCAAATCTACTTCAGTCCTTTTTAGTGTCATCCCAGTGTCCACCCTGCAAGCAGGGGCTTCCCATGGCTCCTGGGACTGAGGTCAGTGCTCAAGTGTTTCATGTAAACAGTTTAGGTGCCTGGGTGGACTGAGTAGGGATAAAGAGCAGCACTCCCTTAACTGAAAAATTGTCTGCTGATAACTTTTTTCTAAGCTCTGAGTTATTTTATCTGATACTTTACTTATAAAATAGAAATCTCTAGGCTTTGAACAATGTCTTTGTGATTATTGTGACTCCAAGGGCACATGTTCCAGATTTGCCGTGGAGAGGAATATGTAAAAGAAAAACACAGTATTTACAAATTAGATTAGCAGGGTATTCAGAACTCCAGAGAAGACATCTTGTAGAATTCCTTTGTGAAAATTCTATGCATCCAAGCTGGGACACGTGGGGCTGCTGCCAGGCTTCTGAGAACAAAGTCCTGCAGTCCTGGACAGTTCAGTCTCTGTCACTGCCATTCATCTGAGCCATTAAAGCTTTGGCAGAACATGAAATTACAGAAAGGCAATAAATTTTGTGTGATGTCTGGTAGGTGGTAGCTGTGTATGTACCTATCCATGTTTCTGCTCTTGTCCTGTGGCCAGCAGTGGAATTGCTTGAGGCTGCCGAGGCACTGATGGAAGATGATGATCTCTTGTGTTTGCTGCAGGTTCAAAGTGTGAACAGATACAGTGATTGTGTGTCGACTGGCATGCAGGAACTGTCTTGGCCCCACATCAGGGTTGGACCCAGCATCCTTAGGTCTTTCTTGTCATAGTCTGGATGCTGACAGGCTGAGCCCCTTTGAGGGGAACAATTCCTAACAGGTTCCTATTCAAACAATAAAATGAGAGGAAAAACTTCATCAAGGACATCATCTGAGGACCCTACTAACTCTGGAAGACTCTTTGCTTCCATGGGAAGAAAAAAAGACCTTATAACTAGGTAGTTATTTCAATGGGCTGCATGTGTTTAGGTCCTGCTGCCTGCTTCCCACAGATCCCCTACTGCCAGGGCTCAGTTCTTGTGAGTACAAGTTGATGACTTGTGAGCAGAAGCTGATGACTGTGATCCTTTGTCCTGCTGTTTGTCAGGTGCAGAAGGATGGGTATGACACATGAGCCATTCCAAAAACCACAGCAGATGTTCCTGACCCCAGACACACTGAGTAATTGCATAGTGACAAGTTAGGGAGTAGTTATGCACAACGTATTTCGCAAAACACCATTCACAGCTGAAATAAGTAGGTTTTCCCAATCATAAGAGAACATCTATTGTTGCTTCAAAATTTTGTATTTAATGAAGTCAAATACTCTATATTGTGCTTTCCCACACACAAGTTCTCTGCTGCAAGGCTATGATTTCAGTGTGTCATCCAGTGTGACAAGTTAAACAAGGGAAAGACTGTCTTTTACTTGCCTGAGCAACCCAGAAAAGCCTGTGGTGGTAACTGATTCTGGAGCTTTTCTCTCAGGTCATGAGAGATCCCATCATCTGAGCACCACGTGGGAAGAGCTCTGCTGAGATAAAAGGTCTTGTCACCATTTTTGGCACATTTTATGGGAGGGTTATTCTTAGGCCGAAAGGAATTACCCTAGAAATAAAAATGAATCATCATGCAGCTGTAATTAAATTTCACCTATCCACATAGATTTAATTTGATTTATTTGGTTTTAAATATGGACATTGTATCCTAAATGTGCAGTAGCATTGCTGTGTGCAGCTGAAAAAGCTACAGCAGTGTTTGTTGGGTAAAATCCTAATTCGGGTGGGGCTGTCTGCACGCTGGCCACTAGTGTTTGATGCATAAAGCCTGTAGTGTGTAAGTTGATGTTCAGGTGCCCAGTGCTGTCATTGCTGCTGTTGCCTTTGCAGATCACTAAAAAGCAGTGTTGCTGGAGTGGGGCTCTTCGACTCGGCTTTACTTCCAAGGACCCGTCGAGGATTAACCCCGACACTCTGCCTAAGTATGCGTGCCCTGACTTGGTTTCCCAAAGCGGGTTTTGGGCCAAGGCTCTGCCGGAAGAGTTTGCCAATGAGGGGAACATCATAGCCTTCTGGGTGGACAAGAAGGGACGGGTTTTCTACCGGGTGAACGACTCTGCTGCGATGCTCTTCTTCAGCGGCGTGAGGACGGCAGAGCCCCTCTGGGCCCTGATCGATGTCTATGGGCTCACCCGTGGAGTGCAGCTCTTAGGTGAGTACCTGGGTCCAAGCACAGAGCTGATGCTAAGCCAGCCCTGACAAAGGGCCAGCCTGACACTGCCTGTCCCCTCTTTGTGCTGGGACAAGGACAGGGCATCCTGTCCTGTGCTGTCCTTCCTCCCCAGGGCATCTCAGGACCTCAGCCTGGGTTGGTGGATGTTTGAAACTTAGCTTGTAAATATAACATCAATGGGAGGTGGGAAACAGCTTCTACAAGGTAGCACTAGAAGCCATCTCTAAGTGAGTGGATTTCTGCTCAGAGGTGTAGTTCTATCAGAGAATAGCCTGGAGAGTGTCATATACCTTGTAAGACTTTATTTTTAATCATCTTGTCCTTTCCTTGTGCCAAAATGGGGAGGTGCATTTTATGTACTACGGTTAAATCCTTCCTGGATGGCACTGTTATGATTTTCTGTCAGGTTTAACCGACAGATTTGAAACATGACTATCTTCCGAATTACCTGAGAGAATCTGTGGCTAGTTTTTTCCAGGATGTTGCTTCTACAGAGGAGTTTGATTTGTCCTCTGGAGCCTGAAGGTTGCATATACAGTTGGGGTTGGAGGTTGAGGAGTGCTGAGTGCCTGTGTCTTCTGCCATCCTTAGGTGACATGAAGATGGTTTGGCATTTGTGAGGACTCAGTCCAAGATGTGCAGGCTGTCAAGGTTTGGGCTATTTGAGTTTATACGTTTTAAAAAAACTGAAAAGAATCTCTGAGGACTGAAGGGCAGCAAGGTTGCTGGGGGACCAGGAGTCAGCACACAGCCTTAGAGTTGGCTTTGCATTGTCACTGGGAGGCAAATTGCAGAACTTCTCCATGTAACAGTAGTTTCATGGGTCTTCTTTTCACCATGGAAAAGGTTAGATGGTACTTCAGGAGCTGAAGTTCCTTCTGAAGATGAGATGAGCTGAGGCTGAGAGAGATCCTGGCTTTTTCCTGCCATGCAGCCTGTTAATTTCTGTTAAAGAGACAGCTTCATGCTGTATATCAAAAACTTCAATTAAACTTCTTTCTGACAGATCTGCCTCCTTTCTGCAGTCTGTGCTGTATTAAAAAAATATGGTGGCAGGACTACCCATAGCAATCAACACAGCAAGGAAGAGAGATGTGTGTTCAGGAGATGAAGAAATGAGACTGACCTTGTTGCAAAAACTCCTGGTCCAAGATTGCACAAGGCAGAGGAATGGAAGACTTTCTCAGCAGCTTTTTCTTTTTTTAGGTGCAGAAAGATTTATCTTTTGTTGTGAATCAGCTTGAATCAGAGCCACTAGGCAACTGTTCATAGGCCAAGGTGGTGATATTTGAACTGGGATGGAGAATTTGGGCAAATGTCATGCCAAGAGTTCAGTTAGGAAGAGCTTACAAATGACTCCAAGTCCTACGGGTGTTCTTGTGAGATTTGGCTCCTCAGGACTACTCTGCCTGATTAATGAGGGTCTGTAACTCTGGATTATGTGTTTCCTTTCAAAACACCCGAAAAATCATTTCCTATCCGTCATCTGCCCCTGCACTGTCCTAGCATCTTCCACATCTCCTTGCACAAGGAAAATGTGACTTCTGCCAGCCACTGACTTACCTCTAGTCCAAGAGACTCCTGACTCTTTGGTGGGTATGAAGTCCCTGAATGAAGCAAGCAGCTTCTGAGTTTACACAGTTGGCGTGGAGCTCAGAAATGTATTTATAGCTTGTTCCAGCAGCCTTCAGCAGGCTTTAAGCCTGAAACTGTGCTGAAACGGCTTCCACCCTAGTCTTCTCCATTTCCATTCATTATTAAACAGCACTAAAAGTCAGAGAAGGGAAATCATCAGCTGTGTTGCCCCTGGATCCTATAGACATTCCCGTTACTATGCTCTGCATGCCTGCTCTAGTGTAGCAGACCACACACATAGCACAGGACAACTTGCCAAAAACTCCCAGGACTTGACAAATGAATTTCATAGCTTAGCTTCAAACATATGGTCGAATTCAGCCTGGTATGGCATGCAGGGCATCTGATGGAGGCTGGGGATGCTGGAGCAGTATGTTGAACAGAAGAGCCTAGCATTTCAGATTCCAGTTCAGTGATTTATTGCCCCTGAACTCCAAACGTGTTCCTTGTTCTTAAGTCTGACTATTTTCTCAATAAGATTACAGGGTCAAACTGCACCTCTGCACAGTCTCCATTTGCTTTTATGTGTAAGAATCTGACCAAAAATTTTACCATTTCTGGCATCTTTCTGTTTATTGCAGAATTACTCCCTCCGCACTCCCAGTAATGTAACTTCACTTCCAAAATGAGACTTGCCAGAGGAAAGACCTGTAGCAGTAAGTCTTGTGTCACTGCAAGATCCAAGCTCTGCAGGGAAATGGACAATGTGCATTTATGTTCCCAGAAGTGACAACATCCAAAACTGCACATTTTTATTTTGCTTACCTGCATTACACTGGCAAATCACTTCCAGCCCAAATAAGGAACTCAGTAAAACAGGGTAATGACTAAGGCTAGGGACACTGTTCCTGTCTTACATATCTTATAAAGAAAGATTTGAATGAAGGGAGACCCAAAGCCTGTGAGAGTTCAATGACTTGCCAGAGCAAAAAGTATCATCTGCCATCAGCCTTGTTACCCAGCTCAGTCCTGCATCTCTCTCTAGCTGCATCACAGGCATTGCACAACATTCTGGCATCACTAAAAAACAGCTGGTTTGTACCCTAATTTTTAATTTCCTTCTGCTTATGGCTCTACCCACAGCATCAGCCTTGCTGACAATTACCCATGTGTCAGCACTGCTGTCACTACACAGGTGTATGTGGCTGTCACAGATGTTCCTGGGTCTGACTGTCCTTGCTGTGTGCTCAAAGGCAGAGCCCTCTAAGCAGCTTCTTTGCCAGCTGGATTTTGAAATGAACCAGGTGAAAAAGGCTTGCACAGTCCACTGCACTGGAGCCAAGGGGGTTGGAACTGGGCTGGGACCATGGTTTGCCTGTCACTGCTGGAGTGATTCAAAAGGAGGGCCTGGTTTAAATCCACCTTGAGGTGGCTTCAGCAATGAGGTTCACAGTGTGCTGACTGTCACAGGTGAGAGGCTGCTCCTTGCTCTCCTCTACCCACGTTACAGAGATGAAAAGGCTTAAATTCACCCAGGAATCTCATCTCCTCTGACCACAGGGTCTCAGCTGGTTTTCTGCTACAATGCAGAGGGGTCTGTGGCAATGGAGTGCATGCATATTCTGTGTTTTAGGGCATGAGTTTCAGTGTAGGTGCAGGCTTACATGACCTGTAAACATGCCCTTATACAGTGACTCTCCTGCTGACATGCTCAACTTGCAGGCAGGATGGTTTACAGCTCTGCTTTCCTTTTTGGGCAGCTAGTTTTGCACAAGTGCACTTTTACATTCCAGGATAATTTAAAGTAATATTTACTAAAAATGTGGCTTGTCCTTATGTTATCACTTCAACATACACACATGCTCATTCACACGTTTAAAAAGAGTCCGAGTAAAATGGAATATAAGCAATCTGCTGCCTTGCTGCTATAATAAAGCATCCAAAAAAGAAAGCAAAGGCCCAGCTGTTTAAATTCTGTAGTCTTCAAAGCCATGGAGGAAGGGTGGCAGCTCATGGGAACCAAGTTGTTGTCTCATACTAACCTGCTTCTTTCAAGCACTGGGCTTGAGCCTGGCATGAACACTTTCCATGGGTTTACTGCAGGACAGCAAGGTTGGCAACTTCCCTCAGTGCCATGTGCATGATGAGTGTTCTCAGCATTTTACTCTACCTTTGGGGGATTACAGGTTTGCCTCTTCTATAAGGTGCCTTTTTGCAAATCACAACTTTTGAAAATCCCCCTGTTTTTGGGCAGTGACATTGCAGCACAGCATTGCAGAATGGTTAAGATGGGAAAGGCCCTAGGAAGATCATCTAGTCCTACCACCTAGTGTCTTTTCTTTAAAGCACAATTGCAGGTGCTCTAAAAGTACAGAAAACCAGCTGCAAAACAGTTTTGATTCCAGCATACCTCACTACTCATCCTGTGTTTTCAGTGGGGTAATGTGAGGTACAGTCTGCTCATTTTCTTGGGTCCCATTCTTTGCTAGTATCAGAAACCCCTTTACTGTTTATTACTCTGTTCACACTCTTCTCCCATTCATCAGTATTTTCATTCATGCAGTGTTTCAGAACATTCTTGGTCTTTTACCAGAACAGGCTTTGAAAATCAAGGATAATTTTATTTAGATTGGCACACTGAGAGGCACCTGTTAAAAGCTAAGTCTCACCACATCTTGTAAACATAAAATATGTGAAAAACTAGTAAGACCTTGCAAGATTGAAAAAATTTAAATGCATGTGTATTGAATGTACATATTAGATTTACCTGAAGTAGAAAGACATATAGTGTAAATATATATTTCAGTCATAAATATATGTACAGATCCTAGGAGAATAAAATGGAAGTTCTATAAATTGTATTAGATATTTGAGAAATCTTTTCTTTCACCAGATCCTCTTCCTAGCTTCTTATTGTTTGATGTTTGCAAAGTTTTTAAGTCAAAATGTGAACTGATCCTGGATGGAAATGTGCCCATCTTATGCCCCAAGCTGGTGCCTCTTTGACAAGGAAGTTGTACATTTTGTAGAGAAAGAAATGTTTTTTTTTCTTCATGCCTGTCAGTTCTTACATAGTTTGAATCTCTAGCTCCTGGCCACCTTTAGAAGAAACATTAAATAAGCCTCAAATAAGATAGATTTATGGGAAAATTTCAGGTGTTAATGGTATAAGACTGATGATAAATCTAATTTATTGCGTGCATCTGCAGTTCTACTGTGTGGTTATTACTATTTTATTTTCCAAGTGCAAAGCTTATTTTCCATTGCCCAGGGGAATCCATGTTGTTGCTATTCTGACGTGCAAATAAGCAGACTGATGTGCTGGGAGTGCTTTGCACTAAACAAAATTGGATAATCAGATATGACTGCAGTGTATTTTTATAGGGTATTGTTGAAAGTGGAAGCTATAAACAATTAATCCTTTTTGTGGAAGTCTGTGACTATCTGATGGAAAAGCATAATAAGTGCTTAAACAGAGTCCTACTTAATGAAGGCAAGATACACAAGACCTGCAACCAGTCAGTTGTCCTTGTTTTTCCCCATCTCCTAAGGGGAGAGAGAATTTAAATTGCTCATAAAGTTTTATTGTCTGTAGCTGTTGTCTCTATGGCAGCTGCAGGAAGCTCTCTAACACAGCTGAAAATGTGAAAACAGTTTAATAAATAGCTCATTTCTTTCCATTTTAATTAATCCCTGCTTTGCCTTAGCACCTTTGGAGGGAAGTGTTTTTCCAGATGCAATAGGCACCCAAAAGTTAGCCCAAGGATCGAGGCAGCATCTTGTGCTTGAGGGTTTGTCTGTCCTCCAGCTCTGCCTGTCTAGGTTGTGACAATGAGGCTGCACTTTCAAGCCAGAGCTCCTCTTGGCTGTGTGAATGCAGTGGGGTTTTTTTCTCTTTGTGTTTGACTGTCAGCAGTGCAGACTTTGTGCCCACGAGCTGGGGAAGGCAGCGTGTGCCTGCTGTCATGGTCAGCACAGGACATTTGGGCTGAGCAGCAAATGGCAAACACCAAACAAGTCAGAACAGGCAGATGCCAAGTGAAATAAGGTGTCTGAGGGATCAGCATTTCAGGCTTCACCAGGTCTGGGTGAGGTGTTGAATTACGAAGTTGCACAGAGCTTCTGCAGGTTACTGATATTTCCTCAGCGTTGCATGTCGGAAAACCTGTTGCTTTCACCTGAAGCACCTTTGCCTTACCAAGAACTCTTGGAGAGAAAGGCATTGCCACAGGTGCACACAAAGGACAAAATCTGATAATGTGCTATAGGGCACTTTATATCCACTAAATGTCCACATCAGCATCAGGAGAGCCTGCAAAGGTACCTGTGTAGGAAGAAATTTAAAAGGGATTAGTCTGACTTTTATTGCCCAGGCTGGGAAAAATGGAGGCTGCTACAGGACAAAACAACCAGTGGAAAAATACATTCTGTGCTATGAAGTTTCTTTAGTTCTGGTAAGCTGAAATATTGTTCCTAACACAGGCAAGAAGGGCCACTTTACCCATAAAAACCCAAGGAAACATGAAAACTCTGACAGTTGTAAGTGGTGTTTATGCTATGGGTATGTTGTAGTTCAGATGCTGACACTGCAATGATAGGCCCCTGTGCTAAAGTGGAGCCTTTACATTAAATATCTGCTGTGATGATTGATTTGGCTGTTGCTCTAAGGAGGTAAATGTTGCTGGTTTACACTAAGAAGTTTATCTTGCCTTTGCTATGTGTTGGAAGTTTGGCCAGTAGAGTCTGGAAACAGTGGTTCCAGTTAAAAAACTTTTGACTTTATTTTACTTCTACTAGAGTTGTAAACTTCTTGAATAATTGTATGTATACTAAATTTATTACACAGCTATAGTTAGTTACAGACATTTCTAGCATGGACAGGACCTTAGAGAATAATAATCTACCACTAATGGAGCATTGTATTCTTTTGAGAGACATTTCAAAGAATTCCTTATGTTAGCAAAGATTTTAGCTTTCTGATTTAAACCATTAGGATATTTATGCTGCCTTTTTTTTTAATGCACTTTATTAACTGATACTTAGTGCCACATATAATTGCATTTTACTTAGTTTGTCTAATATAGTTCCTTTTCAAAAATCTATAAGCAATAGGTGTCTTTTTAAAAAAGGGAGAGAGAATATGCTGGGAAAGGAAATTAATCTTTGCAGCTTTCTTAATACCTTTCTCAATTCAGCCAAATAATTTAAACTGTTCAGACCTTGGGCTGTAATGCTGAAAGCTAATTCCTCTTCATTCATAAAGCTATAGCTTGACAAAGAGCGTGCATTTGGAGCTGGGGATAAGTTTTGGATGTGAATTGAGTGCTCTGTTAAAAGTAAACTTATTGTGCTAATCTTGCAGTTCAAGCTATTGCAGCTGTTCCAGGTGTGGAGGCCCTTTCCCCTAAGCCTGTATGACAGATGACAGCTAAACACTGCTAGAATAATAAAACTAAACACTGTCTCTGTGCAGTAAGTCTCTGCTGGCCTGAGATAGCACTTTGTCATTTCAATGTCTAATTGGCCTCACAGCTGCTGAATATGCAATTTACCATACAGAGGATGTGAATTTGTTACCCCTGTAGGTGTCTGGGCTATTAAAAAAGTTTGACACCTTTAATAAAATAAAATTGGGGTTTCCATCCATATCAGCAACAGAGCTAAAAGTGAGGTTGCTCTGTAGTCCAGTCTCCTTCTTTCTTTTTTTTTTCCCCGAGCTGCATAAGCTGAACTGTTGTTGTTGAGCTCAGCACAGAAGTCCTTACCTACAGCCCAACTTTGCTCTCACTTTTGCCAGCCTAAACTTGTAGCTGCCTGTGGAGTCACTATGAGTTTACACTGTGAGCAGAGTCTAGCCCTGGGTTTTTGCTCGCTCATCCCTTATTTTTGGCCAAACACTGAGCAGCAGAAGCTTCTCCAGACCTTGTCTGGCTTATCCTGAAGAAAACAAAACATGTTGACTGTGCTGATTCTTGAAGCTGTGCTGATTCAAGCCAGAACTTCTCCTTCACAGAATCATAGAATGGCTTGGGTTTGAGGGGACCTTAAAGTTCTAATCCCACTGGCATGGGCAGGGATGCTGTTCACTAGATCATCTTTAGTCATACTGAGCTATTACTTCTCTTCTGAAGGTTTTCTACATGTGTTGAATCCAGTCCCAGTTTTGGTGCAGATGTTACATCAGCTTTGCTTGAGATGCAGCTGATCCTGCAAGGTGCTGTGTTCAGTGAGAGCCTGGACTCTTCTCTCCTACTCAGACATTTAGGAAAATCTCAATCTTGCATTCTTCCATGATGCTCTCTTAATTGTATTTTCATAAATGTGTTCTTCTGACAATAATTTTTACATGTTTCATCTCAGCTGTGGCTTTTGGTGAAAATATCATACCCTGTACTGACATGCACTAGGTAAGAGCAGCCTCCTGTTTTCTTGGAAATTATAGCAGGGTAGTGTTGGCAGAACTTTGTGAAATTTATACAAAGCATTCCATGTCTATTGGCTAGAACAGAATGTCCAATTGCAAGTTTTGATTCTCTGACATTAGCATCCTTTTGATGTAAAATGCCTTTACAATATTTTTTTTTTTTACATTCCATTCCATCTTCTCATATTAGATCTAGAAATTAAAATAATTTGGGATTGGTAAATTTTTGGTCTGTAGCTAGGGATGGAAAATTGATAAAACAGATTGCTAGCCACTGACTATGCATTTAAGAAGATGAAAATCTCTTGTGATGCATCTGGCTACCAGTGTGACTGTTCACAGATGATTAATTCTCTTCAGGAAAAAAAATGTTTAATTGCTCTATCTTTTTAAGAGGATAAAGACCACTCCAGGGAAAAAGCCTTTCAAATCCAATAATCCTATTCCAGTGCTGATGCTGTGCCAATAAATACTGCACTGCTTGCAAGGAAAGATCTGAAGCTTCTAAAATCTTTTATGCAGAGTGTTCCCTCTTTGCCTGGCCAAGGCCAGAGCATCCCAGCACCTCTGAGCCCCGTGGGTGTTCACTTGAACCAGGAGACTGGTGACAATTTGTTCAATATGTTTCTGAAGGTGTTTGCATTTCCTCCTCATTCTGCAGTGGTGTTTCCCTGGTTGGTTTTTGTTGCTGTCTCTGTTTGTAGGCAGCAGCCATCACTCTCCTGAGCCCTTCCCAGGCATCAGCACTTTGTTACCCCAGCATGGCTTGTGTGAAGGCATCTTTTTAACACAAACACTGAGCTTTTTGCTTTCTGCCCGTTTGTAGCCCTGTCTGTTTAGATAGATCTGATTCCATGTTTCCATGCACTGGAATGTGTATGCTCATCTCAGAAGTGAGCCTTGACACTGCCTACATTTGTCAAAATGCATTTTTATTGCCTCATTCCTGACATGGTGGAGTCTTAGGATCTTGTCTATAACACCCCTTGGCCAGGTGGATGGAAATTGCCTCGTTGCCTCATGCCTCAAAGCTAGAAATAGTTGGAAAGAAAACTGAACTAATGAGAATTTCACTGTGGAGCTGCAGGGACACATAATTTCAACTCAGCCTAATAGTGCACTCAAGAGAAATACATAAATGATTTGATTTTGAGTCATAATCATTATTATGACTATTTTTATGATAATGCTAGTGCTAGCATTTCTAGTGCTTCAGTTTTGGGCATGGTACCTAAAAGATTAGTGGTCTTTAAAAAAAACCCAAACAAACAGACAAGATATGAAAAGGCAAAGTAACAATCTGATGTTGAGGCAGAGGGTGCTTTATGTTGGCAGGCTGAAGGATGAAAACTGGTGGAGAGAAAATTCAGTGGGAAGTAGAATACTATATATTTAAAGGTGTGTAGTTTTGAGCTGGGCAACTAGAACCCATTCACAGGTGCTTAGAAAAGAAGACTGCATAGAGTGCAGGGCCCAAAACCAGGATAGTAAATTCCCTAACCACCTCCATGCATATGTAGTTATAGGGTATGCCAGAAATCAGGTATATGCTTGAATAAGTATGTTAATTCACATTCCTAAAGATAGCCATGTGCTTAAGTGCTTTGCTGGATCCTTTTCTCTGCCATCTGCTTGTTACTGGGTTCTGTGCAGGGCTTGCTAGGTCAGAACCTGTGGTCTGTGGTTAATCAGTAATCAGTGGTTACACAGGGATTAGCCTCTGTGCTTAATGTTTTTTCTGGGCAGTAAAGACTGTTTTAGGAGGAGGAAGAGAGAGAAGAACATGACTAAGAGGGGCTGAATGCACCGTTGAAGTTGGAGGGGAAGTAGAAAAGTTGCCTCCAGGCAGTGTTTGGTTTTCTTGGAAAAGGTGTCTGGTTTCTGTGCAGGAAGATTTAAGAAAGGGTCCAGATGCCTGAGGTAGGGAAGCAGGAAAATGCAAACATGGAAACAGGGTGAACTGCTGTCTGAAAGCAGTGGAAAGACAGGTTTGGCAAAGGGAGATCAGGTTATATTGATGGGGAAGGCCAGGACAACCCAGTGACCAAGATACCATCTTTCTCTTGCCTGGTTTCTTCACTGACACCAGTGGCTCATTTTGTCTTTGTGTTGGCAGTCTGTAAGCCGTAGGCTTTGGTTTCCTTTTTTTTTCCCTTTATCTGGACAGCACAGGGTGTTAGGTGTGTTTGAATGATTTTGTGTGGGTCACCATGAATGTCTGGCATGTTCCCTGAAGATAAGTGAGCTCTTTTATCAGGTCAAGCACATGCTACTGACAGTCTCTCTATCATAGGGATCATGAAGATACAGGAGAAAACAACACTGGACAAAGAATCTGAGTCAGATTTGTTTCTTACATCCTGAATGAGACTGATGGCTTAGTTCTGCTCTTGATAAGACCTCTTCCTATTCATGCAATGGTTCCTTCGTCATATAATTAATTTATTATAGAAGTCCTTTTGCTAATAACAAATATTGACAGAACTAAGTATCAAAGGGTTTATTTGGATGAAGGTGAGCAGCCTGTATGAGGAGAGATGAGAGATACTTCTTAGTTTGTGCTTTGCAGTGGGGATTTCACACTCGTCCATCTGTGTCTGTGGGATTTGCTGCCAGATGAACTCCTGTCTTTTGGGTTGAGAGTCTAATCTTCACTTAGCAGCATCTCTAGCTTGCTTGGCTGAGGAAAAAAAACCCCAAGCAACCATCTCTAAAATATGTACTGAGTGCAGTTATTTTTCCAGCAGAGGGTTTAGTTACGATGGGCAACCTAGAAAATTAATTCAAATTAATAGTAAACATGACTTCAAAAAGAACTAGCTGTGCTAACCTAAGCAGTTGCTATGGGCAAGCATTTAGAATTGAAATTCTAAACCAGCCTGATTCTGGTTTAGCTAGATTCACAGTGAGATCAGCTGGCATCTGAGTTACTGTAGGAGTTTTGCTGACAACACAAAAGTGAGAAAAAAAAAATCTTAACCCCTCTCTGAGATAGACATGGGGTGAATGGTGGCCACTGGAGAAGCCCAGGCAGCCACCTCTTATATCTTTAGCTGAAGGGTGAAAATCAGCAGTGACTGAAGCAGATTCTCGGATTGTTCTGGGTAGACTTTAAGACAACTTTGCCATCTCTCCTGGAGATGTGTCACTGCTGGTTGTTCTGTCATAAGTGTTGTATGGGATGTTTTTGCAGCCAGCAGTGTCAGATGTTTGCAATTGCTGTCCCCTCCTCAGGATGTTCCTGTTGGCAGCTCTTTGACCAAGCTATTATTTTATGGTATATTTAGTTCTTTTTTATCTTTCCTCACTCTCAGTCTACACAGAACAATAATCATGTTTTCTTCTTTACCACAGCCTCCATATCCTCCTGTCATTCTAAAAATGCTTCTGTGATGTTAAATCTTTTCCAGTTATATGTTGAGAATTAATTCATTCTGACACAGCCATGAAAATCTGATTCAATTCCTTTTTTTGGTATCTCAGTCACAGTCCTTGATCACAAATCAGCATGAATCAGAATTTCCCAGGTTATTATTTCCTCAGAAAGGCTGATTGCAACCCCGTCTCCATATTTAATATCCTTTTTCTGACTGAGGTGGAGCAGAGCAGTGGAGGCTGCAGTAATTTTGTCTGCAGACCTGTCAATTGTTCTGGCATTTGACACCACAGGTGGAAAAGGTGACACCAGAGAATGTCCCACAGCAGTTTTAGTGTTGCTGTTTCCCATCATTAGGGAGTTGAGTCTATGCTGGCTCTACAGCATAAAGAAGACTACAGAAGCCATGAGACTTTATTACTCTTGAAACGAAGAAATCTTGGTTCATAGGTGGGGGTGGGACACAGTAGTTTTATCAGCATATGTCAGGACATTAGAATTAGGTAATGAGTTTTTAAAACTCTCCTATCTAAGCACTAGTGTGCTTAGATCTTCTGCCAAAACAGATCTGCCCTGAAATGCTTCACATACATAGATGGGTTTGGAATCCTTTTGGATTCAACTATTTAAATTAGTAGCTTATCTCAAGTTAGTGGAAGTACATCAGAATGAAAAATAAATGGGAAATACTCTCTTTGGGAGCCTTATCATTCATTTATTGTCTCCAACACACCTTTGTTTCTCAGTGTTATATATAGAGCCCAGGACTCCTTGGACTGCCTATTGAAGGGGTGGATTTTTGGTGGAATGCTGTCAGTTTGTTTTGTTGGGCTGGGCTGTGGCCAGGAGGGGTTTGGAGGCATGAGGAGGCTTTCCTTTCCTTGCACAGAGCCTCTGGCAGGAGGAAATCCTGCTTCCACTTGTTCTGAAGGCTGTGCTGTCGGTCAGCAGGATCTGCAAGGGCTGCAGGAAGGAGCAGGTGAGACCCCTGAGCTGGCCCTGTGGGGTTTGTCACCGCACAAATTCAATGTCCAGCTTGAGGGCTAAGGAAGCACTTCCATGTGTTCTATTGATAGGTGCAGTTTCCTTTTGTGTTTCTCTTGGGTTCTTCAAATAGGGCACTGGTAGCTTTAACAACCACTTAGGGGTTTTGTTTGCTTGTTTGTTTCCTACCAAGCTCTGTGAATATATATTTTTAACATGAAAAGAGAAAAACAATGCCCAGAGAAAGAGAAGTCCACTATTTTTATGAGGAAAGAATATTTACCAGGATTTAATTGTGCAGGAAAACCAACCAAGCACTGCCTGCAGGAGAAAGTCTTTACACACTGGTGTGAGTACATCAGATCAATAACTAGTGGCTAACAGGGGGGACAAAAAGCCAGCCTTAGTTTTAGTGGTAAAGGATGCATCTCCTGGTTCAGACTCAGGTTACTCATTTTCCTGAGACATATCACACAAGTGCCTTTATTTTGCAGGATGGAGATACTGCTTTTCTCCCTGACAGGGGACTGTGGGTTTCAACTCTCTGGTTTTGGACTTCTCACAAGCTAAAGTGGGCAAGCCAAGCTGCTGGTCTGACAGGAGTGCCCCATCTTGGTTTGATTCATGTGCCTTGTGTGTTTCTGGCAGAGACCCGATGTATCTTCTATGATTTGATTTTATATTGTGCTGCATATGCCAAAGGCTGAGCTGGGCTGCTGCTGCTGCCCTGCTGGATGCAATGGTTATTGAGGCTTAGGTGGGTGAACTCAGTTTCCACTAAAGTTTCCAAACAATTTTTGGTGAGGAGAATTAGGATAAGATGCTGGCACAATGAGCAGAGTGGGTGGCCTTTGTGAGGTTCATGCATTTTTATCAGCTGTGTAATTTCCCTTAAGTGGCAAGGTGAGATTGCCTTTGTTTTAGGTCCAATTGCATCTTCATGCTAGGAGCAGAGATGAGACCCTCTTGTCTGCATTACTGTGAATTACCTGTCTGGGAAATGAGGATGTTGTACGTTCGAGGTGCTGCCTGGGAGCTTGCTTTTGACACAGAGACACAATCTGATGCTGAATAAGCAAGAATTCCTCCTTCCCTTTCTCCTTTCCCCATAAGAGGTGGATTTGTTTTCGCTGGAGCTTTGCCTGTGTAAAGGCTGCGGTGTGGAGCCAGTGTTTGCTGTCACACTTAACCTTTGGCATGTCAGAAAACAGCTTATGGTGGAGACCAAAAGCCTTCTCTGATGGTGGTAGCTGAGCACGGAGGGGACCTGGGGGAGCCAACCAGCCCAGCCTAAAAAACCCTGCAAAACAAACTCCCCACAGATGAGACAACTGTAGGACACATTTAGTACAACCTAATAGTTGAGCATCAAATGCCTTATAATGGAAAACAAATCATTATACTCATAGCTAAAAACAGAGTGATAGCATAATAAACATAACCCCATTGAGCTTCAGGAAGCATAAATCACTTACAAATCAAAAGCATTATTAAAAAAATATTTATGATTCACTGCTGAACTCTGTCTTACAGTCTGAAAAATGCCATGTTTTGCTTTCATAAAGGCATTTCCCTTAATCAAAGTTGTTGCAATTAGAGGGAGTGGTAATGAGCCAGAAGGCAGCCGAGTGATGTCGCCTTTTGAGGATCTCTACAGCTGCCATTTTCATAGCATGAATACCAATGCTTGGTGCTGGCAGAGAAGCTCCCATGGATCAGTGCTCCAGAAACTGGGAATGTTGTATTTTGTAATACACCCCCACTCCCCTAAACCTACCGTGTTGTTGAATTCCATCCACTTAAAACAGAGCCTATGTTTAACAATAATTTAAATCATTATCCTGCCTGTCAGCTCGGAGTTAAGGGGCTATGCGACTGCGATTCTCTGTTTAGAAACTGCCTGGAATAATAACTTTCAGATGTCTCAAATATGCACCACTTATCTATAACATCTAAATACAAATGTCTCCCTGCTGAGCAAGCCCAACACTGTTTACCTATCGTGTCCAAGCCATTCCAGAAGGTTTGCTTGGCGTGGAGCGGAAGGCCCTATATCCGCAGCTCCGACAGCACTGTCAGCGTCATGTTTTTCAACTCCTCCTCACCCTTAGGTGATGGCAAAGAAAGAAACGGCCTAAGGCTGGGAGTGACAAGTGAAGAATGTCCCTGCGTGTGCATCGCCCTCCCCCCCGCCACACTCCGAGGGTAAAAGTGCACTGGGAGGCAGACGGGGTGATGCTCTTGCCTTGGGCCCGTGCCAGCCGCTGAGAGATGATCCAAGCGCTGGATCCCGCCCGCCCCGGGCGCGCTGGGGCCCAGCGGAGCCGAGGCGCTGTCGCCAGCTTGGGGGCCCCGGGCTCTTCCTGGGCGTGCAGACCTCGGTGGGACCCGTCAAGTCCCACTGAACATCAGGCTGCCCAGCTGGCTGCGCCGTGTGCTCCCCCTGAGCTGCTGCGGCCGGGCTGTGTGCCACAGTGGGGCAGCCCTGCTGTGCCAGCCTTGGTGCCCAGCGTGACCCTTGGGGAGCTGTGGGGCCGTGGGCTGTGCTGTGGGGCTGCCCCAGCAGCTCTTGAGCAGGGAAAGATGAAAAAATCCTTCCTTGCTTTGCTATGTCTGACCTGCGGCTTAACGTCGGCATTGTGGAGGCTCTCTCAAAGGCATGGAGTGTATCCTGCTGCCCACCTGGAAAGAGGGGACTCCATCTCCATAGCTGGCACTAGGTACCAAAGGCTTCTGCACAGTGCTCTGCAACCTAATGGGATACACCACGTGGCTTCCAAATTTCCTGATATATCCCGAGAGCCCCACATAGTGCTTGGACTTTGTTTCCCTTGGGCACACAGAGCACCCCTAGCTGGTGTGCATTGTCCTGATCCAGTGAACGAAGCTTAAATAAGGAGAAATGAGAAGCTTTGAATTCATCTTTGCATCATCTTTGGTCCCTAGGTGAAGACTGAGTCACAGCTCTTGTTCGTGTATCAGGTCTGTGATATCAATATTCTTTCTGGGGCTTTTATCCCTTTGCTCTCAGTTAACTCCTGCATTACTTGTGTTCAGCCCCTGCAGCACTGCTGCTGGCCTCATGCTACACAACAGCAGGTTTTTTGCAATGAGCACTGAGGGGCCACAGTTCACACCAAATTGTTTTACGTGGCTATGGTTATGGAAGCAAGCCTTCCCCCTTGCCCTCTGGTGCTGCTGCCTCTGCACCAGGTTGAGCCCACAATAGTGTTTTTAAGAATAGCTGCAGTTGGTGAAGTGTGCAATGGCTGAGCTCAAAGCACAGCTTCTTCCTCCTTTTTCTTTTTTTTCTTAATGCAGGCTTCCTTGTAGGGATGTGACTTGGAGGGGAATCCTTTATAGTTTTCTCACAGCCTGCTAAGGAAACTAGACTGGTGAGGCTCAGTACCTGACGACTTCTCTTCATGCAGCACGGCTGCCTCCACACATGAGTATTCAGGCCAGATTACTTGCTTGGAATGCCCAAACTGTGTTTCTGTTCTTCATCTCATGGATATTATAAGGCAGGTTCTTCTAGCTGTGGTTTCTCTGGACAGAAGCCTGCACAGGCACGTGGTTTGGTGCCTGCTTAGCTTACTAGAGCTGCCTGTCCACCTGCTGCTCCAGCACTGTGGTGATGGGGTGGAAGTTGTGCCTGGGGAGCTGGAGGCTCTGCCATGCTCGAGAAATGAGCTGCTCTCAGGTCACTGTCCCTCTATTCATCCTCCCATGGGGGCGGATGAATAGCTGGGGGCTCTCTCTTTGTGGGCCTGTCCCCACATACACAAGCAGCAGGTGGAGGATGGGTATGAGAACAGCAGGCAGGATCCATGGCTCCTCCTGCATGCTCTTCCACTCCTCAGCAGCTCCTCACTGATATTCCCATCATCACTCATGATGTTAACATGAGCAAGTTAACACAGTAGAAAAATTTCATATATTTAATCCATCGGTCCTCTGTGTATCTGTGCTGGTGGAGTGTGGCAGTGAAAAGCTACTTGTGTCCTCTACACAGGACATCACATTTACTACTCATTCTCTGATACTTGCTTGCAGCTTGGCCATGGATGCAGAAAAATAATTTGCAGGCACTGGCGCTGCCTTTATGCTGTTTGTTACTCTAAATTTGCGTGGGGTGTTTGCTGCCCAGACAGAGAGAAGGCTGTGATAGCGATCCTGGCATCTCAGATGTCTCCAGTGAGAGATGACCAGTGACGTGTTCTTCCCAAGCAGCACCCCGAGGTGACACCACAGAGTGACAGATGGTGTTGGGTTGCACGAGAAGCGTTGTTGGCGCAAGGGGTACAAACAGCAAGCGTGAGCCCACGTGATCAGTCCAATCAGTCTCTGCAAGCAGCCCTGGCTAGTTTCAGTTGCTGGGGGTAGGAATTGTTTGCTGTAATAAGCTAAAGGTTCAAAGCTGAATCGAATCTCAGCTCCTCCAAAACCCCCAGTGCTCTCTGATCTGGTGTTTTGATTACTTGAACCCATTTTAAATGCTAGCTCAAGCGTCAAGCCCTCGCATTTCCATTTAGCTGTTCAAGGGAAACAATTTTAATAGCTACCCAGCTATTCATCAGGATTAGGCCCTCCTGGAGCAATTTGGATAGCATGAAAGCTAAGTGCAGTGTGATCTGAGCTTAACTTGGAACATCCAGAGGCACCAAAAAACATTTGCTTCTGTAACTGAAGTGCGCTCCTCAGCCCCCGCTCTTCAAACCGCTGGCCATGTGCAGGACCAGAAGAGGAGGGGCTGGGGGACAGCCCGCTCTCCTGTTATTCCTGGCCCTGACAGAAACTGGGAGAAGCAGAAATATCAGCAGGCAGCACGCACTTTTGGAGCTCCCACCCACAAGCTGATGTGAGCACAGAGGAGGAAAGGACGCGTGTGCTGGGGTGCTCACCCAGCTTCCCCACAGGGCACATCCCCCCTGCCCGGCACTGCAGCACAGAGCACAGTGGCCTCCCAGGAGACCTCTGGAATTCCAGGGGAGCAGGAGCAGTTAATTTGTCCTGTATTTATTGTCTAAGTTTAGATAGCTAGTATACTGCTCTGCCAAGTGCTGAGAGGAAAAATTCCTTGTTGCACGTTGTCTGTTTCTTGGAGTGACCCTTGCTGAGCTGCCAGGCAGCACTGAGCAGGGCTTTAGGTTGGTGCTGAAGATGTTTTACTGGTGGCTTCAAGACTTGGAAATGCACATGGGTTTCCTCTCTTTCCACGTATGCATCAAGAAGTTTTGATTACCTAATTTCCTGTGTGTAGTGGGATAATGCTAGAAAATATTCTTTTAAAAAAAAATTAAATTTAAGTTGAATATATTAGGGTTGTTTTTATGCTATTCCGCTGGCTGGCTTTTTCCTATTCAGAATTCACCAAGATTTCTGTGAGAGGCTGAGGCATTCAAAAAAATGTGAACATTTAATGGCTGTGGTGATGTGGGGGCCTGTCAAAGGTGATGCTGGCTGCTTTCTGTGTAATCACTGAGATCTGAAAATGAGAGGTGGAAATCCCTAAAGAATCTGGTCTCTTTAAGCACTTTGACCCTTTGGATTGGCTGTGGAGGCTCCTGGGACATCAGAATTTATGTAAGACATTTTGCAGTGTCATCTTTTTTTTCAGTTTTGGGAAGTGTTGAGGCTGGATGGAGTTCAGCGGGTGAAAGAAATGGTTCTGTTGCATTTAAAAACTGCTGTTCCATGTTCCTGAGGCTTGTTGGTTGCTTTACAAGGGGAGGCAGGAGATATCTGCTTTCTGTCTGGCAGGACAGTAACTATTCACAGAATGGTCTGAATTACAATAAGTTACTAAATCTTGTAGAAATCATGATGGTGAGACAACACCTCTGACTAGCTGAAAATAATGGCTTTTTGAAGCTCTCTCTAGAAATTTTTACAGTGCTTTCTCTTTGTATATGTATATGTATATGTATATGTATATGTATATGTATATGTATATGTATATGTATATGTATGTGTTTAAATGTAAAAGCAAACAAATACAAAACCAAACAAAAAATACTTGAATCACTGCACAGGTATTAGAAATCCTCTAGACTTTCACCATTTCCATAAAAAATAAGAGGAAAATAATACATTAAATTGTTTGCACTTTTTCAGTTGTCTAGATAGTGCTATAGTGAAATAACATAGGGTATCCAGCTGAAAAGGGAATTCACCTAGCACTGCAGATCACATGCAGACAGCAAAGAGGAATTGCTGAAAAGCTTCAGAGAATGATGAGAGGAAGCTCTCCACTCTTCACTGTCCACCTGGGCATTACATCTCAGAAGAGATGCTGCAGCTGAAAGGGACTGTCAGCTGTCCCCACTGCTCAGTCCCTAAAAGGGAGGAGCTGGAATCTTCAGCATATACAGAAAATAAAAAAATAAGACAGCAGAATGGGCCCCATCTCTGTTTCTTTGAAAAATAGAGAATTACCATGCTGAAAGTGAAGTAAAATTGTGAAGGAAGGAAGGAAGTTTAGCTCTCATAGTTTATGTATTTAAAATACTTTGAGGATCTGAAAAAAGGAGAAGAGGGAATTTCTTGTTGTTTCTGTTGTCTTGGGACTGTTTTCCTGGTGCTGTGCTTTACAGTGTTGCACAACAAGCACAAGATGCATCTTCTTTGTAAGAGGAAGTCTGGCAAGTGTCTTGGACACTGAAATACCTCTTGATTCCTCCCCTTGGACATGCATTGGCATGTTCTTGTGGTTCTTTCCTTCTCCCCACTTCCCCAGGCAGAGAGATACCCAGCACTGCCAGGAGAGCCTGGACAGAGAGAGAGCCACACAGAATATTTAGGCTCCCCTCTGGGTGGGTTTTACAGCAGGAGCAAGTGTGAAGACAAATACCTTACAGACTGTTTCCTTCCTTCACCCTGCTCACCTTTGGGGATGGGATGAAACATTTTCAACTGAAAACATGCAATACAAGGAGTGAAAATCGCAGCGGGATCTGATGTGCTTGAATTTTAGGCATCCTAGAGTTTTGTAGATCATAGCTACTCTGGTTATTTTTAAGATGGGCAGAAGATTCAGCCCCGTAACTCTGCCTGCCAGCATGAAGTCCATCACCTATCGTTAATTGAACTGCCAGGAGAACATTTAATTATGATCACAGTAGAGCCTCACATTGGGAAGCACGTTGGCAGTGTTGCAGTACAGGATGGTAAATGCACTTAAAAGTTATGCCAAGTGTCTCCTCTGTCTGTCAGCATCATCTTCCCTGAGCAGGAATGTGCTTAGTGCTCTGTGTTTCTCCTTGGGCAGCCAAGAGACACCTCTGCTGAAAGCTGAGACTCAAGTCTGTGCATTTGAGCCATCAGACATGAAGTCTCTGATGATTTTACTTAGCTACTGGATGGTGAAGACAAATTTGGCCCTTGTAGAGACTTCAAAGCAAAAAGCTGGCTGAGGAGGGAGAGCTGATCCCAGAATTTCCTTCAAAAGCGTGAACTAAGAGTCCCCTGCAGCCCTGGGAGGGCTCACAGTTATGCTGAAAGCCTTCCATGCTCAGCCTCAGGAAGGCTGCTGAAACAGCAAGGACAGGATGGATTGTGACTGTCACTTGTGGATTGTCAGGGACTGCAGACTACAATAGATTTATTTGTAATTTCATAGGCTGTGTTTCCCCTTTAAAACTACACAGATTTCCAAGAGAAGGTCAGCTGCTGGCCACCTGCTCCCCAGAGAAGTGCTTAAAAGGGCCTTTTCTCCCTTTTAACACCTAAAGCCTTTCAGCATTTAGCAAGGCAAGTGTGGGATCTGTCACTGAGGGCTCCAGGACCTCACTGCCTGCAGACACCAGAGAGTATTCATGGCATCACAAGCTGCTTGCAGGAGGGGAACTCAAGTCACAGATCACAGGGACTGAAAGACCTGCTGAAGGCTCTTTGTGGAGGACGAGGGACAGGAATAGAAACTGGGGAGCCTGGCATTCTGCCCCTTATTCTCAAGCACAATTACATCACACCCTGTTCACATGGTGCAGTTGATGACTGTAGATGTGGTGAGAGAGTAGTGGGAGGGGAGCTTTGGACAGGGGTGAGATCAGGAGGAGAGAGAGGCAGAGAATGGGATGAGATGGAGGCAGATGATTGTGGGTATGGAGTGCAGGGAACCTTAACAGCAAAAGCAGAGGTAGAAACCTCACCATAAGGGCCATTGTAGAAAACACTCGTTTTGCTTATTTTGGAGAATCCATATATTTTGTTACAGCACCCTCACAGGACAACCTGCCCAGTGTTTGTAATCTGAAATCCTGTTATCTAACATGTTTTTGGCTGTTAACATTTTCCAACCTATTGTGTATATAGCTTCTATTTTAGCATTTTGGCAAACTGCTTCCTGGGAAAAGCCTGATCCCTCCACCACTCCTCAGGGTCCTATTGTCCGGGGTCTTATTTTTCCTTCCTGTTTCACATGAACGTGCAGAGCTTTGACAATTGCACTTTGTAATCTTGAAATGTGAAAGCTTTCCAAGTCTGGAAGGAGTCTCTCCATTTTTGAGATTGACCTTTGATTTCCAGTGACAGCCAGGATGGATTTCTGCAATTTTTCATGTTGCCTAGGGCCTGACATTGACTAATAGGACTGGATATTCAGCAGGAATGTCAGGAAACCTTCGGTGATGAGATTTATTCAGGCTGTCCATGCATAGTTTCAAAACTGTAGGGCTAAGTTCCTGTTTGGGGTGAAGGGAACAGTGTTACAACATGGGTGAACTTAGACCATTGCCCCTGCTTTCATTCCACACCCCTCCAGAGCTGTCTGATCAACAGCAAGCAGTCTGTTCTGCTTCAACTACTGCAGTAAGGACATGCAAAACCACATGGTTTTCTATTGAAGACTAGCAGCAATTCCACTGCATTTGCCTGTTGTTTATCTTTCTTAAGAAAACAGCAGATTCTGCTTAATTTTACTGGAGTCCATTGCTGACTGGAAATTACTATCTACCAAAAAAAAAAAAAAATGTAGCAAGATGTAGGTCACTGTGTTTGAGAAAGGTTTCTGCAGAGCTTCTGCGCTGACTTAATAGTGGGATGTGTGTGTGGGAAACAACTCACAGGAACCAGGGCACATCTCTAAAGGCAATTTTACATTTTGATTACGTCTTTTTGGCCCACTGGGGTTGCCACCAGCATCTTTGTGACCTGCTCTTTTTGCCCCTTGGTGCTTGGGAAGACATCAGAGACCATCAGAACTCTGCTGCAGGCACAGATTCTTCAGGGCACCCCAGGGGTTGGCTGTACCACCAGAAAGGAAGGGTGCCAAATGCCCGTGCCATGCACAGGGGAGACTCTGCATGGGCCAGATTTGTCTTGGTGGAGCTTCATCTTTTCCAACAGAGCAGATGGGGGCTGCAGGGGAGAGGAGAGGAACTCTACAGTTTGTCAGAGGTCTCTGAGGCCATCTGCAAATGTAGATAAATGGAATAACTAGACCCTCACACAGACCTTTTCCACAGAGCACTGGTGATGCAGTAGGACCTGGTTATGTTGGGGTTCTTACTTTAAAATTCTTCATTCAGCTCTCTAGCTGTCCATGAGTACAACCTCACATGACTAAAATTTGATTTTTAATAGTTGATTCATTCTTTCCTCTCTTCCATATCTAGGACAGGGTGAGTGAAAGAACCATTTCTTTCCTCCTATTTGCCAGTTCCTGTTTTCATTTAACCAGCACTGTTGCAACTAGGGGAGAGTTTGATTTGTGTTTTTATATATGTGAAGCACTATGTGAAAACAGTCCTTTATTATGGTAAGTTTTGTAAAAAGACTATTACTACTTTTTACAAAACACAGATTTTGATCTGGCAGTGTTGTTTTCAATACGGGATTGCTTTGAACAAGCCACTCACCCTCCTTTGTCCTTAAGGCACTGCAATGGATTTCACAGGAGCTGAAAATCACATTTCCATCAGTTTAAATACTCTCAGCAGCCATTAGGGGCCCTAACATGCCTTTTCCTTTGCACAGCAGTCAATGGGATGTGTGAGATGTTGGTTTTCCCTTCTGTCCCCTTTGCATTACCTGGCACGCAGGGGGTGGGCTGCAGAATGCTGATCCAGGAGGGAAGGTGTCCTGACCCCCTTTCTTTACAACCTCTGGCACTGGGCATCCTCCTGGCCTGGAGAGCATCCCCACCCCAGGAACCAGCCCTGGAGGCTCTGTAGCCCCTTCAAGGAAGGTCACTATAAAGGATCAGCAAGCATTTGCTTGGATATTTAAATGCCCCTTTGGGCCCCTCAGATCAGAATCTGACCCTGGTTCAGGCAAAAGAAGAAATAAGCAGCTGCTTCTCCAACATTCAAAGCAATGCGAGAATTTTAAACCGATTTTAAAATAAAGACATTAATTTGGGCATAAACAAGCAGTCTTCAAAGAAAGATCCTCAGAGAAATTTAACTGCTGAATCCTTGACCTCTAAAGGACCCCTAAATATAGTATTGTATGCAATGTGCCTCTTCTTGTGGGTGAGATATTAAGAGCCTATTTATTTATTAGAAAGTGGTTTACAATGTAAGTAAATTAGTGAGTTCCAAGGCCCTCTCTCAGCTGCCAGATGCTGGGAGGATGTTTATGGCCACTGTAAATAATTTCATGGCTTAATACAAACACATTTTTAGAAATCAAGGGCTGATGACTGCATGTTTATAGTGCAGTTGAGGATTTATCAATTCCTCCAGAGTATGAGAAAGAAAACAAACAGTATTTCAGATATTTTTAAAATTCATAAAAAAGGAAAACCCCAAAGGTATCCTTCATTCACAGTGCTGTGGGCTCAAGTCTGCATTGCCTTGGCTGAGCTCTCCCAAGTCTCATCAAGTCAGTGAAATCAGGAAATGCTCAGCATCCCTCAGGACCCAGCCATTGCATTCTGGACACTGTGAAGGCTGGGTTTCAGCAGCACAGACAAGTTTTCCATGCACTGAATTTGCAGATCAGTTTGCTGCTGCTGAATGACCTTTCCCAAGGTCAGCTTTAAATGACAGGAATCAGATCCTTCCCAGTCAGCAGAGCAGCAAGGTAGAGCAGCACAAGGGATTGTCTTCATGTAGTGGCTAAAAAGTCGTGAGGACTGAGCAGCCCCTCTGGGTAGCAGCGCAAGGGTGGCTCCAGAGGGAAACCTGCTTCCCAGACATAAGACATAGAATGAAAATGGGGCTGGAGGGAATTTCCTTTTCGAGGCATGTGTGCAGTGAGGAATTAGAAATCGGCAAGGTGACGTCAGAGCGTATGTGGGATGCTTGCTAGGATTTTTGTGAAAAGTCTCAGTGCCTTGGGGAGGGATAGGCAGAAATGAAGTATTACAGATGCTTCATTTGAGCTTTAAGTCTATTTTCAGCCTTTGTGTGGATGGCAGTGGAGAGCCTGAAAATATCAGCAGAAGCTGTGGGCTGCTCGTGTCATGGTGCCTTGTGGTAGCTGCACGTTCCCGTGCTGTGCTCTCCATAGCAACATATTTTCAATGTAAAACCACAGAACCAGTTGAATAGTTATGAGCATTTGCATTCCCATGTGCATGGGGAAAACTGATGATGCTGCTGAGCTGCTGCAAGGCAGAAATGGTCCTTGCTTTAAATTGCAGCTGAAGCTGTGCTTTCAGTCTAGGGATGAAATGAAGTTTGATGATGGGAAGTGCTTAGGCACATGAATTCACAGGTGCCTTGTTCTTTTTTGGGGAAAAGTGACCCTTTTTTAAATTACCTAAGAAATTCTGGGGGCAAGAGAGTGCCCTGGATCTACAACAGAGCAGAGTTAGATGGCTTGACTCAATGAGGTTTGCCTGGGCTAATGGTGACAATGAAGGGCAATTAATTTAGGGCAAAATATGGGGGTTTTTTTTCAGTTTTGAGAAAGTAGTCAATCCCAGTGCAGCACTGCCTCAGATCTGGCAGGGTGAGGTTTGGGTGCTCTCATTGCAGCAGTGTCAATTTTTTGCAGTGAATCTTGTCTGGCACCATGCTGATACTTTTCCTCGATGGTGCTGGATTGCCCAGCCTTGAATTCACCTGTAGGGGCTGCAGTCTCCAGCCAAGCAGAGGTGGCTGTGCAATGCAGGCAGGCACTGGGATGGTAAATGGATGGAGCCTGCAGGGCTCAGTGGCTAATCCTGGCCACGCCTGGTTTCCTTGTTCCTTGAATCATTCCCCTCCTGCCAGTTTCTGGAACCAGCAGTGTGTGTGCTGGTAATGGCTTGGAGGTGTTCTGGCAGGTACCGCAGTGGCAGAGCACACCCTGAGTATGTGTGTGGCTGTTGTCAAAGGAGCTGGCTGCCAGCTCTGCCTCCAGCTGCCCAGGGAGCAGGCATGCTCAGCAGGATGGCAAACAGACACAGAGACAGTGACAGCATTTGACACACCTTTGCTGAACGGCTGGGAGTGCTGGGGAGCAAGGCTGCTGACCTGGAAAACAAGCCAGGATTAAGAAATGTCAAATTTCTGGGGAGAAGAGGGTTTCCCAGAGGGCTGAGAGGTGAAGAAAGTAGACTCTGGAGGTTACTTTGGGATGGCTAATTTCAAACAGACCATGAACCCTGACATAGCACTGGTACCTCTGGAAAGAGTCACCCTGACACCCAGAGCTAGGACTCATCGCCCAAAACTGGGCTCTGGGAAACTATTGACAGGATGACATGAATGTAGAGGTGACTCTGCTCCTGAGGACAGAAATGAAGGATGATGTCTTCTAATCACAGCTTTTAGGGAGCTCCTGGCAGGGTTAATGTAGCAGTGGGCAGGCACACGAGCCACACTGTCCCTCTAACTGCACCCATGGGTGCTGCAGCGCTCTGTGCCCCAGCAAAGCCACTGTGTGAGCAGCTTCTCTTACAGTTAAACATTCTGGTAACCCCATAGGTGTCTTGTTTGTTGTAGATGTAAAAATGAACCCAGCAGCTATCCTGTTATTTGTTTCCTTTCTAAATTATGTTTGTTTCACGTTGCTCACAAATATGAATTTGCAAGGTACTGCAAAACTCACTTGGAAAAAATTGGCATTGCCTGAGCCTGCAGCAGCTTTGAGAGACCTGAGTGAAATGCTTCTGGCAGGACGAATCACTGAAATGCAGTGGGTAGCAAAGTTGTCATTTATCACCGTTCCTGCAGATTTGGGCCATGGTGGCAGTCCCTGTTCGTTTCCATGCAGACAGGGCAGTTTTTCTGCTGTGGCAGCTCTTCCAGCTGTGACAGAGCCGATGTGGCAGAGCTGGAGGGCAGAGCCTGCAGCACGGGGTGACCCTCACCTCTCCCCAGCAGGATGCAGCATCTCAGATGCACTGTGCTGCCTGTCAGCAAGCCAGCAGACAGACAGACAGACAGTATTTCTGTCCTCAGTGCTGCCACTCTGTCCCTCTGTGAATGGGTGTGTTGGGTGTGGGGACAAGGCTGTAGTGACTTGGAATCTCTGTAACTCAGGTGTCTCTCTGCCTCCTTCAGCAGTCCTGATTTCTCCATGCCATTTTAGGGACTAAATGCTGTCCCCATTTTCTCCTAGATGCCAGGCCCCACTGGAAATGGTTGGACTGCCAAGAGTAGCCCATTTTCCTTGTTGGCAGCATGGAGCAGGACCTGCATGTTCAGCACTGTGGCCTAATGGAGGGAAGGATACTCAGCCAGGAGGGATTTCATGGACTTCACAACTCTTCAAAAGGGCTGTTAGCTCCAGGGTGGAGGGCTCAGATTGGCCTGGAGAAGCTGTGGAACCCATCCCAGCCAGGCCTGAGCCATCCCTGAGCAGCTGCAGTGTAACAGACCAGCAGGACCTTTGCAAAAATGCGCAGGGATACAGAGCCCTCAGTGTTTAATAGGAGGAATAAAGAGCTGACAGGGCATGTAGACAGCATCTCACCATCTTGCTCCAACCCTCTTCCCTGTGTTTATTGTACCCTCTCACTGTGTTATGTCTAACAGGGGCCATAAACTCCCCTGGGATGGGATTTCCCATTTTTAACTGTCAGGCTCAAGGCACACCTAAGCCACCTTATAAATAATGGTTCTGTGCAGAGGGAAACTTGACCCTGGAACATAAAGGGGTGGCTATGGCAACCATTGTCTGGTTGCTCTGTGTCTTCTGTGGACACAGAGCAAAGGGGCTGGGGACATGGCTTCTCCTGGGCTGGAGCAGAGTGTGCACAGCTCCCTGAGGCCCTTTCTGCACGTGGCCATTACTTACATTCTTCCTGAACATAAGTAATTTCTATGCCTTGTTGGATTTCTTCTTTTTTTTTTTTTCCTTTTTTTTTCCCTTTTGCATACTGCGATGTAAAAAAAGTTACAGAACAGAAATACAGCCAGTAGTAACCCTTTCTTGTGTTTCATGTACCAGGAGAATTTGAGTGCATCCTCTGCTTTTTCTGCCTTCAGAAATGCTGTTACAGGTTTAACTGTGTGACTTCCCAGGACCATACTATGCTGGGTGGGAATGGGTGTTGATGTGAATTATCCAGGCTCTTGCTCTGATCACTGGACTCCATCTGTGCTTGGAAACAAAGACATTTATAAAGTCCTGTTTGTTTCAGTGCCAGCAGCAGTGGGACTGTGCTGAGCACAGTGGGGAGAGGTCTTTTTGCTCTAATATCCAGGTCTCAGAGAGACCTGGGATCAGTCCCAGATTCCTTTGAGCAAGACATTATTGGTGTTGGTGATAACATTTCGGTTGATGTAAGCACATCAAACTGCAGTTTTTATTATTATGTAGCAAAAGTTTGATAGTTCTCTACAACAGTTCAGAGTAGGTGTAGAAAGGTTCACAAAACAACATTGTCATCAAATATTGTTT
The DNA here is from genome assembly GCF_021018805.1 of Prinia subflava. Taxonomy (NCBI): domain Eukaryota; kingdom Metazoa; phylum Chordata; class Aves; order Passeriformes; family Cisticolidae; genus Prinia; species Prinia subflava. The sequence goes on along the minus strand of NC_086255.1, from coordinate 12,029,042 downwards.
TAAATGTTGATGCTGAAGGAGGCAGAAGCTGAAGAGAAAAGACTCTGCTAGTGGGATGAGAAATTCTTGAGTTTGGGATAGTCATCCCTATATTGGTTACCAGATTGGTTAACAGATTGAAACTGGACAAGTGGATGAATGATCTGTGGATGAAGTAGATCCTATGATTTGTGCATTCACATTATCTTTACTGATAGGCCAGATGTTGAAGCTTTTCTCTTGGGTAGGGGAGAGTGAAATTTGTCTTTTGCTTGTTAAGAAGTTGGCTGAAGCTCTGGTAGCAAGATTCAGCTCTTCAGTTCCTTTAGATCAGGGTATCAAAATAATTTTCAAAGAAATCACAAACCTGATGAGCATTTGCCATGACAAAGTAGATGAAGAATTTATAAAAGATATGACCTTTTAAGTTGTGTACCTTGATGAAAATGAGGATGGACTCTTTCTCTGATTTCCCCATAATTTTGTCCAGCAGAGACAGCTGGAATGGGGGATCTAGGCTTAGTTTCAGGAAATCTCCTTTGCTGTTCTCTCCACTGGCACAATGCAAGGTGACAGATGGAAAGTGTAGTTTAGCGAAGAATTTTTGTTTATGTTCTGTGGAATGCAGTTTTTAAACCTTACCCTGTGCTCCTGGTTTGGGACTGCTGATGTGCTTTTGTGTGCATCCCATTGCCTTCAGTAGGATATAAATATTTGTTTAGAGGAAGTGTATGTTAAAGTGCTGTCGTGACATGTGAACGTGCCTAAACACATACAGAACTTTTTTGAATTGGTGCAGACAGCAGTAATTGTGCTATTTTAAAACAAGCTCATCAAACAAGGCTTTGATTTACTGCGTCCATGCAGAGCTGTGAGAGTGCATCCCGCAGATTCCACCAGCTCTGGAATAGGAGTGGGGTGGATGGTGTGTAATGGCTGAACTCTCATTTTGTACGTGTGGAAAATGAGTCAGAATTTTTTGAGAGCTCCTTCATGCTGGATTATAGATGGAAATTCTCCAAGAAAGAGATATTAAAATGAATTAAAACAAACAAAATATTCTGGACAAGTAGCACAATGTGCATTCGTTCAGATATATGTTTGTTGGATCTTTATATGAGGAACCAGCTTGGAGGAGGAGAGATATCTGTAAACTTAGTTAGTCATGGTTGAAAAATTGAAATACTTTTGGCAAACTCTATCTGTTTTCTTCCACTATTTTCAAAATTCTATATTTCAATGTTGAGTCTTGAAATAACATTTTAATCTTGAAAAATTACTGGCAACAGTGATTTCCAAGCAAGCCTCAGAAACAAACTGGAGAACCTTTTGGTCCAATATTAATTTGCTTTTATAAAAGGAAGTAAGATAAACTGATCATTCTTCAGGTTAGCCTGAAACACTGTATCTTCATAATTAATTTTATTTTTTCTTCAGAGCAGGTTATGAAATATTATTTCTTATTGCTGCATTTCAATAAAAATGAAAAAAAGGAAGGGAGGATGATGAATAGGAAGAAGACAGAGAGTGCTTGTTTTGAAGAAAATTGCTGTCAGGTGATTCAGGGGGTGAGGGAATGTGTCTTGGAAATTGGCTGTGAGCACTGAGATGCTATGGAAACGTTTGCAGAGTAACATAAAGTTTGGAAATAGGGTTGTGGGAGGGCCCATAGCAATCTGTGGCAGAGCACACTAAGGAAAATATGTGGGGTTAACGCTGCATGCAAGTGTGTTCTTACCTGAATAGGTGAGATAAGAGGGTCGAAATTCCTAGGACAATTGAAGGGTAAAAGGGATGATAGTGCCAGGAGAAAGCAACAGAGTCCGAGCTATGAGAAGACAGCTCTATAAAGTTATTATACAGTAAGGACTTGCAATTATTTCCCTAATTTACCACGAAGAAGGTAAAAAAAACATCCAGAGTTTTTCTACAGAGAAATTTACATTTTAAGGATCAGGAAACATCAGATAACGGGACAATTGACAGTATCCTGGGAGAATTAAGTCTGTTATTGGTAATTAAAATAAGTAAAAACGGCTTTCCACCTATAGAAATAGTCAAAGGAAATGGAAGGGAAATGTGGGTCACCCTACAGAGAGAGGCAGGACTGAGATTAAAATAATATTGATATGGTTCTAAAAGTATGATTGTTTTGCTGTGGTTTCCAAGAGGGATAATAATAATTGATCATGGAATCTAGGAGGCCTGGGGCATGGTGGTGAAAATCACTGATTGGTGTGGGAGTAAAGTTCAGAGACTTTGTATGTGAGTGGGAGATGGATTAAGGAGTTAATAACAAGATCTAGGTTCTCTCCACAAAACCCAGGACACATGGTTTCTGCTCAAACCATATTTCTGTGACTTTAAGGGGAGTTAGAAAACCCATGAACACAATAAAGGTAATCAGACCAGGAGGGGCCAATATCCAGAGGTGGCAGTGGATAGGCACATCTTCAACCTGAAGGATGTTTGTCAGTCTTCAAAACTGCTGCCTGGGAAGGATGAATTTACCCCAAATGAAAAGCCTAAATGAAACTCAAATGTGTTGTTTGTTACACAAATGTTGCCAATACCCTGCAGACTCTCTCTGAGCATCAGCTTTTGTGGAAAAGAAAACAAATACATAACTGTAACACACATATGAAAGTTTGTTCTCCATAATCTACTGTCATACTCTTTCAGAGCATTCATATTTTCTAAGGAGAACAGTAATTTATTTCAGTTTGATGAGGCTAGTTATGCTCTTTGTGCTGTTTCACATGTGCAAATCAATTTGACATGCTTACATATGTTAGGCAGAATTGTATGAATATTTGTTATAAACCAGACTGGTTCAGAGAATTTTATTAGATAATACATGCCCCCAAACTACAATTTATTAGTCCATGTATAAGACTGAATGCTTTCATTCCTTAGATTTTATTAAAGAATATGCAGATGATCAATTCAATTACTAAGCTGGCCTGGGAACTGCAGTTTCTCACTCTGGCTTACAAACAGCCACAATTCTCTAAAGCTCAGGGATTTTTATTTTCCCTTTCTGAATATTTCAGCTTGGAAACTGGCAGCACATGAGCTCACATCCTTTTGGAATCCAGATTGTTTGTCTTTTTTCTGATTTGTTTTGTTATTATATTTTGTCTATACTATTGGTACAACATTGACAACCCATGACAAGAAATCTGTGATAGTCACAGCAAACCAAGGGCATATTTGTGTTCTGAGAAAAGTACTCTGAACAGATCCCAAGAGTTTTCCTGAGATTCATGTGGCAGGACCCCAGCTGCCTGATGGTATAAATGCACCATTACCTCAGAGCAGGATTTGGTGCTAAATGGCCACAGGAAGCCACCAGATCTGCACAATAAATTTATCAAACACCTTCCCGTTGGTAACAACTAAAGACTAGGTTTATTCTCTTCCACCCCATGTTTTATCACCTCTCCAAAACTGAGTCATGCAAACCAAACAGTTTTAGTGCTCACTATCTCCCAAAGTGCCTGTAAAGAAATGCTGATTTTTATCCAAGTAAATGCAAACACAAAGCAAAGGAGAGTCCAGAGAGATGAACATAAGCACTGTTGATTTAATTTCTGTTAAAGTGGCAGATATGTATAACCTTGCTATTGGTTCCACTGGGTCAACAGTCTGCTTTCTTTTGTAAACCAGCTTTAAAGTCTAGTGACAACTTTTAGTGTAAATATGAATTATTTCTCCTACGGAAGAACTTCGGCTTTGGACTCTTTGTAACACTTAGCTTGAGCTTTGACTTTTGCCCCTTGGTTATTGTAGAAATTCTCTCAGATACTTCCATCAGTATTGGAAAAAACATCTGAGTATCTTGTCAGAAAGTTTACTAGGACTGTGTTGGTCACAGGCAAACAAATGGACTCAGGTGATTTAAATATCTGCCACTCCTGCAATGAAAATGGCTGATATGTAATACCAGGTAATTTGCCTTCCAGGTTGCAGTGGGCAGGAAGCCAATATTTCCATAGAGCAATTAACTCATGCCTTTACCAAGCTGATGCACATGAAATGTGTGTTTGCTCTCCACTGACTGTGTGGTGATACCAAATTGGCATGTTTGGGAAGGACAAATTCTGGAACAGTGTTTTCCGTGCTGGCCACTGGGATCTGTAGTGGATGAGTGCCAAGTAGGTTGGTTTTTCATGTGAAAAGAGCAACCTGCACACAGAAGCGGAGAAGCAGCAGATAGAGAATAATGCATTGATGAAGAATTAGGAAATGAGAGGGTGTACCATGGAAAATGGAGTGGTTTTGTTGTGCACTGAGCTAAACCCTAAGGGGCTTCACTTAGAGTTCTGCCAGAGGATTGGTCTACCCCTTTGGACTGCTCAATCCATCCCACAGTTTCCAGTCCTTAAAATAAGAACATTATTCTTCCTGCCTTCCACTCACCTCTTATATATCCTTTCTGTTTACATGGTGAGGATCTTTCTGTCTGCTGCAGAGCCCAGCAGCTGGATTCTGATCTCAGATGCAGTTTGCCCCAGAGCAGATTTTACTGTCTCTTAAAGAGCAGCCTGGCATCTTCCATAAATAGCTGGTACAAGTGGTATTGTCTGTTGGCTGCAGTTTTGCAAAGAGAGGAGCCAGAGCAATGAGAGCAAATGGGAGCACCTCCATTTGAAATGGGAAATTTATATTGTCAATGAAGTAGTGAAATGCACATAGCAAGATATTGTGTGAGTAGATTTTAACTGATGTCCTTGATTTCATGTGGGTGTTTTCAGTAAGGAATGGTTGATCAGAGGCAGTAACTCAGGCAGTTTGGTTTCTCAGTTGTTCATAAAGAGAAATGTACTTTGTAGAAGTGAATTCCGAAGTATATGGCGAAAGGGGTTTTTAGTCTGAATCATTCCTTTGAGGGATTTTAAACGTTTCCCTCCCACATGCCACGGTAATGCTCTGAAAGTGGTTTCACTGTATGGTCCAAGAAGCTGCATTCTGGCGCCTGATGGTTTATGAGAAATAAACACAATGGAGTGGTCTCGGGTTATATAAATTCACAATATAACAGTACAAGCAGTGAGGGGACAACCTGTGTGCAGCATCAGAGCAGAAGGACCCATGTGGGAGCTTGGGTCTCTGCAGCATTATGCTGAGCCTGGCAGATCCCAGTCTCCTCTCCAGACCTCACAGGGAGAGTAAGAGTTTGTAGAAAAACAAATAGATTTATAAGTATCTCCTCTCACATGGCCAGCAGGGAAAAGCACTTTGGACATGCTCTGTGAGTGGAGCTCTACCTCTTAATGACTGTGAGCAGGGCCTCAGCATTCTTCACTTCTCAGTTTTTCTCCTGTGTTTATTTTAAGTACGGATGATTTTCACTCTCCTGCTGGCCTAGCTCCTCCCACTACAAAAAGCAGTTAGGATACACATGGCAGAGACTGAGGGAGCCTAGAGCAAAGCATCCCACAGAGTTGAGGATGTCTTTACACCACAAGTACAGCAAGCTGCATGAAAATCTGCTTCCAGTCACCCATTGATTTGGGTGGATTTCAAACTCAGGGCTAGAGAATGTCCTTCTCTTCCCAGACCCACTCACAAATACTTTTCTTCTTTCCACTGGAGGTGTGGCTCTGGGCTGGATGCCATACACACATCAGGCAAGCTGGCAAACAAAGGAGTTTGAGAACAGGTACTGCTCCTTGACACCAGTTGCAGTGATCTCCATCCTTACTTTAGGTGGCATAAATGAGAATATAAGTTAGTTCCATTTTACCATATTTTCAACCCTCAGTCACCTTCAAGTACATAATAAGTTGCGCTATAAACAACATACAGAAATTGTTCTGGCTTCTTCTGCTCTGTAGCGTGGCAGCCCCCCAGCAGTGCACATCAGCTTGCCAGGACTAAGCCAGTGAGGGAGCAGTGACTGCCACAGCACAAGGCAGCTGAGCTGAGATTAATAATGCACTCCCACGATGGGGAGTACGAGCCTGTGAGTGACAGAAGGTTTCCAGAAGCACAGGTTTATTTCTTGTCTTACTACTCGTTGCTTTCCCCAATTTCCCTTGGGTGTGATGCTGTTTTACAGTGTGCCTCATATTTCTCATATTTTACATCTGCCTCATATTTCAAACACCTCTCTCTGCAATGTCAGAATCCTGCCAAATGGACTGTTTGGAGCATAATTCTGCTGCAGACCATGGAGGAGACACTGCAAGATTACAGATGTTGGAAGGGCAGCTGTCCTCCCTGGGTAACTCCTGGCCACAGCTAGAGCTGATGGGGAGGAAAAGAGCCTTCATCTGCATTCCTGAGTGGGAATGGAGCCACTCGAATGGGTGGGAATAATACAGTTTGCATCCTTTTGCAGGTGCAGGTTTGCACACAATATTCTTGCAGGGGCCACTGACTTCAATGTGTCTTTTGGTAGCTTAACACCCCTGAGGTTCCTTGGTCACAGTAATTAAACCATGAGCACCAGTAGGCACTGAAAATACTATTACAGAGTAAAGTGAGGGGTTAAGAGAAGAGGATTGTGCTTGTGAAAAAGCAAAGCAAAGAACAGAAGGAAGGAAAACCATGAGTCTTCACAAAGAAAGGAAGGCATCATACCAGTAAAGTTCTGGCCTTACCAATTTTTTATTCTTGGCTTAGTAGCTGAGGACAGAAATGTTCTCCAGATGCAAGGAATCACGAGGCACTTCCTTGACTTCTCGGCATTTCCCTCTCCTGAGAGGGAGGGAGGATCATTAGAAATGGGATTTGTTCTTAAGGTTCTCACAGAATGGCCTGATTCCCCAAATGATAAGTTATTTTTTGTAGTAGTAAGTCTCAAAGTTGATTTATTGACACTAGGTGTTCCATAGCTCATTCTGGAGATCCCATACTCTGAAGAATTGCAGTTTATGGAGGTTGCAGGTCTGTGTCCCTTGAGCTGCAGCTAAACACAGACTGAGTTTCTAGCGTGTGTGTGTCCGTGCTGAGTTTGCTCTGCTGTCTTAGATCCTTCACAGGTGTTTGAATACTGGCTGCTCATGACCTTGGAAAGTCAAGCCTTCAGGCAGTAACAGACAGTACTGAAAAAGAAAAAGGAAATGATGATTTGACAGTCTGACAGCAACACATCCCCTTTGGGCTTGTGCAGGGCTGAGATGATGTGTGGCTGCTGGTGGCTAGAAATGCTTTAGTGTTGGGATGTGCTTGCAGCTGTACTCAATGTGCATGTATGTGATCTCTGTAATAAATACGTATTCTACATATTAACATAACACATGTTTAAGGAAATAAATTATTTTGAGAAGACAATATTTGGCAGTGGTTCAAAAGAAAGGTGGTATTGAAATACTTCTGATCTGAGTGCAGTGATTACAGATGCATCTGTCTGCTCACCAGCTCCTTGTAAAAGCTGTTTTAGAATGTTGCTGCAGTTGCATTGAGCTTGGACAAAGTGGGAATCTCTTCCATGCCCTCTGAGCAGGAAAATGGAAAGCTTTGAAGCCTCTGGTCTGAGGAAGATACTTAAAATTACTTTTCTGTGTAAGGAACCACCTGCTGCAAATCTAAATTTTGCAGATGAACTCCACTAAAGAGAAGAAAACAGAAGGTGGCTGAACTGCTCAAGTGCCCTTCATTTCTACTTAGATAAATTAATTACTCCTCCTTACTTTTTTTTCCTAAACAAAGCTAGAAAAAATACAAAGGCATTTGCGAAGATAGGCATCCTTTAAATTCTGTGTCTCAGATGCTCCAACTGAAGAGCAGAAAATCTGTGTTTAGTGGAAATCCTTTCTACTTTGGCTGTGTCTGTACTGCTACCAAAAACTTTAAGTCTCAAAATACAGAAATAGCATCATAACTGCACTGATGCAGAGCTCACCAAAACTCTCTGGAAAACTGCCTGGGCAGCCAGCTCCACAGAGCTGCCCTGGTCAAGGCCAGCTTTCTGGTGGTGTCCCAGCCACTGGGTTAATGCTTGCTCTGGTGGCTTGGGGACAGCTGTGGTCTTCACAAGTCTATCTATTCTCACCCAAGCAGATCTCTCATCAGTTGACTTTTCCCAAACAAACCCTGCCCACTTTGTCTTATAAAAGAAACTTTATAACCTTGAATGCTTAATGAAGAGATAAGTAATTCTAAATTCTTCAGGCTGAAGCCAGGCGGTCCTTGGTAATGGGTTGTTGGATCCATTTTGTGTCTTACTGTCCCTTCACATGAAGTCATTCAGTCTTTTTGATATGCCCCCCAGATTTGCCTCTGTAAATATAAATGCTCCTGAACAAAGGAGTCTCTCCTTTGTAGGCATTAAAGATCACTTGTAAACATTCTGCAGGGCTAAGGCTCTCATGGGCCTCTCCAGCATAAAGAGCTTCATCTGTATTCAGCATGACTAGTTTGGTCTGTGTTTGAAAAGTGAGAACTGAAGCTTTAGAGGAAGAAAACAGCCAATTCCTGGGCATCTTCTTCTGAAAGAAAGTGGTCAGAGTCACCTCATTTGTTCCACATTTCACCAGAATTTTCTTTCATAGCCCTTGGCCATTATCAGTTATTCTGGGTAAATGGCATTTCACATTTCTTCCAACCTCTATCTACTACCCCAAAAGATGAATCCCACTTTTGTTATGATTTATATTCAATGGGATTTCTTTTCCTTTGGCTGGATATTTTGTGATGCAGGCCAGCATCTCTTAGAGACTCATCTCTAAATTCTCACAAACATACTTCAGAAGCCAGTAAACTGTAATCCTTTCTTCCATGGTTATTTGCAAACATTAATGAACTGTCATAGTCACTTCTATATGCTAGAGACATCTTATTTCTTAGGTGGCCATGCATCTGAGCTACTGAGGGATTTAAATAACACAGTTGGATATGTAACCCTGGTTTGCTATCACTGCCATGTGTCTTGTCTGCAGAACTCCATCTCTCTTAACCTCTTTTCAGATGGAAAAAGATATTCTGTCCAGCAGCCAAAGGGAAATGCAAGCATCCTGGTGGAAAACAAGCTGTTTCAAAACCCTGGCTGCAAGCTACCCACACATCACAGTTGTCAGCCAAGCTGCACATGCATAGTTGCAGGGAATAAAATAGAGAGGACCTTCTGTTCCTATTCAGAAAGGTCTCTATCCATTCACCTACACAAAAGGATTGTCATCAGCTGCCAGTATTAATTTGTTCTCCTGTGTAGGTTTCCAGCTAAAGGAGGATAAAATAAGTCCTGTGCTATCCAGCAGGAGCACTTGGAATGCAAATGCTAGCCCATATATTTCAACGCATTAATGCAACCCACTTCTAGATTACTTGGGGTAATTTCTGATTTTATTTATTCCTCCTTTTCTTCAATTAACTTGTGAGAGGCTGAAATATCAGTATGCAGAAAATCAAATACGAGAAACAAACTCCATTTTTATTTTAGGACTCTGCTTCCCTTCTAATAGCAGTTTATTTAAAGAGGAGCCTGGAATAATCCAGTTTAAGCAAAGCAAAGAGCTCTACTGAAGCCAAACCTTGTGTGGGTGTGCTCTTGTCAGGGCTCCCAGAAGAGGAGGACAGGAAAGGCTGTTAGTCAGACCTCAGATATTGCAGGAGATGTTGGCTACTCAGTAGCTGGCAGCATTCCTTGGCATACCAGTGCAGAGCTACTACTCTGGTGTACTGGGAGAGAGTACGTCCCATTGGGAAAATCCTCAGGTAACCTGATGTCCTGCTCTTTGTTGTCATAAATAAAATCCCAAGGATATGTGGCTGTAAGAGGTGTCCACTTTAGGGGCCTAGCATGTGCTTAAGGACAACTTTGCCTCTTTCTCTTGTTCCTCCTTGTGCTGTGTTTGCAGCACGTCCCACGCTGGGTTCTGGTGTGTTGCTTTGTGTTGTGTGGGGTTGGACATGGGCTCAAAGCCACAACAGACTTCAGTCCAATTGGGTCACAGCTTCTTACACTGTCCCAGGACTTTTCCACATACTCAGTTTCCACAAGTGAATGGTCTCCTCATGCTTCTCAGAATTCAGAATGTTGGACATAAGAATAAATTTTTGCATTATCTCAGCTTTCTTTATAATTTTTTAAGGAAGGGTTTTTTCTCAGTATATTGTTCTTTAAAATTTCTAAGGCAACAGCACACCTAAGGATGTGTTAAAGATAAGTAACTTCAGCATTAAAGACAGGGGAGTATGTTCCTCAGAAAAAGAATCAAATGAATTGATTAATTCTTGAAGCAGCAGATGATACTAACAAAGAAGGTGCAATTTTGTTTCCACTGGTAGATTTGAATGTCTGAGCATCATCTTTCTTAGTTACATATCTGTGGATTTGAATTTTAATTCTTTGGCTTGGAAATACTAAATGATTGTATTGTATTTCTAAAACTTGGCATATTCTCAAATTCTGCATTGTAAAATTCATATCTGTGCTGCTCTGCAGTGAGAACCAGAACACTAATGATTAGTTATAGACAGGTCAGTTATATTAGTTATATAGTTATAGGCATCAACAAGAATGTTAATTAAATTTCATGTGGTGATAAATCATATAGAGCTGAACATAGCAATTTCTTCTAAATAAAAAAAATAGCTAGCTAGATATTTATTTCATAAGTCTGTGAGAATTATTGTAGACAATAAAGAGGGCATGAAAACTTGGAGATATTGATTGGTATGTTGAGGGTGTATTTCAGATATTTATCCTCTGCTTTCCCTCTCGAAGGAAAGCCTCCCTTGGGCAATTCTTGCCATTGATTTTGAGTCTGCCTGCTCAGAAGCTGGAAATGTTGCTGCTGGTGGGGAAAGTACAAGAACAGCAATTGATTGCAAATACATTTCATGATACTCTGCTCCCATATTTCAAAGGGAAAAATTTATTAATGGCAGCAGGTCTCTGATTCTCCCTTTTAAACATATCAAGCAAGCCCATACTTTTTCAAGCTCCTAGATGTTTCAATTTTCTCTGGAAGTGACCCCTGTTTTGTTTCCTTTCTCCCCACAGACAGCGAGATCATCCCTCCCGACTGCCTGCGGCCGCGCTCCTTCACGGCCATCCGGCGGCCGTCGCTGCGGCGGGACACGGAGGACACGCGCCTCTCGGTCAGCCTGTGCGACCTCAACCTGCAGGAGGACGCCTTCCACGTGACGGCCGCCACCTGCCCCATCCCGCAGAACTCCCTCAACTCCCAGCACTCCCACCTCCTCCCGTCCCAGCTGGAGAGCGACCTCCGCTTCCACCACCTCCGGGGACCCCACGTCAAAATCCTCGACGACCAAACCGTGGCCCGCCTGGAGCACGCCCGGGAGGAGAGGACTTTGGTGTTCACCAGCAGGCCCCTTCGGATAAAAGAAACCATTTTTGTCAAAATCAACAAGTCCAACGCCGTGCGCACAGGGACGCTGTCCTACGGAGTGACGTCCTGCGACCCCAGCACCCTGCGCCCCAGTGACCTCCCCTACAACCCCGAATCCCTGGTCGACCGAAAGGAGTTCTGGGCCATCTGCCGAGTGTTGGTGCCGCTCCAGAGCGGAGACATCCTGGGATTTATGGTGAATTCTGACGGTGAGCTGCACTTGAGCCACAACGGTGCCGCCATTGGCATGCAGGTGTGCGCGGACTGTTCTCAGCCCCTCTGGATGTTCTTCGTTTTGCACGGCGCCATCATGCAAATCCGACTGCTGGGTATGTTGGACCCCCTTTTCCCAAGCCTTGTGCACAACAGAGCAAGGGAGGGATACATCATGGGAGAGGGAGTGAGCGGCTCCCTACCTGCTCTAGGATGAGGTGCAAATTTTGGTTTTATAAAAAGAAAAAAATATGCAAAGGCACAAACATAGCATATGGGTATGAGTTACAAGACTCAACCTCCTTGCACTTCTGTGACACCCTTCATGTGATGGTCTCAAAGCTTTTTTCAGATAATGAATTAAGCCTCGGGGACCTCCATTAAAGTACAGATGAGTCATCACTGACCTAGGAGAAGCAAGAAAAGCAGAGGAGAGGTGCTTTGGGCTGAGCTAATCTAAGGCATAGCCAGTGGGAGGAAAGAGATCTGATGCCCTTTTCTGTGTGTTAGATATCTGGGATGAGGGACTCCCAAAAGAGGGATGCCCTTGCTTTCCCCAGGCTTGTATGTGAGAGGCAAGCCAGCAAGCAGAGAGTAAACCCAGTGGTTCACAGGGCATGGCACTGACCATCTCAACAGGAGAAAGGTTTCCTTGCCCTCCAGCCCTTTTTAAGGCAGTGTGGCTCACACAGGCTGATAGAAGTCTGAAGAGCTGGCCTCTTGGTATCTTTGCTGCTTTTACAGCTCTTTTAGCTGATGTATTTCATTGAGATGCTGCAAGTCATGATTTAAAGGTGTGGAGGGAAAAGCTTTGAAATAACATTTCTCAGGATCAAGTTCACCTTTTTGTGTGTGTATATTAGACCAAGTATAGGATGTGTTTGGTCATGAATTTGTACCATATCATGGCTCTGCTTGTGTCAGTGTCAGACAGTGAAAGATGAATTCTGAAGACATCATATAATTCCTGGTACCTCTCTAAATAAAGATGATTTTTAAATGCTCCTTTGTGTTTATACTGTTATATAACTTTATACTTATGTTTCATTTTGCTTTAAATACTCCTCATAGCTAACAGTGAAAAAAAACCCCCAACAATTTGTCTCCCCATCAAACACAAAAGCCAACCAACATCTCCTTTTTTTAGGATTTATAGACGTCTTTAAAGATAAATTGTGGTGAACACACATCTGTCTGCAGGGTCCAGTTCACCTTAATATGCAGTATGAAATGCCTTGTATAATTTGTTTGAAGTTGACCACAGGCCTCTGCTTGTGAGTGTTTTGTGGCTGCTAAAGGCTCACAGATGACAAATGTAATACTGCAATTTATTTCCAGGAGCCTGAGACTCAATCCCTGCTAATTCAGCCTGATTACATTTGATGTGGGTAGAGTACATAATCCATGGTTAGCTCTGCTCTCCACCAACATGTCATTGTGATAATGGTAGGTGAAGTCAAACAGAGCTCAGTAAAGCAGGAGATTAAATGCTCCTGTGTACATTAGAAGGAAAACATACTTAGGTCATAGCGCTGCTGGTAAAACTAAATCATTGACCAGTGCTTCCTTTCATATGAGATCACTGATTCTGGCAATTTGGCACAGGGCAAGCAGACTTGCAGTGAGCTCTGAAACAGGGCAGCGTGGATACAAGAGGGACAGAATCACATCCTCATACTGAGTTTGACAGAGCACGGCCATGAACACAGAGCTCCTGTGTAAACCTCCTGCTGTGCATGCTCTGCAAATGTCCTCCCTGCCTGATCACAGCTTCAGCCCAAACAGTACATCTCCAGTGCATGTTTTAGATAAATCTACATTTGGATGAAATGAAATGAAATAATGAAATGTGCAGAGTTAAGAAACCCCTCACTTACTGTATTTGTGACCATGACAGGCTTTTCTGGCCTCGGTCACTGGAAAAGAACCTGAAAATGGGCTATTGTTCCTTAGTGAGATGTAAGTGAAAAGAGCTGGACTTGCTGACCTCGCCTCTCTCAAGGGAAGGGTAGGACCCTGCTGAGTGTACAGCTTTATCCACATCAGCTTGGGCAGCAAGCTGCTATCTCCAAATTAAATGTTATGAAATTGGAGCTTGCTTGTAATTTTTAACAGGTATTAAAATACAAATAGACCTTTTCATACGTATATTTCCAGTATAACAGTCCTGGGAGCAGTGCAGTCCCAGTATCAGTACAATATCAGTGCAGTGCAACTGCCCAGAGAAAGGCACTGATGCTGTCCCAACTGCATCTCTGCAACTGCAGTAATTACATGGATCAGCAATATCCTGACAGAAGGCAAAGAAAATAATGAACTCCCATCTCTAACTATTGCAGTTTTATTAGAGAAGTGATGTGCACTGTTTAGACTGCACTGGAACAGATTATGGTGCTTGCCATAATATCTATCTTTATAATATTAGAAAATGTAAGAAGAATGTAAAGTGTTCATCTTTCTAATGACAAGCTCCATCTTCAGAATGCAAATAAGAGTAATTTTGTGGAAAAAAATTTGAGCTTTATATCACAGCAGAAGACATTTATAGTCATCTTTTTCTAGCTTGAAAAGAAAAAGTGAAGTTATATATCCTTGAAAGAAATGAGACACAAATACTGCAAAAGTCATAATTGGACCAAACCTATCCTAAACAGCAGATGTCATTCTATTTTTTGGGGTGCACCATTGAGAGATTAACCAAAGCAATGTTATAGAGTTAAAGGAACACCAGCACCACAGCTGACTATAAAGTGAAATTAGAGTTGCTGGGTTTGCTCCTTCTCCAGCTTTTCAGTTTTCTTTGGAGAATGGACAGCCACTCTTGCACTTAAAGAAGGTTTATTTTTGACTGAGAGAACAAGATGACTCCAGGTATTGATCACTGGATACTGTATTTGGTGCTTGGACTTTATTTATTTGATCCTGATGCAGAGCAGGAGCAAGCCCCGGTCTCTGCTGGCTTGTGACTTTGCCACAGAAGCTGACATTTGCTGACTGCAATTATTCCACAGTGCTGGACGTACAACATTTATTTCCTAATATTAATGGAGACCACCTCTACCCGGGCTGGGGATTTTACAGGACTCTGTAGGAGAGGAGGGCAGTATGGGGTCAGCTGGATAGTAAAGAATTCTGACTTCTGTTTTCCTCTTATCAATTTGGCATCATATACTGGCAATATATTTGCTGTAAGAGAAATAAACCAGCTGAAAATAAAGATGAGGTTGGAAACACTGTTATTCTTCATGCCATCCCAGCAAAAGTAAAATAAATTAAACCCAAGCCCTGCTATAATGCAATGAGAGGCCACAGTCTGTAGGGGAGGCAGAAGAATGTCAATTTGTTTCAAAGAAAAGTTTAAAAGGCAACTTGACCACATGGAGGAAAGATAAATGAAAGAGAAGGGCACTTTAATGTAGCAGATAATAGCATAAAAAATATCAAGCTGCTGGGAAATGAAGGGACACAAATTTAAATTAAATATAAATGAGAGTAATTAACTATAGGAACCAGCTATTGAGGGAGGCACTAGATCTTTTGTCAGGGAAGCCCTTCTAAATATTTTATATGTTAAGTGCTGGTCTTAATTTAGTAATTCTGGGGATTATGCACATAAAAACAACCAAATAGAAACCCAGATCATTAGGCATGTAGAAATAAAACAGTCTTTGTGTATCCTTTAGGAATTTCATTAGTTCAGGCTTGGATTGGTTTTTTCAGGCATCATTCCTGTATAGTCAACAAAACCAGCCTATTAAATTTGATTTACTGCTCTCAGCTTTTGCTGGTAAGCGTTTCAGCTCACACACAGTTTTATTGACAGCTCTGAAAGGTTGAAATGAGCCAGTCTGGATACAATGGTCTGGTTTTGGTCAGGTTTTGGTGGTGTAATTCATTTATGAAGTTAAATTGATTGACCCCATAAGGTTTCAAAATGTATGACTCATGTCTGGAGAAGCTATCACAGCAATAAGTTTATATATTTAATGTTTGAGGATCCAAATGGTTGGGGATATTCTTTCATTTTCTTTTGTTTCAGAGTTGAATTGGCAGCATGTAAAACATCTTCCTTCATCTCCCTTTTTATTTTTTGGTGGTTTCCCTTGCGAATTTAATCCTTTCCAATAATATTAAAGCTTTCTTTTGAGCAATGAAATAACATGTTCCATCAACAGTCACACTAATGAAGCCCAGTTGCCAGCTTCTCTGTGTCCTTTCTTTCCATGCACTTCAATAACTCCAGCCCCACCTGAACAGCTGCACAATGCAGCAGCTTTCTGGATGTCTCCTCATGTTGGCCAAGAGCCAGCTCTAGGCCTGAAAAAAGCAACCCAAGAGGCAGCATTTGGTGTGGGTCAGTCTGAATTCACATCCATGCTGGATAAATGCAGTATGTGGGATCCTTCCCACCTCCTTCAGCATGGACATGGACTGGGGCTTCTGCTTAGCTGCCCATTGAAAAATATTTAGATATCAGCTGTTGGTGAGGTTTGCATCCTTCTTTCAGACTTTCTTGAAATGGAACAATGTGCTCAAATCTGAAGGGGCGAGGAAGAAAGATTTGATGTGGGGCTTGCAGAAAAAACTGCTCCGTGTCCTCAGTTCCTTGGGATTTCTGACAACAGCAGTGGGCAATGGACCAAAATGGAAATTGGTTCAGCAGAGTACTGTGGGACACAATTTGCTGGCAAAGGTCTCTCTAAATCAACAGTGAAATTTGATCTGAAGTGGCCTCGGTGCCAGTCTGAAGGACTGCCAGCTGCAGTCAGTCCCAGTGACAGGCAGGCTTACTCAGAGCTGTGCCCATTATGACTCTTACTGGTGGTCAGACCTAGCACCCTGGTAGTGCTGCCCTTGTAGAAACAGCCCTTTTCCTGAGGTTGGCTGGAAAGTCCTGAAACATCATGGATGAACAGAGCAGTGTCTTGCTTAGATGTCAGAGAGCAATGGTTTACCAGGGAGAATTGCTTTGTCTCCTTCTGTGATGTTCATCACACTGCCCTGTCTGGTTTTCCTTGACTTTTGCTCTATATGAGGTGAGGGACCAGCTCACCACAGACCAGTAATGATTCACAGGCCATTGGAGACTGCCCTCTCCTTTCTAAAGAGTATTTTTTCTCTGTATCTCAGAACCCCTCACTTAATCTTGCTGATACTGTTCCTGCCACTACTGTCTCCAGTGTATCCCCAAGGGAGACTTTCTTCTCTTTTCCCTTGTCTCTGCTGTGGCACTTGTCTGGCCTGATCCTCCGAAAAATCTGTAGGACTTTTTGGGAGATAATCCCATCTTACCTTGTCTTTCCAGGCTTTTGTTCATTCCTGTGTAAAGCAGACTTTTATCCTGTGGTTGTTCCTTGACTCTTGCAGGACTCCAGCAGCCTATGGCAGAGATTCTGTCCCTTCCAAAAAGTTTCTCCTATCTGAGTGCACTTAGATACTTTGCACATGCAATTTCTGCAGTGAGCACACAAAATATTTAAATGGCGTTTGGTACATGCAGTTGTTATACACACTGCTCACAGCATGGACTGTAGGTAAGTTTGTAGAAAAGTCTCACACAGGTGAGGAGCATCCAGGATCTCAGAATTCCTTAGAAGCCTCTGCTGGTTGAGAGAAGGTCGTTCTTGGCTCACAACCCCCTGTTTCTGATCTCTGAGCTGGCCAGTACATTATCCCTTTGGAATTTTGATCCTTCTCCACCTTGGTTCATTCCAGTGACATGGAAATTGTTGAGTTAAACACAGCATAAGAGAAGCCTGATAAATGCCTAGACATTGCTGCATAGAAATGCTCATAATGAATATCTTCCTTGAACAGACTCTCAATTAGATATGCCCCAGAGTTCTATCTTCCATGTTTTTATTTGTATGGAAAATGGCCTAATTTAATCTGATTGGGATCTAACAGGCCCATGTGTGTCATTTAACAGCCTGGAATTCCTATGTGCTGCAGGGTACAGGGTATTTTATGGTGTTAGAGACCATGGGGAAGGAGGACAGTTAATATTCTGTGCCTCCTGGAAGGCAATCCACTTGTATTAATTGATGCTTCATCATAAATACTCCTATCATGTATGGTTTGCTTTCATTCTGAGTGAAGTGCACATTACCGATGGTAAACTGAAATAGCTGCAAAGAGAATACAGCATCCTTAACTGCTGTGCTTGATTCTAGCACTGCACAGAGCTCTCCATCCACCTCTTGTTTTATATTCATTGTTTCAAAGGAGAATTAGCACAAAGAGAAGCTGCTGTATGAGAGAGGACAAGTCATAACTTGAGCCTTGGAAAACTGGAGAGGTGGATGCAGTCAAATGCTGGGGTTCCCTGTGGCCAATGCCAGCAATGTCAGTGTTAATACTGCTTGTGGCACCTTTGTACCATCCACTGAAGCTCTCATCACACATGACATACAATTATCCGGCACTTGCCACAGGTGGTCAGTGACATCAGCCTGTGTTCTGAGGTGTGAGCTGGTATCCGGGTAAGGGCTGGGTAAAGCAAACACACCTCCTCCAGCAACAGCCTCAGGGCTCCCAAATGTCTTGGCCCCTACACATTCTCCTTGACAGGAGCTGTTATCATCAGCTAACAAGGTGTTAACAAGGAACTGTTATCATCATTAGTATGAGAAACAGTTACTGGCTGCAGTGAGATTTTCAAAGTAAGTGAAGTATGGATTTCCCTAATCTCCTAACACCTCTGTCTTCTTACAGTAAATACACAGGAGTATACATGGAGTTATATAAATACATGGGGTTCCATACCGGTCTTTTTGCCTTGCAACTGGTCTGTCAGGACAGATAAAATCTGCCTATTCTTTGATCTAACACTGATGTGAGTTAGTTACTCTGGCTACTGTGAGAATCACATAGCAGACTAAAATCTTTCTTTGATTCTTTGTCAGATCCCTTTATATCCAGCAGTGCCGGTGGAAATCCAGAGAGTGCTGGCCAAGTAAATGAAAGTATTTGTTTCCTGTATGCAGCTACCAACCTATTTATACCTGTTCCTCCTGGAAATGCACAGAGCTTGGAGGTGCTAAGTTAGGCAGCAATTTTCCTTTTCCTCACAGAACTATCTTTGCGATGGTCTCCCAAATAGCTTTAATTTGTTTTTCTTAAACAAGATGAAAGCATCAACTCTCATTTTTTTTGTGGTTTCAGCTACTTAGTCCGGGCTTCTTTTTTCACCTCATCTTGATGTAAGCATGTGCTTGGGTGCTTTGTTGCTCTAGTATTTCTCAGGTTGAGAGGTAGAGCTCCAACTCTTTGACTCTTTCACTTCAGCCAGACATTCATTGCATGGTGTCCATGCCCTCAGGATTCTGCAGGATCTAAGTTCTTGAGTGACCACTGAACTTCACCTGTCAGGTCGACAAAGATACCCTGTAAGTTTGCTGTGTGCTCTTTGCTTCCAGGGAGCACACTGGGTTTGGGCTGTGAGAGCTGTTGAATCAAAAACGTCTGTGGCATTTGGAGCTTTCGTGTTTCCCCTGCTTAGCTGGAGTGTGCCTGTGACTGCAGGAGGGAATAGATGTGCTGGTGCTCCGCTGCACTTCTGGACACAGCAGACAGCAAGGCTCCAGTAAAGCCATAAAGTACACTCCTTTTCTGTTCCTCATGAAAGTCTGAACTGTTGTTCTCCATGTGGTTTGGATCTAACTTTTACTTCCTCACACAGTGGTTGTCTGACGCCCATCTGCAAACACAGACCTTATGGTTTTGCATGCAGAATCTGCCAGGCTGCTTTTTGACCTAGTTCCGGACATTTCTTTAGCATAATGCGAAACCCCTTATGTTTTCATGGGCCTGTGAAGGACAAAACGTGTTATTGTTCTATTCAGAACAGTTTTTAAGTCCTTCAGGAAACACTTGAATGCAAAAAAGCCCATGGATCATCAGCTGATGGGTCACCAGGTACTGATGTACCTGAGAGGCAGAGATGAGCTGCAGCACAGAGGCTGGGCTCTGAGAGCATGGTTGGTGAAAAAACATTGAGCCCAAGGGGAAGGAAGCTCTGGTTTCTGGCCAGGGCAGTATTGTTCCCATCACTGTGGGAACACAACAAATGGATGTGTAAATACATGTATTTTACAGCCTTCAGAAATGATGGATATGCTCACATCCTTCCCTACCATTATCGTTGATTTTTAACTACCACGTAACCAAGCAGCAACAGGTGCTTTGTTCTTTTGTTTTAGCACGATGGATTCAGAAGTCCCTGTTGGGCAAGACCTCAGTGGCCCCAGAATAGCTCTCCTGCAGCCTTGGCTGGAAGCAGGAAAATCTGAACAGAATATTGATGCTCCAGTATCCAACATCACAGCCCACTCACTCTGGAGCAGCTCATGTATTATGGGACAGACCTCCTAAGAGAGAGGTTCACATGAGCTCAGAATCCACTTTTGTGCCAGCTGGATCCTGTTTAGATAACAAAATAAATGGCCCTGATACACTGAGAGTGTTAAATATGAGAAAGAGTATCAAACAGTTTTTGAGACGGGGTAAGACTTTTAGCCTACGTGCTTAAACAATCTGTCTCCCAACAAAAGGAAATCATGTTGAGAGTTTTCAAAGGCATCTAAGTGACTATGACTGCCAGGTACCCAGTGCTCACTCGAATGAAATTTGTGAGAAGTGCAGAGATCTCTTGAGCTCCCTTAAATGAGCTGCAGCCAGACCTGAGCAGGTGTACCAACCTTTTCCACTGTGAGCTGGAAGCTCTGGGGCCTGTGGATGGATGGAATAACTTTGAAAATCTGTGATTGCTGCTGATAATTAGCTGATCTTTATTATCTGTCCTATTCATGCAGCAAATGTGTTACAAAACAGAAGGGGCTGTCAATATGCTCCACATGAAACTCAGCATATGGACAAGTTACTGTGTTGCATAAGACTTTATGTTCCTTAGAAACTATGGAAGAAGGCTTCTGTACTTTGTCTTTCAGGAACAATGTTTAGTTAAGCTTCTGGAATAGTTGTCAAGATGTTTATGGGCAAAGAAAGTCCATAAAAATGTGGAAGATCATCAAACTATGTGAACTGTGAGTTGTGTAGTAGTGGACACTCACTGACTGCATCCTGTAAGACAGGAAAAACAAAGTTTAAGTGGGGAAAAAGGGGGAAAACGTTCAAAGGGGGAAAAAGAATGATTCTGAAGTGCAGAGAATTGGTTATGCATTAATGTTATAGAAATGTATATAGAAATAATATTTTTATAAAATAATTGAGGGGGAGAGTTAATTGAAAACTGTATTTTTAGGGAACACTGACTGTGTCTTGTCTTCTTACCATTATAAGTCCTCCAGTAGAGCTCTCCCCTGCCATGAGGAGAGATGCTTGGAAGTTGGGACAGCCTTAGGAGATACCCTGGAGAGTGGATTGCAGTGCTCTGGGAAATCACCACAATAGATACAGAGAATCAAAAACATCTCTGACAGCCACAGCTGCTGTATTTAGGTCACAGGATATTTTATAAAAGGGCAATTATGGATTCAGGTAGCTACTCCCAAAAATTGTAAATGCTGTATGGGATCCCAAGAGATTGAAGGCTTCACCCTCCTGTCCTGAAAGAGCTGTGATGATGGAGATGCCATGGTCTCTCTGGGAAGCCTGATTGCTTTGCAGTGCTTCACTATCTGCACAATGTCTAACCTTAGCACATCAGGAGTCTGAACCCATGATTTCTTGTCTTACCCAGAATACTCATGAAGAACAGATTGTTTCTTTACTTTATTCATCAAGCTGTGAAAAATGTCATATAAAAATCATAGAATCATACAATATTTTAGATCAGAGGGGACCCCATGGAATTGCCTAACCCAACCTCCTCCTTCTCAAAGCAGGGCTAACTTGCAAGGTAGCACAAGACTTTGTCCAGTTGAGTTTTGAGTATTTCTGGGGACAAAGCCTCCTTAATCAGGAGAAGGATGACCCTGGATTGGCTCAACCTTTTTGTAACACGATGATATTGTGTTTAGGTAGCCGATTATCTCTGCTTAAGTGCTGCATTTTGCATTTGATCACATTGAATACCATACCAGATGTTTCTGATCCTATTTCCAGTTTGGCAGACCATTTTGAATTACAAACCTTTAGCATACTAGCAGCCGTTCCTGGCATCATGTTGTCTGTACATTCCATGGTAAAGCTCTCTTCTGAAAACATAATTCTTCTGAAAAAAATAACACCCACTTTGGTGGGTGGACATAGAGGTTCAATTTGTTTGCATCTCTCTCCCAGAGCTATGACAGAAGCGTAGAGAAAGCATCAATCTAGATTGGTCTTTGCTAATAATTGTACTTTGTAAAGATAAAACAGCAAATGGAATTGATTCAAAATCTATTTAAGGGTGATTCCAGCATGTTCAGCACGTTTGAGATCAAGCATGAGACAAGTTAGCAACAGACACAATTGATCTGGGGGTTTTAGAGAGAGAAAGTTGATTTACTTAGAATTTTTTCATTTTTTCAGTCATGGTTTGAAAGCTGGCTCTTGGTGGGAACTCTGCACACAATGAGCATGTTTGGCCTTGTGCACGCGTATCTGGTTTTAGTTAAGCCAGACTGGCCACACTCATTCCACTCTGCTCATGATCTCATTCCATGCTCCTTGTCATGGTATCTGCACACCATCCAGCAATATATTAAAGCATGAGTAACGTGTCTTATGTTGATTATTCTGTCACCAAGGGAGAAATGTGTCTTGTCTGGTAGGGAACTCAGATGGTTTTAAACAAAGCTCTATACTGATGCTGGAGAAAAGTCAAGAGCTGCGCCTTGTATTAGGAGGAAGAATTGGCAAGGTGTCTGCTGGCCCTTGGGTAAGGCCATTTTGGGACTCCAACCAGCTCCAACCAGAGAAAACCATGGTTCCTACACTGCTGAGCTCTCCCTGCACTGTGGAAAGGCCATTTGCCCTGCTGCCAGCATGCCTCATCAGCTCATACGCTGTGGTACTTGGGGCATCTCCAAATTCTCCTATTAGTCCAGGAAGAGAAACACTCCTAACAGTCTTTATTTTGCCTTTATGAAATGACCAGGTTGGTGTTAGAAAGGCAATGTGCTGTGTGTCAGCTGAGTGGAAGAAATGTCTCCAGGCTGTAGGGGAGAGAGGGAAGGCTTGAAAAACTTGTTCAGCTGCTCAGTGTTCATATTTGTGTGTGCAGTGAATGAGCTGAACCCTGTACCCCTGCTGGGCCTGTGTTCAGTGTGTGTTACCACAGGGCAAGTGTTCTGCTTCGGTCATCTGTCACACTGGAGGGGAAGGGCTCTTGCTAGTAGCTGTCATTAGAGGCTGCATCCTTCTCTTTGCTTATTTACTGAGCCAAGCTCCAGCCTCAGCTCCCATCTGTGTGACAAAGGAGGTATCTCTCTACAGTATCTCAAGTGTGAGAGCTCCAAAGCCCTTTACAGA
Organism: Prinia subflava; assembly: GCF_021018805.1. Taxonomy (NCBI): domain Eukaryota; kingdom Metazoa; phylum Chordata; class Aves; order Passeriformes; family Cisticolidae; genus Prinia; species Prinia subflava. Next base: position 12,006,129 of record NC_086255.1, on the reverse strand, counting down.
GTCTAATTTAACTTCAGGTTGTGCCTGGAAGCAAAGAGCTCCTTTTTTTTGGAGAGGGGTGAAACTGAGGGCCTGAAGGCTGGGGCTAACTGCTTCTTCTCTCATACACACTCCTCAAAACAGATTTTGACTCAAACATGACCCCTTCCAAGTTCCTGTGTTCCACTTTCACTGCTCAGTCTTGTTCTGCTAAAAAGAGCAGGAGAATCTGTGCTTTTGCTGTTTTGCACAATCCCCAGCTGGCTCTTGCAGTCCCTGTCTCCCAGGTTTGGTCAGTGGCCTCCCTGCAGATAGGAACTGAAGGATCTTTCTGGCACATGGGGTTTTCCTGACCTCCCACTGCTGCGTTTTCTCTGGAGAATAGTCTCCAACTCATTGAGGACACTGTGGATCCAAACCCTCCCTGTCTCTGGCTCCTTATATGGTAACATGAAGAAGTCTCAGCATTTTAGTTCTGATTTGGAGTTTTCCTGGTTGTCTTCTCAGCTGGGGAGCTAAAAACTTTAAAACCTTAGGCAAACTGGTTCTTACCACCAGGAAACCATCCCCTTAGTTCAAGCACATGTGTGCTGCTGTCTCACCACTGGCTAAGCAAAGACCAGGCTGCATTGGCAGCAATGAAAGTCCCCTACAAAACCTCTGCAGAAGGTAGAGTTTTCATCATTCCAGTTTTTTTTCCCCTTCTCAAAGGGACTTTAAGATATCTGTTGCTATAACAGCAGAAGAAACAGGCTGAGATGGAAGGAAGGTGCCAGACAGGCTGTGGGACAGAGTTTGCTTCACTGGCAGAGAGCACACTGATGTGGAGTTGATGGTGGGCAGTGAGAGCAGGAAGTAATGGAGCTGGGGACATCTAGAAGAGCCTTGAAGAAGCTTTGCACTCCTGAGCCATCACATCCAGACATGCAAGTGGAGAAAACATTCCTGAATGAGGGAGAGTTGTCCTTGCTCATCCTAGATCCAAATGCATTTTGGTGACCTATCCCTACTTCTGACAAGCCACCCAAGAAGGAGGCAGAGCAGTGAGCATAGCTAACATTTCCTGATTGCCAGACCCTCAAGTTTGTTTCTGGAAAGTCCTTGAGTGACTTTGCATGAATTTATTGAAGCCTGGAGCGGTGCAGTTTTGCACTAGGTTAGCAAAGAGTGCTTTGACAAAGTGATGTGTTCTTGTGCTGGAGTCCAGCCCACCCTTCTGCAGGCTGTGTCCTCTACTGCTACAAGCCTATGGCTGGCTCTAGTACTGGGGGCATATATAAGCATGAAACCACATGGGAAGTAACTGCACTAAATTATTTGAGACACATTTAAGGGCAGAAACAAAGGGTTATAGTAGCTGAGGGAGCTCCAGCAAATTTCAAGGGTTATGGGAATTTGATATGTTTTCAGGACCAGCTGCTAGCATTAAAAAAAGGCATATGAGGATTCTTTTATCTCCTCCCTAGGTTCCATGCTGATGAGACCAATCCTGTCAAGCATGGAGAGCTACAACCCTTGCCACATATCCCCAGTGCCTTATCAGCCTCAATTTTTAAAAGTAACCACAGATTTCTTCCACGGCACAGGTTCCACCGTATTGGCAGAGCGGCTGGGACTGTCGACACCGAGCTCGCCCACATCGACACCCAACTCCCCCACTGTCCTCTGCAGTGGCGTCTCTGGCCCCTTGTTGTCAACGTGTGGCTCTGGCCCCCTCTGCAGCTCTATCAGTGGTAAGAGTGGTGGGATCCCCTGCTGCCTTTCTTTGCCTCCCCTCATATCTCACACTTGCCTCCCAGAAGGGCTCGAAAACCACAATAATCAACAGAATATTATTATCCCATCAGCTCCCCTGGGGAGGAAGGGAGAGCCTCTGCAAGGGCTATTTTCAGTCTGTTTTATGTGGAAGCTGCTTGGATGCCTAGACAGCAATATTTCTCTAACCCTTTTCATCGTGAAAGGTCCCAAGGGAAGCAGCGGATTTTCTGCTGCATGCGTGGCCCTGTGACACAGAGCTCCTTCTGGAGAGCTGTGTGGCACTGACACGTCCCAACGCTAGCTTGGACTGGAGCTAGAGGTCTGCCTACACCTCCCCTTTCTCCCTCCACACACCTTCAGTAAAACACAGAATTGCTATTTCTAATGTGCCAATGAAGTACAGTGATATTTAGATAAATGCACATGCAGTAAAAAAGTGTTGGCTGTTCTGCAGTGCTTTTAAAACTCCACACACCTGCATGATCCCACACGGGAAGTAACTGCACTAAATGATTTGAGACACATTTAAAGACAGAAACAAAGGCACTGATGGTGGGATACATAACTTACCAAATCCTTGTGGCATGGGAACAGCTGTCTCTTGGCTTGCTCTTCATGGGCAGCAGACTCCAATAGGTGTTGCCTTTCTGCTGCCTTGAGCCTTGGCATGTGAACCAGGACTTGGTGAGTAGGACAGCAGGTCTCAGGAAGGAACCCTGGTCCTGGAACATGCATTTTTGCTAGGTCATGGTTCCTCCCTCTGTGGCTGCTGAAATTACCTTGGGATGTCAGGAAGCAAGAGGAGTGATCATGTTTTCTTGTGTTGCAGGCACAGCTCCCAACTCTCCAAGCAGCTTGCCTGAGTCACCCATCTCGCCGTCCGTCTCAGGGCCCTGGGTAGATGAATGCACCATCTGCTATGAGAACATGGTAGACACGGTCATTTACTCCTGTGGACACATGTGTCTCTGCTATTCATGTGGGCTGAAGCTCAAGAAGATGGCCAATGCCTGCTGCCCCATTTGCAGGCGGGCCATCAAAGATATCATCAAAACATACCGCAGCACTTAGAGCAGCAGCAGATGTCGTGGTGGGGACTGGGCACGTGGGGAGGAGGCTGTGAAACAACACAGGCTTTATTCATCACCCAGGAGATTCCATCCCCCACCACCACCATGACCTCCTCTTCCATGGACAACAGATGAGACAAGCTTAGATGCTGCTCTCCTATCCCTCAAGCAAGTCCTGGGGCTGAACTCCAGTGTCAGGGAAATTGCGATGGACTACTCTCCCTTGTGGATTTTAAACTTTATCTGAAACAAAGCCAGCTGGTGCAATCATCCCTTTCTACACCATGCACAGCAGAGGGGAGTCTCCACTCTTTAGCATAGACAACAAGTGATAAAAGGTTCCGTGCTACACCTCTCCTTCCAGAGGCACCCCACATACAGAGACAGCTTAGCAGAAGAGAAGAAATGAGCAACATATTTCTCTGTACAACCAGCCTGACCAGAGAAGGCTCCTTAGAAAGGATGGAGCAAGGCAAGCATTGACCCAGTGAGGGAGGTGCAGTGAGCACACTCACAGCAGAGAGGCTGGGGCCAGTGCAGAAAAGAACCCAAGATTTGTGAAGTAAAACCCACCCCATATCTGCAGACAGAAGTGCAGCCCCTTGAGGGCCATCCCCGGCTCCTCCATTGCCATTCTCTGACAGAGGCTTTCACAGGGGGTTTGGCAGTGAACACTGGCAGCAGCTCTGCTCCCTGCCAGCAGCGTCAGCACCTCCTGTCCCTGCCCGCGGCTCTGGAACCCGGCACCGCCAGCCTGCTGTGGGCCCCACGCAGCACAAAGGATTCAACAGCATCGCCGCTCCCCAGGGCCTGTGGGAAGAGGGACACATCACTCCCTCACCTTTGTGCCCCTACCATCCAGACAGCGCTTGTGAGGAAAAATCCCAGCCTCACCGGGGAAGAATGTATAAACCCACATGTCTGTGGGTTACCTTTACTGGTAACTTTATCACTGTGCTTTAAATCAAAACCAGCCAGGTGGTACTCAGCTCTTCACAGCCACACAGGCAGGACACGGCTGTCCTTATCTGTTAGGAAGTAAGGAATGAGAAAAATTGCTCTGGTTTATTTAAACAAATCTCCTTCTCTCCTGCCTGAGTCAGGAACGGGGCTGTGCCCAGCAGGGACAATGGTGGCCCCCATGGTTCCCATGCAAACAGCTGCTCTGCCATGGCCACAGCTGTGCCCAGGGCTGCTGGCCCCTGGGTCTGGGCTGGGTGGCTTGGCAGCAATGGGAGCTGTCTGCCTCCCTTCCCAACCCATCCCAGCCTTCCTGGACTGCAGGGGAGGGAGGGGCTGTGTCTGGGTCCTGAGGAGGGGTCAGGGCTCGGGTGCCACAGCAGTGGAGTTTGGGAGTTTGCCCCCACCACCTCACCCAGCTGGCCAGAGCAGGGGAGGCCAAGGAGTCACACCCCTCCTGCTGAGCTTTTTCTTGCACCTGAGCATTTGGCCATTGATGTGGTAGAGGGGACAGTGTGGTGTAGGGATAACAGCATTTAATGCACATATGCACTTGCTGCAGGGGACATCATGCCCCCCTCTCCCCAGCAGCAGGAGGGTTTTTGCCACCCACACTGGCAGAGGCTGCTCCTTAAAACACCTGGAAAACACATCCCTGCTCTATCTCTCAAGGAGATGTAAAAAGAGACTACTCACTGGGGAGCACATTGTAGAGCCTTTCTCTGAAGGTGCCACCACCACTGCAGCCTACCCAGGGTCTGCAGCTCCCTCAGCCTGCCCTGCGGGCAGCACTGACTTGAACACTGATACTCTGGGTGACAGGGATTTGATATTTCCTGGCATACCTCTGATGTATAGCCCAAACCCAGCCCTGTCCCCTGTGCCAGCTGTCAAAGCTCCAGAGCTCGTGGCTCCCATTCCCAGGTGCCCTCACTGAGGGGCAGGGGGAGGCTGGTTGGCACAGCCTGGGGGAAGTTAGAGCAGCCCTGCAAGGAGCACGGCTGGTCCTCAGGCACACCGCCAGCTCCAGCTGTGACCAGCACACACAGGGAGCTTTCTTCAGTAGCTACACAAATTCCAGTGCAAAGATTTCAAATAGGAGGAACCCAAGGGTTAAAAAGGTGTTGATGAAATAGTGGATGTGGGGAAACGTGCAATAAGCAGCCTCCCGAGCCTTCACCACACCAGTGGGACCAGTCCCCCTCCATGCAGGAAAAGCCAAGGGGTAAATTTTATTTTTCAAGAAATTCCATCCATGGGTACCAGTGCAGTGGTGTAAATTCCCTTTTCACCTTTTGAATTGAGAGTGTTTTAATATATTAACTGTGTTTGTTTTACTGTGGACCAAACTCTAGGAGTTAGGAGAAGCTGAAAGCTCCCCCAGCATCTGAGTTCACAAATTGGGGTTCAGTCCTACCCCTGCACAGGGTGGCCTCCAGCTGTAAGCAGGGACGAGAAAAAGGCTCTCTCCAGGGAGGAAAAAAACAAACCAGCAAAACCAGTAAAAATAACAAAAATCCTAATCTTTTGTTTTGTTTGACTGGTGTAGGTTCCCATGTACCTCTGTGTTGTGTCATCTGCATTTCATTGCTTTACTTTAAGATGTTTTGTGTTCTGTTTAAAGACAAGAATAATTCATTGTGAAAAATTGGATAACTGTGATCGTGAATAAAATTGATTTAGATATCCTGCAGCAGCATGGGTGACTGAGTATTTACCACTTCATAAGAGCAGCAAAACACGATGCCCAGCACAGTGAGAGGCTGAGGTAAAAGCAAAAGTGGCATGAGAGCTTCTTTCTTAGGGGGAGCTGCGTGGAGAGGTCTCAGGCTTTCCTTTAGTGCTTGAGGATGGGAGGGCACTGGGAGGTGGACATTAATATCCCTTGGTGGACACCACACACACATAAGGAATAAAGGAAGTAAAAGCAAGGGCTAACAGCACTCCTGAAAGCTTAGGCCCCACACTCCTGAGCCTCTTCATGCCCTCCCCAGAGAGAAGTCACAGCTCTGTTACTCTCACTGCCTTGTTTACACTCTGCTGTAACCACAAAAAAGCGCCCTCCACCAGCACAAGGAAGAGAACGTGTGCTGTGAGGAAACCCAGGACACGCTGCTCAGCCTAGGAGGGGACAGTTTGGTGGCTGAAGATGAGGCAGAGCAGTTCCATCCCAGCCCTGAACCGAGCTGCATGTTGAGAAGGCCCACTGACAATCTGTGGTCTGGCCGAGTGACATGCTGAGGTAAGACGCAAATGCTTCCTGAGTGTGTAGCAAGGGACACAAGGACCCAAAGGGAATTTGGATTCTCCAGAGGTCATGCCTCAAAACCCAGTCCTCTGCTGCAGGTATCTGCTCAGGAGCACACCTACAAAACAACAAATGTGAGGTTTTCTCCTCATCTTTTTGTTTAACTATTCAGTAGATGAGAGACTATCTGGATCACGCTCTTGTCACAGGATGTATTTAAGGTGGCATCTTCTCCCTCAGTGTGGGTGCTCCATCTGCCGAGGGCCAGGGACATCCCAGGAATGGTGTCCTCAGCCTCTCCAGCTGAAGCCATTCCACTCTAACAGTTCCTCAGTAGCCTAAAACATTCCAGGCTAAAGAGAAATCACTTCTCCAACCCAGCTTTCTCCAACACCAGCCTGAGGAGATGCCCCCTGTTGGGACAAGGCAAATTTGCACAGCTTTGTGCTGCCCTCCAAGAGCTGCTCCAGCTCCTGCTTTCCCTGGGACAGGAGGACCTCTAGTGGGTCTGGAAAGCCTCCTCATTCCCTCAGGAGCAAGGGGCAGAGTTGCAAAACACAGAATGCCCTAGAAACTGGCAGCACTGGCTTGCCAGATTTGCGGAGCCCAAGCACTGCCACAGATGAGGATCAGTGAAATGCTAAGGCTCTGGGCCAAACTCAGATCTTCCCCTTCCTTGGCATCAGCAAGAGGGACCGTGGCACATCCACCAGGTTTCCCCTCTACCAGCCTCAGCCTGTGCAGCCCCTCCCGCAGCTGCCACAATGAGCTTTGCATCCAAATCTGCTGAGCATCGCTGGAGTCACCCTGCCCTCCCTCCCCGGGCCATCACCGTCACCTCATCCAAAGCAGAGCTGCAGTTTTGCCCTTGCTCCCCAGCTATTCTCCACCAAGGCCAGCTGTGGTGCAGCTCTGACCTTCCCGAGCGCGGGTATCCCCCTGCTCCATGCAGGGCTGGTCCCGGGGCGCCCCGGCTGCGGCTCAGCCCGCGGCGGGCAGGAGGAGGCGGAGGAGGATGAGAGGGAGGATGCTCCGAAAGAGGTGCAGGAGCTGCAGCGCTGGTCCGGCATCGCCACCTGGTGCTCAGTGCCCGGCCCGGAACTCAGCCCCTGCTCCTCCCGAGATGGATTTTAACTAACACTGCAAATGCACTAAAGCAAGACCATAAAAATTCAGTCTTGAGTGCAGCACAATTCTGGTAGTGGTTCTCTGAGAAAAATGGGCAAGAGGGAAGCAATTACAGTGACTTACAGTGTACAAGGGGATACATTAGTAAATAGTGATTGCACCAGCCCAAAAAACCCCTTTCAAGCTGGTTGGCTCACTCAGCACAAAGGGCAGAGGGGGCACAGTTTCCAGTCACACTTGCCACTGTTTGTGCCCAGGACTGTGTGCTGCATCAGGTTCAATTCCTGGCATCCTTCAGAGAGCTGGGGTGTCCAAACAGGACTCTTTGTGCACCATCCACCAACATGCCAGCACAGAGGAACATCTCCTACAGTCAGGCTGGGAACTGAAAAGCTAAAAACCAACCTGTTACCCCTCCACTATTAAATCCCTTGTTATAACCTCCTCCCCCAATATTCTCCTCAGCCACTGCCTTTGGCATCCCCAAGAGATGTCCCTGCATGAGGGGACCCATTACCAGAAGCTTCAGTTTTACCCGTCTGCTGCTTTGCACAGCAGTGATCTTCTACTTGTTGAGCTATTTGGGCCTCCAACCTTCAAAGACAGACAGGAGGAGTCAGCAGTGCCCAGAAACCCTGCAGGATCAGACCTCACTGTGCCAGGTTCAAGCACCACCTGCTCTGCAGACTGCACACAGGGCTCATCCCACCTTGCAGAGCAACTCTGATCACAGCACCAAGGGACCACTTTTGGAAAAGTATGCTTTTCTTCTTATTTTGAACCCATCCTTCTCCAAAAAACATCCTTCCTTGAGTACTTAAACCTTAAGAACTTGCTCAACACAGACAGAAGCTCTTCAGGTTTGAGGGCTGAGGTGACTTTTCCATAAACTTTGTGGAATAGAAAAAAAATACAAAATTGCAGCATACACTATTTCAGCCAGGGAACAAGAGAAAGTCCTGTATCTGTGTAGCCCAAGATGAAATCTGCAATTGCATGAACGCACAAATTACAAGTTATTCTGGGAAAGATAAATTCAGTAGAATTCAAATAGAATCAAAACAGTATTGAAAAAATTAGAAGAAAAATCCCAACAGAACAAACCAGCTGGATCACAATTAAAAAGGTCAAAAATTTATTTTTCCTTAGGGCATAAGAGGCATTGTAAACAAAATACCAACAAACAAACAAACAAATCACAAGTCAATTCTTACAGTCTGCAAGCATTTGAAGATAGAGTACCCTTTTCCCACCTCCCCCCAAACACTGCAAGCCTGCTCAAATGGTAACAGGCAACAATCCTGGGCCCTGAAGGTCCAGGGAGTTTTGCCATGTCCCAAGATGGGACTAAATTTCTCATATAAGAAGGACACTGCATCTGTTTTATTAAACACTTAAAAAAAAAGTCCAACAAAATATAAATATTACAGACAAAGATCAGATTTAGCACCACCTTTGGTCCAAGCAATCAATGAACTGGGAGATGACAGGTACAGTTTGTTTAGCAAGTCCTTTCTGCCTGAGTCTTTGAAAACATCAGAGGTTCACATTGCAACAACTTGTAATGTCTCTGAGAAAACACTTCCCAAATTCTGGCAGTTCCTCACAACCTCCCAGGGCCCTGCACACAGGGAGGGCGCAGCCTCCTGGCTGGGCAGCAGCACCCAGGCCAGCAGAGCTCTCTCAGAGCGCTCGGCAGAGCCCTGTGGGACACAGCAAACACCGTGCCAAGGGCCTGGGCCTGCTCTGGCCCAGCAGAGCTCCGACTTCAGGCATGGCTGAGAACCAGGAGGAGCAGTAGCATCATCCCGAACTGCCCTTCCCACTAACATCTGCCAGCCTCCACCACCTGTCAGGCTGTAGCACTTGGGAGCTGCCAGGGTGGGTAATGGCAGATGCTTGGAAGGAGCTGAAGTTGACTCAATGCAAGTTATTTCAGCATTTCTGCAACATACAAATCAGAAGCTCTTTTATCAGTTGTAGGTTACTCCAAGGCCTTTTTAGGTTCATCTTTTCCAATACACACCAGATGTGTATTGGAATGTGCCCATCAGATGCAAGGTTCTGAAATTTTGCAAAGAGGTGTCACTGATCAATTGCTGTGCCACAGCACCAGCGTATGCCAGGACACAGTCACAAGGGCCTGTGATAATCCTGGAGGAAAAATTAGGTTCATAAGCACCTGGCAATCTTTTGTTTCTTACAACTCCCGCTCCTGTAAGTGTCCACAACTCAAATTGTCTTTTCCTTCCCTGCGGGAATTTTTGAGCAGTTCTGATTAACCATTATCAAATGCTGTTCAGTTCCAAAATAATAACAGCTCTAACAAATGCCTATAGAGAAATGCTGACATCTACTTTTAGGCACACTAATCTGAAGTCTTTGTTCTGCATCTTCACATGTACAACTGCCCAAGACAGATGATGTTTCTCATTCTCTGTTGAGAGACCCATACAGAGTTTTCACCTTTACAGAGACATGATTAAAATTTCCCAAACAAGCACTTGTTTTACTTCACTGCTTTAGAACACGCTGCTCTAGGGAGAAATCCCAAACCTCAATTACTTTACACTGTTTTGCAGTTCTCTGAGCAAGCAGTTGGTCATGGCACAGAGAGGAGGGCAGCCCCTCTGGTGCATTCCCTGTCCCACACAGGGCACAGCCATGAAGACAGCTCTGAAATAGTTCTGGACTGGACACTGCAGTCAAGTAAAGTGCAAATCTGGATTATGTTTTCCACAGCTCATTCCCCCCACTACTGTCATATCCAGAGCAAATGAAAACACTGTACTATGATAATTTCATTAATTTTTGCTAGGACTAAGCTACACTTCTGTTGTCCCAGTCACAGAAACAGGCCCCCAGTATGTGTCAGCTAAATCCTCACAGCTCCCTGCTGATTTGGGCTGAAGCCTGAGGGAAATTTCTAGAGAGTCACTTGGCAAAAAGGAGACCTGTGTTTTCCTCACTGCTAATACATCTTTTGTGTTGGCCCACAAAAAACTTGCTCATTGTTAACTACTACTCTGACCTGCATCCAGTCTTTCCAAATGTTTACACACAGACTCAGGGACTGGTCACAAAAAGATCTAAAGATCTGTTTCGTGTCAGTTCAGACAGACCGGGGCATCTAATCCCTCATCAACAATCACTCTTGCCATCCATGGCAAAAGATACTGTTAAGTGCAGAAAGTGTCACTTTCCTGGATTTCAGTTTTACTGGGATGACTGAGAAAGGCAATTTTTTTTTATCATGACTATCATTTCCTTTCCTAGGAAGACCTCTTATAGACCAAAGCACATCTGGACCATTGCAGGAGCTGTTCATTGTACAAACAGTTTTATCCAACTGGTCAGCATCTCAAGCTCATTAAACAAAAACTGAACAATGCTTGAAGGTACAGTTATTATTTCTGTCTCTAGCTCACATTTGCAATGACATGCTGGGAATGTCAAGACACCTGTCACCTCTCTAAGAATTAATTCATGACCAAAAGCTTTAACATCTACATGATCAACAATATTCACTCCACTGCCTTCAGTGGAGCTGGATCAGAGGCCACAACAAAATATGGTCCAAAGCTGTTACCACAAAAAAGGATTTCCCCAGACTCATTTTCTTCCTCTCTTAGCTTAACTTGCAACCCAAAACAAAGTAAATGGTCTCCTGCCCATAAACTCTCTTAAAAAAAAAAAAAAAAAAAAGCTCTCAACCATTTCCTTCTCATATTTACTGCAACAGAAACCATACCAACTTCTAGACATTTTCCCAAGCAGAACAGACTAATTGGTTCCCATATTAAAAACAAAACAAAAGACAAAAAAGTGTCACCAACTTGACCACACACACTAAACCAGCCACACATTTCTCTATCTCTAGTCACCGACATGCTCTCCCAAGAGTCCAAGCTCCCACCAGGTACATTCCCACCACCTAACCACTGAAAAATGGAGCTCTACACCAACACAGAAACAACAACAGCATCTAGTTTTCAAGGTCACATTAAGAACATCAACCATCCAAGAAACCCACTGCAAAACTTCACTTAGACCAGGCCTAGATCCATTTTTTTTTTTTTTTTGTCAACTAAAAATTTGGGACAGCAAACCCTCGAGGAGCTTCCAGTCCAGACACATGGCATTGCTCTGCTAATGCACAGGAGCACAACAGCTCAAACAAATTTCAGCCTTCCTTCACCAACAGATTTAGGCTCCCAGTAACTCACTAGCCACAGTTTGCAGAGATAATCTGGGCTAATTAACACCTCTGGAAACAGAGCCAGATGTTCACAGCCACAATTAACACCTCTGGAAACAGAGCCAGATGTTCACAGCCATCTGAGCTGATTTCAACACCCACCTGGAGTTATCTGCATCTGAACCTCAGCCTAAGCAGCAATCAATCAAGCTGCTGGCAGGACTTCTTCTGACATGACATTTGACATTGAGCCTTAACTGAGGAGGGTCATCTACATGAATCTCCCTAAACACTGCCAGCAGAGTAATAAGCACTGCTGTCTGCAATTAAAGAACAGCACTGATGCCGTGTGCAAGTCAGCCAGACAGCAGAAATGCACTTACTCTGTACACTGCTGGCCCCACATTACTCATTTGGACCCTCAGTACAAAAAAGTCATTGTAATGCTCCACACGCTTTGCTTTTGCAATATTCCAGGTTTGAACTCATGACCAGTAATGAGCAAGACTTTTCAGCAAGTCTGTTCAGCATGACACAGAAAAATTCCTCCTAGCAACTGGAAACAACTTTAACTTCCTCCTTTCCTGAAAGTCCAAGATAGGAAGTAGTTAAGCCAGCTATTCACTGAAATACTTCATTTTTTAAAGGTTTTTTTTTTTAAAAAAAATTTATTTGTTCCAGTTTACTAATTGCTACAGGCTAAGCTCCAGTGATTGCACTATTCTTTTCCATCCTGCTTGAAGGGGACAGAAAAACCACATTAATGTGTTCTGGGGGACCCAGAGTCAGGACAGAATTTAATGCTCCTCTAGCCATCACCCAAGGGTGATGATGGGGTTTTGTTTATTTGTTACTACTTCCCTGGTGATGCAGAAGCAGTTCCAGAAACAAGCTCTCCAACCACAAAAGAACTGTTTGCACAGAGAATACTGCCACATTGCTTACCTTTCAGTCATCAAATACAATAACAGCTTTGATGGGGAGTATCTGGAGAAATCTGAAATATTTACTTAAATATTAGATGTTGTACTTTAAAAACTTTCTTACAGTGCCAAGTGACTCTCCCTTCCACCTGTTTTTCTCCTCCACCAAACAGGGACCAAGACAGGTACCATTGTAACCAGATATGGCATATGGCTTTTCCCTGAGCATCAGGGAAAGGTCATTAAAGCCAACATTTTTCCAGAAGCACTGCTAGCACAGGGCTGTTCCTGCCAACACGGGCAGGTCTGGAACAGCCACGCTTGCCCACTCCACCAGCTGAACCTCAGTGCATGCAAATTCCCAGACACACAAACTGCCTCAATTACCACAAGCATATAGCCTATGTTTGTCTTCTTTTGGTGCACTGGTGGCTTCAGGACACAGACTATCATAGTCTATTAGGGAGTGAAAAAAATCAACTTTTCTCAGTAACAAAAAATCCTGTCACAGAGCAGTGATGTATTTAAACCATCTTTACAGAGAAAGCACCTGCAGTGTTGGACCAAATAATCCATGGCCTTATTAGAAACATCTTTTTCCTCATATTTTATCTATCTCTCCCCTGCCAATATAGTTACTTCTAATTTCATTTCTAATTTCTTTCCAAATGATCAACGTAATTCCCATAATTTTAATTCAGTAACAAACAGGAGTCTCAACTCAGGACAGTAGTGGCTTATGCTGACAAGAACATGTCTGTAAAATGCCAGTGTGAAGCTTTAAACCAAATTTATTTATAAAAAAACCAAACACAAAACAAAAAAATTGCACTCTCCAACTAAAAATCAACACTACCTTGATGCAAGAACAAATGAAGAACATAGTTGATGGGACCAGCCCAGCCCTGACAATATAAAATGGGGGAAACTAATTTGTTGTGGCTATCCAGCCACGCCCGCACGCAGTGCGGCGCAGCCTCCGCTCCAGGAATTGCTGCAGAGGCCCAGCCCCGGTGCAAGGGCACCCAGGAGAAAAGTTCCTCCCTTGGCACACCCTGCAAAACTGACACCCAGAGCAGAGTTATGGGTGACCTGTTACAGACACCTGAGCTTTGCTCCAAGTTGGGTCTAAGATGGAGGAGGAAAAGCAGCAACAGCAACCTACATCCCAATCCAGAGTCAGCTGGCTGGGGGCTTCTGGATCCGGCCTGACGTACAGTACTTGATTTGGAACTTACACACACAACAGACACGACTGCTGAGCAGCACAGAGGGAGGGACAGAGCAACACAAGCACCGGGCAGCGTTAGCAGAGGCCATCAAACGGTTCAAGTGTGCGGACACATTCCCCATGCACCATCGCAGGGCTGAGCCCTGCTTCTAGCAAGCACCGAAAAGCAATGAAAACAAAATAACTTAGACAAACATATGCTTTAGACCATCATACTGGTACTGGTGGCAGCTATCAAACACTGCAGTGACACACAGCACTTTGCTACGTGGCTGAATAGCATCTGAAGCTGACAGAGAAGGAGCTGCTGGTGATGGAAAACCACCAGCAAATAGCAGCAAAGCTCCAGCTGGTTTTAAAGAGCTGCAGGATTTGCAGCACAGTGGATGATGGCAGGGCAGCACCAAGGCTAAGCAGTCCTGTGCACCCTTGGGAGGTGTAGGAACAGAGTGCACAGAGCTTGCTTTTGCTGAGAACAGTTCATGCTGAGCACCCACAAGGGTCTTCTGTCAGTGTAACTCTACTGATGCTTGTGGGCTTCTTGCCAGTTTAGACAAGAGCATATGAAAGAACTAAGTTGGCTCCTGAAAACCAGATTCCTAATGGGCAAAATATTGCAGGTTTTCCAAAATCACGTGTTTGATACCATTTCAGTACAGCTGCAGAATTCAGTTTTTCTGTTTGAATGCAAAGGTCTCTGGTAATATTAAGGTTTTCTGACAAACTTAAGAACAGCAGGACAAAAATTAAGCAGAAAACTGAGGTACATCCCCTCTCCAGAGTAATGAACTAGAGCCACAGGAGATGTACTTCCCAGAGCTCAGGGAGTCAAGTGCTCTGGCTTTCACATTTCTCTTGCACCTTACAAAAATAGTCCAGTTTTTCAAAGGTGGTAGATTTTGCTGCTACCTGTAAAGTCACATTATTTTTGACAGATGGAAGTTCTCCTTCCATTCAAATAGAATTTAAGACATTACCTCTTTTGAAGAGCAAAGTTTCTGCCCAACTTTATTTAGAACCTGAGAGATCCACCTTTGCAAGCCAAGAAATATGAAATCAATATCCAAAACATCTGTGAAATTCTGCAGGTGAGAATCAACCCAGATAAAAGGAAGACCTTTTCTTCTTAGGTTAACAGTAAGGACAGAAAAGAAAGGACCTGTAAAAATATTCCCATAGCTCTTGCAATAAATACAAGTACCAACACAGTATCCAAACCTGGGACTGCACCAGCAGAATTATTTTCCCTTCTGAATTTACCACCAACTCTGAAGCGCAAAGAGGTCACAACCAGCAGAGACAAACCAGAAGACAGAATCATGCATGGATGACACACAGAGTGTTTCAAGCATAGCTCAGAATCCTGTATTGACAAGGATGTTAATGGACATTCTATACATAATCCTGGCAACATGCAGCGTAATCCTTATACTTTCACTAACAGGTGATAATTCTATGGAAAGCAGCCATTCCCAACCCAAGCCACCCCAGCTGTCAGTCTCTACCTACCCAAGGGTTCTGTTTTCATCCAGTTGCCTCCTCCCCTGCATTTCCCCTTCCCTAAGAGTGCATGAATAGAGAATTGCCAACATTTCACACTGCACGTTCCACTCCAAGTCCTGGATGAGGGGCCTGTTTATTCTATGAATATTGCACTTATCCACTCATTGGATTTGCTTTTTCTCAAGAATGCAGAATATTTGGGAAAAAATAGAAAAAATAGTAGGATACAACACAGGAAAATATGAGTTATTAACAAGCTAGCTATGAAGATCTAAAATTAAATAGTACTAGTTCTATTCTGTTAATACTAGTAATATGAAAATAATGAATGCTTTATCAAATTCCCTTGTTTTTCATATAAGATAAAAGCAGTAACTTTCTTTTTAACTGAGGAAAGCAATGAATATATATTACAATAAAATATGACTCATTAACATCTGAAAGTGATGAAAACAATTATATAATGCCTTCGTCAAACTTTATAGCATCATAATGGAAGGAGTCTTTGGGGTACACATCCACAAGGAAAATATGCATTTTTTAGCTATACCCATGCAGATGTGAATTTCCATTTTGAAGAGTCTAGCTGCAAGACAATTCCAATCTTTCCTTATTGTGTATTTGCTATTATTGAATATATCAGTTAAAAAACTTCCTGTTGACGCATCAGTTAAGTGCCCCAACATGTGCCCATCATTGCTTTTATCTTGAAAGGTTTGACTTGCAAAGGACTGGTACACACGACTACACTCACCCATTGCAGGGGGTGACAGCTAAAACAGTGAATGGGAATTGCCTCCCATGGGGAAGGACTCCTAACAAAATGTGAGACTCCTGCTGCTATGAGAAAGTGTTTTGAAAGGGGAGACAAGGGAAACCAGCAAATAAACTTTTCAGGCATTATATAAACCTCAATAACGAACTCAGAAGTGCTCATTATTATTAAAGTTGCAGTATACAGCAAGACACAATTTTCACATTCTTTAATTTCGTTCTCTGGCATTGGAGTTTGGAATTTCTGCTGGTCCAAATTCAAGACTTTTTGGAAAATACAGAGAGTGAGTGAGAGCAAGACAGCAAGAGCAGCCGCCTCTCCCCCCAGAGGAGGGCCCCCTTCAGCTGCAAATGGCTCTGCTCAAGCCCTGCAGACTCTTCCTTTTAACAACCTGGTTCAGGAATAAACCAGAAAGAGAAATTTAAACAGTACTACTGATTTCTGCATTGAGTGTTCACTGAGGTGTACATTACGTTTAAATATTGCTCTTGATCCAGTGTCAGTTCTGACAAATTTAGTAAATAAAAGGCGACGTTAACATTTTTAGAAAAGAGCTAAAACACTTCTAGCACTACACTGTCCTCTGAGTACTCTGCCAGGTTTTCCTGCCCTGCAGTCAGCTTTTGTGATGTAGCTTAAGGCCTTTCCCTCTGTTTCACAGCTAAGAGTGAAGGGCTTGCTATTTCGGGTATCAGTAGAACTGACCAAAACTAGCTGCTCACCAATGGAAAAAAAAATTTCCTGCTATCTCTCAGTTGAAAGAATCAAAAAAAGAGAGAGCATCTCAGTGAGAGATGCAGTGACAATGATAAGACAGGAGTGGGAGGAATTGCATTGGGAGTATTTGTTTTAAAAGTGTCCTTTTAAACACAAGCAGCCAAAACAACTACCAAGTGAAGGGAAGCCCATGTGGAAGCTTTTCCACCAGGGTGGAGGCCAGCGTGCCAAGTGGTGGCCAGCAATGATTTCTGGCACCAAGGTGGCCATCTGCACTCCATCCTTTTTGTAGGTGAGGGCAGAGGGAGGGCACAAGTGTGGCTCTGCCCATCTGCAGGGTCTGGCCTCTCCTCAGGAGGGCAGGAGGCCCTTGGGATGGGATAAAGCAGCAGCAGAGCCTGGAGCTGCTGCATGAGGAAACTGAGGAATCCCTGGCAGTGCCGCAGGCACCCCCACTCTGTGTGACCCTGGAGCAGGGCAAAGCACCTCCCTGCAAAAGGCAGAGCTGGAGAAGCACGCCAGCAAGATGGAACAGGAGCTGTGGGACAGACAGACATCTCTTACACAGCTCAGGCAGAGCCTGGAGCCTCCTAACCTGAGCCTCACAGAGAACTTGCATCCAGCGGGGCCAGCCCTGTGCAAGGCACACGGCAGCCAGGCACTGGAAGTGTCTGCCAAAAGCACCTGTGCCACCCCACACCCTGCAAGGACTCCTGCAGCTCAGAGTGCCCTGGGCCTGGCTTTGCTGGATGCAAATGTGAGTATTTCCAGTAGTCTGGGCCCTTCTGTCTCCTTGCTGCTCTTCCCTCCTCGGATATGGGCTCATGTCAGGCCATACCACACTCAGAGAATTCAGTGGCTCAATGCAGAAGATCTGGGAGCTGTGCTTTACATCCCCCCAAAGAGATGACCCAGTGGGAATGTGTTCAAACAAAACTTTAGAATATTTTAAATAATAAGTTAATTCTTAATAAATATGTGCTTCAAGAAAATGTTAATTATATACTGCACCTTTAAATAATGCACTTAGTTCTCTGCATTGGCTTCCATTTTGGTTTCTGTTATTGTTAAAGTGCATTAATTCAAAATAATGAACCACTTCCGCATCATTATTGTTAAAATAAATCATAACATTAATACGAATCACTAAGTCACTACTATTAGTACTGCAATCTAGCAGATAACTCTATGTATTGCTCTATTTAATACTGTCCAGCAGAAGAATATAATACTTCTATTACAATCTCACAACAGCTCCAGCAGTCTTTTATGGCTGCTACCATCTTAGTACAACTGAAAATGGGGAGAAGTATGAGAGACAGGGCCACCACGTCTCAGAGACACATCCAGTGAGATGCAGCTAACTGGACATGTACTCACACATCACAGGGTGAGACACCAAGGTACAAGAGGACCCTGCACTGTGACATGAGCTGTTGTGCAGTCACACCTCCTTCTCCTGCCATCACAATTTAAAGGGATCCCAAACAAACAGCCTCCCTCCCCACCTGCTGCAGAGAGCTGCTCCAACCACAGCACTGTTTAGAGCCTGTAGTTGTGGCACCTGGATGTTGTTTCAGCTCCTGAAAGGACATCAGCCACATCAGCTGTAGGCAACTCTCTCAGTGTTATCATGGAAATTAGTAAAACCCCCAAACCACACACACACAGAAAAAAAAAAAAAAAAAGAAAAAAGAAAAGAAAAGAAAAGAAAAAAAAGAAAAAAAGGAAAAAGACAAGAACAACATATAAATTCCCTATTTTTTTTTGGCAGTGAAACATCCCCAGGAACATATGGTATTGTTGTGCTGTTTTACTCAGCCCCTTGATCCCAGCTATTTTGAAGCCTTTATAACCTTTAACTTCCAAGCCAATTCAGAATGAAACTGGTGGAAAAAAGGACATGTAATGCTTTGTGTAAACCAGTAGTGAAATGGTCTGCCCTCCCCCCCACCCCAACAGATTTACAATGCTGCCTATTATTTAAAAGAATTAGATATTGATCTTGAGTGATTAACAAGGCCATTTAAGAAAACCACCAAGCATAACTTCTTTAAGCACAGTAGGGATTTAGTAAATTATGTTTACAGTACAAGGCTACCTCACAAATAACTCCATATTCCTAGCCTTTTCCAATGGATACCTCTTCCATTTCCCACACCACCCACACGTGTGCCACATTTCAAAACATGAGTTAAGAAAGGCAAACAGAACTGGAACTAGAAGAGGCAGCTTCCTCATTAATGCATTGTGGACCGAATTGCTTTGATATTAAATCTCTGAGCCTGAGAAGCCCAGGCCCACTGTCCAGTACAAATGTACTCTTTGGATTCAAGTGGGAACAGAAACACATATTTGGCTCCTACTTCAGTTTTAACTCTTTTCTGGTAAAACCAGACACACACACAAAGAAAATACAGTAAACCCAGAATGCACAGAATAGACAAAAACAAAACACAAAAGCAATTCCCCAAAAATATACAAATTATGTGCAGACTGAGTTTGATGGCTTTTTTTTCCCCCACTCATTGTAAACACTGATGTTGCAGAAGGTTACAAATATTTCTCACAAATATCCTGGTGGACCCTGCCAGCAGTCAGCACCCTTGGATTTGGACCAGAGGGCAAAACAAGGATTAACACATCTGACAGCTTTGTCTTTAGTGTCTTAAGGGACTTTGTCGACTTTGACAACTTTTGAGAAACCCAGCTCTGGGAAGAGAATCAACCAGTACCACCTGGCAGGAGCCAGGCACAGAACCAAACATGAAGCCTACACAGTAACAAACGTGCTTAAGCAAGGGGTTTGTAGGCTTGTTTTTACAAGCACCAGTAGGCATCACTGCCCTTGAACACCTGAAATCTCAACTCAAAGAACAAGACAGAATGAAAGGAAACAAAAAGCCCCCAACCCACACCACCTGATGGCCTTTTCCGGTGAGTTAGCCGTAACAACGCTGAAGTGTGAGACCAAAACTCTCCACGATGAAAAGGCTCCAACTCTGGACCTACCAACTGTTGAGTATAGTTAAAAAAAAAAAAAAAAAAGTGAACATCTCCAAAGGATTAGAGTCCCTCTAGTGTTTCAGAAACTTTCATTTGCTTCTCATTGTAAGTTGCAAAAAGCATTTGGAATTCTTGGGTATTCCGCATATGGACAAAAATGAGGAGAAAGGGAGCCAAGATTGTAAAACAGTTTGGCACAGAACTCCCCAGGTAGATGCATGTGTATTTCTCTCACAAAAGGCACACATTTGGTTTCCTATCAATAATGGGAAGGATGGGATGTCATACCCTGTTACACATACAAGATTATTAACAACTTCACAAAAAGGCATTTGACTATGCTGCATCTTCCTCGTAGTTGCTTACAACATGTAAACCCCACAAACCTCTCCAAAACACAGCAGATTTGTCCTCATATAGACTCCTTTGTACAAACTGGAGCACAGGGAAATGTCTTTTTGTGTAGCAATTGTTTTTTCCACATGTACACAGCAGGAACAGTATAAATTAGGGAGGTTAAAGATATTGCAATATTAGTTCTTTTTCTCCAAATAATTTGAGGGCACCCAGCCTTTGAATGGCTTCACACCATTCATTATCTGGCAGTACCACCAGCCATTGGGGTTCCTTTCGAGGACCTCCATGCAGACACCTTCCTGAAACCCCGCAGTCTCCTCATCCCCTTCATAGTCTGCAATGGAAACATAGATGTCCTTGAGATTGTTGTGGATGAACTGGGATTTCTCAATGGGCTTTGGCCTGACTGTGGACACAGGGATCCCGTTCCTCTGCGTGGGGAGGTTGGAGGTGGTCTCGGAGCTCTCCGTGCCCAGCCGCTCCGGCTGCTTTCCCTTGGTGTCCCCAGGCTGCGCCCACGCGTTGCTGAAGGAGGAATTCCTGCGGACGGTCCTCAGTTGATCCGTAGCTGTTAGAGACTCATTTCTGCGCAAGGAGCACGACAGGTTGTTATCCTTTGGTGGTGGAGACACAAACACCGACTGCGGACGGACTGCAAGCTGTCTCACACCATTCCTCATCTTAACTGGCCCTGAAGCTTTTGAAAAGCCACCAGGAGGTTTGCTTGGGATGGGTGGTGTTGCACGTTTGCTCTGGTTGATGGTGTTCAAAGCCTGAACCCTCTTCTCTATCTTCTCTAAACTGTTTGACTTGTTTTCATTTTTCCTGTTCCTGGCAAAAGAGGAGTCAGTCTCTGCTGATGTAGCTTCTTGCTGGTTATCAGGGAGAGCCAAATAATGGGAAGGAGCCCAGCCTTCCACATCTCCATACCTCAGGTACCACCACCCACTGGCTTGCTTTTCCAGCACTTCCACTTCTACTCCTGCTGGGAAGCAAATTTCAGAATCCTGTACCTTTTGGTATGAGTCAGTGGTCACATAGAAACATCTGGAGTCATTTTCTTGCTCGGTTTTGGCTGTGTGGCTGGAGCAGAAGATGCCACGGGAAGGAGCTGTGATGAGATCAGCCGAGCTTCTCCGAACAGGGTCATCCTGGCTCTCAGAAGCTGTGCAGGGGGGGCTTGCAGATTCTTCACTTCTTGAACCTTTGAGTCCACCTCTAAGCTGCCCAGTTGGCCTCAGCTGACGCCTTAAAGTGCTAATATCCATCTTTTCTTGGCTCTGAGAGTCTGCCTTGTTCAGGAAGGGTTTGGGCCTGACGATTGGCTTTGCTCTGATGGAAGGACTCTGCCCAGGATCTTTCTTCATGCCTGTTCTTGGAACGCTACGTAAGCCGACATCTGAAGCTGACCTTGGTTTTGTCTCCTCGCTCCTGGAATAGTGACATTTTCCAAGATCAGGCTGAATGTTTTTGTCTGTCTTGAGCTTCATAAGTGATGATTTAGGAGAGCTGGAACATGGAGAATTCCTTCGGATCAAGGACAGAGAGGAGCTTTTCTGAGAATCGGAATCCCCACTAGATTCCTTGTTGGACAAAGCGTCTTCCACATAACGCCTAAACCCCTCGTTCTCATAGATGGTTTCCTCTTCATGAGCTACTTCTTCTGAAGACTCTCCTACTTTGAACTTTGCTTTCTGAAGTGATGACACAGGGGAAGGCTTGAGGGGCTGAAACAGTCGTTTTTCGGGAGTACCCTCTTCATGGTGATTTTCACTCACTTCACACTCCGAGTCAAAGCCAAAGGCAGGCACATCATACTCAGGTTCTTCATATTTCAGCTTGTGGGGAGAGTCCTGGGCATCTCCTGAAGAAACTGCTCCAGGAGCTGTTCCTTCTTCAGAGTCTTTTTGTTTACTGGGAGGTGCTGGGGGAGGAACCTTTGGGCGGGTTAAAGTACTGGTTCTTCTGTTCAAATTCGGTTTCTTTCTCTTGTCAATGTAAGATGCTGGAGCCCATCCTTCCTTCTCTCCAATCTGCACATACCACCAGCCACCAGAATTCTTTTCGATAACCTAAGAGGTAACAAGGAACATGTCATGTAGACAAAAATCTCAACTCACTGCTTCCCACTCCTCCCCTTCTAATCCACTCCCATGCAAGAAATAAATATTACAATTTTTCCAGATACACTGTTGGGGCTCACCTCTGCCTTTTGTCCTCCACGAAAGCTTATGCCATCAGAGATGCATGACTGGAATTCAGCAATGGTGTAATATTCCACTTCCACGGAGGGTGGCTCTGGCGGCTTGGGTAACTGAAAACCCTACGGCAAATAGGATGCTTTGATCATTTAAACCAAAGAAACAGTCAGATAAACAGCAGTGTGGAAAAAAAAATTACTTTTATTCACTAAGACTCTTCCTTCTTCCTGTGCTACTTCCTAATGGTAACTGCCCAGTTCTCCAGAGCAGGAGGTGATGTAGGATATGGGCTAAAAGAGAAAATCCTTTTAACATATGCACTGTTCATGCCACCGTCACCAACTATTATAACTGTAATAATCTTTACTTGGGGGTGATAAACTGTGAGCTGCCACTGCAGTCACACCAAGAGCAGCCCATTTACACTGGGATTTTGTCCAGAAAGACCCACCTCTGGATGACAGGCCACAACTGCAGAAAACTGCACTGCAACAGACCCCTAACAGATTCTGCTTATCATTAAATACACTATCTTAAAATGTAATCCCAATTAATTACTGTCCTTAATCTGCTGATGGACTTTTTAAACCATCTGCATTAGTCAGTGATACAAGCTAATGAGCATCTCTTGTAGCAAGAAACAAGGACAGTATCACAGACCCTCTAGCTTTGCCCAGCTAAAGTGCTACAAGAGAAGGAATTTACTGCTTGATCAAAATAATTCCAGTTCCTCCCCATAACACACCCAGAACCTCTACTCAATCCCAACACAACCTTTGTAAAGGCTCCATGAGAAGTAGGACACTGCTTTTTACAGCCATTCTGGCAGCATATCAGACTCCTCTAAAAGCTAAGTGCCTTTGCATTAAGCTGCCATATTTTAGAATTTGCCATAATTACTTTTTAAGGTGATAAATGGGATAAAGGTCCTTTCAGGAGCATCAGTATTGAAAGCTTTTCAGATTAGCACAGGGCTCCTCTGCAGGGCAGCTAGATGATGGTGAAGCTGCACAGCTTCGACACTTCACTACTCAGGGTTCTATGAAAGAACCGTAGGTCAGACACACACAGGACAGACAAAGACACAAAATGATCCTGAGCCATCAATGGGAGAAGGGCAAATCACATACTGTGCTTTATTCTCCCGCTCCTCCATTTCTAAGATACCCTTCCTGTAACTAACAGTTGATGTTTCATCACGCACAGCATGTGGGATTTCACAGAGAATGCATCTCTGCACCTTAGGAACCGTGTCTAACAATGTTATAATTGGATGTTTCTGCACTATAAATGCTGAAATACAGCAGAAGCACTGCATAATAAAATGCCTACAGATAATAGGATGGTTTGGATTAAATGAAGATAATTGGAAACAGCAGATATGCTCAGGGTTTCACATAGAGTATCACTGTTATTTTTAGCATGGGATTAAGTGTCATAGTCTTGCCAAAACAAAGTCTAATTGAAAATAATGCAAAGAAAAATAGGAAGAAATTGCTAATATGCTATTCATGTAGTTAGTTAAGAAGCATCTCTGGTGACAGAAAAATTACAAGTCACATACTGCTCATAAAGGGTACAGCAAAGATTAAACACTATGAATTGCCTAGATAAACAAGCTATTAGCATGACTTTTATATAAATACACTGCTGACTAGTTCCTATCGAAGATGACAGTTCTAATCTCAAATTGGTACAAACTTCCAGGATTCTAGCTTTGGGGATAAGACATCATAGGGAGCCTTGTTCCTGTAGCACACTTCCTTCCATAGGATTCCGAGCCACTTTGAACATGCACATGAGTGAAGCTTAGCCCCCTCAAAAGTGGTAGAAATGGAAGGAGGGGACACATTCCCAGCTGCTTAAGACAAGAGAAGGTCAGAAATTTCATTCTGGGCTAAGGATACCCAGAGGAAATTTCAACCTTCCAAGTCAGCCAAACAAGTTTTCATGCTCGTGCACAGGACACAGCAGCTTTATCATCATCTCCCTTTAGACCTGATCAGTTATTGGGGCAACATTTTGAAAAACAGAAAACCTGACCTATCATTAGGATGCCCTGAGGTCTGCTCAGCACTTAAACAATGAAATGAAAAGGCATGCAAATGGAGGATCCCTCCCACCTTGTACAGCTGCACAAAGTGTTACAAAGCACCCAGACACCTACCCACTGCTAAGATAAACCATAAACCAATACACACCAGACTGGACTCTCTTCGTGGGGGTGGCCTTGTTCTTAGATTTGGAGAACCTGAGCAGGAAAGGGAACAGGGAGAGTTTACTTAACTTTGCAACTACTGCTAAACACATTTTCCAGCAACTCTCTGCTGTTACACAGTTTGACAATAGAAGACAGTATTTGCAATATTTAAGGCATCTCTATGAAACAAGATAGGAAACTATGAGGGTATATTACAAATACCAAGGTAGCTTAGCTATTCAGCTCTGCTAAGCCAGCAAATTTAAGAGGAAATCACTGCCAGAAAGTAGTGGATTGTATTTTCTGCTGGAACTGACCAGCTCCATTGGAGACTGGCCAACAAAGGGCTGGCTAATACCTATTTTCCCCCCAGCAGTAAAAATAATTCCTAACCACTCACATTGTCTTCTTTCCCAGTATTTTGCCATTCCTTGCACAGAATAGGGTCAGCATGTGCATTTTGCAGATGAAGTAGTAAAAACATTATAGCACCTTGCCCCAGGAAAACAGCAGAACAAATGCAAGAGAAGACACAGGTGGACTCCTCAACCTGAACATGCTATCACATCATCTACATTTCTGGGGTGGAAGGGCACATTTTGGAGGGTTCAAAAGGAACAAAGTATTCTCTGGAAAAATTAACAAAGTAAACACATAGAGGCTAAGATAAAGAACCACCAGCCAGTTTGTGTACAAAGTCAAGTTGAATTTTATCACTACTAGTGAAGGACCACATTCTGGAGTCCCTTTTGATACCTCTAAAGGCTATGCAAAAGTCTGGACTTGGCTGTAAGGCCAGGGCATGTGGGACCTTAGCTGACAGGCAGTGCCAGCCCTGAAAGGCAGAGAACAAGAATTCATTGCAAGCCTGTGAAAACCCAGACTACTTTATGGCCTTACTTATTTGAGCTCTTTGTGGTGCTATCCTTGCTATGGCTGGGGATCCCTGGGCCAGTTTGGAAGCCTGCTTGTCTGGAGTCATCATGGCATTGCCATTAGAGTCATTGCACAGGATGGGCAAACTGATTTCCTTCTTGGTGATGTGAGTTTCTGCAGACTCGTTTTCTACTTGAGCTTCCTTGTCAGAAGATGATTTCTTGTTCAGCAGGTTACTGATCTCCATAATGTTTCCTATGATTTCCACTGGCCCAGTTAGGTTCTTTTTCCTAGATGGAAGATCATCTTTAGCCTTCTTCAGATATGAAGCTGGGGCCCAGCCTTCTTTGCCCAGATACCTGGAGAGGCAAAAGGAAACACCATCACATCAAACACAGCCTTCTCATACGTCTCAGGTAGAACAGCTAAAGCAAAAGTGATGGATGAAAACATCAAACAAAGTTTGCAGCTCTCAAACAAGGTTTTGCAGTCTCTATTCATTTATTATCTCTTGATTAGACATATCAAAGTCAGTTGAGGCAGCAGTGAACTCTGTTGTTGAAAGCCACTAATCATCCTGTGGAAGGAGTCTCTCTGGACAAGAAATAGTTACACACAAGGCAAAGAGCTTCACCACTTTGTTTTCTGCCTCCCCTAGACAGTACCAGGCAAACTAGTAAAAAAGCAAACTAGTAAGTAAAATATTTTAATAGTTTTTAAACTTTCTAGTGGCAACTCAGATTGAAAATGGACTAAAATAAAGGCGTAGAGCACCTAGTACAGAGAACCTGTGCCTGCAGTTGAGACCATTGTTCAAGCCTCCCTCCCTGAAACTGTAAAGAACACTGGCCCTCCTTCCATAATTCCCAGCTTTGCATGAGCACCTTTCTGTCATGGAGCATATGGGACCCTTAAACTACTGCAGCTTCTTCTAGCACTGCAAGATCAAGAAACAATTTGCCTGAGGAAAAATGGCTTTGATGGAGACTCATTTTCCTGAACAAGTTAGGGGCAATTTGAAGAAATAACCTGGGAAATGTGAATAGACACCTGAATCCAGTATGTGTTCCTGAAACACTATCCTGAGTTGATCACACTACACTTCAAACTGAGGTAATTCCTCTACAACTGGGCTTTAGGGAAGATTTTTTTTCCAACTCCTGTTATTCCTAACACCTCAGCAGGGATTTCAGATTACAATCAGACTCCAGGGAGGAGCATGTGGATGAACTCTGCTTTTCCTAATGAAATCCTAACTTGCTACAGTGAGAGTCACTGAAAACCTTCTCTCTAATCTCTCAAGACACCCAAGGCTGGCATTTGAACTGTAAGTGAGAAAGCAGGCATCATTAAAATCCTGGTGCTCAGGAAATCTGCAGGAAACACAAAGGTTAAAACAGTAGGACTTTAAGGTTCTTTATTGAAAAGGGAGCCTCATTAGACAGCAGAGGAAGGAGCTGGAGCACATGGGATATGAGCAAATCATTTCCTGGCAGGTGAGCACCTTTGTCATGACAACAGTTGGATTCTGAGGTTTTCAGTGAGATTTCTGCATCAAATATCATCCTGGTCTCACCCTCACCACATCCACACATTTGAGAGTGGCTCTGGGACTTTACAGGGAGAACAGGAAAACATGGTGTAGATTTGATTCTCTAGACTTTACTACTCTTCCTGTATAAAAGCAAATACAATTGTTGTACTTCTAGCAATGACTACAAAGATGTTTCTGTCCAAAATCCTGCCTCTTCCTCCTCACCCACCTAGACCAGGCAAGATACTAGAGATTCTGCTTCTCCATACTTGCCTTCTGTCAGACATGAAGGTAAAGACGCAGGATCTCTCCTACTCAGGGAGTTTGGTGACAAGTTTTTCCAATGATTCTGATGTCAAAGGAAAGCATCCCAAGAGCTCTGAGCTCTGTGTGATGTGTGGAGACTAACAAGAAGTAGCAACCTGGTACTAACTTGATTTGACTTCAAAAAGACACACAGCACCACTGTGTGATACTATGTCAAGAAGGAATTTGGACCTATTCAATCCTGTCCCTTTCCAGGCTTTTCTGCTAGGCCTCAAACCAATCTAAAAAAGGAAAAGGAAAAAAGGCCTCAATACATGCCACAATTCCTGCTGTGTCAAGGCATCATCCAGTGCCATTTGCCAGCCCTGAAGACTTTTGGTTTAATTTCCTTTTGCAGCTGACAGCCCTTTTGCAAGCTGCTGACCAATGCTCTCTGCTGCCTTTGCATCCAGTAAGGTTTTTTGGACTTGTGAGTTTAAATTTGTTTATACGATGTGGAGGTGTAGAGGTCTCCATCTGTGAGAAAGCCACAGTGGCCAATGCACAGAGTTCCAAAGGTTCCTTTCAACAGAGCTCAATTGTGCAAAATCAGCAAGAAAAAACAGTTTACATCCATCTTAGTTTGTGGGAGACTTAACATGTTTAAGATCAGAAAGGCAGCCACAGGCAGGTTCTGTACTGGCCTGTTAGTTCTCCTGCCAGCTGTATGAGTTTGGATCAGCCCGTGTAACCCCAGTGCTACAAACACCTCTGATCTCAGAGTTTGTCCCAATGAATAACAGCAGCAACAGATGGACAGTTAATAACTCTGGGCAAGATACCCTCAGTAGAGAGGCTGTTGTAGGCTACTTATTCCTGTGTTAGCCAATTTAATCTGAAGTTAATGCTGAGCGCTAGTTACCAGAAACTACTGGTTTATTTCTGTAACTTCACAAATAAAAACTACTTATGTAAGTGAAATATGCTTATGTGTTTTACCTTAGTCCTTGAATTTGTTAATCTTTAGGGCCTTTGAAGAACAACCTTAGAAGATTCCTTGATCTTCCCCATTTTATAGGTGAAAGAACTAAAACAACTGCTAATCAAATTCAGCGAAGTTCCTGAACCAGTAACAGTTTTCATTTCACATCTTAAGAGCTGAATCACAAGTATCCTTCCTTCCTTTTTATTCAGAACCTACTGGAGACATTTCAAATCCCATCCTAGATTCCTCCTCATTTCAGTGCTGCCAGCACCTCCCAGCTGCACTTCATTCCCATGGGCTGAGGCTCAGAGCAACCACAAAATGAAGGACATGAAGGCAAATAACAAAAGCTTTCCTCAGCATGTTGGTGCCAGCTTGCCCTGCAGTCAGTCCACTTGGGCACCACCAGATTGTATCTACTGCTGTCACCTGCAGCAAAGTAAGATCTAAATGACAGCTGCTAATGCCAGCTATGGGCACTGGGAAGCACAGATCTACTGAACTCAGTACAATAGCAGGCAGGATCCCAGGACAGAGCCTTTCTTTCATTTCTCCCTAGTCCTGATTTTTTTTTTTTTTAGTCATAATGCATGTGGGGCAAAATAAAGACAGACATCAATATTGCATCTAGCTTGTACAGCATTGAATTGGGAGGGTCTCAAAATTAGGTGCAGTGATTTGGTTCCTTCATGGTTCCAAAACCCTCCGTGTTTATATTACATGAAGGAAAAAATGGATTAAAACCATAGGAATGTTAAAAAAAAAAGTCAGAAGTGCCTCTGTAAGTCTGAGAGTCACATCTGCTTTCCAGCTCCAGAGCACTGGAATTACTCCAGAGGGAAGCAAACTGGGGAAATAAAAAATAAAAAATAAAAAATAAAAAAAAAAAAGAAGAAGAAGAAGAAAAAAAAGAAAAGAAAAAGAAGAACAGGAAATGAGGATCAGCACATGGCCAAGAATTTGGAGAAATTACATATTTAAGGTGGAACAAGCTAATGTCTTTAAGGTGGATTCCATTTACAAACTACTGGATTTGTTTCTCCCTCTACACACTGAAGTGTGTGCAGTCTGTTATCCAGCCCAGGATTCAAGTGCATTCTTCTCCTGCTCCCTCTCCCCTCACACTCACAACAGGAGAAGGAGTTGCTCCTTTGAAGGCACTCAATACTCAAATAAGAAAATTTCTGCAGGAAGGGAATCCTTTTCTGAGGGGTGCCTAAGAGTATTCAGGGCAGTTTACATGTAACAAACAGCACAACAAGATGGAGATCAGCTACCCAGGCTGCAAAGGACCAGCCTGCAGGGATGGATCACATCACCAACATTTCTGGAAGTGTTGTCCATGCGAAAAAAACCCCCTGCTTCTCAGAGTTTAATCCTTCAGCAAGAAAGTAGCACAGTGCTCCAAAGCAGCAGAGAGGAGCACAGTTGGCTCCCATATACTTGTCACACATACATGGAACATGTAACATCTTCCAACAAGGGGAGTTTCTCAAATCAAAATGCCTCTCCCAAAAAAGCCGAGCATGTGCTGCAAGCCCCAACTATCACGAGGTGGCTGGGGCATCCACTGTCCTTCCAGCAGATTGCCATGAATGAAGATGCCATGGAGACCACTGCAGCAAGAGTCATCATGCTCCAGAAGGCACTCCTGGTGTAGAAAAATGTGTCTTTTGGGTTGACTCAAAGGAGTGTGTGAGAAAAAAAAGGAAAAAAAAATTCAACTAATTGTAGGGGTGTTAATATGGCAAAGGGAAACCTACAGTAGTAACCAGGCTAGGTTGCAGAAAGAGAATAAAACAATAAACCAGAGGTGTCTTGCAATGGTTCTCCCTGCAGAAAAAAACATGAGCTCAATTCCCCTATCCAAAACTTTGGATTCCACTTCTGTAGATGATTAACAGAGAAAAAAATGTAACCTGACCAAACCCAGGCATTTTTGAGTTCCCCCTATCTAGAGTGCCTTCCTGGCTCCACTGCTATCTTTATTAGCTTATTTGCTCCATGGGATCATTAGATAGAAAACTGATATTTTTTTCTTCTAAGTAAGGGAAATCAAGAAAAACAACAACATTGCTTCAGTCAGCATTTTCACAGTCCTCATTCGTAGCCAATAAATCAAGCAGCATTCAAACAAAAGCAAGCTGTAACTTGGGGAGGGAAAGAGGAAAAAAACAATTACACATTGAATGGAAAAAGATGACTATATGAGAGGTTCTGCACTGCTGAGAGATAAACCTCCATTTTAAGCTACCTGTTGCATCTTGTTTGAAGAGAAATGGGATGTCACAGCACTGACAGGTTCACATGCAGATACAAGACAAGTGGCAGAACCAAAAAAGAGCACTAAAACCTAAATGCTGTGTAACCTAAATGAAGAAAGCTCTCATCAAGTGCTCATCCTGACACCCCAGATCACTGAGGCAATATCTAACCTACAGTCTCCCCATCTCATTTACAAAGAGATTCTTAAGTCGAAACTCTCTGCTAGGAGGGCTGTTCCAACTACATAACAAAATCTGATACACAATAACAACTTCACCGGCCCTTGAAATGCAGATCCTCTACATCAGGAATATCTAATGTGGACGGACAAAAATCAAAGCAAATTAGCTGAAACCACTGGCAAGCTCGCAAAAGGGCTGTAGCCAGCAAACTGATCTCGTATCCATGAAAGTAGCACTACCTGCCCCAAACAGCCCAAGAGATCACAATCAGCCTTTCAGCATTGCTATAAATAGATTTAAATAGGTTGCAGAATAACTCTTATACTGGAAACACATTAAAATTATATACAACAGAAAGCCTTGTTAGGTCTCACAGATCTTAACTCAGATATGGGCTTTTAACTTGAAGCAAGGAAAAAAAACCCTCTAAAACTGTAAGTTATGGCATTTCCTCACTGGAATGGTCCACAGCCTTTGCAGACACTGTAGTGTTACTTTAGTCACCACTGTATTACCTCAGACTTTTCTTTACATTTCTTCAAGAGGCATTATGAAAGATTTGGACTTTTCTGTCCAGCTACAGAATGACTTAAATGCTAACACACAGTGATTGATCAGAAAAGCTCATTGTCACAGTTCCTGCGGGTTGCATGCCTTCTTTACCTGATGTACCACCATCCTTCCAGGTTCTTTTGGATGACCTCCACGGTGACCCCTTTCTCGAACCCAATCTCATCCTTCCCCTGGCTGGCGTACGGCTGGATAGTGACATATTTCTCTTCTGGTGAGGGGAGAAAAGGCAACATCAGTTAGGGTCAGGATGAGTCCAGCTGTTTTTCTGCTCTGCTTGCTTTTAAACTGTTCTGCAGTGATTACGTGAAGCCATTACAAAAGGTGGAGCCCTGCTCAGGGGCCCGCTGGTTATTTATGCTGACGACATGACAGATAATCAGCCCCTTGCCACTACCCTGCTGCTGATAATCACAAAACGTTTCCATGCCAATAATGACACAAAGTCCCCAGAGAGCTCCCCCCCTGCTTCTTCCCACCTCCCTCTCCCCTCTCCAAGTTCCTCGAGCGGGTAAGGGAGAGGATTTGAAGCTGGACTTAACTCCCATACTGTAACTTGACAGAATCAGTGCGGCTGCCAGATCAGCCGAGCATCACCGCGGGAGCCGCGGCCAGCTGGCTCTGCGCACACGCACACGGCTGCACGGAGCCTGGTGTTACTGAAACCCGAGTGCTGCACGCCTGGGGGACACATCTCCCCAGCCCCAGGGGCTGGCCCAGCACACGGCTCTCCCTGCACCTCCCAAGCAGCATAGGCCTACAGCAACGAGCTTGAAACGTTAAAAAAAAAGTGACAAGAGTGCAAAAGAGGTCTGCGTACGACAGGAGACGATACAGCATTTGCATCCATGGGTTGTGAAGTGTTTTACAAACATACTTCTGCTAAACTTCACTCCAGAGAAATGCTCGTGTGACACTGGTGAAGGAGGGCCAGAACTAAGACACACACTTCAAAAGCACAGACTGGATTTCAAGTACAGTGTTTGAGCCAGAAACTTAGCATCCCTATTCCTCTCCAGCATCTATCCCCTTCCCAGCTGGGCAGAGGTTTGAAGGAGACTTGCTGAGACCAAGCCAATAAGCAGAGCAGAACAGACACTTGTCAACATCTTCTTCCACCTGCCCAGGAGTCATTTCCTGCAGCATCCCCATCACACTCAAGGTCAACCTTTCCCTCTGGAGCGTAAAAAATTACACCTGCCATTGAAAACTTGAACTACCATCCTTCCTCTGGAGCAGCAGACAGGGAAAGTGTCACAAAACCCCTCTCCTCAACCCAAACTATGGTGCATGTAACAGTATGAATTTCTGTAGCTAGATTAAAGACAGGGAATGTAAGCAACTAAGTGCACCCCAGCCAGCCTTCCTAGCACTTCCTACCAGCAGTCACAACAAGGCAGGGAAAGGACAAATGGAGGGCTGTCAGTGCAGAGGAATGGGCAGGAAATGAAGTGAATCCAAAGCTCCTGATCACTGCAGAACAAAGGAGCTATGAAAAGGTTGCAGCAGCTTGAAGCAAGCACTCTTTGAGAGAGTAAAACAGATCCAAGCAGCTGTTTGGTTTTGTGGCTCAACTGCATTTTGTTGCTGGGTGAAGCATGGAAACTTTAATGAAAAATAAACTAAAGCCCTTACTGAGACAAAGTAGGAAATAATACCTCAGAAAAGGGAAAACAATGTTCACAGAGCATCTGATGGCAGCAAATTCAGCACAGCTACATCACTGAAGTCAAGTTCCCTTGACCGGTCACATTTGGATCCTTCTAATTGTGATGGGGCAAAATATGTCAAAACCTTTTCTACCAAGAGGAAAAGACCCTCTGCTGCTCTCCCCTAGGAGGGCTGCTTAACTGGCTTATCACTGGTAAGAAATCCAGCTAGTTTGCAATTAGCACCATCAGCATATGACACAGAAATACTCCACTACAAGATGGGGCCTGACAAATGAAACCTGGCAACTAAAATCCCAGCTTCCAAGTCAAAGGACAGGACAGTTTTCCTAGCTAGGTTTCTGCTCTGGGTGGTAGGATTGGACTAATTTTTCCTCTATTTTCAAGTCTGCTGCAGAAGGAGCTCCAGGTCTGGTTTCCACTGCATGCAAAGCACTAAACTGAACTGCAGAAGATCCCATGGCAGCTAGATCTTGTCCCTGTAAGGGCCAAGGGAAA
The DNA here is from genome assembly GCF_021018805.1 of Prinia subflava. Lineage (NCBI taxonomy): Eukaryota > Metazoa > Chordata > Aves > Passeriformes > Cisticolidae > Prinia > Prinia subflava. Next base: position 11,973,049 of record NC_086255.1, on the reverse strand, counting down.
GTTCAGAGCTGCTCTGTCCAGATATGTATTGCTTCAGACACTTCCAGGGATGTTTCTAGGACAGTAATACTGAGTTAAGCATGTATTTGCTGAGTCTTGGAAGAAGGCCCTCTTTTTCCTTTCCCCCATACCAAAGCTGCTTTATAACCCAGGCTGTCAGAGGTCGCTCTTGCCACTATAACTCCCATAGAAATTGCTGTGTTCATTCAATTTTTCCTCCACACAAACGCCAGGCTCTGCTTCAGCTAAAGGCAGATATTCAGCTGCTCTTGCTGGGCTGAGTGGTTTCACTCTTCAGGGATGTGGCTTCACTTCTTCTGTAGATAACCACACATAGGGTGCTCATTCCTAGCCTCCAACACAACTTCTAAACTTCTGTGTGAGGAATTGAGACAGTGGTCACACATCAAAACCAACAGCACTGGAGGCTGATAACTCAGGAGAAACAGAAAGGCTCTTCTGAACTGCCACTGTCTCATTCTGTCTGTGAGCATCTCCACTGCTTATATCTTCAGTCCTACTACTGCTTTTTGAGAGAAAAGCCCTTTAGGTGACTCCTCCCTATACTTTTCTGAAGAAATAATTAAAAAAAAATTAAGTGCATGGAAATAGGGAGGGAAGAGACAGAAAAAGGATCTCCCATGAAGCAAGACAATCAAAAGTGTTAAAAATCAACTCTAGAAAACAATGTCCCACAAAGTTTTTCTTTAGCAGCTCTATTTTTAAGCCTACAGATAAAAGCCTGGAAGCCACCATTACAACTTCCCCTTGCAAAGTACTTTGACAGCAAAAATTACATTTCCAAGATCACACATATTTGGTTTCTGTCAATGTTGCAGGAGATACCACAAACATACATGAGGTTTGTAACTTAAACAGTATTCTGGAGATATGGGCCCTCTTGTAATCAAAGTGTAAATCCTGTTTTGTTTCTGAAATATTATCTCTAGCCAGTGGACACTTTGTATAAACCAAGATTTGCTGAAGGGAGCAGGGGAGCTCTCAGTGGATTTGTCACTGAAGAGGACTGATAATAGCATTCAACATATCAGATTATTATTTAGAAGTCTTTAAGAGAAGATATTTGACACTTCATGATGGATATGTAAAGTTACTGTAAAGACTTAACATAGATAAATGGTTTCATGAGAGAATCAGCAGAGCATCAGACAGCAGAATGACACTGCTCTGAGTTACACTGACAAATCTGATCTATCATGCTGGTTTCATTCAGCTTCTGTGACAGGCAGTAGTATAAAGCAGAAGTCAGCAAACCCTCCCAGACCTACTACTGAAGTTATATACTCAGATCTACAGAGAATACAAAAGCATATAATTTTGGTTCATTAAATTTTGGCTTAAGAATTACCAGGGGAAAGAAAAAAGACAAAAGAATAATTTGTATTCCCCAGCTGCAGCTTCTGTTACATCAACCTCGGTGTTGAGGTCAAGTGGGCAGAATAAACTTTACTACATGCTACAAAGCACATAGACCAGCTAAAAGGCTGCATTTAGAAACAAAGGGATGAAAATCCTACCCCTTTCTAGATGAAAATGGCAAGGAGGCAGCTCTGTTCTTAGTCAGTGACATCCAGAGATCTATTAATTGCTCAATTAGCTCAATTAGCCAGTCACTCACATTTCTTCACCACTAATTTGCAGGCCAAAGACACCTTCCCCAGCTGAGCTGAAGGGTACATTCCAACACATTTCAACACATTGCCTCTAAACAACCTATTTCCAAATAAGTTTTCTTTTGTTTCACCTGATGTATTTCTGTCAAGTAGTAAAAGGGCAATCTCAGAAGAATTTTTAAGATTGGTTATGGCATTTTTCATACCAGGTGACCTGTTAGGACACATCTCCCACAGGAAAAACCTCAGGACAACTAAGATGAAGCTCCATTCCCTCCTGAAGAAACTGTACCCACTTGGCTGACAAACCAAGACCCTGAACTTGACAGCCTGTGAGGCTCCTCCAATCCCATCTGTCAAACCAGAATTCTGTATTTTGCATATGTGACTGTGCACACACACACTCTACACTGAAGTTATGAGGTGTCTTGAAAAGGCAGCTTGGTCCCTCCTCTGGCTGTCTGGATTTATACTTAATGTCAGGTCAAGGAAAGCAGACCTATGGTTTTACAGCTCGAGTTGTAACACAGAGCTTCAGTAGCTCTTTCCAAATCTTCCTTACTCTATCTTCCCAGTTCCCTTGGCACTGATTATTTCAGATTCCTCCTAGTCTATCACCAAGGTGATAGACCTGCCCCAACATTTTCAAAGTCCTCCACCATTGCTGCTCCTCACTGTCCCTTCAGTGACTCTTGTGCCTGGCCACCACGGCCACCTCCTGCCTGCTCTGCTCCCTTCCCTTTCAGCACACGCTGCTCTGGCAGAAGGCTCTTGGCACAGAGGTACTCTTGCATTTCAACCAGATTCCTACCAAGTGCATACTCAATTCAGTTGTTCCATCTTGAATTTTCAAGCCTGTGTGCTGTGACTTGCTTTAATTCCCTACTACACACACTCACATGTTCATGTGGATTTCCCACTCCTTCAAATCCTGTGATCTTCTCCCACTCAGCCTCATGCCTTTCACATGATGCCTCATCAACCTGAGCAGGCTGCTTCCTCAATGGTATCAAATAACCTGAAGCTCTCAAATCCTTCTTAAAATAAGCCTTACCTACCCCGATTTCCTGCCTTACCAAACAAGCTTAGTTTTAGTCCTTCTCTAAAAGCTTTTAAAAATACTGACTAAGGATCATTTTACACTGTGAAAACCCCTTTGGTTGCAATAAGATTCATGCCAAATTGCCACTTGCCCACGTTCCTTTGATGCACAGATCTCCTGCTCTTTGTTTAGGCTGTAAACTATTTGGGACAGGAGCCTTGCCTTTAAGCAGCTAAAACACCACGCACGTTTCCAGCCCTGCACAATCAGTCTCATCTTTCCCAGGCAAACAGCCAGTGCTCAGACATTTCTGCTTCCCAGTTCTGAGCGCCCCACTTCGCATTCCTCTCCTTCACCTCTGTTTTGTGAGTTTCCTCTTTCCTGCCTCCATTAATTAGCGTGGAAGTTATCAGCAGCACTTCAGGAGCCAACCAAATAAGGGAGTCACTTCCTTAGCTCAGCTGGTGCTTGTACGTGCCCCCAACTTTGTGACCCCATCCTGCTTTGATATGCTGGTAGGGGTAGGGATAGGGGGGAACTGGGCTAGAAATTAGCCAATTAATGATTTCTCAGCAAAATGCAACAGCCCCAAACCTACATCTTCCAAACCACAGAAGAATTTTCTTTCAAAATACTTTCCCCTCTGTCAGCAGTCTGTGTTTGCCCTCCCCCACTCCTCCGCTCCACCCCCCCTTTGTCAGGCCTGCCTCTGGAAAAAGTCTGGCTGTTCCAGAAAGCAATGCATTAATTCAACATGGACTTTGTTTTACTTGCCTAAATATGTAGAGAGAGAATGACTGTCCACAGTTATCAAATGTGTTCATCTGCAGACAGAAGCTCTTCAGCCTTCATCCCTCTTCCCCTCCCTGCCTTTTTTGTTTTAAATAACAGAAAGCCATACACCAACAGATAGAAAAGAACAGTAATGACATTTCTTCTAAACAGCTTTGTATTGTGCATGCTCTTACTTCAATCAAGCAAGGAGCAATAAGCATTTAACTACTTTCCTTGGAGAACAGAGTAAAAAACAAACACACAAAACAACCCAACCAAAGGAGAGAACAAGCTAGGTCTGAAGCTGCTCTGTGCGGGTTTGATTTAGCACAGCAATGTCACTCACAGCCTTCTGCTGTGATTGACAAACACTTCATCACCATCAAGCACAAGCAGGGAAGAGTGAAAACAAAGGGGGAAGTCCCATGGAGGGGGCTGCCAAAGAGCACAGAGCAGCTCTGGTGAGATGCAGGAAAGAGTAAGAATGCACAAACACGCCAGGCTGGATACCAGCACTGATCAAGTGCTCTTTCCACAGCTACAGAACTGGCTGCAGAACCACCCACTGGGCTAGCACATGGAGTTCCCAGTACTAAGACCATCTCAGGATGAGGTTCAAGTATTAAGACCACTGGGTTACATTGCTGCCTTCCCTCTACACACTACCTTTCTCCATCAAGCTCCCTTTCTCCCTAAGACAGGCAAGCAATGGGAAGTTCTAACTTTAACTCTTTCAATGAACAGCTTATTCTTTGTGCTAGGAGCTACTCTTAAATAATTGGCTCATTTGGCAGAAATTCAGCCCATATGTCACTATATTGTCGGTATGAATAACTTTCAAGTGCTTTCCTGCATTGCAAAAGCTCCAGTTGAAAGCACTGAGCACAAAACCAAAGCAGCAACAACTTAGGTCAGATATCTGGCATAGAAGAGAGGCATGTAACATCCCAATTTTACCAACCAAACTGTAAAAGCACAAATGACTTTTCATTCAATTAGCATGTAAACAATCCTAAATTCCCTTCCAGGGGAAGTTCCAAATAAATGCATGTGTAGAATTACAATGTTAACCCTGTACAAAACAAGAGCTCTGCAGCTTGCAGGTCTAGCTAGTGTCAAATCTGAGGAAAACTACAAACTTTCAGGCTTGTCCTCACAACCCATATTTGTATTACTGGAGTTCAAGAATGTATAGGAAAAAGTTTAAAAAATGTACCACATTTAACATTAAAAAACCCACAAGCTTTGCAGCTACATAAGAAACACAAACCAATGTAAATCTTTTAGATCTAGGCACACCACAGATCATTTTAAAGAGAAAAGTTCAGCAACAAAAGTCATCTGTTTCTCTTTGTAGAAACAGACTACAGCTGTTCCCTGTGCAGATTTTTTTTTCAGGTTTAAAAAAGGAGCTCTACCATGATATTCAACAATTTGTCTTCCATGTTTCTTATTCACAGGCCCAGTAACATTGCTTCCAACTACCTGGAGGTCAGAGATGTCTAGTCTGCTCAAATGACTTTGGAAAGGGTAGAAACAAATAAGCCATATGCTACCCCTAATAATTCTCCCCCATCAGGCAGTCTAACAGGAAAGCAAACACTCTTCCCTTCTGCACTTAGGATTTCTCAGTGTTTTTAATATTTAAGTCACTTAAAAACATTTGCCCTTCAGAAACAATGCTTAATACCTTTGATTCTGGCCTTAAAGTGATTCTATCACAGGCCTCACTGATAAAAATGCTTAATTAGTGCCCAAGCACAAATACAAAGGGAGGCATCCTTTAAAACTTGCTTTTAAAATCCAGTGAACTCCTGGAGCTAACCCTTCCAGCAGCAAGGACTATTTCAAGCAGAATATTGCTGGGTGGGAAGAATTTCAGCCAAAATGTTTAATTGAGTTCGTTTCCAAGGAAGAGGCCAAGTGGGGAAGGGGAAGCTGTTCTGCTTGTTTTGAGCAATTCTGGCAACCTCCTATTTGAACAGCTCGAGCTCTTCTGTGCTGTGGAGCAAGGACTTGAAGGTTGGCAGGGGGGTGCATTTGTACACTTCTGTCATTTTAGAGCAAACCCACCCAAATTTGGCCTTGTTAGAAGTCTTCTGGGCTGGGATGGGAGGGGAAGAAGGGAGAAAATCTCTTCTGACCTCATATAAACCATTGCTCTGTTAGAGAACAGCACGCTGGACACCCAGAGAGACTCATACTTTCAACAACTGCAGTTTGGAAGGCGTACATGTCTGTACAGGCTGCAGCTCTGCCAGATCATGAAGCCACTGTCTCCAACTTGTGCCCATTTGTTCAAGTCACTTTCTTTACTTCCAATAAGCCTGCTCTTGTAAGCGTTCCCGAACCTATCATTTCTGATGACATTAAACAGCTTATTTTTAGCCAGTCTGGCTAGCTGTGGCTGAAATACATTGGAGAGACCTTACAAAAGCAGCTCAGTGACAGAGGGTGCCCCAAACCTCGGACAGAATCATAGACTGCTGAAGTTTGCCAAGTCCAAGTACCAAGATTCAGTTTGAGATAAAGCACATATTCTCCAACACCCTCAAAACCCCAGCCCTGCTTGGGCCTAATAGGGAAGAAACTGTAATGAATCAAGAAAAAGGCAAGGATGGAAGAGATTATGGAAGCCTGTACTAGGGGACACTGACTCTGGTCAGAGGGCAGGTCTGGAGAAGATGCACACAGATGGTGGGCATCAGAATACAAGAGGGAAAACTTGGGAATGCAACTGAAGTCCTTGAGTCTCACCAGCTGACTGCTGAGGGACTCGTTATGCAGTCTTAGTATTTTATGGAGCTTTTCTTGCAATATTGTATGAATACAAAAGAATGCATTTGTTTTCACCAGTAAATAAATTGTTTAGAAAACTGATTCCCATGAATTCTCCCAGTTAAACTGCCAGGAAGCATCTGGCAGAGTTTGACAAAGCAAAATAAGTAGCTCCCAGACTGTTGGGGCACAGAAATAAGCAGACTTTTTCCCCCCCCCAAGACACTATGTGTGCCTATGAGGGGTTTTTGGTGCCTTCAAAGTGCATTTGGAGGCTGAGAAACAAGACACTGTCTTCTGAAGGTAGTTCCAATTGCTGCAGGGTCAAGCTACAGCAGGAAGAACATAGCTCTTTTTGCTTTTGCTTCCTCAGTAATAATTGGAAACAAAATTAAAGGGTCACTCAAAAGCTGGGTGTGCTTGAGATACAGGTGTCTGCATATAGTACCATCATCAAATCCAGAAGGTAAATTTGCCACTTTAAAAATACTTTCTCTCCTTAATAGGAAAAGGCACCTTTGCATCAACTGGGGATCACCTCTTGTGCTTACATGTGGATCCATTCCCTCAGTAAGGCTGTCTGAAAGTTACAGGGGTGCAAATGGTGCTTTTTCCCCCCTTTCCTTTTTGAAGTGCAACAAACACATCTGGTTAATTTTGCAAGTGGAGCAGGAGATAGACAGGGATACATTTGCTCTGGGAAAGATGATTCACCTGCACGTAAGAAATACTTGGTTTAGAAGGCTCCTCAGACTTTACCCAAACACAGCTTCACCTAAACACAAGGTGTTCCCCCCTACCCTGTCATACACACTGTTAGACCAGCAAAAGCTAAAAGGACACAAACCAAACCAACTAAAATGTGCTACTGGGAGCATTTTAAACACCTAGGAATGATACCAAAACTCCCGAAAGTTCTCAAGTCTCTCTTCAGTACCAAGCACTGCTTGCAAGAAGAGAGGGGACTGCAAATGGAATGATTTTCATCTTTCCACACCACACGCTTTTCCACTGCGCACATCTCAGACCATGGCTTTTTGGCATTCAACTCTTTTTAATAGCCCTGAAAGTATTACTTGTCCTTACTGAGGCAGGAAAGACCGAGCACAAATATGCCCAAGTTAAAACACAACAGATGTGGACTTCTCCAACAGCACAAAGAGTCAGACTGCAGAGCTACCCTTGGCTACCAGCCTCCAGCTCCTGGGGTGCCTAATCCTGGCTCCAAGACACCCTCAAGCTGTCATGTACGAAATCCACATCTGAACTCTGGAGCTTTGGCCCCTCACTACCAAAAGGCCAAAGATGCGGGTCCCAACACACAACAGCTGGAGCTGCAGTGTGGCTTTTGTGCCCCCTGAGTGGCTGGTGCCAGGGGAAGCCAGGAATTCACCTCGACTCTGCTGCCTGTTGACTATCCCGCCCAGCGTCCATCGCCGGTCCAGGCGCCTCAGGTGAGCCTTGCGTCGCTTAGAAACTAGTTTGGAACATGGATGGAAACAAAACAAAGGGAAAAAAAAGGAAAAAAATGATGGGAGGGTGAGGAATAAAAACAAAACATGGTATTTACGAGCACCGGTCTTGTTAGTGGGAATGGGTTAGGTGGGATGCAGATGTTCTGTTTTAGTTTATACAGTACAGTGGAACAAGTTAACTTCTTGAGCTTGAGTGATGTGAGCCATCCAGAACTGTCACAAATTGCCACTCTTGCTATTGGTTTTTCTTAAAAAATAGTATTTATAACAAAAACCTCAAAAACATATACACACTCCAAAACAAGCTGCATAACTAAAGACAACTTGTCCAAGGAAAGTGTAGTGGCAGGACACATCATCATTGCTGTTGTATCTCCTAACTCAGCTGCATGATTTTTGGGGAATTCAGCCTATTGCATATGACATCAAACCTCTCTAAGAAAAATCATCACACTATAAACAAACCCACAAACTCTTATTAAGTTCCCTCATAACAGCAGCACTCAGGAACTGAACCCAAGTGAAAAGTGTCTGATGTACTTGCAAGACGTGACTTGCATTCATTGCCACAGCTGGTTCTCATGATCAAAACTTCTAATATACAGATTACAATAGAAGAAAAAAAAATTAACCTTGTAATTATTTATCAGGCTCAAGAAGCTAACAAGCCAGGACTGACTGTTAGTTACATACTCAAACAATAACTTATGCCTAAAGTATAAACAAAGACAAAACACTTATGGAAATGGCACTGCGAGAGCAGCTGTGCACAGAGGACACCACTTGTTTTCTGGACCACATACTTAGATCTCTACTCAGATTCTTCTTCTGCCTGTACAGGTGTGAAAGAAACTGGAACCATTAGAATGGCACAGAAATACAGACAAACACTTCCATTTTTTCCACTCAAGGGCTTCTATCCCAAATTGGCAGCTACTGCAAGGGTGTTTGGTCCTGCTGCAAAGCAATGCAACATATTGCAAGGCAGTGATAGCTGAAGTGCACACACAATCATTTTACCAGTGGTGCCAGAAAGCTGTTCATAAACTTTGATACCAATCATTAATAATAACTCAATTCTCTGTGTGTCACTTATTTAGGGATTATACCCTTATAATGGAGTAGACACCACTGTCTTCTAGAACTGTGTCCTGTAGACAATCAGGCACAGCAAAATTATTTGATTGTGAAATTGTTAGCTGAACAAGAAAAAAAAAAAACAACTTCACTGAAGAGTGGCTTTTGACTTTTTGTCCTTTGTATCTGTCAGGGACTTAGACCAGACTTTTACAACCACCTCACTCTCCTCAATTTCTCCTTTGCTGTAAGGCCCAAATATAATTATTTCATAATTATATGAAGTTTCAATAAAGGTTTCATAAACCTTTCCGTGCCACACTAAGTAGAGACTTGGTGAAGGGTGCTGAACAGGTACATTATCTAGTCTGTGGTACTCTGTACTTCCCCTTTGATGCCATGTTGGTCAAAAACCAACCACAAATGTCCAGATGAGCTGAATCTCAAGATCATGGACAGCTGTGGTTTTGGCTCACGGAAATCAGTGATCCTCTTGGAAGCCCTTGGAGGGACAAAAGACAAGCAGATTTAACCTGGTGACTTTTCCCCAAATCAACAGGACATTAGACTGCCAGTTACACACATGAGACACAAGAGATAACACAGGACACCTTGCTAGACACACAGATCATAGCAGAGAGAGAAGTTGAGTTGCAATAAGGCTGCCTGCATTAGGAGGTTTCTATACAAGAAAGGAGAGAATGAAATGCTGGATGTAAAGGCTTGCAGGATGGAGGGATGCAGAAGGAGTAGAAATTGGCTTAAGGTGTCGATACAGAGCTGTCAGCTTCCTCCTTCTCACACTGGGAGTTTAAAGGATTTAGCCATCCACAAACACTCCTTCAAAACAGTGGGTCACACAGATCCACCACACCGTGTCCTCTCAATATCTGTCCATCCCCAGTGACAGCCCTTTTATACCACAAGAATGCTTTTGTACAAGCCAGGGGTTTTACTGCCTTAAAAATACTGGATTTTGCCATTTTGCCCATACTTGGACTTGGTTAGTCATGCCACAGTCATCAGCAAGGTTGCTTATTAACAAATGTCTACACCTTTCCAGACATTATTTCAACACATTTACTTTATCAGCTCCTGTAGCTGTTAAATGTTTCTTTAGATTGTGTTCTGATTGTTTTCCAAGCCTTCCAGGATGTGTTGGTCTAAACACAGGCCTGGGTAACAATCAGCTGTCTGCATTCATCCAGACAAAAAGGCAGAAAATGTTGTGCAAGCTCAGGTGCAGAGAGGAAACACTTTTGTCTTTCTCAGGGAACAGACTATTTAAAGAGACACATGGAAATATTACTGCTAAGTAGAAGCAGAACTATTAGCAAGGTGTGTTCAGCACCCCCCTATCTTTACTGGGCCTGCCACAGCAGAGCAGACTCCTACGTTTGCCTGGCTTGTGGACTTGTTCCAGGCCTGCTCAAATGGGGAGGGACAAGGGCTGATAGACAAAGCTCCCTGTATCAGTGTTTCTGCTCTTTCAAAGTTGGGGGAGCAGAGGTTGCACAGTTGCAGGGACTCGGTGTCTGTTGGAATCACTCTGGAACTTGTATGAGCTCTAAATTCCGGGGCTAAGGCACTCGATCTGCTAAAAGTGCCTTCCTCCTCAGTTCCTTCAGAGCCCCTTTCTCCTGCCTACCTGGAAACAGCTGGCAAGTTTCTAAGTACAATCAGTTTGAGACACCTTTTAAAGACAATGAATTAGAGCAATTATTTCCTCTCTTATGAAACAATTGTATGGAGAAGAATAGCCCAAGTAAAGAACTGGAGGGGAAGAATTAAAGAATGTAGGAAGTCTCAGCTCAGATGGTTAATAACATAAACCAAAGTTACTAAAAAGCAGGCAAAAGCAGGGGCACATCAAAGCAGCTGCAGAGGTTATGCAATTAGATCTGTCACTGAGATGGAACTGAGCAGAAAGGGAAGGGCAGTCTCAGGTTTCAGCATATCTGGATTTGGAGTAAGGCAGGGAGCAGCTATGCTGACCACAGCTGAAGGGAGCAGTGTAATGGATTAAAAGGGACTGAGAGGAAGGAGATAAGGAATACTTGATGGATTTTCCATTACCCAGGAATGAGTGCTGTGTGGCAGCATCCCTGTGCAGAATACACTCCAGGGGGCAACATGAAAGAGGAGAGCTTGAAGTGAAAGCAGTTTAAGCAATAAGGCTGTCAAGCAGGCACCATACTTAAGAGTCAGGAAAAAGAAGGAAGCTACAGACCAACAGACAGGGCATTCTTCAGTGCCTGCAGACCAGAGCAGTAAAGTTTTGTCCTTTAATAACAGGGAAACTTTACTCACTGCTTTTGCATCCACTAAGATGTTGCATCATACCAGACTGGTTCCTGGCCTACCAGTCTACAGCCAGTCTGTCTCTAAACCAGGATATGGGTAGACTTGAGCAGGGAAAAATGAGTTAGAGAGACAAAGACTTCAATAAGCCACAGATGTCACCCTTGGAGCCCAGCACAAAGTCCTGTTTTGCCTGTGTGCTATTTTAATGGGCAGATGGTCATCCCAACACATCCCTAAGCCTCCTGCCTGTGCTAAGGAAAGGTCAGGTGAGTTTCCACATACATTTTACATAAGTGTCATGTCAAGAGCACTGAGATTTAGCAACAGATTCACTAGAATAGAGCAAATCATAATAAAAGTGTCCTTTGTACACAGTTGCTACATGAGAAGCCCATTAAGATGTGGTTAGTCTTTCATAATGGAACTGAGGAACATGCAATGCTGAATTATTCCATTTCTGGAACCTGAATTAAGCATCTTTAGTTAAAAAAAAAATGCAGTGCAGCTAAATACATATACATGACAAATGGCATCTCACTTTTAACAGAATGAGACTATACCAAATAAAATTACCTTTCCACACAATCACAGACCATAGCAAACAGCAGTGAAACTAGTTTCTAAGATTTATTTAAAGGAAATTAATGACAAGCGACTATTAAAGTTAAATATCACTCCTTTCAATGGCCTGTGCCTCTATCATGCATCTTCTTCCAATTAGAAGCTCTCTTGAGAGGAAAAAAGCATAAAGCAAGTGAATATCAATTTTCTCTTGGTAAGAAAAAGCTTTCCATACCTTCCCCAAATTTAGATGTGTTGATGTCAGAGTCATCTCTGGTTCCATTTTGGGATTCCAGGTACGTAGCAGGGACCCATCCCTGCTCTTCTGCTGTGCTCACAAACCACCAACCTACAAAAAGGAGCAAAAGAAGTTTCTCAGTCAAGACTTAGAGGAACTGGAATAGTAAAATGCTACAGAGAAGATGGCAGAGTCAGCAGCTCTGGTGCATGTTTGAGGTATTCTGCAGCTTCCTAGAACAAGAAAGGGTTTAGTGCTATTACACCATTTCTATCAGATCCTGTCCCAGTGGTTGTGTGCAGGCTTGCTAGAAAAAGGGTGCAACGAAGCAATTATCAATTTATTTTATGAAATTCCAAGTCCTTCCATGACAACTTTGACTCAAACTCTCTAATTCAGTTTCTCCAAGCTAGTCTTGCTACATGTACACCTACAGTATCAAAACCCTTTGTATGTGTGAATATATACATGTGCACATATGTGAAACAGCACAAACACTGCCCAAATCCTAATACGAAGTATTACAAAAGGCAAATGAGGGAAACAACGAAGACATTCATAGGAGAGCACAGATTTCAGAACAGGATATAAAAGTGCTTCTAGAGCACTTGTAACCACAGCTGGTGTTTAACAAACATGACCTGAACTCAATACCCTGGGAAGCTGGAAAGTGCTGCACAGAACAGAAATAAAGAGAGAAAAGCCAACTGAAATCTGACTTCGGGCCATAAGCACCAGTTATTTGTCTTCCCACCTGAACATCCAAGTTTCAACCAGTATCTACAAAAATGTTAAGTATTCAGCAATATATATGGATATAACCTTTAGGTCGTATCTGTGGATGGATGAATAAAATTATATGCATGCCAGTTTCAGATTAAATGCATTCCAGCTATAACTATCCTTGTCTCTTTTCTTGCTTGGTTACACTGATTTACTTAATCCTCCAATGGTTTTGACATAGACTCACTCATCCAAGAACTTGCTGCTCTTAGATATGAGCACAACTAGATTCTCCTCCATTCAGATAAAGGTCTGGGTTAAGACAACAGGAAAATAAAGAGTGTACAGTAAGCAAACTACTTCTGTTATTGTCTGTGATACCCCAGTTTCCCCAGAAAATGTAAGCTGCTTTGTCAGGACCATGCAAACCATTGTCCATTACCACCCTTCCAGCTTCCCCAAAGGGAGCTGGGAAAACAGCTATTTAAGTACATGCACCTCAGAACAGTTTACAGACTTTGATGGCTCTCTTAAACACAGCAAATTTCACAGAAGCCTGCCTCTGATGAGCAAAGGTGCCAGCCTGGGCTGTAAAGAGATGGGCACCAACACCAGTGAGCTGTGAGGGGTCTATGCATCCCTCCCACAGCTGGGATGCCACAGCCCAGCCCAGTAAGGGGGAATGGAAGGGTTGCTGGGCTCTGCTGCCATGCCACATGCAACTGTCTGCAAGAGAAAATCCACCCTGCTGAAACAATGCTCAAGTGTTCGTGCTAAAAGTCACCCAACTTCATTCCAACTCCTGTCATGGAAGATTTTACCAGAGAACAGTAGCTATAAACCCTTGCTTTCCTCCCTGGGGCATGTGTCTGGGAGACAATGTACCCCAAGCAGCAATCCCTCACATGCCCCTGCGGCAGCTCCTAGGCAGCTCTATTTATTTACTCTCCAAATTCAGACATAGATTTCCATCTTCTGGCCCAGCAGAGGTTTGGAAACTTTGGTTCACAAGGCTCATGGTTGGAAAGTTTAAATTTAGTTATTCTCCCTCAGCAGGAGGTGGATTCTCCTGCCACGAAGCCCACAGCAGTGAACATGCAGGATCTGCCAGACCGTTTCAAAAACACGTCTTCATGGTTGTTCCTTATTTCGCCAGTAACGTATCGACACGGGTAGCAAACACAGTTTAACATACACTTATAATTACCTACAAAATGTAAGAAGCTGGCTTCCAGCTGATATTAATTAGACTGGAATAGTTTACGTAAACTCTTCCTCAGAAAGAAATTAAACCCAAGTGCAAAGAGCATTTGCCTAGACTTAAAAATGTACATTTGGGCCAAATTCAAACCGTGGTAAAACCATCTTTGGAGGGCTGGACTGTACTTCCTTGACACCAACCCCGTGCTAGCCCATTTCACAATACAGCTCCTCTGGTTTGGCTCACTAGCCTCAGAGCCAAGTTTGGATCTTTTGCTTGGGGCCACAGGGTAGCTAAGCCTCCATCCATCTAAACATGACTCAGGCTGAAGCCCCTAATCGTCACAGAACCCAGAAGAGCTATAATTTCTTTCTAAAGATTTCCTTTATAAACTGTGCAATGGTAATGTATAAATGACAAACCTCTGCAGCTACTGAGAAATCACAGCATTTGTCCAAGTTCAAGGAAAACCAGCCCCCCACTCTGAAATTCTCTTTCCCCATTCCAAACTTGCTTCTCAGAAGGACAGAAGAAAGGCTTTAATATAGCTCACCGAAATAGCATGTCAACAGAAAAATGTGTGTTTTGCTGAAACAGACTCAACAACTGAGAAGACTGAGAAATTTCCAGCAACACCACCCAGCAGAAGAGAAGTCACAAATGGGTGCTCACAAGCAAGATGTGCGACATCTCAGAGTGGCCAAGCAACCACTGTTGAGGCAGCACATCCCTTATGTGACCAAAATCTAAATTACAATGGCACATCCAAGCCATAAACCTACAGAAAGGAAATTACAGTACACTGCAAGAGTTGACTCCTAGCAGAAAATGGCTGCAGTGCAGACAAGCTCCTCAACACAGCCTGTGATGACAGCCACAGCCCACAGAACTCTGCCCTGTTGATCATGAAGTACCTGCTCTGCACCATCCCTTCACTGGAAGCATTAGGGCAGCTGCCATTTGGTACCACCATCCCTTCCCCCTCAGGTTCATGGGTATTCATGGTTTGCAGACAAATTAGACAGATTGATCTTAGTTTGCACCATTATAGCCCCAGCTTTCTGCAAACAACCCATTGTCCTATCCCCTGCCATCTTTCCCAACCCAGGGCATCACAGAAAACTTGCTTTTGAAACACAGAACAAAACACTGCATTTATTTTGAGTTCTCCCTCTGTGCTGGAGTTTAGCTTGACTTCACAATTCATTATTAAAACCATTCTGCAGCAACATCTGCAGGGAATTATGTAAAGTTATCTCTGTGCACTGCCAAGCCAGTCTGAGGTTCACTCTTGCACTCACACCATCTGTAAAAATTAGGCAGTGCTTTACAGCCTGAGTTAACCCTTGCAGGTGCCCCGTGTCTCAGGCACCAAAACAACTCTAATGCTGATGTGGCATGGATGTCTAGACTGAGAGTCCCAAGCCCCCACCCCTGACAAGGATTTAAAGGGAGTTTGAGCTTCACAGAGGCACAAAGGGAATTATAGCCACTGTGTCCAGACCAAATTCAACTTTGCTGCATTACTCCAACTGCCTTAACACTAACCCAAGAACATAAAAATCTAAGGAGTGCAGTTTTGTCCCCACATATGTTGCTGCTTTGGTTGGCATCTGTCAGCATCCCTAAGCTGCAAAAACCAGGATATCTCCCCATTCACAGAGTCCACCTAGGCTCAGATAACTCCCAGGAATTTCACAAGTTCCCAAGAAATGACCAGTTCCACTTGACAGACATATAATGCACATGGCAAGATGGTGATTGCAAAATGGATTGGTCACACTGGAGAAAAGACAAACAGACTTGGATTCTAAAAGATCATGTTCTTGCTTATAATTGTGTTCCCAGTCCTCTTCCCGAAAGGCTTTTGCAAAACCAAAAGAATTAAGCAGAAGAATTAAGCAAATGTTAACCACAAAATGCACTATGGGAAACTACTGGAACATAGTTAAAGGAGTGCATTTTATGCCACTTTTGCTCATGTTTGCCTGCATCCTTACCCATCCATACTTGGATGGATGATACACACTAGCAGGAGAACAAACTATTCCCATTGAAGCCTGTCTGATCCTAAGATGCTACAAAACACTTTAAATACAGAAAATTGCAGGATCATGCTGAACTTTGGTTTCTAATTCTCTCCTCAACCATTAATTTCTCTGTAGACTTTGATTGTCATTTTATGAGCTTAACTAAAGTAAACAGGACTGATAGCACCACTGTAAAAGGGCATGGTTATTTCTCCAGCATGAGTAGACTACACATTCCTCTAAACAAATACTTAAGTAACACTCCACCTCTCAAGAGTCTTGGAAAAATCCCACTCAAGCAGCAGTCTGGTACATTTGACACATGGTCTACGGGCTTCAGAGAGCTGTTCATTTTTAAGTCCCTCTGCCTTGGAACTCTCTTGAGAGTTTCTTTTGATCCAACAACATAAATTGTCCTACAAAGCAGTACTAGGTACAATTAGGTCACTTCCAGACCAGTCACACAGACCTTTTCATACCAACAGCTGATTACTTCCCTTCAGAGATATGATCTACTTCATTAAGAACAGCTAAGATAAGGGTGCTGCTGCATGGTTTAGGGCACTTGCCTTTCTACTAAAGCTCTTGCCACATAGTACATTTATTTTTGATACACACAGGGCAGTCAGTAGTAACTGCCTCTGACAGACCTCTGAAGAATATGTAGAAGCAGATGTATAAAGGCACCAGAAGTAGCTTTCACAAGAGGGATTTTCTGCAGTGAGCTTATTCTCACACTCACTCCTGTGTCTGTGTGCAGTTGGACACTACCACTGTCCATGCTGGCTCTGCTCTCTGTAAAAGGCTTTTTCAGTCCCACACACTTGGAAAAGCTGCAAGGTTGAAATTACTGAATTCATATGAAGGCCAGTGTCTGACTGCTGAGAGTTTTATCCTAAAATTCACAGAAGAGGCATCTTTAAATATGGAGATACATGCAAGAAGTCTTCCTAGCACAGAGCTGACTGCAGTTTAGGGTACATAAGTCTGTGAATGACTCAGTGCAAGGCAGACTAAGGCTGTCATCTTAGGATGAATTTTTAAAGCTGGTGAAATATTAAAGGCAGCTTTCACCTCAAAACACATAATGTTTCCCAGCCTGTGTGCACTGCAGGTTTCACTGCAGCCACCATTCAACCATGGAGCAATGTTTGTCTTGTCTTAGAGATGAAAGTGGAGCCTAAAAACATGCCAGAGGAAGGAAGATGTTTGTGGAAGACATCCTACTCAAACACAACTAAAATCACAGCACAGGTTCATAGCCTTTTGTGTGCCACATATTTATGGGCCATAGATTAGGATTCCACATCAACCATGTATTGTGATCCTTCCAGACAGCTAGGACATGTCCCTAGATGTGTCCTAGAGCTATACACTTGGAGCATGCTTCACGTGGGAAACCCCACTTCCAGCAGGAAGTGCTGCAACCCCAAAGGTTAGAGCCTGATTGCTCTAACATTCAAGAGTGAAGGCTGCTGCCTTGCAACTACTGTGGTTGCACGCTAGGTACTAAATCCTGCTTTAGGAATTTAGGAATAAAATTCACCACCCCAAGTTGCTGCTTAACTCCAAGAGGTTTCTTAATTTGCTGCTGAAATACCCCAGGAGTCCACAGCGCCGTGATAGGGCAGAGCTGTTGGCTTCTTCATGTAAGAGAAAAATGAAAAAAGGATCACACCTATCCCTCCTTTCCTGGTAGCTTTGCATGCGAATTTGGAGATTGTATATAGGTTATGAAACAGGTCTTCTACCACAGTGTTAAAAAAATTAACTAAGAACTACAAACTCTGCCTTTATTTTATTTTATTTTTTTTTAAGAGCAGTTCTTGTTTAAAGAAGATAATTAAGATTTAAAAGGTAATAAGCAAACATTTTGCTTCTGGTACCAATAACCCCAACATCTGAAGGATATACCTTAAAAACCACACACCTATCAACAATGGTCACACAGCCCCAGGCTACAGTCTGCTCAGCAAGCTACCCCCAATATTTAAAATTGAGTAATAGCTTTAGTATTTAGTG
This sequence comes from Prinia subflava, assembly GCF_021018805.1. NCBI lineage: Eukaryota > Metazoa > Chordata > Aves > Passeriformes > Cisticolidae > Prinia > Prinia subflava. Next base: position 11,955,190 of record NC_086255.1, on the reverse strand, counting down.
AAGAGAATACACACTGAATGAGGATGAGAGGCTGCACACTCTGGTGCCTTGTGTTCAACTAAAAATTTACAGATGTCCCTACAAAAATATAATAGAAACCTGACCTTAAGAGCATCACTCTGGAACCCAATGGACACATGGCCTGCCCTGGAGACGCTTTTCTTTCCCTCCTTAGGGAGGGTCTGAAAGCTGAGTTATGTTCTCATCAGAGTACTAGCTGCAGCAGTTTTTGCTTAATTTGTTGATTGAAACAACATTTGAGGGCTTCCTGAGGAGAGGATGAGAAGCAGAGGGAGGTGGAGACTTCTGGAAGGCTGAAATTTGTTGATATCATTTTTTGGCTATTAACAGGACAGCATTTTGCCTTATGGAGCTAGAAGTTGGAACAAAAGACCAAGAGCTGAGGCCACAGTTTGCTTTCTCCACCAATATTTGATAGTAACTGCAAATGCTTAGGGCTCAGCAGCAGCACAGGGAATTGCAGTCCTTTAGGTGTTACTAAGCACAAGGCAAACAGCAGTGAATCCCAGAGTTTGGGTGTGGTAACATACTCTTCCTGCAGTGACTGGTTATTAAGGTAACTAGTTGGATTTGCTGTCCTACTCCTTCCAATCTGTCTTCCTACACTTCTGCTGCCAATCTTGTGACATTTGTAGACAGAGACTTCTCAGCTGTGCTCTTAGCAAATCCCATTGGTGCTATTCCTACAGCTGCAGAGCTGGCTGGAATGGAGAGCCCACTAATGTGAACAAACATGCTAATAAATGGTGCCACACAGGTTCTTCCTGGGCCCAAACCAGCTGACTAGGTGTGTACATAAGTGTTCGATACAGAGTCCTAAAGTGCATCACAGATTCTTGCTGAAATATCTAGCTTGCTTAAGTTGGTTTCACATCATGTTATATGCATAAATACATATGTATCTATGTGGAAATTCACACCCTGGTCTCTGCAATCAAACACATATTATCCCTGTCTACTGCTGGAACTGGAATTGTGTTTCCTTGTACTTTTGGAAAAAACAGAAGTGATCAGAACATGGGAAAAGTTCATGGGAAAAGAGAAAACTGGATAATACACAACTCAGCTCTAATACTTTATGGGTTACATCACTAGCAGAGACGATGGATATTCCGAGTATTAGACAACTAGGAAATACCACATTACTGTATTTATTCAAATCTTATAAGCTGGTAGGCAACAAGCCTTCCAGAGGTGCACATTTGGCAAAATACTTATATATTTATCTCTAATGAGAGTGACACACACTTGTATCTATGTGTATAGGGCGTTGCTGGAGTACAGCACACAGTTTATCTTTGTGTTCTGATAATACAACTGATAGTTACAGACTCCAAGAGCTGTATCTGCAGCTCTTTGCAATGGCCCAATTGTTACCCAGGGGCTTCCCCTCCCTGTTTAAAAAATGGCCTCAGATTTGTGTATTGACACAGCTGGAACGAAGGAATCTGCCAAACACGTTTTCTAGAATTGGCACGAACATCCACAAAGCCATCACATAATCCAGTACAAATTACACATTGTGTTCTTAAAGCAAGGGAATCAACACACTACCTACATCAACAGATATGCAAAGGTCCTTGACATTGCCTGTAAATTCCAGATCAAGTCCCATCACATTCCTGCTCACCCAGCTCCTCTTAAACTGTGAAGTATTCTGGTCTCCCCAAGACAGGAGAAGATGAAAGCATCACTCGCTAAGCCTGCTCATGTCCAACTCCAAAACACACACAGCCAACATGCCCAGGGTATTGGCCAGCATCCCCAGACCTCCCAGTTTAGGGGATCCGCAGAGCAATCAAGTCAGCCAGTTCTACAGGTCAGTCAGCACCCAAGAAGCTGGAAAAAAAAATGTTTTCCAAGGCTCAAACATCCCAATGACTGCTAAAAATAAATTTTAAATAATCTTTCCTGCTTTACTTTCATGAAAACCTAATGGTGAAACTGTCTGTGCAATGTCAGCTGCATTCCACGTAGTCCAATGCATCTGTATGTCCAACTCACAGTACCAATTCAGTTATTGCAGAAAATACCCGGTTACTGAGCACAGATTTTCCTTTTTTCTCCATCTGATCCATTTGGATACCACATTTACTGTCTGACCTCAAGTTCTGGTCATACTATATATCTATTTTCACCTTCTCTTGAATTCTTTTCTCTTTGGAATTGACAGATTTACACTGATCCTTCAAAGTCTTTGTGATTTCAGTAACCACAAGGCAAGGTAAGATTGTGGAGATCACACAGACTGAATAGCTAGTGCAAAAAGTTCTGCATTGAGTCTCTATGGGCAACAAGTGGTACTGGAGGGTCTCTTTCTTTCTTCTTTCCCTTCTCCTAAGGTTTTGTTTATTTCTGCAGGTCCCAGAAGTTGACCACTGAGGATACTATCTGCTGCTAACATCTTCCAGTGCAGCCTTCCTGATTATTGGAAATTCCTGGGATACTTTCCTTCCTTCATGTTCAACTACAGCCCAGAACTATTAATTTTCTCCTCCAAAAGGACTTCTGTCCTGTATCTCCTTTTGTATTGCTATTGTTACAAAGATTCTGCTGAAGTAAGAAAGTTAAGCAAAAAGTCCATCTCCCACCCTCCTTAAAGCCTGCCTCCCCATCTCCTCTACAGCAGCCCATCATTTAAAGGTTGAAATCTATAGACTTGAGGTTTTAACAAGCCTGACAAACTGATGCTGCTGTCACCATGTTTACATAAATCAGTAACTTACAAAAGCTCCCAACCATAAGTGGGTTTGGCTGGGGTGCAGAGAGAGGAGGACTCCAGCAGGCAAAGCAGAACATACAGAAATTTGGTGGGCAAACCCAACCCGTGGCAGAAAAATAATCCACTGCCTTCAGAAAGACTAGGCCAGCATAGTCAGTGCCTGAGGCAAATTTTCCAGAGCCATGAACAAGTGATTACAGTAAAGGCATGCAAACAGATGGCTTTCCACCCTACAGGGCATGGGGAGCTCAGCCCTAGAAGCCAAGGGAGACTCTATTAGTCATGACCAGTTGTATTTTCTGTGGTCAGACAACAGGGTACAACCATCAAGCTCACAAGTAATCTCCTTTACATTCACAGGACTTAATCTTAAAGAAAACACATTTTGTGTCCAGGCTTCTTTAGGAAAACATGAATAAGCTTTCAAATGGGCCTCATAGTAATCTTGTCCAAAGATTACAAATTACTTCCTAGTGGTTTAAAAAGTTACAGACCCCCAACCCCAGCTGATAGGAAATGGCCTTCACAGGCAGCAAGGAATGGCCAATATTTACTTCCCATACAGATTGACAAAAGTTACTTTTGTTTAAATTTCTTATTCTGAAATCTGCAGCTAATGTGGTGTCAGTTGCTTACTGGGAATTTCTCATAACCCCACAGAATCAGAAAAAAAGAAATCTGAGCACTAGGAACAAAACCTAACAGAGTACCAAACAGCACTGCAGGTGCTAGAGTCAAGATCATACAGGAATTCTGTATTTCATTTAAAAACATATTTGCTGCCTCTGAGGTACACTTTGGTTAAGTCAGGACATAACAGAGCGATAATATATAAGAGCTTGAAGCAAAGGCTAAAAATGAACAAAGGCTACAGAATATCCAGCAGAAATCTGAGGATAAAGCAATCAAACAGTGATATTAGTTCAGTCTGAAGCACAGCTGAGTCACCAGATTAAAAATGCTGGCCTTTACCAATAGCTTTTGTGGGATCCTTCTGATCCACAACACTCCAGCTAAAGGAGCAGAGATACCTCGGTTTGCTGCAGCATGACTCTGCAGCACCCAGATAACCATCTCACAAATGGCCATTTCCATGTCCTGGCCGTTCCTTGAAGCTCTGCTGTCCAAATACAACTTCTGTCTGGCTCCAGTTATTAGCTAGATCTGGCGAGATGGTAGCCTGGATGGTGTGTTATCACAAACACTGATGAAAGCCAAATCCAGTGCTCTGCTCTCTCTCTCTCTGACACCGCTTCATTGCCTTTCTCCTGAGTTCCATTCAAGCCACGTTTCTGCAGTGACCCTGGGAGCTGAGTCTCAGAGCTGCCTGCACATGGCTGCAGGAAATGACAGCTTCGGAAGTGAGTACCAGAGTGATGAATGGCTGGCAACAAGAGCAGCCAGTGCGTTACTGCTCTGCCAATTAATAACCTACATTGTACTGAACAGGGACATACACGGGCAAGAGTATCACTGACACGCCCCAGAAGAGATTACAAACCCAATGCACTAATTTCTGAAGCGTTTTTCCAGGCTTCTCTAAAATTTAGAAACTTAGATTTGTTACTATCTTCTGTTCAGTGCAAAGCTGAACTGGTCCCATTTGGAGCAGATTATGGAAAACCGAAAGAAAAAAAAAATGGAGAAAAAGATTTGCCTTTTATCTTTATTCATCACGAAGTCCCAGAGAATGAGAACAGTCTGTGCAGGTGAAACAGAAGGGAGTACTGATCTTCAAGGAAGGGGTAATTGAGATCATCCATGCAGACTTTAAAAGAACGAGCAGGAATAACTGGGGTATCTGTATCCATCAGCTCTAACAAAAATGTGCGTCAGCAGCGTAAGAAAAGAAGGCAAATACAGGAAAGTTACTGAGGCAAAAAGCTCAGGTAACATGGCTTCCCACCCAGCCAAAAATCACTCTTACATTGCAGAAAACACTCTCCACACAGCCAAGTAACTAAGCATTAATTTCTACTCATTCTGGCTTAGCCTCTGGATACAAAGGCTACACACTTGGCTCAAGCACCTCTGCAGGGGTTTTGCTTACATGGCAGTAAGCACTTGATTTCCCTGCAGCTTCCTTGGTTGCCTCACCTGGGACCTTGGCTTTAAAGACCGATGTTTAGACTTTGGTTCCTCCTTACAGACTGGAAAGGCAGTCTAGACTCAGAGCAGAGAATCACTGTCTCAGGAGACCAAAACCACCTCACTGAGTTAGTCTTGCACTATGGGAACATCAACAGCAATGTTTCCATTAACACCTTTCTCATGGAAAAAGGCCACGCTGTCGGCAGCTCCAGATGCTGGTCTGCCTCCAGGAAGGTGCCGTTAAGTGCACAATAAGTCAAAGTCCCAATACATAAACATTTTCATTTTCTGACTCTCCTTTCTGTCTCCCGAAGCTTAAACAAAGCCAGAGCAGGCACAAGCACAGATTTGCTGGCAACAATCAGGGAAGCTGATCTTCTGATGCTAAATAAAGGTTAGCAAGGCAAATTAATGACGTGAGATACAGAAGAGCTGTCAATCTCCATACATTTCATGGAGCTGAGAAAAGACAAATAGATCATTGTGAGGCTTATTCCTTTCCATTAGGAATAAATCAACCACGAAACAAGGGCAAGAGTAATGCTGTCCTTGGGCAAAAAGCTGAGATTTGCAGACCCTCCGTTACAAACACACATGCATTATACAATACAGCACCATTTAAACTAAATAAGCAGCACAGTAAGGGATTACCTAAACCTGTTAGACAGATGATATAGAGGCACAGTGTTTATCTTTTCAACAGGGAGTCACTTAAGCTTACCCTATGAATGCATGCTAGATTAAACCCTTCCCTCTCCCCAGCACAAGGCTACCAAAAGAGGAAATGCTGGACTGCCTGTAACTACCCCTGGCCAGAGCCTGCTGCAAGTGCTATACTTTCATATATCTCCTGCTATTCCCCAATCTCTCTGAAAACCTTCCCCAGAAAACCTTCAATTCAGGCATTTTGCAATCTTGCACTTTTCAGGATCTCACTCTTGGCAGATAGATGGCTTTATTTAGGGGTCGTTTTGGGGATTTTTTTTTCTTTCCTATTTTCTTTCCCCTTCTTGCTTTGGGAAAAGATGGTGATGGAGCACAGAGGCTGCACATTCACTGCAAACTGAGAAAGAGGACGGTCCTGCAGCTGGGGAGCTGGCCCAGCTTTGGAGAGCTCTCCATAAGAGAGCTGAGAACCAGACCAATTCTTGATGTGGGAGGAGTTTCTCCCTCCCCAGTCTTTTCCAAGTCTTGGTTACTTCCCTTCCCCTCCTCCACCACCCAGATCTGAACAGCGTTTCCTTTGTCTGCTCCCTATGTAGACTTCCATTCTCTGGAGATGGGGCCTAAATGTCTAGCACAACAGGACCCTGATCTCAGCTGGGCCTTAGGCACTGCCATAAAAAACAAACAGAGATCACAGAAACATGGCTCTTGCAATGTAAAACAGCCTGGATAGCAAATAAGTCTTTGGATAGGTCTGTTAGCTGACATACTAATTACACTGTTGGAATGCTATGCTTTCACAAAAGCTTGTATGGTCTGAGAGTTTATTCCAAAACATCCCGTTTAGTGACTATGAGTGCATTTGGAAAGGGAGCTGGAGTTCACTGCAGTGCTGATAAAGTATATGCAACACTGTACCTCCAGCAAGACCAAGGAGATTTCTACCACACGTTAGGATGACTAATGAATTGAAGTTTCCTTGGCATGCTTCCCTCCCAACACATGTGGGCAAGGATTACAGAGTGGAAAGAACCCAGCCTGGGGAGAAGAAAAGTGCATACTCCTGTAGCCATTAAATCCCCACTGGGGAAGGGGTTTCCCCATTGCATTTCAGGGATGTCTACCCCCTCCCTAGTTTGCATGGGCTGTTTCACACACACACACAGAGTCAAAATTCTCAGACTGCAGCTCAGCAATACACCATGCCATGCAGCTTGCAGAAAGCCAAGACCACACATTTTTGGGAAGGACAACCATCACTTCCACTTACACAGAGATTCCTAACACCAGGCATGCATTTCTTCAATGTTCTGGCTAGCAACTGAAACCACCTGAAGGTTCAACATCCTCCTGATGTTCCTCCCTCCCATGTTAAGTTATAGGACAGCTCTTTTGTGCTCACAAGCCATTTTCATGGAGATCATGCTTTCTTTGGCTGAGCCATTTGTCATCAATTGCTAATCCAAGTCAGTGAGTGGAGTTGCCCAGTACCAACACATGTACCCTTCCAATCTGCCCTGCTAATGATCAGGTTAATCCAGATGCCAAACAAGAACAGGAACTGTTCTCACAAAATTTGGAAGTTCAGCTTTACATGGTGCTAACATGAAAATTTAATTCTCTGTTCTACAAGCGGTTACATTTGTTGGTCACCTACCAGCATATACCATCCCAGTGCTAAGATACACACCGAGCTGAAGGAAAATGAAAATTCAAAGAAGATTCCATTTCTGGTCTGTCCTCTTGCATCTCCCCAGCCATTAAAGCCACATCACCTGGCTCACCAACACTGTACTAATAACCTTTAGCAGACTACCCATTCTGAGGAACATGGGTTTTTTCTGTAGCTGAAGTTACAGAGGGAGGCTATTCCTGAAACACAAGCACCAGGCATCAATATCTCAGGAATTGCCCTACAGGCATCTAACTTGCTTCCCTAGATACTAGTTGAAAATTTATGTGACAGGAAGGTGGAAAGATTCAACCTCGTGACACTTGTCTAATTAGTGTTATTTTTTCTTTTTTCGCTGCCAGCTTCACTCTTTGCCTCTCCATCAGCATAGCACAACAATGAAGGAGCCAATGGAAGTTGAATCGATCTTCAAGCAGAGGTTGTCTCTTTGCTTCTCACCTGTCATGTGTCCAGATCTGGTCCTCACAACCAGCACTGCTTCCCTACAACCGCAAGTGAATGGAGTTTGCCATCATTCATGCAAATTCCACCCCTAGTTTTACAGTTTCAAAAAAGTTCCCCCAGCATTTAACTTATTTCTAAAAACAGGATTTTTTTTTGACCTGAATTATCTGTGTAGGCTGTAGTGCAGGAAAACAAAGCAGTGAAATGCCCCAAGCTGCATGTTCTAGTCAACTGCAGGCTTAAGCACTTTGCTCAGCTGAAGAGCAGAGCCAAGGAGTGAGCAACATCTTTAAGAGATAAAACCCCCATCTGTGAGGAGCCACTTGCTTCTTCATTATGGTGCCATCAGGCCTTTAACTCATCACAGCTTTGCATTGTCACTTCCAGTTTCCCTCCCTTTTCCCTTCCAACTATGTCTCTGGCCTTTGGATGAGCCTGTGCTTATTTATTAGCTGCTCTGTTTTCAAATTCTGAGCCAGAGCCAGCAAAGAAGATTAGCTTCTCCAGATGAGATCCTAGAAATTAGCTCCATAGGCTTCAAAACAGCAAGGTAACAAGCACTGTATTAGCTTCCTCTCCAAACTGAATGAGGAGCTGCGAAGGGCACAGGTACTGCATGGTATGCAAGAAAGAAAAAGCAAGATGAAGCCTTTATGACTGTCAGAAATTACAAAAGGCACTCCTGACCCAAAGAAACTTAAAATATACCTTACCTACCCAGCCTAAACATTAAGCTAGGGTCAGAGAATGGTTCAGGTTGAAATTCAAGGGATTCCTTACCTTCTGCTTAAAGCTGCTGTATCTTTGATCAAACATTGGTAATTATATCCCATTGTGAAGTTAACAAGCAGCAACAGAAGTCAAGCATAAAGGACCCTCACAGTCCTTCCTTCAAGCACTGCTGCCACACCTGAAGGTTTATGTCTCTTTGCTGCACAGTTAAGTGCTGCATTAGGTCTTCAGAATATTTTTGGCCTTTAGCTTCTGAGAAGTATCATTAGGGCAGACCAGTGATTTTCCTATATTTATTTTTAAAACAAAAATAAATATGCAGAAGTGTGAGCAAAGTATGACCTCAGATCATCGTTTCTGTGCCTGTAGCTATAGAATTTAAAATGAGATCAATCAAAAGCAAATGAGATGCCTGCCTGTCCTTAGCCAGGGCCAGAAGTCTCAGGAGCATGACATTTCATTCAGATATCACAAAGGACCTCTTGCAAAAGAGATGAGGTATTGATTAAAAAGAAAAGCAGCTGATACACCCCCTGCTTGCTCCAGCAAGCTGTAAGTTTGAAGAAAAGGAACAAAATGAACTCTGGTTTGACTCCTCTGTGCCTGAAATTACTCTGTGACAACGATTCCCTGCTGCCAACACACACTGCAGCCCTGAGAGCAGGAATGACGGTGTCCAAGCCAAACACACGCGTGGCTGGAGAGACTCACAGCAGAGCAGAGCTCTTTGTACCAGTACACGAAATACAGCTGGGTACCCTGGCCATGTCAAGGGCACATTCCTTGGCTGAGCTGATGCTTGTTGAGCACAGCTGCAGGCACCAGCAATGCTCATCTCTGGAGCACTGATACAGCACTTCCAGCAGCTCCCCAGGATGGCAGATGGAGATCCCTGGGAATGAGAGTGGTGAAACAGCCCTGAATTGTTGATATTCTCACTCAGATTATCTGAATCCCAGTGTAGAAAACATGCCAAAAGCATCCTTACTTTCAATCACAATGAAATGCTCAGTGAGAGGCTGGATTTACAGAAAGCCAGCTGCAAGCAAAGACAGTCCTTGGTCTGTGTCACAGCGTCCTGAGGAGTCTACTCAGATCAACAGATAAAACTTCACGTGCAAGTCCAGTTCCCACCTCAAAGGTCAATACTTCAATCATGTTGTGCATCTGGAATCAAGCTGTTGCCACTCCAGACACAGTAACTCTCTAAAGGGTCTGTTCTCCAGAGACACAGGGCTGCAAATAGCCCGTTTCTCAAGGCGTTTTTGGTTTTTTTTTGTGGTTTTCCATTTCTTTTAAAATGTGTTGTTAAGAGTTTAAGGGAACAGAAATATGATAAATGCTATTACAGTGATGGTATAATCTAATAAGAAAATAAAAAGACATACAATATGGAGTTCCCTTGTTATCCATTTCCTTAAATATCAGAACTTTTTTAGTCACTTTATTACTGACCCATGAAGAAGATAGGAAAGTTAACACTGAGTAAGAGTTTAATGGCGAAGCCCAAATGAAATGTAACGGGCCTTTGGGCTTATACACCATAGCTCTTTCATGGATTTAGCAGTAAAACTTTCAACTGTATATCATGAATGTCCAACTGAACATTAGTAAATACAAGTTACATCACTGCTCATGTAAATCTGAAGTAATCTAATGGGGCACCAGAAGATTTCAGAAGAAAACAGACATCTCTACCAGCAGGGAGCTCTTGTCCATGCAGCCTTCCAGTCTCGCCAGAACATTCACACTTTGCAGTGGTATCAAGTTTCCAAATCACAACCTTTGCTGGATTTTCAATTTTTAGACCTCCCTATGCCAGCAGGAGGAAAGGAAAAAAAACGACTTTGAAGAATTTTAATTTTTCCAGACTGCATACCAGGTTTAATTCCTTATTCTCTGTTACTATTGTCTATAAGCTCACTTGACAATTTTCAACTCTTCAGATTTACAGCCGTTCCTAGCAAAGTATTTCATCCACAAATAAATGCAACCATCCTTTTTCTGAAGGCAAGAGGAAAATATATAGAAAGCACACAGATGTTTGGCAAGTACATCAAAGCTCGGCTAGTCAGTACAAAAAACCTCCCCAAAACCCTTGACGTTCTCAGTGCTTTAACAATACAATCAAATTTTAAATATGAACAGAAGGGGATTCCAAATGGGTACATACCATCTACAATAATAAATTAATTGGAAGTGCACAGAAATTTTGACTACAGAGGGCTGTACACTAAATTAGATGTCTTCATGTGCCACTTCATTCTGTGAGACCAAGCACACTGAGTCTGAATAAATCTTTGTTTTTCACATTAATATGAAATTAGATGAGGTTGGCCAGTAATATTAACTCCTGGCCAGTAGATATCAACTTACTGTCTTTGGCACAGTCTTGCTCCTGTGTTCTCTGCACAGCTGGAGAAGATGGTACTTGGCTCCTCGAGCCCTGCAATTCGCTGCTGCCCCAAGTACAGTCACTTTAGATGCTCTTGGACCTTTGGCGAGCAGAGAGCACTTTGCCCTCCAACAATATTTCATAACCTCAGCACATAATACCTTTTCCAAGGGAGGACAGATGTGCAGGAGTAGTTTCAGTCTTCCAAGAAGTTTTCCATCAGGATCCTAATGTTTCTCTGGCTACGCGGTCCAATAGCATAACCACAGCTCCTGCAAAGCTGAAGACAGGAGGCTGCTGCTCGAGCAATGCCTGCTGCCAGCAGACCATCCAGCTGCCCACTTGCTCCTTGGGTTTGGAGCTGCAGCTGTGAGGAGGCTTGCCAGCACACAGCTACTCCACTTTTCTGGAGAATTTTGAAAAAGGCACTGTGGAAGAATAGCTTGAGCCCAGCTTGTCCTACAAGGGAAGTTTCAGCCAGAATCCATTATGCCAAACATTCAGGTTTTTTGAAGGGATAGAGAGGTATCATATGGAATGGGTGAGGCAGAAAGATTATTTCTTCTCAGAATACCATATATGCCAGTTACAGTAAAGGAACCAGCAATAATATTTATCTGCACTCACAGGTTTGGTTTTGGGTGGTTTTGAGTATGTGCCACAGTAAAAGAAGCCATGTCACAGTGAGCTCTGTCCTTGAGGGAACACACTGCTGATCATTCAGCTTCAGGGAGAAGGGGCTACTTCCCTCCACTGCAGAGAGCCCCAACCTCTATGTGTGTACATAGCAGGCTGTTCAGTCACAAACAAATTGTCATATTCCACAGAAAGGCATTGAATCCATGATAATGTTCAAGGTGGATCACTATGAGTAAAATAGTAGAAACCTCACAAAAAAGCAGAAGGGAGATGACAATGATGGGAAACAGGATGGTTGCATCCCCAAAATACTGAAACTCCGTGACTTCCCCCAGTGGAAAATCACAGGGTTTCAGTAGGGGTTTGAAGGCTGAAGGACAGCCACAAATTAACTTTCCAACAGCTGCATTCACCTTAGGAAATGTTATTTGTTTTTGCAAATTACTATTAGGACACACTGGTTTCTGCTTACCATCCATTTCTTTTTGCCAGGAAACCCTGATGCTGCCACCACATGATTAAGAAGTCACTCAAATTCAGCAGAAACCCAACACTCCAGTGTCTTTGGCTGTAGTCACTCTACAAAGAACAGTTGGGATCCTGTGACATCGACATTTTTCCTCTCCTCAAAGACTGACATTAACCAAAAATCTCCTATTCAAAACAAAATGCTAGACAGGACCCAACCCACACTCCTATTTTGGGAAAGTCTGGATGGGAAACGTAACTTCTCATCTTGAACCCGTGTGTAGCTGTTTAGGTGTCGTTCAGGAGCCATATGACATTTACAGTTTATTCCTTTGAATACTATAGAAAGCTAATAAAAGAGTGAGCATCATCAGCAGAATGTACTACAAAATATAGCAGAGCAAACTGGAGCAAACTCTGATCATTTCATATCGCTGCTGTCCACCAAGGACCTTCTGCAGCACAGAAGAGACAGTTTTGGGAAACAGCAATTTCATGACAAGTTGAGAGCCTGAAAAATCCAGTTTTTTGAAGGGAGACTGGGTATTCTGCTTCGACCTCATCCCAAGCCTGCTCCTCATTTTCACAAGGAACTGTACTTTGATTTTCCAGAGTGGCTGCCACCTATTCAGAAACCAGTCTTGAGCAGAAATAGTAAGGCTACACTGCTGCCAGTTCTTCAGCCCCTGCTTGGTCACGCTGTAAAGTCCTCTGCCTCTGGAATCCCTTCTACCAGCCTTCAAATGGTAATTTCTGAACACTTTTGGGCAAAATGCCACCAACAAAATACTATTGCTTTGAAACAGAAGAGGGCAGACAAACGTCCAAACACAAATTGAAAGCAACTGCTCAAAAGATTTCACTAGTATCTCAACAGTCCTTGACTAGTCAACACCTTACATTTGTATTTTTAAAACCTACTTCTGCCACGGTTCTTGGACCCTTTAAACCAACATCATCAAATTCCACTACGGATTTAGACTTCACAACGTGACTTCACTTCTCCAAGCACAGAGCAAGAGTCTTGTGAGAAGGCTTTGCTTCTGCCAGGATCCACGTCCAAGTCCTCCAGGCCTGGAGAGCGGAGGATCCAAACAGGATGGCTGTGTGACAGCGGCCAGCCTCCCCCGCGCCCCGGCGCTTCCCGGCTACCGCTGCCTGACGCGCCCTGTGAGCTGTCACACGGAGCCCGTCTGCCTGCCTGCTGCTCTGGAACTGCACAGCCTGGCTCACCACGGGCCACGCCAACGCTCTGTCCTGTGCATGGACAGCAGGCACTGCTCAGTCACTCCAGGGAAGATTCTGAAGCTGTACCCAACTAAACAAAAACCTGATACGGCCCATCCTGAGAGATGGAGAGGTGCGCACAAATACCACGCCCAGCTGGACACCCAGTTTTAAGAACTGCAATGATCAGAGACTTATTGACTCGAACAAAGCTGATATGCAGACCCATTCACTGGCAACACTGTACAAGTCCAGCTAATCAGTTGATCACTGTCTCAGTGTTGGCATTCCTGAATGGAAAGCAGCTAAAGAGCAGAGAAAGGTGGATGGAAAATGTGACCAGCAATGCGACTCATTTTCCTCCTCCATACTAGAAGTTAACACAGACAGCAGAGAGCAAAAGATGGAAAAAATAGGGAACAGAGAAGAGGACATGATAGAAGGATACATCTGAGTAGCAGACATGGACAAAGGAGTCGATTTTAACTATCCTTTGCCTTTTAGGCCACACAGCACCTCCCACAACTAATGCACCTGGACCGTTTTCAATGATGCTGGCCACACACTGCTCACATAAACTTCATGGGATTAACACTACAGCCTGTGGGATGAATCACTCATATATCCTTCTTTTTTTATCCCACATTAAAATCTCAAAAGAAAAAAAACCCAGTGGCTTGCTCATAACGGATTTTTTCTCTCTACTCTCCAAAACCATGCAAAGGACTTGTTACCAACTAGATGTGCTAAGGCTACAGATACATTCCAAAGTACTATATAGCACCAAAATAAAAGTTCCTGAGTTACTTTACATTGTTAGCTGTACTGTCTTCTGCTGTTCTTTAGCTATTTGTTGTACCACAGATAGAAGCTGTTTGTCTCAAGTCTGTGCTGGTCACTGGTGTGCATTCAGGGGAACTTGCCTTATTGGGTCACTTTCTCCTAGAAATGAGGACTGTTCAGCCTCAGAAGTCAAAGATCAGTAGTTCTGACCTCAGTTACAGCTTCAGTTGAACAGTGGTGACTAAAGCTGTGAAATGTGCTTTCTGAAGTGATGGCTGTTTTTACCAATCTAGGTCAGGCTTAACTACAGCAACTGAGTACAGCTCTTTCCTACCAACTCAAAAGAAAAACACACAAAAAAGTACCAATGGATGGTTTGACTCCAGAGCTCTACCTTGAAAGTGCAATTCTAGTCAACGATGGCACAGCTTTACAGCTACAGAAAAATGCCTCAGCATCACATTGTCAAGGTTAAAGCAAAACTTCCATCTCAACACAGGATTTTGATTTTCATAAACTGAGGAACATGCTGTGTTACATTTCCTCAGATTAGAATGTGCTCTTGACAGGAGAAATTAGAGGAGGATTTACCTTTCACAAAAAAGCATTAATCACATCAGGTTCCTGACAGAAGGTATAGGAGATCAGTGAAAAGAACTGAGAGACACAGCAGAATGAATGATACCCAGGAAGGAAGTCAGTAATCTCCACCTGCACTCAGTTATCCTCCTTTCAGATCTTCCCGCCTGTGCACATTTAAGCTTCCACCAAATTTACATGGGGCCACTCAAGTGGACTGAGACTCAGAAGTCTGCTCAAGTAAGAGGTAAAAAAGAAACAGAGGAAGGATTATAAGATTGGAGAATACGGAGCATTACTAGGCTTGGCAAGTTTCAGCTGTAGCAGATGGTTTTCCTGCTGTACCACGGACCCGGCATTGTCTGCTTACAGAGGTCAGAGTAGCTCATCCAGCAGCCTGCAGCCATTGCTAAGGACAGGTGAGTTTGGCCCAGTCACAGTTTCAATTCCTGTCACTGCAGTGCCTCCAAGCCACACCTGCCAAGGGCAAGTGCATGCCCAAGCACAGAGCCTCTGCCACATCTACACATAATCAGTGGAAAAAAGGCCCTTGTGCAACTCAAGTGCAGTGTGCAAGGAGGTCGCGACGCTGGCATTTGTCACAGCATCACAAAGGGTGGCTACATCCCATCTGTAATGGAAGTTTCTCTGAAACCACAAGTGTTTTCCCTCAAATGTCTCTACACAACAATTCCAGGTATCCAGAGCCAAATTTAAACCAGTGGCAGCAGGGATCTTGCAAGACATTCCCAGAACCATTCAGATCCTGAGATACCACATTCTACAGACAGTGTCCTTATTGTGGGATGTTGGTTTCTGTCTGCGATTGTTTGCCAGGAGTCTCTGGGGTGGCACAGGGAAAGCAACATCCTTTCATGTGGCTGACTCTCAAACCTGGATACTTCTGTGAAAGAGATACTTCCCAGTTCTCAGTGAAGTGGAAAGGTTCTCATGCCAGCCCCAGAAGCTCACTTCTTATTTTAAAACCAACAGGCTAACAGTCCAGGAAGTGTATAGTCAGCTCTAAAAATACAAAGACATCTGGAATGACCAAGTGTGTAATTTAACTTGTAGCTGGTGGAGGAACCAGTTTTGTTTGCTGTGTTCAGGAGGAGCAAAAGAGATATTTTCTACAGGACTTAGTTCTCCCATCTGCCTTGCAATGAAAATAGCATCCTATTTCTGGTCATTCTACTTTTATTCAAGGACATTTTGGTCACAGACTACTTGAAGCAAGGGAATAACTAGCAAGCTCACCCTGAGCACACAGCCATCTCATAATTTTGATGCTTCATACTCTGCAGAGCATTTCTTTCCTGGTAACAGTAAGGAATTTTAGTCAGGATTAAGAACAAAACATCAAAGAAACTGTCCCTCAGACTCCTGCTCCTGTTTTCAGGCAAACAAGCAAGCATCACCATCCCTCCCACGAGTCAGTGTGTGCAGCCTTGTCCCTGCAGACACCCAGAAATGCAGACTCTTCAGAGTGGTTTCCAGGACACCGAATAAACTGGCCTTGAGTTTAATCCTAGGGTTTCAACGGTCAGTGATGGATCTTGCCAAATTCACATTACCCATCATAAATCTCCAGCAATATTCAGTTAAAACAAATGGGTTGAGTCTCTCCAAGCAGCTCTGCTTTTCCTCATGCAGGGAGGCTTCCAATAACATCCAAAACTATGCAAGTCCATGTGGGAGATTAAAGTGCCATTTCTGAACTTGCCAATGTTCAAGCCAACGATTCAGGTTTAATGTTAGATGCTGTTCTTCCAACCTTAGGGTCACCACTGCATGGAGATTTACCCTGCAACCCCCTCCCCATCACTTCCACTGTGTTTGAGTAGGGTGCATGTTTAGGGCTTTCATAACTTCAGTTTCAGCCCGCTGAAATTTGCCACTCCAACTCCATTCCAGGGTTGGTCCCCAAGAACTCTCATCCTTTAAAAAGGATACATTTCACCTGCACATATGGCCACGGTTTGAGAGCCATCACAGCGCCTCAAAGATGTGGACATCAAATCATGAAGGTGTTACCTTACCCTCATCAGGACAGACACGTGCCTGACAGCATTAGTCTGGCTAGTCAGGCTGCTGCTTGTCATAAGAAAACAACTTTCTCTTTTATCTAAGTATCAAACCAGTCTGTGATGCTTAAACAAATACATGGCAGGTGTATTAATAAAGGAGCAAGGTGAAGCTCAGTTTGCAGCACGAGTGCACCCAGCACTGCACTTACTCTCCAGGGGCTGGGAGCCAGGACTGCATTACATCCATCCCACCAGCACGCTGACTAGAAAGGGTGTGCATGTGATGGGAGAAAGAGATCAGCTGCAGGCAGTTCTGCAGCTGAGTTACAACAGCTTTTCAAAGCAACACGTTAGGGCATCCCAGCACACAATCACACTGCAGGGAAAAATAGGAGATGCAGACTCAAGCAAGGTCTGGGAAACATTTGCTGTTACCACCAAGATGAAGTTTGACTACATTGCCAATGCAACTGCAATCCAACTTCATTTGAAATAAAGTGATGTCCCACTACATGTGCAACTTTCAGATGAAGTCACTGTATCAAGATACAAAAAACTGAACTTGCCAATAAATGTAGTAAGGAGAAGCCAGCCAGTAAAACAGAGCTCCAAGAGAGCCCATCTCATCTGCTGCCTCTTCTAGAACTGCTCTGGTTAATCTAGCCACAAACCAACATCTTTCTACCAAAAAGCAATTAAATTCTCCATGAAGAATGCCAGAAAGTCTGATGTCCCAGCCCAAGGGGGTGGAAGAACCAACATGCACTCCTTTGTCAAGCCACTCCCTAAATCTCATTGTATTATGGCAATCCTAAGCAAGGCAATTACTCTTATAGGTTTTGCTAAATCTGAATATGGACAAGAAGCTGGTTTGTGGCAAAACTAAACTCTTTAACATGAAAATCAAAAGCATGGAGTTATGTTGCTGGTCATAACTGAAATGCGTCTGCTAATGATTAAAGCTTCCATTTGCTGCCAAAGTATTATTGGAACTGCTTATTTGCTGTGCAGCTTGGGGAAAAAAAAATCTCTTCCATCCTTTATTAATCTTGTCCTCATCTGACACAACAAAAATGAACCATCAGTCTTTTGCTTACTTTGAAAAACAGGCCTGAAAGTCACTCCAAGAGCCAAAGTCTTTGTGTATAATTACTGTCTTGATTAACTAGAACAAAGGGCAGAAAATGTCAGTCATTATGCATTAAATTTAGTATTTTGGGGGCTTATTTAAAGACATTTCATTGACCTGTCTTCTTAAAAGAAACTTTGATATAAAAAAACTATGAAAACATTCAAAATAAATGATTTTTAGGTTTTTTTGGTTGGTTGTTTTTTTGAAAGCAGTCACAGCCAAAGGAAGGTAGCTCACAAGGTGACTGTGGGACTCACTGGAAGGCATCAGCAGTAATACTTGTATCTTCTTGGCCCCAGGTAGTTTCTTGCAGCAGTGCTGAGCTAGTGACCTATTTGGCTGATATAGGAAACTCAGTCATTAGAAAGTTTATGCATTCTAATATGAAAAGCAGATTTTCCTTGGGAACATTTTCTTGGGGCAGGTTTCAGGGTCCCAAAACTGGCAGTGACTGCATAAACAGAGGAGATAATGAATAAAGGCTCCAACAGGGGATGCTACATTTTTTTTTTCCTTTTCAGCCTGCCATCCTGGGCTCCAAAACAGGGTATGCAGGAGAAACAGGGAATGTAACTATCTGCCTGAGCACAAAGTCTCAGCAGAGGAGGATTAAATGAGAAGAGGAAGAACCTTGCAGGCAGTTGGAAATTTCAGAGGCCTGGTAGATATCCTACTATTCAGGAGTAGCTGGATGTGTTGTATGGCAAACTTAAAGGTAGCAAAGCCTGTGTGCCATTGCTTCTCCACTCTTACCAATGTGTCCTGTTAGTCTGAAGCTAAAGTGCCCACCTTTATTTATTTATGCACAGCTAAGTTTCAAGTCTGTGGTTTCAGTGGTCACATCCCACCCTCTCCCCAGCAGACAGACTAACAGGGCAGTCTCAGAAATCCTGGAACACATTTCCACAGCCAGGAAATATAAAGTCCAGACAGGCTTGTTCCCTCTCCTGTTCCTAGAGGAGGTCTCAGGGGTCTCAGCACCTTGGATATGCAGAAATCAAAACAGATGCAGATGAGAAGCAATCTTTGCAAGGGCTGATATTGATTCTTTTCCCCTTTGAAATACACTTCTTGAGGTCTGAAGACAAGAAAACTCTCCTCACATGCTGACCTGGGAACCATGTGGGACCTCTTTCAGTCCTGCCTGTGTGAAGGCTTGGCCCCAGCAAGCGGGCTTGCTGTGCTGGCACTTGTGAGGCAGGGGAGTTCCTCTCTTTGGGCTCCAACTTCCATTTCTTGAGAAATTAAGGAAATGTAGATGTTCTCTAATCTACAATTAGATTGGAGATCTAACCACAATTAAATGGGCAGTATATTGTTCTACATCAAGCCAGGTGGACAGAAGTTGAAAAGGGAACCTGTTTACTTCAGTGGAATGCTCAGAAGACAGCATGGAAAAAACCCAGCCCTAGAGATAAATATTTAATATACTTGGAGACTTCCTAGTCACAGCAATCACCCCTTTCCTGAGCTGTGAGAAATTTAGAGGTGTGGGAGAGTTGCCCCACAGAGGCATGATACCAGCTAAAGAAAAGCTAAGTGAATGCAAAAGTCAAAGTGGTTGGACTTTAGATGTCTCCACAGAATGGAAAAAAACCCCACATAATTGAACTAGCCCTGTCAGAACACCAGTTGCCCAAGATTAAGACAAGCAATGGGCATAAGACTAGAAAAATTAATATAAACTACACACTATAGCCCAAAATATTTTTAAAAATGTTCTAGAGGGACGGTTTCAAACTGGAAGCTATTTTATCATGTTTTAATCTGGAGAGATGTTTCTTTTAAACTGTTTAAAAGTGAACACTACATAAAAGGGATCTGATAAGTAGTGTTAAAAAGGAGAATGCTTTAGGGAAACATGACCTCATGACATCTTTTGTGTCCCTTTTACTTGTTAATCACTCTTTTCCCACTATAGCGGAATGAAGTGAGGCAGCATTGCTTGGAAAGTAATTAATTTCTTACTACTCTGAAACCTTCAATTATGAACCCAAGGAAACACCAGTACTAGTTAGCTTTTGCAAGGCTTTATCATTACACTGAGGGTCACTTTAGTATGACATTGTGCTACTCCCAAACCAAGTGGGAACCCAGATATTACAACAGTCAACAACTCCATCCCAACAGGCAAAACATCCCCAGCACCAGAGCTCCAGAACTGCCAGAAGGTGTCCCAGGAAAGCTTCAGCAGAACAAGGCACTGCAAAGGGCAGAGTTTTAGCACAGTCGTATTTCAAATGTTCTTAATGAGCTTGTCATCAAGGAGGTAGAGCAAATACCAACTGCAATTTGAAGCTGGGCAAAGGAAAACCAAGCAAGGATGTCTTTGAAATGCAGAAGAGCTTCCCAGGAGAGACGGAAATGTCACAGCACAATTAAAGGGACACTCTCTCCTTGTCACAGGGTTGGAACCAATAGCACCAGCAGAAAAGCAGGAGCCCACCTTAATCCCTTGGCACAGTCACAAAACAATAGGCATTTCAGAGGTGGCAGTAGAGAACAACCTCATTTTCCACAGGTTAGAGGACAACTACAAAACAGAGTAGTAACAGCCCTGCTTTGGTTCCAACACGGATCATTGCCTTCCAAGCTCTTAAACAGAAACAAATGTCAATTGCCATGTAAGTTATTAAGTGGGGCAGAGGAAGCCATTTAGACATCACAAGACAGCAACATAAATACCACAAAACATTCATAATTCAAGCATTTTGTTTTATGCAGCAGCATCCCAAGCTCAGCTGAGATGTTGGTATGGTGATGCTCAAACAGTAGGCAGGCCTAGGAACTTCAGTCTCAACCCCTTATCATTCAAACCTATGTACAGGGCAGCCTTGAATGCAGATCAGAGGTAACTACTTCAGAAATGTTGTGGCATGATTCCTTTCTGGGCACAGCAAATTCAAGTTTAATTGTGGAAAATCAAACAAGGGCTTCAGCCATACCAACATGTTTTGAGTGCTGAAAGTAAAACAGCCAGAAAAAGAAAGCAGCTACCATCCTCCTTAACCTTGCAGAAGAACAGAGTTAAAAACTCAACCAAATTAGAAAAAAGACAAGAAAAAAGGTGTTCAGGAAATAGCTTACAAAACAATCACCAGGGAGTTCAGGGTAGGCTGTCAAGGGCTGCTTCCAGCCTCCTACATCTGCTAAAGTCATTTGACAGTGTCACCCCACCCCTGAGCTCCCAAGGGCAGGAGCAGAGGAGGGAGGGCTCCTCCTCATCTCCTGCTGATCCAGCTGTTTCTGGTGTGAGTGTAAATTCTCTCCATCCATTCAACATTCTGCAAACAGGCCACTGGAAGAGGGAGTGCCTGTTTGCAGGGTTGGTCAGGCACTGTATTCCCAGAAAGGAGCTGATTTCCAGGAGAACTTGGCTAGAGCAAATCATCACATCCAGTTTTACCTCTCTGCTCTAAGCTTGTCCCAGGCTTCCCTTGGAACCAGCACAGAACCTCGGTTAGTGTAGATGTCCCTGTTCCTCCTATCAATACCCCATTTCCATTGACTCCTTTAAAACAAGGCACCCAGGCTCCCTCCAGAGACAGCAGTTTCCAGACAGCTAAAATTTAGAATAAAACCCACCCTTTGCAACCAGCTGCACCAACAGGATGCTTTGCAAACACTGCTGCAGAACCAAGCAGAATAATAACCAGCCTTGATCATTGCCTCCAAAAAGCCTGGAGACAAAGACACTGCTGCAGTGAGACAAGCAAGTGCCATTGAGCATCTTTACTCTGCACACAGACAGCTCTGAACTTCTGCCTGCTCAGAGAAGCCTTTCTCCAGCCCCAAGCTGCAAACATTTGAAGGAGGAAAGCATCTCTGCTTTGCCAGCATTGTCCCTGTTTGGAGAGCAAACTTCTGCAAACAGTTTTTTATGACATTAAACAACTTTCCAGTAACTCCTTGCCAAAAATTCCAAATCACCCACCCAGCCTCCTCAGATGGCCTGTGTTTGACTGTACATTGGACAGGAACTGATTCATAAGTGGATCAAGTATCCTCTGCTGCTGGGCTGGTGCCAGAAAGGCGGGACACATGGCAAGGCAGCACTGCATTCAGAATGGACACTGAAGGCTACACACCTTTGTTTTCAAAAAAGGGCTTGGGGTGGTCCTTCCTTAAACTTGGCTCTCCTTGTTAGAGAGTTATGAACACTGGGACACACAGAAGCAGCTAGACAAGCTGTCCCAGGTATTTAGTGGTGGCACTCACCTAAACCTGTCCTCTGGGATAAAGCCAATGGTGCTAGAGGAAAGTGTTCTACCTACAGAAGTGTTTGTTTCTTCTCCTCAAATTCCAGGCACAGCTCAAGGACTGACCAAGAGAAGGGGCTGCTGTACGATGGAGTATTTACTTTTTATATCATGACCTTGGTCTCTTACAAGGCTTAAAAGTCAAATACACAGACACACTGGGAAGAAGTGGAAACACAGAGAACTGAAGTAGTTTCTCAGAGCAAACAGCAGGGAAAAGCTGGGAGTACAAACAGAAATGAAGTCCTGCATCATATCTGACACATTATACTCTCTTGAAATGCAGTGTAAAGGAAAAAAAAGCAGCAAGCCTACTTTCTAAAGGAACCCATCATGTGCCAATTGCACCTTAAATAAAGCACAGTGTTGGCAATAACTATGTCTGGTAGCACATCTGACCAGTGGATGCAAAGCTACTGGCAATTCACAAGCAAACTAGGAAACTGCATTTGCAATTTGGTGTAGAGCTCCAGCCACATTTGAAACCTAGAAAGCTGCTAGATTGCCACTTATCTGTTAGAATAAACAGAAGTGTACTGGGTCTGGCCAGCTTTTACAAGAGAGTGCTAATGCTCAGAGACATTTACTAGCAGTGCACACAGTGTATAAAGGGGGGATCAGGAAGACAAGAATCTAGAAAAAGAGGTAAAGCAGCAAAAAGCAGATACAAGATAGAAACAGTGATCTTTACAACACTTAAAAGCTCCACCAACACTAAAGAAAGGTGATTAAAAACCAATGCTACTTGCAAACACAGGCATGGCAGAAGGGATACAAAGATGTAAGATTGATCCATGAGTTACATGATACCATTTCTCTGTTTCTACTTAGAACACTTTAAGGGTGTGCCTTCAGACAAGATGCAGCAGTTAACCCTGAAAGTAATCCTGGCTCCTTCTGGTACCAAATAAATCCACTTACTAAAACCTGGAAGGCAACACCTTCAAATAAAGGGTGCTGTGTTCCCCATGAAGAGCCAGAAGCCTAACTCCAAAAGCCCTCAAAGAGGGCCTACAAAGAGGGAGCTTCCAATACAGAAGCCAGTGCATCCCCAGGAATTGGGAGTTGTGGCTTTCTATGCCCCTTTCCTAGGCCATGACTGCAGCCAGTGAGCAGCACCAGTGAAACCAAATGGTGTAGCTGAGGACACTGCCAGGCACACACTCATCTCCTGACAGTGTGTGTGGACAACCAGGACCTCTAAGCCAGGACTCCCAGAAGAGCAAATATCTTCCCCATGGATATTTCAGTGCCAAGTCCCACATCCCAGATAAAAAAGAAGCGCGGCCTCCCTTCCCAGAGATTCCTCTGCATCCTGATAAAGTTACACTAACCATAATAGCCTTGTTTTACGTATTACATGTACTGTAACATTGAAAATTGGTCTGCAGTTATGTAATTGCAGAGGAAATGGCTACAGCCCTGCTCAGCCCAGCTGAAAATGCCATCCCACGACGCCTCCACCGCAGGCACGGCTCCCAGGGGCTGCAGGAAAGAGCTCCCACCCTGCCTGCAGGCAGAGCAGCAGCAGCAGGGGCAGAGGGGCACGGGACTGTGCTCATACTTCACTGTCTGTCAGGTTTTCCACTGCAAACACTGTTTATACCTTGACCATTTCAAGCCTCATCCATGCAAAACTTGGCAGAGAGAGAGTGCTCTGGCCCTCCCTCTTCCACCTTAAAGAGATCTGTCAGACTCCTGCTTTAAAGTCACAACATTTCTTTTCTGCAACAGAAATACATTTTTAAGTCATTCCACGAGGTTTTTTTTGGTTAAGGTTTAAAAGAAGCCTGTGTAGTTGACAGACAGGACTTACGTCAACTATTCACATAGTTTTTCTGAAACAACTCAGAAATGTTTAGATAGTGTTGGACAGAGCAGGTTGATTACACCATGCCTTTAAACAAATCACAGTCACCTCTAGCAAGAAACACAAGCCCTGTAACTACAGCCCGTCCCCAGGCAACATCTGTAGAGACTGTAAACCTCCTTTTTTCTCCTGATGCATTTGTGGCCATTGCTACATGCAGATTTCTCTCCCAGCTAAGTAAAAAAGAAAGAGAAATATTCATCAGATATAACAGGCACACAGGGTATTTTGCTCTTACAAACAGAATTAAGGTCTGAAGGACAACTTTTGAGCCAAGATAGATGCTTGCTGCAAAAACCAAATGCTGGAGCCTGAGAGCTGGTACACTACTAAATAACTTGTTCTGAAGTACAACAGCTTTATTTAAGTCTAGCAAGGTTTGCTTCCATAGTAATCGTAGCAGCAACCAGGTTGTCATGACCCAAAGGCTTCACAACTCAGATTAAAGGTTTTGGAAATTATTCACAACATATGCTACACTGACCTTGCTCTTAAGTCATAATACTGGACAGAAGCTTCAACTTCAAATACTGTTCAAGTAATAACTTTCACTAGCACAATAATGAAGACAACTTATCCAGCTCTTTCAGTGAAAAAAAACCAAATAAGACAAGGCCCTACTAAATGGGCTGGTACATATCTACCTGTGAGACACCTTAAATATCATCTCTCACATGAGAAAAGTAACACTGAGTAATACCATACAGTAAGTGTGACACACTTAAGATGAAGCCAAAGAAACTTGATGAAAACACATAAGGCTTCAATAAGTCAAACACCAGATATCTCCCCCTCCTTCTACCTCTGCCCTATACACTGGACTTTGAACAAGCACAACTTACGTCCTTTCAGGGGAGCACACAATTTGGAAGCAAACATCAGAAAAGATGGTAACTCTAGCTCAGGCCCTAGAAGTGTGCAGAAGAAAACTTCCATCAGGATGCAAAATGTGCACCATCATTTGGAAACTGATTGTGAGGTTCCTTGTGTAAAAGCCATAGGGACATTTGACCAGAAAAGAGAAGGTGTTTTTTTCCTATGAAAGCCATGTAACAAAGCCAAGTTGAAGTTTTTTCTGCTCCAGAAAACAAAAGAACCATTTAAGTGTCCTTGGCATCAGCAAGCAACCCTATTCAGGCACGGTTTTAAAATGAAAGTGTCAACTGTGCCTTTACACGTCTAACCTCCCCAAAGTACAGTTAAACACCTAAAGCAGACATGATATCCTATATACATGTCTATACATACAAGGAAGTTGAAAATATTGGCCCAACAGCACATCCAACACACACTGTCCAGTCTGACAGGACTTGTCAGCTGTCAGCTAACAAGCTGTCCAGCCACTCCTCCTTCCTTTCACTGCAAGGTGACATCCAAAACACCTTCTATCTTCCTTGTATGGATTAGAAGAACGAGCCTAATTTATACATCACAGGTAAAGTTTCACAACACTTACAAGGTCAACATAACCATACAGTCAAATGAAGTATTACACATGCGTGTAGCCCAATAATCTCATTTTCTTAGAAACTATATCCCCATGCTCTTAGAGGTCATAACCACATCTCCTAGCTTTGCTTGCTTACACTAAGCAAGATACTCAAATTCAAGGCATAATTCGTAAGTTTTGAAAGTTGACTCTTGAGAAACTTTTGCTAGTTTCATTACATGCCATCCAAAGGTTCAGCTGTAGCTGAAGAGACGAGACGACATAGTATTGAAGCCTTTCCTGTGGTATCCATAACCTAGGGAGAATTAAGACACTGTTTGGAGTCCTGTTACTAGAATAACTAAACTGTGAGTTCCCTACCAGAACAGTTAAATCAGGCATCCAAGCAAGTGATGCTCTCTCCATCACCAGTCTGTGACTTATGAGCTTATCTAATTTTTTAAAAAATATATTTTTTAAGGATATAGATATCTTTATTTTGTACATATGTAAATATAAAGAGCAAAATTACAGCATGGAATTCCAGGCTTCAGATTTCCTTTCTTGTTTACATGGACATCTGGCTGCCAAGCATTAGAATATGGTTTCAAGAACTATAATCCAAATTTAAGGATGTCCCCTGAGAAGAGTCACATTCCTGGACCCACTAATTAATTCAAACCCTGACAGTCTCCATTTCCATCTCCACATACCATGTGGTTCAATACAATATGGTCCGAACTGTGCTAGGCAGAGAGGCCACACTAAATGAAAACACAAAGGAACTGTAACTGGAATTCAGACACTTCTTGTACTATTTAACAGCCCAGTTAATTCCCTTGGCTCCATAAGCCATTATCCAAGACAAGGATATCATGAATATGAAGTTGCCACAACATAACCAAGCTTGCTCTGATGGCACCGACACCCACCATTGACAATGAGAAGCTGTAGGCTTGGAAGGGAGGATGCTTATCCAGTAGGCCAGACACAGTTCAAGAAAGAAGTGAAGACATTTTTCCCTCTTCAATCATAGCTATTGCTTTAAAGTGGGGCAGATGAGCAGTTTGATTTCTATTGGTTTTGCAAGCGATACAGCCAGTACCCAGGGTATTTCTGTTTGCACTAGCCAGTGCTTTCCACACACAATCCTTTTGGACTCCACACTAAATCACCAGCCAGCAAATGACTGTATCACTTTGAGCCAAACAAGCATGAGGCTCTCATACAACAGAGAAATTACCACTCCACTGAAAGAAGGAAAAAAAATACAATGCACGGTCATCTTTGTGGATAATCTGGCTCAAAGCTCTGGAAGCTGAATTTGAACCTCGGATCAGGGTGCTCTAGTGTTCCCCAGCTCTGCTGTGTCCAGCACAATCCAGAGCCTGCCAGTGGCAGGAGCCCTGAATGTGGAGGTACCACACATGAGCCTTGGCTTGAACAGATCCAAATGTCAGCAGCTCCTCTGGATGAGGACACACAAGTCACGAGTGGGCTGGAAACCAGTCCTGGACAACAGCTCTGGATTAATACACAAGGAGTGCTGGAGGGGAGGAGGGGGAGCTGCTGAAGACAGGCAGTTATTCAAACCAGCTGCTAAGCCACTCCAACCACTCACACGTACACAGTCTCCTGCATGTGTTCTGCCCAACTCAAAGCTACCAGGCATCCAAAAGTTAAAGTACACAAAAGAAATCTATACAAACACTTGCCAAAAATCTCATTTTCCAAGTGCAAGTTGGTTATTCCACGCACAGCAGAAGGGGATTTCATCTTGCTTTTATATGACAGCCTCTGCCTCTCTGCCTCAAAATTCCCCAATTAACACTTCTGCAAGAAGTTTTGAAACTGTGCATGGCCACGTATTTATCTACGCACATTCTCTCCCCTCCCTACCGAGCTCTGGGCCACGGGCTAAGCTGTCAAGCCAAGTTTCATCCCAAGCAATTTTTAAACACTCATCCTATAAATCCTCTGCAAAGGGAGTTAGTAATGGAAATACTGACAGAAACTTGAAGAGACAGCAGGGCAACTACAGCAGCCTACTATACATCAGCTTCATTAGCTGCAGATCCTTCTCTCCGTCACCTTCATTTTCCATTAGCGTACCTTGGCTAATTAACACACAAAACCCATGAAACATTCTTACAGTAGAAGGCAACATTTGGCCCTTAGCCCAAAGCAACATCGAGAAACTTCAACATCCTCTGCCAGACATAGTAACTGTACCAGATGGAGCAAACGTACAGCTAACAAGTAGCGATGAGGAAACTGAAAGCAGAGGAACAAATGCAAAAATTGGACCACTGAGGAAAAAGCAGCAAATGTAACTTACCGCTTTCATTTTTCTCTATGACATCCACGACCTCTCCAGCCTGGAGGCTGATCTCAGAGTTTTCCTGCTTCTCATAGTTGGACACCACCACATATTGCTCCAGGATCATGGGTTCAGAGCTAGCATCAGCACCTGGGGAAGGGAAAAAGCAAGCCGTAAGCCAGCTTCCAGCCATGGCTCCTTGAGAGCGACCTCCGTCCATCCGATTCACAACAGGCCAACTTGTCACCAGAGCCAAGCGAATCAGCAAACAACCTTGGCTCGCAGCATATCCCCAAATGGCTGGCCATATAGAAACAGCCTCCTCTGGCCCACAACCCAGCAGCACAGAGGGACATTGGAGAGAAGAAGCAGAAAAAAGGGGAAGAAAAAAAAATATAAAATGGAGCCAAAAAAGTGAATTAGTTGCACAGTTTCATGATGGGTTCTGAAAATAAACCTCTTCCCAACATGGTTTCCACGATCCTTGCTCCCATTCAGAGAGAAAAATCCTGGGCAGAAGCAGTATAAATCCACAGCTGAGCCATCCCCCCAGTAAACCCAAAGAAGAAACAGCTCTCCCCTTGGCGGCTCAGCTCCTTCTCCACTCTAAAGGCTTGAGCTGAAAGTCAAGAGGGGGCTGTAGATGCCAATCATATTCGTCTGCACTGCAGCCCTTAAATAGAAACACATGAGCGGGACTGAAAGAGAGGGAGGTGGGGTGGAGGGAGCGAGGGGAGGGCGGGGAAGAGTGTTTACTTGAAACAGAAGAAGAAAAAAAGTTCTAGCGCCAGATCGCCGCTCGAACACGGCCACCCCCGCCTGCCCCCCGCCAGCCCCGCAGTTCCGCATTCCCCGGGCAGAGCAGCCCCGGCGGGACGGGGCTCGGCTCCCCCTCTCCATCGCCCTTCTGGAGCCCCCGGAGCCAGCCCCAGTTGTCTGATTTCTCTTCGGACCAAGGGCTTTCGGCTGTCAGAGCCATTTATGAATGAGAGCAGGCGCTCACGCGAACAGGGGCCACGAGAGGTGCAAAATAACTCTCTCCTCCCTCCCTTCCCCCACGCTGCTGGTCTTTTTTCTATTATTCTTATTATTTCTGACTTTTTCACCCCCAATCCGAAACCATGCATTTCGAGGTGGAGCCACGAGGCAGGCACAGCACAGTGCCAGATGTGGAAGGAGCCCTTGGGCTGCTGCATCCCGGCTCTGCAGTGCAACACAAACAGTGCAGAAGGGGCCTCTGCACTCCCCAGCGCAGGCACAGACTCACTGTGCTCGGCCTAGAAACCGCCTTGAAAAGTCGTGAAAACCTCTCAGTTTAGGTCCTTACTTTGTAAGAGCCAACATGCCTTAATGCAGAATTGTTTTACAGGTTTTCTCAGTTATAGAAGTTTGGGACACCGGCATTGTACATTTTACATATTAAGAGACAGTTCCTGTCGCCCTGGATTGAGATGTGGATTGAAAAGGAGGGCAGAAGCAGACATACAACTTGCTGAATATCCTATTTTACACAACAGGGAGTAGACAGGGAGCCAGGAGCAGATTCCAGGTTTTCCTGAATTTCTGATGACAAATTGGCTACAAGAGAGGGGAAGGAAGCAGCATGGTCTGAAACTGTCCACCAGAGAAGTCAAGGGACTGACAGCCAAGCACAGGATGCTGGGTGCTGTATTTCCAAACTCAGCATGTTCATATGTGTTTGGACTGGAGATGCAAAGTGATTCTACAGACAAGTAATTAGCATCCCTGCCAAGAAAGAGGTAAAGAATGCATCAGCCATTAAAACAGCATCCTGTGAAATGAAAATCCTAGAAAAAAAAGCAATTAATCCAACTGTTTCCTGAAAGGAAACACTATCACAATGCCTCCCCTTGGAACGGGTTTAAGAAACCTAGAAAATTAGAAGACTTCCTAGCTCCCTAAGCATGCCTCTGCCTCTCCTTATATTACCAAAGTTAATTTTCTCTAAAGAGGAGTCATCTCCTCTAGAAGCTTGTGTTTAAGAGATTTAGCTTTTCTATAGATAGTTGAACCACAGCCAGTAGCAGGATTAGGAGGAGAAGACCATGGAAATTTATAATACAAATTTTCACCATAGCTGTCCATTCCAAATAAGCATCACGTTTCTCTTCATGATCAATCAACCTGACTCATGCCCTTTGGTTTAAACCAGTGCTACCTGGGCTACCTAGAGTATGATGCTTTCCCCTGTTTCACACTGTTTCCCACACGGTCCTTTCTCCAGTCTAGAATCCAGCAGCATTATAATCTTCCTTAGGCAAGTGATACCTACAACCCCTTCTTTGTTTTAGTCTTGAGATAAATACAAGTTTTTAAACCAGAAACAAAAGGCACTATGGACTTATGTCTGTGCATGTGCACCAGCAGAGAATTCAGTGTGTAGAAAGGCAAGAGGGACCTAACAGTGGCAAGTGGAGCAAGGGGTGTGCAGGAAGCTAATTGCTAAACCAGCAATTCAAATGCCTCCTTTCCTCCAACCTACTAGGCAGTTTTCATGGGACTGGAGTAAGGAAAAAAAATCCAAGACTGCATTGGCTTGGTGGCCGGAGCAGTGTTCATGTGATGCACGTGTCCCTGCTGGGAACAAGGAGAGCACCAGGCTGGAGCACAGGCTGGCAAACACCCCACTGGCAGCCACAGAGGCCAAGCCAGGAGCCATGTGCCAGGGGAATGCCCTTGCCAGGAAACACGGAGAATCGGCACTTCAAATCCAACTCCACAACTCTGCTTTCAAAAAAAAAAAAAAAAAAAAAAAAAAAAAAAAAAAAAAAAAAAAAAAAAAGGCAAGATAGGTTATATCTGCATTCTCGTATCTGAAACCCAGCAGGCTTCTCTGGGTTACTATATCCTGCCTTGGATAAGGTACTGCAGGAGAATTTCTTTGTCACTACAGTGGCTAGAGGAACACATACAATTAAGAGATTGTTTTAACAGATGCTTGTATAGGTGCTACAGGGCTCCTATTAAGACAAAAAAAATAGGGTGATAAATTCCTTGGTCTAGGAAGTAACCAAGGTCAAACAAACTTGTTCATTTACAGCTGCAGCAGATCATGCCTAGAAGATTTCCCCCTTTCGAGGCGTGGGGTCCGTCTGGCTCCTGGAGTGATGGTCACCCAAGATTAGGTACTGCACAGAAGGGAAGACTCCAGTAAGAGCAAAGAAAGGAAGAAGAGCAGGAGGAAAAGCCAGAGAAACAGCTCCGTCCAGTAACCAAAACCCTTAACCATTTTCTGGGTAGCCGGGTTTGGGTTGTTACTAAATTCCCCTCAGGCACAGTAAGAGACTTTATTCCTCCTCAGCCTTCCATCCCCCACAAGCTTCTTTAGATGAATTACTCCTCAGTGACACTCAGGATGCCCACAACATTGCTGCTACACTATGTCAGACTCTCCAAAGGGGATTCAAAAGAACAAGACAGGCAACACCACAGGGAGCACAGCACCAATTACACCCGCTGCCGTGGGCGCTTCCGCATCCCTGCCAATTAGTTCAGGTCTAATTTGTAACACAGGACACAGCATGCATTGAAGAGTAACAGCCTGCTCAGTGTGAGCACACCAGAGGAGAGGGATGCAGCATGGCACGAGTTTCCCAGCAAGCTCACATGCAGCTACAATGCCACCCTGACACAATAGCCCTACTTTTTAAAAAGTGTCTTCAGCCCAGGCAGGAGAAATGGAGAGCAGAGGATAAGTTAACATTGATGTGCCAGGTAGAGGTCCCCCCTCCTCTCCCTCCAAAAAAGCAGAATTAGTGTTTTGGTTAAGCTCCAGCTTGCAAGCCCTCCCCAGAGCAGAGCAGAGATTGCCAGCTGAAATAAGAGTTTGCTTGCCTCTCCATTTCTTTTTGCCTCGAGTCCGTTTCCTGGTTAAAGTCTTGAGGATACCCCTCCTCCTCTCCATAGGGCTCCACTTTACAATCCTCCCGCTCCTCGCTCCTCACCTCAGCACTTCTCTTCCTAGGGCGGAGCAGAAATGTCATTGGAGCTTGTCCATGCCCCTCACAGCTGGCACTGTTAAGTGACACAGTTGCACCCTGTCCCCCTCACCAGGCAGCGAGGAGGGAGCATCATTCCTCCTGCTGCACTCGGAGTCCAGCAACTACTGTGAAAGCCTCCTAAATAAGAGCGCAGAACGTCCGTTCCAACATCATCCTCCTCCTGTGTTGCAACAGCTCAGACCTACGATGGTTTTGCAATAGCCAAAAATGAAAACCACCAACTGGACTCCAAAAATAAAATCATCTGGATATGGGAATGCGAGACTCCTGATCTTTGCCAGATTACTCCGTTGTTATCAGGCTATAAACATGTCTGCTCTTTTAATCCATACAGTACACAGGCTCTTACATTGCCCTTTCATGACTATCAATCAAGCAGTTACAGATTGAGACTAAATGAATTAATACTGGGCTGGTCAGTGGAAGTCCTGCAGAGGCAGCCAAAACCACAGAAACGGCCAGTGAGTGCCACAGGGGTGAGTCACAGCTGAACAAGCAGCTGGCAGGTAGTCCAGCCCTTCCGACACGGGCACAGCTGCTGGGACACGTGCAGGGGCTGCACGCTGGGCTGCCTGGCACACACGGCCCCCAGGGCCCTGGCATGCCGTAAGATAATGGCACAGCTCTGCACTTTTCCACGCACAGGGAGGAGTAACTGTGGTAGCTTGGATCTAGAGCTGCGGTTTCTTGTTAAAGCCAGTTCTCAAAGGGCAAACTTTTATGTATCTCTGGAAAACTCCTTTTGGGGGAAGGATGAAGGGAAAAAAAAATACCCAGAATAGCTGCAAGCCTGCTTAAAATCCTCAGATCAGTCTAACCCCTTACAGCAATCATACACCCAGCTCTAAACACATGGAATTCCTTCCCCTAAAAGCTTCACCTCTTCTCTTTCTTATCAGAAGGACATGACTATAATAAATAAACATTAAAATTGCATGTTTTCTTTTAACCTTCCACCCATGATTTATCCTGAACTGTGTTAAGATAGAGAGCTTAAGTCCACCTAAAAATTGGGTTAAGGGTGTATTGCACACAAGATAAAACAGACTTTGCCATGTAATGCATGTGAGAGTACACAAGAGTTCATCATATTGCAGCAGTGTTGGAAAAGTTCTTAAAATAACCAGGTACTAGAGCACGCAGTGAGGTGAGACTAATGAAGCCTGCTACAAATCTCTATGGGGACAACATGGATTCAGATCAAAACTGTTTCCCAGTCTAGGATCTCTCTTCTGTTCACTGAGAGGGTTTTGTTTTGTGTTGGTATTTTGGATATTTGTCTGGTTTTTATTCTTAGTGTGCCCCAAACAATTGGGGCTTTGACTCATCTCCTAGATACCCCTGCACTCCAGCCTGCCATGCTTCAACCCTGTTGCCACTTAGCAAAATTCAGACTTTATTTATACATCAATTATTCCTGGAGGTAAGACTACTACTGCCACAAGCTGTGAGTGAAGGGGATTCATCTTCATCCCCCCTGCCAGACAGCAATCCTCCCAATCCCAGTAGTGTTTAACTTCGGATCTCAGAGGCTCTTGGTGTAGCAACACTGAGCCACAAAGCTTTAAGGACAGAGACAAAAGTTCATCACTTCCCACAGTTATTTCAGAAATTCAGTACAAATCCAATCTCAAGGTCTGGATTATTGCCAATTATAGAAGAAAATAAACATTTGGGCAAGTCTATCAAATGGGTTATTAATACACTACGATTCCTGTAGTTCTTCCCTGAGCTTAGTCAGGTAGCTCTTTTTCACAGCACAAAGATACTCTATTGCATTTGCAGAAGGAGGTGACACCCTGCTATTAGATGAGTGAAAAGCAGAAAGGGAATGGTTTGGATCTGACCACCTAGGTAATACAGAAGGCCCAAAGCCAGGGAAGTCTGGCCTAAATCCTTTTCAAAACCCCAAAGAATGCCCAAGAATAAAACAAGATTGAGCATTATGCACCCAGCAATGTCCAGGTTAGCATGTAAACCCTCTCACCACAGGTTGGCAGCCACGATTGATGTACAAGAAGTTTCTCCATAAGTGAGCATCCATCCAGCCATCCACTTTCCTAGCTCAAGTGCTCTGCAAGCCTTTCAGGACATGGGGCAATAGTAGCCAAAGCTCTAGCCCTTCTTGTTAGAGCCCTTCCTTTTGGCTAAACATGTCAAGATCTGGTCTAGATGGTAATCCATGAGCTGCACTATGTCTCTCCTAACTGGATTGCTGCTACAAACAGCTGTAGGGGGCCCACATCAACAGCACACACTGCCACCAAGAAGAGGCTGTGATCAGCAATCATAGCAGCAAAAATTTAACTGGATGCCTGGATTCATTCCCCACCATAATACACACATAGTACTTTCTGTCACTTCCAGGAATCAAGATCTGGGTGAGCCTTCAAGCGTCTGGGACAAGTGGCAGCTTTAAGGTAGACTGTGGCTTCCAGCACTGGAGTGTGTGTGACACTCAGCTAAAACCATCAGCAAAACACAGCCCCCACAGGGAGCACCTCAGGAATGAGCCTGGCCCATGGTAAATGGCAGGAGCTCTCTCAAGCAGCTGCTCCAGTTCAGTTCTTCCCTCTTTACAGCCCTCAGCAGCATTTCCAACAAAATCCTGACCAACAGAAAAATTCAGTGCTGACTTTTGCCAAGTGGAGCCTATTGGTCTCGGGATTTTTATTTTTTATTTTTGATCTGCTAGGTTTTAAAACAGAGCCAAGAAAAATTAGAGGCAGGAGGGTGAAAGTAAAAAGTTGAGTCCTCTTTCCACTCCTTCTGGAAAGTTGGCTCTCTGAGCAGTGATTCCAACCAACTAGGTTACAGGTAGCAACAGTTAAGAATACTTAAGTATTTTGCACACAAATCTGTTAAACTGCTTGGAGATCTTCACACAGCTGCCAAACTGGGTCTTCCACTAAGATGAAGTCACCAATATACTCTGGCATTTGCCCTAGTCCTGCTCAGTGGTGCAACACATTCATATCCCTCCACATGGCACAAATCCACCAGCCAAGGATTTTAACAGCAGTCAGGGTGACCAAACTAGAGTCCCACCACAGCATCTCAGAGTGTAGCTGTGTGGAACTCA
Source organism: Prinia subflava (assembly GCF_021018805.1). Lineage (NCBI taxonomy): Eukaryota > Metazoa > Chordata > Aves > Passeriformes > Cisticolidae > Prinia > Prinia subflava. Next base: position 11,920,589 of record NC_086255.1, on the reverse strand, counting down.
TCTTTTTCCAAAGTACAAAATGAAACCACTTTAAAGTCTTTGTTAGAGTCTCCATTTCATGGAGCAGGTTCATAACCTCAGCTAGAGCTTGGGCAGCATGAAACTGGCTTCTATTCTCATCTCTAAGCCACAGCCTGGCTAGGACACATAAATGTACTACATAGGTAAAGATCACATCCAAATTCAAGTCTGATCTACCACCTTGACACATCAGGATACAGCCTGTGGCAGATCTGGCCTGAAGAACAGCTATTTTGGGAACTGGGGATTCATTTGGATGAGAAACTGAAAGGCCACATGAACTAGAACAGCATGAGGAGCTAAGAACTTGCCAAATGTACATAAAACTTTTGAGCAGCACTATGTATGAACATTCACCTTCTCAAGCACCACGCAATGCAATGAATCACTTATATTTGCACACTCACCATGCACAGATTTTTTTTTTTGCCAAACTAGCGACATGCATTTAGCTAAAAGCAGTAAGCAGAAGGGAAAAAAATTCTATCTATATGAGACTTTGCTTCCTTGCCCTTCAAGAAGGCTAAAAACCTTGGCATTCAGTTTGCCATTTTCTGTATGACAACATGAAACAGTCCCAACAGGTCTATTGAGTCAAAGAAACCCAACCTCACCCCTAGCCAGAAAATCCGAGGGGTTCTTGTCATTTTTCCTGAGGGACACCACCTCTTCTGTCTCCTCTTAAACCTGTTTCTCTCCTGCACGGTCTCATTCTGTTTTTCTGTCTCAACTCCTCCATAACCTGTGAAGCAGCAGGCTCTTGTGACTGAATACTTCAGATATTTCTGCACTTTTATATCCAGTTACCACCCTCAAATTAGATCTATTCTACAAAGACGAGGCAGAATCTCCCCAAGGATATACTCAACTTCTCTAAAGAATAGCATTTCTGGAATCACAGCAGTCTTGCTCACTAAAAACTTCAGACAAGCAAGCACTCATCCATCGAGGATGGTGGGATTTTGTTCACATACTTTCAACAGGGCATGAACTTGAATATTTACCAAATCTGGTATGGAAATCAGCAGGAGTGTTTCCATCTGTCCTTGCCCTGAGACCTATATGTAGCCTTAACTGCTTGAGTCACCAGCCCAGCATCCTGTACAGACACAGGATCCATCACTTTGGTCTCTCCTTCTAAGTCTGAAGGAGAAAAGAATTCTTCTGTGATATTCCATGTCAGGTGACCAATGCTTGCAGAAGAAATCGACTGGAATCAGCAGAGGTTCTGATTCTTTATACTATAGAGCATAGCTTTTGCCTTGTATGGGACTACTGCTCCCTAGCCCCTGACACCTCACATCTAGAAGCTGTTCCTCTGGTTCCTCCTCCGTCCTGACTCGTTGCAAGGAGCAGGTTGATACTCCCTTGCACAGATTTTTCATGTGAAACCACTTCTATTTCCCGGGGAAATGCAAAGAGCATTTCAGAAGGATAGGGAGCAGACAGTTGTGTTTCTCTGCCTTATCCTGACCCATAAAGTTTCTCCCACATAGAACAGTGAGAGCACAGCTGTGCAGGCTCAACCCACACAAGAGGGCAAGCTGCCTTGTACTGTGGCTTTGAGTTGGGCAAGGAAAATAAAACCCTGCACACTACTAACCCCTGCTAGCAGCAACATCAGGGTCAGGCAGTCACCAGAAAAGCACAGCTCTTCCTTACCAGAAATCATGCATCATGAAAAACCAATACACAAGCAGACAACAGATCCTGGGTATCCACTGTCAGAGATTCACATTCAAGACAATTCCAAAACCACACACAGCTTGAACTAGAGAAATCTGGTTTTAATAGCATGCAGAACACCAAGATACAAGAATTTACCTGGAGTGACACTCTTTTTTGGAGTCTCAGACAAACTGGACATCCAAACTTGAAATCCAATCATAGGGCAGCCATGAAAAAAGAAAGTAATTAGAGACACAAGAAAACAGTCAAAACCAGTCATATCAGAAAGTCTGAGAGTTAGTAAAGACAGCTTTAAAAGAGACATTAAGTTTTTCTTAAGAGTAGTGTTGGCATGATGGGGACTCAGAGGAAGGTCAAGTCATAAGAACAACACCGTTAATTTTTACGTTTTAGTGGATTTGCAGAACTTATGAAACTGATCTGTAGGTGATCCAATTTTGAACTCTAAGAGTAAGATATGCCCTGAGCTTATTCCCAATAGCTCAGAAAACACATACCAAGAGACAGTTTGACTTATTAAGCCTCTGACCTGGAAAGCTATTTATCTTTGCAGCTGTTAATCATACCCAAAAGACACATAGACAACTCACAGAAACTGAGCTTATCAAACACATGACAGTTTCTACAAGCATCTTGTTGCCCTGAAATTGTATTAAGGAAAATAACAATAGACAAATAATGCTCCACAGAAAAGAGTACAAAGCTCCAATAAAGGTACATTCAGAGTATAACTAGAAATTCAATTTTTTAACCAATGAATGAGACAGAGATCAGGCTAAGGAGAAAGCTGATAAAGAGTTGCTGCCAACAGGTCAAAAGGTTTCCCTGCCCCCCTCCATGAAATGAGGTGGAAATACTTACTTCGGAATTTGGGAATGATCTTCAAATATTAAGTGTTAATTTTTTTCTTGAATACGCTGGAAGTGTGTTTTGAAAGTTAACAGATTTTCCCCCATTTCTAAATAACAAACATTCCCCTTCTGTGGGATGAAGGAGGAGAAGGGCAGCTGCTACTCTCTCCTTGCCTGGAAGAAGAGACATCTAGAAAGAGATGTTTATATGACTCTAAGAATTTCCTAAATTCTGACAACTCCAAAACGCAATTTGAAAAATGGATTTGCAATGGGGACCCTGTTCTGGACCCAGCAGTTTAACAATAGATAAGATGCACCCATCAACCACCTGGAGAGAAATGCAGGCTGTACTGGTGGCCTTGTCTAGTTCTTACTGACTTTTGAATTGCAAAGTGTCTCCAAGGCAGTAAAAAGATTGATAGATAGTAATGTAATAGATTCACAGTACATATGTAACTGAGGAATTGCTGGCATGACACAAAGGTTAAGAAACAGCTTTCAAACTTTCCCAATGGAAACTGGAGGTCCAAGAAACACATTGCTGTTTTCTCAGCACTAAGGGAATTCTGAGCTTTTGAAATCCTTTTTTCAAATTAAGGACACAATAGTCATCATGTAGTTGCACTGCAATTCAAATGGATTCAGTATTTTGACCACTTTACAGTAAACTCTGTATAATGGCAGCTTGGGGAAAATTCTGAAGTTATTCAACCATCTGATTCCCAAACCCATGTGCTGCACTGTCACAATACACTAAAAAATACACAGTGGTAAATAACAATTTACTTTGGACTACCATTTCAGAAAAAATGAAAAAGGCTTTGCATTGGTGAAGTGCAACAGGGAATAATCTGGCAGAGCAGCTGTGCTGTAGCTCATGGAGGGAATATACAGCATGTTTCTATTACAGACTTGGGGCATGCACGGGAAAGGGTGTGAAGGAGTTGTTGTCAGCAACTTGTCTATCAGCTTTTGAATAGACTTCCACTGCCCTCAGAGCATGATTATGAACTTCAGTCAACTGTCAGATCTTTTTCCAGACAGAAGAACCTGAATAGGACAATGATAAATCAAGCAGATGATGTATTGCAGGAGTAACTGGGAAAATTTCAGTGTTTGCCACCACCCAAGCTGCAGCAAAAGACAAAAACACCGAAGTTAGAGGAAGTATGCTGCACTCCAGACAAGTTTAGGGCTACTCTGGATCTGTCTACCCAAGAAGAGAGAGAGTTTAAACCTAGATCAACAGTAGTCATATCTACAGACACCCATGTGAGATCTCACCATAAATAAACCAGTTCTGTTAGCCATTATCAATTTTTTTAAAAAACCTCTTTTTAAACAAAGTATTTTTTCTCCTTGTCAAAACTATTGGTTTAAGCCAGAAAAGAAGGGCAATATAAGTATAAACTGGTAAAAAATCCTACAAGTCACCAGTGTGGGCTTCCCTGCCCAGGAAGGAGCTTAAAAGCAGCAGCACTTCTGAGCTGCCCCAGCCTGACAGCAGCTAGAAGTGGATGAGGTTGCTTCTGAAGCAGAAGACAGCCAGCATATTTCAGCTGCTCCTGCACATCTGCTTAGCATTAAACTTCCTTCTTGGGGATTTTTTTTTTATTCTAAGACATTTAAGCTCTAATTGCTACCAGCTTTTAAGAGTTCCCCCCTACAAATAATAAAAATATCAGACATTAGTGATAGATTCCACTTCACAGAGAGCTCAAACGAAGAGCCGCGGCGGGAGCCAGCGGACGGGGAGGAGGTCAGAGGCCTCAGAAACATGCTGTGCCTGAGCCAACAAAACACAAGCTTTGAACAGCCCCAGGTTTCCCCTCTAGGACTGGGTTTTACTGGAATTCTGCATGGGGCTTGGACCTGGTTTCCAATGGGATTGGTAACAGTAAATGAACAAACCTTCGCTTCCTGCCACTCCCTCACTGCCACACTGCTGAACACTGGCTGGTCTCAGATGATTTGGAAGTGCAGGGGGTGGGAAATCTCAGTATTTGGATGGAAAATTAAAGTTGCCTGCTCAAAGCGGGCCACTCCTAGGGCAATGGCATCCCAATTCTGCTCTTAACACCAGTCCCCACAGCCCCTGCTGCCGGCTTCAGTTGGAGCAAGAACAAACTCCTCCTACTGGTATTATTTTTAAAAGCTCAAAAGGAACATAGATCCATAAATTACAGCTAAGCCATGAGGCTGAGGCAGTTGGGAAGAGCACAGAGGAGGCTTTCCTTCAGAGCCACACAGCACAGAAATAGCAGCACAGCAGGCGTGTCACTGAAGTGGCTGCTGAACCCCATTCCTTCGCTTTCAAGCTGCCACCACGGAGTTGGGCAACCCTCGGGGTCAAGCGGGTTCCTCAGGTACAAAAGAAAAGGAAGGGGTTAAAGGGGCAAAAATCTTTGAGAACAAAATTTAGCTGGTTGCTATGGTGAACATGAAACATATTCTAGATTTCAGCAGAAGCTTTTCTGCTGCCAGTGAGACTGGTTTGTTTGCTGCTCCTCCCACCACTGGCAAGAGAACAGGCGCCAGACTGCTGGGGACTAGTGCTTTATGCTTGTGATACAGCTCCACTCATCTCATTTTAGCAGCAGACTATTTGTCTTGTGTATAGCTAGAGCAGAGCAAGCTTCCACAAAAACCTACAATAGCTGGAGTCATCTACAACTGAATGCATGAGCTCAATGCTACCAAAATCCAGATGTCACATTCATGGTACACATCAGTACTGCACATCCAGGTGGGCCCCAGCCCCAGCAGGTGCAGAGGAACTTCTCCTCCATGGGCATTTTAGCAGCAGCTACTGATGCAGGTTCCTTTTGTTAGTAAAACTGTCTGAAATCTTCAGTCCAGTGTTGAGCTCAGCATCCATGATTTAACACTGCTGCCCGCACCAGGAGGGACACTCCCCTACAGAATCACAGGTTTCATGCTGGGGCTATCAGGGACCTTTACAACAAACTTTTTTCAAAACAAATGTCTGTATGGCTGTCCAGCATATTAAGCTACATATTTTCCAACAATAGTCCTGCAGTAATTGAGGGGAATTGGATCATTCTAGTCATGAGTCTCAGTGTAGTTATTCTGGCACCATAACCCTTGCCCCAAATGATTTCTGTGCATAGCTGAGAAATTAGTATGGGCCAAAGACAGGTCCCTGCAAGTGATCTGGATATGGCTATCTTGCTTTGCAGGGCAAAGAGTTTAATTATACAGGTATGGCCTGTTCTTTGGAAGTTGCTTTCCACAGGAGATAATGGTCCCAGGGCAATTTGACTAATAAAACTACTTTTTTTCTCATGAAGCCCTACCTTTAATATCAACTGGGAATACCAAGACCTCCCAGCTATTACGGTGGACCTAAATTACTGAGAAAAGGATTATAAGAACAAGTGGCTATACTGAAGAGATGCTGACATCTGGTCTGTTTCCAACAGTGATCTCTTCCACGAGTGCAGTTGAGTATTTTGCAGACTCACTTTCTAGACTTACACCCTTACTGTCTTAATTGGAGGGGTGAAAAGAAAATAAGCAATGCATTCAGTGATTCCTCAGATTGGAGCTGGAGGAAGGAAATACTTCTTCTGAAGAATAGACATGTTCTCATGCCAACAGTGGTATCTGACAAGTTGGTAAGAAATGGGCTGACCACATTGTTCCTGAGACATGTCCACTTTTTAGAATTGGTCCAGAGCCTTGTTGGCTGCAATGTTCATCACATATGGCAGAACAGAAAACTGAAGTTGATCCTGTATTTCAATTTACACTTAGGAAGACAAGCCTGCCAAGGAGTTGGTATAAATGAAGCACTATGTTGTTGTCCTGAGGGCGCAGGTGGGACACCTTACTGCCCCAAACAGGTAAAGAACCCAAAAGCCAGGTTCAGTCTACTCAGTCCAGGGCTTCTTGCTGTGATTTTCCCTCCACTGTTCCCCTCCTTGCTTCCTTTCTGCACTCTTCAGACAAGCAAAGGAACAACCTCCTCCTCTTCCTGACAAGGTGAGGCTGGCCAGAAGAGAAGAGAAAACTCAGGGAGGAACCCCAAAACCGTGGGGTTTGTTTCTGCTTCCATCTGCAGACAGTGCACCATTCTTATACCCTTGTGAATTTCTCCAAAATTTCCATCCTCCAGACCCAGGGACCGTCCTTTGTCAGCCTATCTCCAGATTTCTCTTCTCTAGTCCCTTCCCCTTTAGCTGGGGCTTGACACTTTGGTTAAATGGGAAGGCAGTAAAATGCAACAGTATTAAACTAGGGGAGGAAGACAGAAGTACTTGGTGTTGCTAATCTCCCCCAGAAATGGAAGCACTTTTACCAGATAATTACTCTGATATGGAGTCTATGTGTAGTTTTACAACTGACTGGAAAGAGGAAAAATGCAGATGAGCCTTCATCCAAACTAGAACCATTCTTGGCTCACACAATTATTCATTCAATTAGGCAGAGAACAACAGATAGTCAGAGAAATGGGAGGATGGCACGGAAAGGTTGCAAGTGTTTTGATCGACCTCACACAGTCCTACTCAGGGCACCCTCTTGAATTGTGCCATTGATGTTTCTACCCCCAGGCTCCAGAAAGACCTAAACAAAACCAACATTTGTGCCCAGTGCCTGGCCCGACATTAAACTTCTTAGGTACCACAATGACAGATTCATGTATTAATGTAAATGCTGGGCAAGCAGCTATCCCACGCCAGGGTAGCTTAAATAAGGTTTCCTTGCTTTTATGTCTGTGGAATGCTGATGCATCACATTTAAAGCAAGTATTTTAGGATAGTCGTTGAAGGAATAAATAGATATTATTTTTTCCCCAAAACAAAACTGCATTTTAAAGTAAATCTCTCATCTTTGCAGAGATATCTCCTCTTCTGTACACTTGAAGCTGAAGATCACCTCCACTCCCCACGCCATCTGTTCAAGAGGGCTGTATCTTGAAAAAATATTTGACTAGTAGATTATCAAACATGCAAATCCAGCTAAAGTGTCTGAGTAAGAGGATTGGCAGCAGGCATTAAATAAGGCCTTTAATTTTAGTCTTATTCACCAAGTTCAGATTCCTCACGAGCAGCCTGGGGAGGGCCTGTCAGTGTGGGGGGTGTGGGCAGAGGTGCTGGGCTGCAGTGACGAGCACAGCCAGCACCTTCCTCTTTCCCTGGCAGAAAGGATCCCACTGGGAGCTGCGGGGCTGCTCTCCTCCCCAGCACCACCACTCTGCAGACCAGCCTCAGACCACGTCCACTTGCCACGTAGCCTGGCGTAGGCTAGACCCACACACACTGCTTGGAAAATGTTCACATCTGGCTTTCACGTGACTCGAGCGTGCCTCAGAAATTCATCATCTGGATAACTCACTCCTGCAGGGGAGAAATCCACAACCAGGGAGCCCTTTCCTGAGTTGGAACGGAGGACTGGGGCCACAGGATCGTGTGCTCGACAAACTGCACAGTGACACGCTCACAGCTGCATTTTCACAGCCTCATCCTTTCTAAAAGTACAAACACAAAGAAAACCTAGTCCCAATTTTCCACATTGTTTACTTCTGTAAAAACCCATTTTAATCCCATTCGCAGACCCAGAAGTATCCAGGACTGTTTAGTTTTTGTTCTGGCAGCCATAGCTCACATTAACTCTTTCCACATGGCAAGTGGGGATTGTTTCCCACATGATCACTGTGGTACAGCCCCTGCACATACAGTTTTGTAGCAGCTCCAAGTTTTGCTGGGAAGTGCCTAGAATATCTGAATGCTAATCCACATCTACAGCTGTACAAACTGAGAGCATCACCCCTCCGAGGAAAAAAACAGCCTCCAGCACTGCCAAGGAGGAGGGCAGAAAAGCCCCAGACGTTGCACTTGGAACCTCACAGGTATGTACACATGCTGGGATTCATGTGTGGCTCAAAAAATGGAGCAAGAGTCAAGTCTCAACTGTGAAGCAGCCATGCTGCCAAGCACAGAACACTCAGCAGCATTGGCTGTCCAGGCACAGACTGCCAATAATCATTGTAACTCCTGCTGGACACCTCTGTAAGTAATGCTTCCAGCCATTTCCTGTTAGCTGAGCCACTCCATCCAGAGCGAACTGGAGAGAGGATTTGTGCTGTCACGCAGCCTGGACCCAGGCCAGCTAGAATGGGACAGGTGTGAAGCCACTCACAAAGCTGGATGCACCATGGGAGTGCTATTTTAGGGCAGAGTGCTCTCAATAGGACACACGCCCTACATCCAGGCTTCCAGAATCTGAGGAGAGAGATTCAAGTGCTCACCAGCCTAAGTTACCCAAAATGCCCAGGGAAGATGTTACCTGCTCCTCTCAGCCAGCCAGAGCCATCTGTGCCACATACAGATTCCTGCAGTGGCTGAGGATCATCACCCTCTGCTCCAGCTCCCAAATGCACTTCTCAACTGCCTGATACAGTGTGCCAAAATCAAAATACCAGTACTCTCTGTGCAAGAGAGGAAAAACCCACATAGGCAGCATTAATACCATCTGCCACCAACAGACAGAAGAGGGAGGCAGAACAGGAGCAGATGGAGAACAGAGAATTCCTTAAAAACAAGAGAAATGCCATTATATCCTCTAAGGTACCAAGTGCTTTCTCTGTGCTCAGCTGAAGACTCTCTGAGGCATTTGCAGGGTTCAAGCTGTTCTACCATGGCTGTGCTCAAGCCACACCTCATTTTTCCAGCCCTCCCTGCCCTCTCTCCTGCACACAGGGCTCTCTGCAGCACCGATGCTGAACTGGGAACGGCAAAGAACACAAACACATTCTTCTCCCTAATCCTGCACCCTGTCCTCCCCACACTTGAGTTTAAAAGCCAAGGAGCAAAACAAAAAACCCACACAATACACAAACATCTCTTTCTCTCTTATCCCATCTTCCTCCCACCCCAGCATATGGGCCACCCAGAAGATGACAGTGATCCTATACATCTAACGGGCCACATGTCCTGTCAGCAGAAAAGTGAAGCAGTGTGGAATAAAGTCTCCTATCTGCTCTTCTCTTCAGTAGCCTCAGGCAGAAGTCCAAAGCACTTCAGTTTAAGCAGTGACTTCAAAAATATGGTGTACAAGGAGAAGTGTGAGATCAGCTTTCTTCTGCCAGAATACTACAGACTGGATTTGGAGCGTGGGATTGGAGTGGACAGATTCACATCTTGACTGAAGATGCAGAATTGGGTCATGCACACACAGATGCTGCAAGGACATGAAATCTGCCTGACACAGCTCTTCCTCAAATCCTGCTCTCTGCTAGTGCACCTGAACACAGGAGTAGTCTTGCCTTGGAAAAAACCCAAACCCACAGAATGGATGTTCCTCTCATTATATGAAAACTTGGTTTTTTAAAAAGAAAAAGACTTACAGTCTCATTAAAAAAAAACTCAGGAAAGAGAATTAGGTCTTTGGGGAATAACTGCATCAAACAAAAGCCAATAAACTGATTAGAAGTTTAGCAAATTCCCTACCTGAGGAAAAATAATTCTCAGTCATGAGAAGAGGAAGCTCTGTCATTGATGACTGAATTCAAGATGCACACTGCGATCAGTGACTACTAACTTCTTCCAGAAACAGGCCCAAGATGTACATCCCCACTAATTAAATGAAAAAGTTTGTTTTGTCCTTAATTGCTATGTTTTTGCCTACTCTACCCTTCTTTTATTACTAAATCCTTTATCTTCCAGAAAAAAAAAAAAAAAAGCAGCTGTGTGAGAACCAGAATGTTCTGCCAGAATCTGCTGTTTTTAAATTCTATGCAGTAATTAGTACATACAGCCAAGAAGGTTAATCATACGATGAGGGAACAGATCACAATTTCTGATCAAGAGCAATCTTGTCAGTACATGCTGGTAAAGTTATAAAATAGTGACTGCCAAACTATCCCATCCAGCCATCCTCATCAACAGGCCAAATGGCACCAAGGAGCCAGTCCACCATCACTGCTTCTGCCCTAATTGTAGGGAACAATGCAAGGAGCACAGTGCACACGTGTGATTCATCAGGATACAAACAAGAGCACATGCCTCAGTCTGCAGGGATCATGTCATACCACAGATTTCTTACAAGGATTAAGACACCAAGTTACATGATTTAAGATGTTCCTAGGACCTTGCCATGGGCTTGGACAGACTTGCAGCCCTTTTCACCATCTTAAAAAAAAACCCAAAAAACCTTTCAAGCTAAAGCTTTCAAAGGGACTATAGGGAAACAGACTTCAGAGACAAACACCATGAGAGCAGAATGACTCAAAGTAACATTTGAGTTAAAAACCCCACTCCAGCTTTGTTGCTGCCACCTGGGCTCAGATTCACTAAGCAATGACCAAGTCCCTGCTTGGGGCAGGTAGTCCCCAGCACCTGCTGCAGTCACCTGAGAGAGGATGCATTGCCTCATGCTGGGATTGACCATGGCAGTTAATTGGATATTTCAGCCTCTTTAGTAACACACTTAGATACAGCTTCTTTGAGAACCCAGTTAAAAGGCTTAAGAGTTCTTCTGACTGAGAAGGTAAAACTGAGACAGATTTCAGTCAGCTGGATTAGTTAAGGTGTGCCCCCAGTTCTAATATTGAAAGTTTAATACTAGACACCACTCCAGATGACATCCCATCAATACTGCAACAACCTCAAGGCAAAGGAAAGGCAACACTCTATGTCTCTTGGAGCAGTCCTTCCTTCTCCCTCTACTGCAGCCATTTCCCTCAAATACTACACAACACCTACCAGGGCTGGAGGCTGTACATTCCCTTCTCACCCTGTACCTGCATGTAGCTAAATGTTTGCCACAGGCCTGTGAAGCTGGCAGAGACCTCCACACTCCATTGCATCAACCAAGCTTTGTTCCCAGGGTCACCACCTCAGTCCTGCAACAGGAAAAACCAGCTCCAGCCACATAGCCCTGCTGGTCCAGCTGGGGGCTCACACATTTGCGACCCCACTGAATGATTAAGCACAGAAGGGGTGGCACACACTATTAATTTTCTCTACATTTTCTTAAAGGAGGCAGCTCAGACTAAGTCAAGAAAATAAAGCTCCTTTAGATATGCCATGGAACTCTAAGTGCAGGCTAGACACATACAATGTGACAGGATCAGAAAGGGTGAGCTCTGAAGTGATGAGCATAGCTCAGCTGTAAGGACAGAAAAAGCCACAAGTTGAGCCATTTCCCTTGGTAATTACAGTGACAGCAGGAAAAAACCTATCCCAAATAATGCAAAGAAATAGCAATTAAGGCAATTCCCTGAAGCTGACAGAGTGCACATCCTTGGTGCATGAGGGCGAGGAAGAAAGTTTCTCTAGCAATAAAGAATTAGGACAAGAAAGCAACTTTGGCCATCAACTCCACCCATAATTCCAAGGCAGCATCCCACAATGGGATCAGCCACAAGGGCCCTTGGTGTTGTTACAACAATCTGCTTGTTTCTCACTCAAGGCCCCACTTTTGTCCCTGCTGAAACTCTCTCAACTCTGCTAAGTAATTTCTCCATTGAGGAAAAAGACAGCATTACAGATGTTTCTATAAAAAGTTTGTGAAGTATCTTCCAATGGACTCTGAAGTTCTTATTTACTTGCCAGCAGATATATCCTTCCTAGTTTTAGATTACAGGAGGGAAAGAAAGCAGTGATTGTTGGCTGTGTGTAGCCATTATCTTGCTAGTCCAAAAATTGGACAGGGAAACCCAGCTGGATAATGGTTTACTCATTCAAGGAAGCCTCATCAGCATCCTGAGGCAACACTGGCTTGAACCAAATCATTAACTCAATATTCTAAGTGCTCAATTACTATTTAAAACAGACTTCAGCTGCCAGACTCAGCCAAAGCAGAGCCAGCTCGATGCAGACAGGATCTAACAACGTGGGAAAGGAAACACTGCAGGACTGATGGAGCCATGACTTCTCTATTATTAAAGCTTATTCCCCTTCACTTCGAGAAGCACCCTACAGCACAGCAACAAGGTGCCAGAGGAAGCCACCAAGCAATGGCTTGAAGCCAGCTATGTCCCCAGCAGCAAGGTGGACAGTCAGAGCAGGGGGTGTTTGGTTATGATCAGAAGGGGGTGCCCAGCAGTGCTTCTACCCAGGCACACACAAGGGCTTAGCTGCCTATGAGGCAGGTGGCAGAGATCACTCTGAAAGCACCTCTTGTGCTGGATGTGATCTCACTGTTAGCAAAGAGAATCCTCTCAGGAGTTGAGGAGCACTGAGACTCAGTGTAGAAAAGTTGTGAAGCCCACACCAGCTCCCTGTTGCCACCAAACACCAGGTCCCAGCTGCTTGCTTCAGCTTCGTGACTGGGATCTGACTGCTTTGGCATGAAACCAGCCAGGAAAGATTCTCAGCAAGCAGACAGGGCAAGATCTTACTCCAGCAGTCTGCAGCTTTCTCAAGCCAGCAAGGGGGTTTGTGAGGTAAGGGACACAATGACATCTTTGGGGAGAAACATACTCCAACTGGTTTTATAAGCCACATCAGGATTAGCAGATATTTCAAGGGTTAATTAGTTCACCATGCACAGATGGTAGCTGGTAGGGTTTGCAGAATGGATTAACCTAATCTGTGGCTTGTAATGTACCATACAAATATCCATTCCTGGACTTGCAGCAATTCTACCCTTATTTTGATTTGAGGACAGAAAAAAACACACAATGGATGCCAGCACAGAAGTAATGCCTATTCTGAGTGAGAAATGAGTAGCTCTTCACTTGGCTAATGCAATTGACAAATTGCAGCTTGAAAAGTAATTCCTTCCCATTTTGCTGCAGAGGGTCTTTGCGTGGACCAAGAAGAGCCCATTTGTTGCAAGTGTACAGAATACACCCATGGTAACCACTCCTCACAGTTGTACTGAGGGCTCTCCAGCACTGACAGATGGTCACAGAGCAACAATTCAATTGCCTGGAAACATGAAGGCAGCTTTCTGAGCAGCTCTGCAGTGTATCAAATAAAGCCCCCCACATCCAAAGAAGCAGCACATGTGGCATTTCAGGCCACAGCAAATGCCTGTGCCTTCACAGAGCCCCAGTGAAGTTCCAGGTCTCTGAGCTGGCTGCAGGTTAAAGTGTTTATAATTAGATCATATCCAAGCAAAGGGCTGTGTGTTTACACAGTCCTTTGCACAAGAGGAAGCCTGGCTCAGGGCTGGCATGCAGAGATGCCCCAGATCAGCACAAGACTCCCTTTTGTTTAGCTAAGGACGTGCCACGCTATTGCATTTGGTTCAGAAGGTCTCAAATGTTTACAACCAACATCAACTGCAGCGGTAAATGTTTCCGTAACTCCTATTAAACTCTGAACTTATCCAGTTTCTCCCTGCTCCAAGGGGCGAGCAGAGGACTAGCTAGACACTCACTCTGGCAAGGCAGAGGTCAGGGTAGAGGTGACGTTGGCTGGCTGAGGCATTCTCCAAATGTTTCTGCAATTGGCCATGCTTGTGTCATGCCTGCACATGCCTGAGACACAGCAGCTGTGGGATTCCTGCTGGACATGTGGGACAGCTGTGCTCACACCCAACAGCCTCCTCCCAGCACATCCTTGGTCAAGACACAAGATGTTCATAAGGTCTCATTTGCTGGGAGGTGACTGCACTTAAAAATGCCTATTTGTCTGTTGTTTAAAAATGCAGTAGTTCCATGATCTGCACCTATGGAAGAAACTGCATTTCAAAGTTATTTGTTATCTTAAAAGACCATCATAGCAATGCTGAAAATCTGTGCTTATTTACCCCATCCCTTTTGAAAGTGTCATAAAGCTGGTCTTTGTTAGAGGCTGTAACTGGTGACTCCCTTGGCATATTCCTTTGCTCATTGCGTGCACACTCCCACAACATCCAGCTCCAAACAGAAGGAAGCATTCCTCTGCCATTCTAAAATCAAGCAAGAAGATGGCTGAGAACAGAGTCCCTTTTATGCAGCTCAATTTGTTCTTAGCCCTGCTTCACATTCCTCTGTGTACAGGGTAAGTGGAGAAAAGAGTGTCCCTCAGCTCCACTGTCTCCAAGCCCTGGCTGCACAAACATCCCAGCACCAAAAAGGAAAGAAGTCCCAGAAGGAGATCTGGCAGCATGAGGAGCTGGGACAGCCAAAGGAGGGAGCCCAACCTGAGTGCCTCTCGCAGGGATGAATGGCCATGCCACTTGGGGTTCTCAGGGCAGGGGGCCGAAGAGTCCAGCAGGGGAGAGCATCCACAAAAGGCATCCCAGCTACACTGACTCAGTTGCTTTTCTCATGATGTCATAGCAGATCAGCTCCAACTTGCCCCCAGAGCCACATGAATGGAGAGGCAGCAGTTTCCTTCCACTCCCAAAGCAGTTCCTCGCATCTCTTGCACATGAATTGCAACACTCTTTCATGTAAACTGGTGCACTGAGCCCAAAGCTCTCTGTGTCTCCTAATACTGTTCCAGGTCAGTGCTAAATCAGGTTGCCCCAGAGACTTCAGCAACGTTTTTCAAAGATTTTTACATGGCCCAAAAGCCCCTAGTGCTCAGGATGTGGCACTGAGCCAGGAACTCCCACATTCAGCTCTGCCTTCTACCAAGTCACTTGGATCTTTTTATTTATGGTCAGATCCTCTAGAGAAGGTGCTACTGCCAGTTTAATTCACAGGCTGCTGTGAACAAACACTTTCCCTAATATTCAATTCAAAAAGTCCTAGAAGTGCAACCCAGAGAGTAGCTTTGCAGGAGATTTAGAAGACCAAGCGTGCCCTAGTTTATTTGTGGGACCAGCATCTTGTACCATGCTTGCTTCTCCATCACCACACCCCACCTCAGGGAAATTCAAGGAAAGGTACCAAAAGTACTGACCTGCAAAGGCAGCTGCCAATTGATACACAGGCCATCGGGGTCATGCAACAACTTCTCTTTAGTGCATCACTTAGCTTATTACAGGATGGCAGCTTAAAAGCCCTTATAATTAACCAACAAATCAATCTAGGCAGTGATAGCCATTGGAGTCCAATATGTTACATTCATCTTCCCTTCCCTCCCAGAGACTAAGCCACTGCAGTGTTTTTTTATCATCTTAAAAAGCAGGAAGAAAAAAAATCCTCCCCTCCCTGCACATAGGCCAGAGTTTTCCAGGAGTCAGTATTGGTTTGAAAGGCTTCTCTCTGGATGCCCTAAATGCAGTTTGAAGCATCCAAGGTTCCAAACAAAGTCAATGAGAGTTGCAGGTGCTCAATGCTGCTTAGGGAAAAAAAAAATTAAAAAATAGAAAGCCCTGACACATCCAGCTCAGAGCAGCCAAACCCAGAGGCCCATAATTACACATCCCTATTGAAAACACATCTGTAAAAATCACTAAGAGCTACATGGGGAGGGAAAAAATTGGATTTATATCGTTTCAAATCAGGGTTTTACAGGACATTTCAATCCAGGATTTTAAGAACAAAACACCAAGCTACAGCCTTTGAGGCAGCCCAAACCCAGAAAGCACTGAGAACATTTTGCATCAGAAGCCTCACCAGAGCCTTTTGGAAAAGCATGATAAAAGATTCAAACCAGAACAGAAAAACATACCCTTTACCTCCAGAAAAGAACCCCAACTCTGACTCTGCATTTTTACCATTTGCAATGAAAGAGAAAGAAATGTAATACAATTATCATTATTGGAGACAGAGCTGTATAAATACAGCCAGAGAAGAGCAGTCATGTTACTTAAAATACTATACATAGGTGGGTTTCTTCTATCCAGTGCAAAGGAAAGAAACTGATGCTTATCTCCAGCACAATTCAGCAATAAAAAGTTAAACTGCTACACTATTTAATGCCACACAAAATAAATTGAAGGGGAAAAGCTGGGGGTAAAGTCCTCTCGAGAATCATGCAGCATATTAAAAAAAAGCTGGCGTCTTACCTGATTTTCTCTTCGAAGATCCATAATCCCTGAAAAAAAGACAACAACAAATAGACATGGTTAGAGCTGGGCACGGTGGTGAGAGAACGGGTGCCTCCCCAATTCCCACCCATACGCCGAAGGGCTGGCGCTGCGCCCTCCCTCCCTTCGGCGGAGGTGAGGGCGGGCGGGGGCCGGGGGCGTCCCGGGCAGCCCCGGCCCGGCAGCGGCAGCGGCGGGGCTGCCGCAGCTCCGGGGGCTCGGCGCATGTGATCCGGCAGGCAGAGCGAACCATCCACCAGCGGCGAGGCAGGGGAGAGGGGTGTCATTTTTTCCCCTTCAAATCGCGCTATGAAATGCACAGCTACTGGATTAACCCCTGAGGTCCCCCCGGAGAGGAAGGGGAGTGTGAAGGGTTTGCTGCAGGGATGCGGCTGCTCCGGGCTGAGCTGGCGCGGCTGCCAGTCCCCAGGCTAGTTAATTGGTGAATAACCTCCGGTCCTCTCCTAGTTATCTCTGGAAAGCACAAGGGAAAAACAAAACAAAACAAACCCCAAACTTTGTCCTTTCTTCTTCTTCTAGGATAGAACATGCACCCTTACTTTCCCATCGTGATTTAAAGGGTGCTGGCACCTCTACTCATGCAGAACAGCTGAAACCTCAGACAGCTGCTACGGGAGGGGAAGAAATTACTGAAGGGAGCTGCAAGAACTGATTTGGGATAAGCAAAACTGAGGACAAAAATGCTTGGCTGATGGCTGTGCTCGCCCTCGGTGCTCTCCGGAGCCTGTCAGAGCCAGCCCTGGCGGGGGATGCCCAGGCAGGAGTGCGGGCAGAGGCAGCATTGCTGCTCAGGCATTGCCAGGGTTGGCAGAATCCCCTCACAGGCGATGGTTGGCAGGTTCTCCTCACGGGAATCCCACCGGAGGGGCGGGCAGGAGCCTCTGCACTCTGGGCGGCTGGGCTGTCAAAAGTGGGGTTTTGTCTCTTGCACCTTGCTCCATCCTCCAGAGGTTCCGAGGGGGATTGTCCCAAACTGTTTAAACTTTAAAGAGTTTGGGGGCTCGGCTGAACACGTCTTGAGGGCAGAGTTATGTCTACCTGTAAATTCGGTTTCTCCCAGAAATTTGTGTGCATCCCCATGCCTTACATGTCTAGGATTTGCTTCCAGTAATATTTGGGTCATTTTTTGCACCCTCTTTTAATTTCCCAGTGTCATTTCTACTTCAATAAATGGTTGTTTTCTCAGCCATATCTGCAGCTGTATTTGATGTGATGCTGCTACTGCTCATGAATAAGTTGCTTCTTCTACAGAAGTGATATCATATGCAAATGTAATTCCTGCTATATGTGCCTGAAACAGAGATCCCTCAGACCAAGCCAGGGATGGTACAGTCCCCAAAATGAAGTCCTCTACCTCAGCTTGGCTCCCACACCAGTCTGGAGCTTTGTGGAGCTGTCAATACAGCTCTCCTAGCATGCAGAACTCAATTCACATGATTAGAAATGAGGTAATGATTGATTGACATAGGTAATTAGAATAAATTAATAATTATAAAATAGTTATTTGCATCACCACCACCACCCAATTCACAAGGCTTAATGAGAAAAAAAAGCCAATCAACTTGTGTGGCTAGTTTTCCTCTTTTCATTCGGTCTTTCTGTAAGTTTTAAAGTCAACTTTAATTGGGTTCTGATTTTGGAGTTCCTGAAAAAAAAACAGGTACCCCATGTCTCCCTGTCTTGTTACCTTTTTGTAGTCCAACATTTTACTCATTAAGTCAGGGGAAAGCAGTATCAAATAAAATGAAGCTTGAAATAAAATCTTCATCTCCACAGTGAAACTCTGAAATCCAAAACTTGTTCCTTCCAGCAAGGACAAAAAAGAGAAAGAGATACAGCAAAAAGTCTCTCTGGCTGTGTAGAGTGCTCTTTGTGTACATATTCTTCACCTCTTTTCTGCTAAAGAAGAAAGCCTGTGTTGCTGCTTTGCAATAGCAGCAGCAGCAAGGAGCCCTGCCTGACTCCATGTTTAATTTTTTTTTTATGTCTTGCTATCCTGCATATGATTCATTGATGTATCCTCCCTCTCCCAAGTGTTGATATATAAGGTTAATACCTCTCAGCCTCACTGTTTTCAGTGAAGCATTTGTGTGAGGCTGAAGTATTTATGTCTCCAAGCCAATAAAGGAAATTATTTAATGGTTTCTCTTAATTGCAACAATTTCCAAGTAGAAACTCTGATCTCCTGCAACCCAGACTGCACGTGGCACACCATTAGCCCTTAGATCAGACAAAAAATGTGATCTTTCAGAAGAAAAACCCTTCCAAGGAAAGGTAAAATCAATGCCATATCTCTAGCTACAGAGGGAAGCTCACTTTCTTTTCAGCTCTTGCTCTTTTTATCTTTTCATCTTTATACACACACGTATTTCCATTCTTCTTCCACTTCTATATGAGAACAGACACCACCATCCTAACTCCCTGCCAACCATAGCTGTAAGAATAACAATGAAAGCAGCGGGTGGAACTAAAAGTAGCTCTGGCAGGTCCCTTCTTCATTATCCAGGATCACTCCATACTGAACAAACACTTTTCTCAAAGATAGGATATTTCTAGCCTTTTTTGAATTAGAATCTAGCTATTTTGTTTAAAGTCCTCCTGTGGGGCACCACTTTTAGCTGAGTCTTCCTGCTGCTAATGATATTAAAACATTGCTGGTGTCAAGCACGTCACACAAGCTGGATACACTCTTCTACAGCGACAAAGGAGAGGGAAGCTGGATCTCCTTTCTCACCAGCATTACCCCAGGATAACATTACTCATTTGGAATCTAGTAATGAATGTGAAAGGAAGGCCACGAACATTGCTATAAAGCTGCCTGCCTTGTTAGCACATTAAGCTATCCACAGTCAGTCTGGAAATTTTGGAATCATAAAAATATCTTCTGTTGAATTAATACGTCACTTGCAATCTAATTTAAATATGAAGGTTGTATTTACAACTTTATGGAAAAGTTTTAGGGACTGACTTTGCTGCTGTATTCACTGAGAGTTAATAAACATTGATGTTTATTAACATTGTGTACATGTGTTTTGATCTATCTAAATACGTACAGATACACACAAACAGGGGCACAATCGGAAAGTTGTTTAAAAAGTGAGGAGTATCCTGACATTTGTTCAATAGAGACTAAGAAATGTTCCAAGGGGAGAAGACTAGAGGTGACTAGGTGCACTGGTGACAGATTGTGCCTATCTATTTTCTAATCCACTTTGATTTATATCTGTCCCAAGGGGTTTCTCCTGCATCACCCGTGGACATCTAGCAAGTCTGCAGAAGCCTCCTGCAGGACCAGCTTCCCTTTGATGGGTGATGGATTAAGTCAGGGGACCTCATCCCTGTGGGACCCATGGTTGAAAAGGCACTTTTGAAAGCTTCTCCCCCTTGCTGTGGGACAGCAGACACAGGAAATTCACTCTCTGGGATTCCTCCTTTCCCAGATACGTCACATTTCAGCCCAGCCCGGGGCCTCTGCCTGTCAGTAAAGCAAGGCTCAGCTTCAACTCATTTAGCAAAGATTTCAGACAACTATGAGTTTCAGCTATGAGGGAAAAGAGTGCCTGCAAAACATGAGGAGCTGTCAGACCCACGGAGCAGCACGGCTGGCGGAGCTGCACAGCAGACACTGCAGCAGACGAGACAGAAGCTAAAGGGAGAGTAAATCATCTGTCTCCTTCTCAGTGCTTGCTGTCCAAAGGAGATGAGACAGTGACAAACCCTGAGTAATGGACATCGGCCTGTATCCTCGAGAGTATTTTAATACATAAATTGAAATTTTTCCGTATTTGTCGACTTTCGTTAATTCATGTTCAAATACATTGTAGTCATTTCTGTTCCCAGGCTCCTTAATTCCTAGAAGTCTCTAGTGGTGTGGGCAGACTGTGGTGGAGATATATGACATTTCAAACAAACAACTCAGATTATCATTTAATCACCAATGATTTGCCAGGCAGATTAAAAGCACAGAAATGTTTTTACAAGGAAGTCCATTCTCCCCTTCCCAACACTTAAGTTTGCAGTCAGTAACTAAGACAGCTTTTTCACAAACTATTTTTCTTAGCACGGCTATCAGATTCTGTGACACTATTTTTAAAGTAAACCAATACAAAAATACTTTGCTACTACTCTTTACGTGCACAGAAACTTGAGCACTGAGAATACATTTGCATCTTGAAACTCTCCAAACGTATTTTCCTCAACAGCCAGACTGACATTTTCTGTTTGAGACAAGACACAAAACCAAGGGTGACCAAGAATTGGCACGTCACCAAGGACTGTGGCTGGAGGAGCACCTAACACCTTAATATTATCCAAACACACAGGAGCTATATGGAGAGTGCAGGGCTGAAATTCGTACTGATGATACTCAGATTGCTAAAGCTGAACCATGCGCATGAAGGCATCTCCATTCTCACTAAGCTCTGAAACCCATATGACATGTAATTAAGCAAAATTATCTCTGTATGTTATGCATTAGGAATAGAAACTCAAACACATGGATGCACACAGCTATACATATTCCCCTTTCAGCATTCCATTCTCTGATATCATGAAACCACAGCTGATCTCTTCCTCAAGCCAAAGAAACAGATGAAGGCTTTTATCCTTCTTCTTCATCATCTTTTTTTTAGAAAGCATTCTGTTCATTTCCTGATATAAATCGTTGCATTGTGGAACCCTCTCCAACATGAATCTGTCCTTTCTGTGCAGAGGTCAAGCTTTCCAGCCCTGTGAGAAAGGGCCCCATTGTGGTGGTCCCCAGACTCCAGAATTCCTTGCCGCGAGCAAAAGGGACTTGTGGGGCAAGAAGAGAATCTGTCGACCTGACTTCAAACCCAGGCACTTCTCACCAGCTGCACGTAGCCTCTGCTGCTGCTAAGGGTAAACCACTGCTGTGCAATCACAACCTTAAGAGAACAGGGGCAAAACATAAGAGAGGATTTTGCCTTCCTGTCACCTTTCTGTTGTCTTCACAGCATGTCTGCCGAGCAAACAGCCCAACTTTACGTACTGTATGCTTCTGCTTAGGCTGCACTGACTTCCTCTGCATTCCATAACAATGGTGGCCCAGTTTGGCTCACCAGGACCCAACTGGAGATCCTGATTTAGTGTTTTAGTAACTTCTGACAGCTTGCTTGAACCCAGCAATGTAAAAGTCAACCAAAGTTCTCCCTGTGAAACTCCAAGCACAACACTGGAAAACTTAATTACTCAGTGCAGAAAAGGTCTCCCCTATGCCAATAACCTCAGCCTGCATGGGAAAGCCAGGGTTGGAAGGAGATGGGCACTGTCTCCTCTCCCTATACCTGGATCTATGGATTTCTATCATGAGGCAGAGATGCAGGACAAGGAAAGACAGTATCCTCTGCTCTGCACTCATCCTGGAGATTAACCTCACACAGCACAACTTGAGCTCTGCCACCAAGTCCAAAGTGGAGGGGATGCAGACAAGCTCCAAGACAAGTGACATCTCCATGGGCCATCTCGGCCTCACATGGACACACTGAGAGCAGCAGCTACCATTTCTTTATTTATGTAGAATGGTGTTAGAAGGACAAGAGATGGGTTTGAGGCACCCAAGCCCTTCAATAAATGAGTAAGAAATGCCACAGATTTCTGTCCCAAGATTCCTTAGCAGTGAAGTTGATTGCTTGGCTCCAGAGAGCAACTTTAGTATTTGGCTCAGGCTAAAGAAATGCAGAATTAGCCTCTTGCATTTTTCACAATTATGTTTTTATGATGAAATTATCCTCCTGGAAGAAGACAGAGCTTTGAAAATGCACATTCAGCGTTCCAGCAGGCTGTGAGATACAGGGCAGGGCGCTCTGACAGCAGAGCCCAGCCTCTCCGGCACCAGGGAGAGATGGCTGGGAGCTGCTCAACACTGGAGCCATGAGCTAACGCCGTGTGATCCTCTATTGTGAGGCCTCAGCAGCCCTGAAAAAGTCAATGCTGATGTTTATAGCAAGTTTTTCCTGGAAAAAAGTATAAAAACAAGGTCTTGCCTAAGAGTCACATCCTCATCTGTTTCTGGTTTACCTTGTTTATTCTCACAGATGGCAAATTTCTCCACAGGACAGAAAAATGTATTTACCTTAGCAAGAACTCTGGGTGGAGGTGTTCTTCACCTCCTCTAAACTGACCCTGCTTGTCCCTCGTGGAGAGGCCGAATTTATCTCTGTCTTACAATGACCAAGCATGTGTCACTTTATTATAGCCTTTATGTTATAAATGCTGAGTGATAAAAACAAGTTAATAAAAATTAATCATTCTCATGTGGAGGTTTTCCAGTTGTGCCCTTCACTTGGGAATTTTATTACAAACAGCTACATGCAGATACAACATGTTTAAAAGATGCATCTAATCAAATTTACAAATTAAGTATTGAGTATCAGAGTCATAAATTCAAATGTACCTTATAAACCAGTTGGACTAATGAGCTTGCATATAGATCATATGAATCTGATTAAGAGCTTAAGAAGTCTGCACAGGCATTGAGTCTTTATTTCATTTTCTTGAGCCCTCCCTGATTTGAGGGTGGGTGCCTCAAATTCTCGTTTCTGTAGATGTGGGTCCAACCTCTGGTTAGCAAGCACATCATCGATTTGGGTTTCTAAACTGCAGCCTGAGCAGTTCCACTTCTGTTTCAGGCTAACTGCCCAGAGCTGTGTGTGTAGTGCCTAGCCCCTGTCTCCTCCATCTCCCTGTCCCTATGGAGGATCTCCCCAAAAGGGGACATCACTCACGGCCTGCCAGGTTGTACCTGCTCATGAGAGGCAGGATACCATCACCTCCACCACAGGATGCATGGAACCAACAATGTGACCCCCAAAACGCTCACCCCAGAAAATCCTTGGAAATGAAGAGAGGGAAGGAAGAGGAGAAAACTCCTAAGTGACAGACTAGCAAGCCTCAACCCCAGCTCCAGACACAGCTTGTCCAAAAAGGCTTTTGCCCCTGAATTACTGCACCAGGAAGAATAGTTGGAGCACAGCAGTTTAAATCAAAGTAAGAGAAGAGCTTCTGCATGTAACGCAGCTGAATCATGGTACTCACTGGTGTTAGACTTTGTAATCACCAAAACCAGGCATGGGTTCAAAAAGCAATGAGATAAATTCCTGAAGCTAGGATAAATGGTGGCTATTGTACTCCATGCTCTGGATGTTTTGACCCGAAGAGTCCCATAGTGGTTGAATGCCAGAAACAGAGAGGATACACAAGGGAAGTTCACTCTGTATTTGCTTTGTTTCTTGCATTGGCTCTAAGCCACTGCAGGAGACAGGAGGCCAGATGGGGCCCAGGTCTCACCTAATTGTGGCCTTATAATATATTCTCCTGTAAAAGATCAGACTGGATTAGGATAAATTACATCCAAATCACACTGCATTACTCAGCACATTAAATTGTCTTTAATCACGTACTTTGATGGTTTAGAATCCTGCCTAAATTTACCTCCTGTGCATATTTCTGTGCCTATTCTGTTGAAATCACTGCTGAATTTCAACTGTACACAAGCAGGCTCTAATGAAAACCCAATAAGGCTCTTTGATCAGGCATTAATAGGACTCATCATGGGGGCATACTCTACTGTGGCAAATGGTTTCCTCATCCTGTCTCTTTCAGAAATGTTTTGTGAGCCTTTAAAAGCAATTTAGTTGTGATTTATGTTAGCTAAGTGATTTCTGTTGCACATGTGAGTTACAAGAAAAGGGCTCTCATCTCCATTTGCTACACTGTTCAGGAAATCAGTTATAAATGCTGTAGTGCCTTCAATGTCTCTGACTTCAATGCAGCGGAAACTAGCAATCTGAGTGAATACTTCATCATCCCCAATTCTCCCATATGTGCATCCAGTACTTAAAGAGGCAACCTATAGGATATTTTTTGATAAAGAGTAATGAGATTCCCTTGTCTTAAGCTGTTTATCAAAGCTGTTTCCAGCAGATATTCAAGGAAACAAGCATGCAATTCTTTAATAGAGAGCACATGAAACATATTGATGACTATCTAATAAAATTAGGTGTGTGTTCAATAGGACTGAGTCACCTCATCACATGTTTAGAGGTGAGGAATGTAGAAAGGGTGACTGAGCAAGCTCATGCAGTCAGCCAGGGGTGCAAAGCAACCCAAAAGTTTTGAGTGCTTGACCTGACCTGCCAGTGGGATCCGACAAGCCCTGGGCACAGCTTAGAGCAGGTCTCTTCACACCAGGGGACAGATGCCATCAGGAGCCATTGGGAAGTGCCTGTGGCCAATGGTGTAAGTGCTACAGCTGCTGCTGCTTTGCTTATGGGGTTGCTGAGCAAAGACATAGGCAATTCTTCTCACTCCTCATGTTGGGCAGAGAGACCTGAGAAAGGAGAAGTGACCCACACAACAGTGGTTTGGGCTGCCTGCCTCCTGCTGACCCCCCTGCTCTTGAGAGAAAGCCCTTGGGACATACAATTCCCTTTGACCCTCCTGCAACACATCCCACCTGTGAATACAACTCCCCATGATGAATTGAGGCTGGGGATCTCAAGCCCTTGGAAGACCCACAGGACCAGGACCCTTTCACAGGAAGACAAAGCAGAAGAATTGCCTGCCCTTTTCTTTCTGACTGCCCAAGCCATGAGGATACCCACTCACAGCCTGCTCTGAACACTCTCCTTTGCCCCATACCCCACTGTGTGTGCTGGGTTTCCTGAATGCTCCCTGGGATTCTCCACAGCCCATCCCAGTGCATGGTGCAAGTGCTGGCAGCAGCTCTCATACTGGAGGCTCACACAGAGAAATCCCAAGCTGTCACGGGCATTTTTGACATTTTAAAGTCTCTAACTTGGCAAAGCAAGAAATTATTTACAGGCATTTCCAGACATGGCCCCAGCCCTGCTAGACCTCTGGGCTCCCAGTACAAAGGAGAGTGTGCCAGATGCTTAGTACTGGACAATTTTGCCTTTTTATTTTTTTTTTCTGGTGGTGTTCTTCTGGTGTGTAATTCTTCTGTGTACTCAACTAGCTTTTTAGCAATGTGATGCTTGGACTTCTCTGTCTTGCTGCCCCTGATACATATCCAAGGGCAGTAGGACCTGAAAGATTAAGACTGCAGTGTGCACAGACAGCAGATGGCTATTGCATCTGTACTTACTTTGCACTGTTAAATACCCTATTGCCCTACCTAGTTTTACATCCCCTTTTAGTGGGAGATCTCTCCCCTGACTTTTTAAAATCATCTGTTGCACATATGGCCCTAAGAATGGTAAATATTTTTTCCAAGAGAGGCAAAAACTTATGATGCATGTGAGAAGACAAGATGAAGCCCACACAGCATGAACTCTGACTTCATCTGGTGACTGCAGTCTTTCCTTTCCTCTTTACATTTCCTTCAGTTAGAACAGGGAGATTAAAGCAGGGTTCCTTCCCAAATGTGCCTCAGCAGCATGTCCTCAGTTAACTGTCTTGCAACATCAAATGTCTTTCCAGCGTACTAAACAGTGTAATTCTCTATAAGACACCAATTTTATATTACTTAGAATTGTTTTCTGCCTGCTTCTACAAAGCAGCACATGGAAATATCTTTCAAGTCATCAGGTTCTTTAATTTACTAGTCAAGAGACATAAATCATGGCATGTAAGATCTACTGCAAGTTCATGAACTCTAAGAAATTTCTCTAATCACTATCCTTTGAACTGAGCTTTTTCAGACACTGTAAAACTCCAAAACATAGCTAGTAAATGCATCTAGTAAATTTTGCTGGATTGGCAACTACTAAAAGCAGACTTGTCTTCCCTGATTACCTACCAGGATCAGGCAGTCTTAAAACATCCTCTGTGATTCTAACACTAAAACATAAAAGAATAAAGAAGTCCTAAATTTGTCTTGCCCAATATAACTGTTGGGATTCATTAAATGATTCCAAATTATCACTGACAGGCATCAATCATGGGAAAAAAACAGAGACACCTTCCTAAAGATCAAACCTTTCAAACACTAGGGTTACTTTTCAAGGTGACCAAACCCCTTTCAGATATCCAGTTCTGGTAGCAGGTCCAACTCTTTTATGCTCTCTGAAAGGTACAAGAGCTAAATTACATGATGCTTGCAAAGAAGCATCACAAAGTTTCCAGAGTATTCCACCCTGGGAAGTATAAGACCCACTGAAGTTGGGGTCAAGGATTTTTTGAGCAGCGCAGGAGTGAATGGAGGTTCTCTTTTTCTGTAATAAAAAAAAATTTAAAAAGCCATGTACTTCAAGATGATGTAACATTGTTTCAGTCTCAATGCTCAGGTCAATTTAGGAGGCAAACAAAGAAAACAATTATTTCAACCTGGACCACCATAAGATTCCTGAGACTAAAGACAGATAGATATACCCTAAGTTTTACAGTCCCATAACCTAAATTATCAAAACTTCCAGTGAATTTTGCTTGATTAGTATTTGATAGATTATAATATTGAACTTAAAATTAACTTTGCAGAAGCAATGTTTTTCCATTACGTGTACAGATCCATCCTAATTCTTTTGACCCTTACTCAATTAAAAGGGCAAATAAAAAAACTCATGTTACCTTCAAATATATGCTTGCATATATGCCTCAAAACACCTCAAATCAACTGAATTTCTAAGGTGACCAGCATTAAATATTAAACAACTCTGTAAAACAGAAGAAAATATCTTTTTTATATGCATTTACAACATATGCAAATTGCACACACCATGAAACAGTGCAATGTCTGAATAGACAAAAATTTTGCTGTCAGGTTCAGATACAAATTTTGCTGTTTTTCAGACATGCTCATGCAGGAAACAGTGAGTTTCTCCTTGTTCTTTTTATGTAACTCCTGTCCAAATCTCCATCCAGACATTAACTTTTAATTCACCTCATACATTTCCAAAGAGTGTGTGTGGTATTTCCAATATCTTTTTCCATGTTCTATGTTCATAAAAGTGAAGAGGCATAATGAATGAATGTAATTATTTCCATCCATTCAGCTGATTATAGGAGCAGATCTTTCTATTCAGCTAAAAGAGAAATTATTTGTTCCTTCAAAATGAATGATGATTCAGGGCATATTTCTCTGCAACAGGAGGGATCTCTATTTTGCAGGGCTAAATGGCCATTGGCAATTTATTCCTGTTTTAACTGTTCAGTTATATGTGTATATATGTGATATATAGATATCACATGTGCGTGAAGGGAAAATGCCTTTGATTGTTAGGCATTACACTCCCTCATTTTCAGTTGTTGATCTCACTTGGTCACTAGTTCCCAAGCTTGGAATATCAATGAGGTTCTGCAAATGTCATGCCCTGCAAAAAGCTTTTGTGCACTGTTTTCTCCCTCTGTTACCTGAAATGCCAGAAGCTGCACAATAAGAATCTACACTCTCAGCAGGAACACTGCCTTTCCTACCAGGGCAGGCCATGCTGTGCCTGGCAGTGGCATCCACCACAGAGCATCCCTGAGGTCCTGGGAGGTTTCTGTATTCTGAAGTTCACACTGTGGAGTCCAGTTCCAAGTCTGATTTCAGTGCTATTTTGAATAATCTCTCATTATGGTAAAATACAGTGAGATTCAAAAGTAGAATCCAGTGAGGTTCAAAAGTAGAATCCAGGCACACCAGCCACGAGATGCAGCTGTGGGGATTATGAATCAGAGCATGAAATGGAGTGTCCTACTGCCAATAAACCTATTTATTAACAATTTCTTCCCCAGTCATCCTCTGGGATGAAGCTAATTCCTGGAACCTTCTGCTTTGTCTCTGCTCCCTCTGAAGCACCAGCTTTCCACCCGTCCCTGCTTCACCTCTTCTGGCCTCGACCTGTTGTCTCCTGTGCAGCTGATTGCCCCCCTCCCCTGCTTACAACACACACCTCACTCTAATGCAAAATGGCTCTGATCACTACATGAACACCCTGGGCTGGCAAAGAGCCCACAAAACCCAGCTCTGACCTACTCAGCAACAGCATGTGCATCACCAAAAATGCAGCTTAAAGCCTTCCAGCTCTGCTGTGCATCCCATCCATTAGCAGTGCCTGGGGAGCTCTGCAGAGACCTACCTCTTGATTAGATAAAAGCTTTTCCTTCTAAATCATTGTACTGAAGGAAACGAGAGTCTGAAAGAGTGAAGTCCATGCAGATCAGAGGCCAGGCACATCCCCTCTGCTGGTTGTTTATGTACTTTCATTTTGCACTAAAAAATGCAAGGTTTTGTTGTAAGAAGTAAGTAGCTTAATTTATTTATTGTGGTAACACTACCAAGACCGTTTTCTCAGTAAAGACACAGAAAAGGGAAAAGTGCTCTGGTTTTTCACAAGAAGAAACATTTTTAAACAGTGTTGAGAAAATCTTGGAGCCCTACATGCAATAAAGCAACTCTGAGGTGGCGATGAGAAGGAAGAGATTTTTTGCCCACCTCTCTGCCTCTACTCCCCCAGAGCCTGCAGGTCATATCATGCCCAACAGGTCCTTGAACTGCTCTAATCAGCAGTGAAACAGTCCAAAATACAAACATAACACCCTGCCCCTCATCCCTCCTTTGCCTGCCTTGAGGGTCTCCAAAGAGTGGGCAAGGAGGTTGTGAGGAGCCAATTTCTGGAGCACAGGGCAGAGGAGACACACCATGCACACCATGACTGTGACTGTGGCTTGCTACCAGCTCCAAAGAAAGTCCATCTCCCAAAAACGACTTGAAAAACAACTGCAGTGATGACAACAGAGCTCCAAGTGTGTCTCCAAGTGCAGTTTTATTCAATACCTAAAGTCAGGAACATTTCAGAAGGAAAACTGCAGTTAAGGCTGGGAACAGATCCTACATGAAAGAACTCAAGAGCATCCAGTTACAAATGCAACAATGGCCATGTTATCTTCACAGCTGAGCACCCAGGAACACCAGTGGATCTCTCTCTGATGAAGTAGGGACAAGACACCACAGCATTTCACAAGAAGAAAGTTGAGCAAAGAATTTGTGGCTGAAAGTCATGAAGAGTGCAGGCTGGGATTTAACTTCTTCATCCCTCAAAGACTCAGACTCAGTCGTGCTGACCTTCATGCCATGCCATAGAGTGAGTTTAAAAATACATCACTCCTCTTAAAAGTGTGTCACAGCTCTTAGAAGCATGAAAATCAGGTTGTGGGTGGGAGTAACTCCACAGGATATCTGCACAGTGTGGGGGTGTGTATATGTATATATATATATACACACACTTTTGAGCAACAGTCTTTAAAATCACACTCTGCAGAAAGCAGACTTTTAGCACTTCAGGAGTTGAACACACTGTTATTATCAGAGGCTGGGAGCAGAACTGTTTTAAGAGGTAGGGGTCCTTTTCATTTTTTAACGAAACATACTTTTTTTTTACAGCTCAGCTTTTCTAAAAAAAAATTATTTTATGCTCAGTCACAGCTCTTCACTGGTAATGTCATGTCCAGTTTGGAAGATATGAGCACTGAATGATTTGGTACAGGGATATACTCAAAGGAAAAGAAAGTGCTTCCAATTTATGATATGAGTGAAGTCACTTTGATAGCAGTGATTTAAAAATGCCAGTGTTTCATTCCAGCAAATGTTACAATAACAAGCACAAGACTGATGACCTGATGCCTCATCAGAGATGTTCACAGGTCAGATAAAACCACCATGTTATACCTGCAGGACCCAGCATTTCAAAGACAGCCCTGCTTGAGTTTCTCCTGGGCTTTCATCCCTGCAAGCCATACGCCGACACTATCGTCCCAAAAGCTGCCCTCACACGGAGGGCTTTTCTGCCAACACTTCAAACCTCTGAAATAGGTCTGAGATGTCCCATCTCCCAGCTGTGGCCACCTCAACCCCCTGAGCTTTCTCCTCCATATGAGGGAGCAGTGAGAGAGAAGAACATGTTCAGTACACTTTGGACTTTGCCTAACAGCTGGCAAAGAATGACCTCAGAAAAACTGATACTTAAGGAACTGTGGAGGAGATTTGTCAATTTAAGAGGGGTAGGATGACATCATCCATTGCCTTCTGTGGTCTTTTGGCTGAAAACAGCCAGCAGACAGCTGGATGGCCCCCGATCCTGCACTTAAACACAGTCACAGAAAAATTTGCATTTCATCATCATGTGGCGATTTTCTCGTCTTCTTACAGGCCTTCCCTTGGCTTCTTCCAGGGTTTCCAAGCCTGTATCACATCCCTTCACACTTGCTGAGGTCTGTTCACATTTAATGTTGAGCAGTAATAAATACTTTTCTTATATTACTTCATTTAATAAAAGCTGCAAATTTTTCAGAGTTCCCCCTTACTTAAAATTTTTTACATATTCAGGGGAAATAGCCAGCTTGTGCTTTGAGGATGCAATTGCAGGAGCTCAGAGGTGTGTGTGGTGGCAAACTGTATGAGTCATTGCAGTGCAGGCTTGGGCTGGTGATGCTGCTCCATGCATCAGACATGCAGACAGGATTTCAGCAGCACCTGCACTTTTCAATCATTTCCTTTGCTAAGGAAAAGGGTTAATTTCTCAGAGACTCCTGTGTCACACAGATTCCCTCATGCTGCCAGCCCGTGGTACCCTTGAAGAGGCTGCACAAGGACCATGCAAGCAGCCCTGTGTGATGTGAAGGGAATTGCTGTTGTTACTTAAAATAACCTGACACAGAAATGAGGCTCTGCTGGGACTCTCCCACCTGTCTGTGGATGGGCATGGTTGAAATTCCTCTTCCTCCTCCTCAGGTACTACGGAGCAGCAGCAGCACTTGCTCCAGCCCTTGGGGTGAATTGCAACCATATCTTGGGCTTAGGCAAATTGAGTTTCACCCTTTACATCTGAAACTTCTCTCACTGAAACATAGAAAGACAGATGTACTGGGTGCATTCACATTTAAATATTGCTCTGTGATATGTTGGGTACCAGCACACATGGTCCTTCCAAGGCTCACATGCTTGCAAGAACAACTTTTGATATTCACAGAATCATTTAGGTTGGAAAAGACCCTTAAGATCATCAAGTCCAACTGTTAGCCAAGCACTGCCAAGACATCAGTAAACCATGTCCATAAGCACCACATCTGCCTATCTTTTAAACAGCTCCATTATCCTTCCCTGGATTCAACTCAGCACCTCGATGTCCTTCTTGTACTAAGAGGCCCAAAACTGGACATAACACTTGAGCTACAGTTTCACCAGAGCCCAGCACAGGATCACTGGCCTGGCCCTGCTGGCCACACCATTGCTGATACAAGTTTTATAAAGCATTTTACAGATCAGCTCACCAATCCAGATGGATTTTTTGATCTGCTCTAGCTATGGAGTGATTTAGCAGAGTTTGCCTTACAGTATGTGACTGGGAGAAGACTACAGACCAATGAGATTAAATGGCAGCATTAGAAGAAGTTAAGCAGCAAAGTTTACTGAGAAACTTTTATTTCAGTATGTGTTACATCCTTTCCTCCCGGGGCCCATGTCTGGACTCTCCCGCTGGACTCACTGTGCAGTCATATTAAGTGTCAAGAGATAAATGCCCAGAGACACAGTGATGCTCATCCTCTCTTCCTTCTGCATGATGCTGAAGAGCAGCTGGTGCCTTGACAAACACCGGCTGCTTAGGGATGGCTTCACACCCAAACTTCACCAAAGGCGGCGTCCCCTCCTCTGTATCACACAGAACATTTGCATTCAGATTTATTGCTTCATTTCATTCTGGTCCATCTGTTCCCCCTGGCTCATTTCCTGTTGCCTGGTCAATACTTCAGAACAACTTGAATCATTTGTAAATGAAGGACCGCGAATCAGGCCCTCGGAGCAAGGCACACGAGGAGAGGCACGCAGAAAACAGAGCTGAGGCACACTGAGGCCCTGAGGCCCCCAAGGAGCAGGGCTGAGCACAGCTCATGGTGTGCTGCTGCCTGAGCACACTGGGCCTTGATCACTGTTTCTGCCCAAGCACTACAGCTGTGTCTGCCACCACGCTTTCAGCTGTTTGACAGCTGGTGACAAAGATGCATTCCCCCCCTCCTGGCACTAGATTAAATTGTCCCTGCTGTGATACACAGGCTTTTTAACTATATGTGGCCAATTCCTGCTATGACCAGCTTGCTTTGAATGATAAGTGGTAAATGTTCCTTATCCCTGTCCCCAGCCATAGCCCCAAGTCCCTGTCATGTGTCAAGGACACTGACATTTGCTCTCTGCCCACTGAGTCCCAACAGGACTCATCTGCTCCCCATTTGTGCTCAGTTTTGGGCTCCTTTCTTTGCCACACTGCTCCACAGCTCTGTGTCTCTGGTTAATGTGCTAATTGTTATCACTTTGGATCAGCAGATCCATAGTGGAGTGAGGGCTGGTGCTGACTCCAGTGCGCCCTCTTAGCCTGCCTATCCTTGCTTTTCAGACCAGATATCATTTTCCAGGCATGTTATGGCCCACAACAAAGTCCTGGCAGCACCCGGCTGTCACGGGACAAGGGCTCAGACACATCATCATCTCCTGCATCCTTTTCCCTCTCCAACTGGAGTCAGCCACAATGTGGAGAGGCCCAGGCTGGCCCCATGGGGACACCAAGCTTGGGTTGAAGCCTAGACGCCAAGGCTCTGCTTTATCTCTGCCTCAGAACAGAGCGCAGCAACAAACAACTCTTGGGACACTGCAGTGACCCATTAAAATTAATGGGGCTAAATCATCCTGGTGTAAGTCACCAGCTTCAAAAGATTTACACAAGGGATGAATCTGGAGCCTTTTTTTTTCTTCTTTGTGCCTTTCAAAAAGATGATCTATTTTCCAGACTGCTATGCTCAGCCAGTCTTTCTAACTAAATTAACTACCCTCTTGTCGGTCTCTTATTCCATGCTCTTGTCCACTGTCCAAGTAATTCCAACAACTGCTCACCTGCTCTGTTTCTCCCCATGCAAAACGGCCCTCATATACTTCCAACTGGCCTAATTAATTTCCCTTTTCAGGGACATATGAAAAAAGACAGAAAAACCAACCCCCCAGACAAAGTTTCATTAGAGAAACCAGGAGGGCTACATACCCTCAAGGCACATTTCTTCTCTACCCTTGGTTGGAATAGCAGGTAGAAGTATAACACCTCTACCTCCCTTAAAACTACAGTGCAGAAAACCTGCCTGATGTATGTCACCTCTATTCTTCTGTAATAGGAAGCACTTATTTTAGCTAAGGAGGTGCAGGAGACCAACAAGACAGGCAGAGAAGCCTCACATGTAAAAGCTACAAGCTCCCAGCTACTCTGTCATCTGGAAGCCAGCCTTGATCCTGAGGAGGCTCATTCAGTAACAGCACCAGTGCAGATGGCCTTCAACTCTTTCAGCAAAGAGCTCAGCAACCTTAAAAAGCATAAATCAAAACTGTTAAAATTGGCAGATTATTTGATAGGAAGAAATTGCCTTGTGGGGACTGCTTTTTGTCTGCCAAATTCACCCAGACGCAGAACCACATATGGATTTCTAACCTATGCAGGTTTCAGTGGTGATTACAATAGTGATTGTGGTATGAACCATGCTAGACATATTATTTCGTGAGAGCTGATGCATTAGAAGTAGACAATGAAAAGCTCAGAGTGTATTTGGTCCGTGACTTAACCCACCTCCATAGTTCCCAGGTATTCGGCTCTGTGGATTTTGGCACGGGAAAAGTGGACTTGAAACTCAGCTCCTGAACTGGTTTCAAACTTTGCTGAAAGTCCGGAGGTGTTTGGATCTGGAATATTGACTAGTAGCTCCCAAAAGAGGCTGCTAATTTCTCAGGGTGAGGCAGCAGAGGATGGAAGGAACTAGTGTTATTTCACTTTGCTCCAAACTCACTGCAGCCATCTGTGCAGCCACTAAACCACAGCGTCTTGAAGGAACTACAAACCAGTCTGACTGCAAAGTCAGGCACTGAGCAGCAGCAGTCACTGCCGGCTGACACAGCCTGCTGGTACTCCTCAAACCCCTGGAAGAAATGCTGCCTGACAGCTGCTTTCTATCCCCCGTGCTTTGGCCCCACCGTGTCCCCACGAGCACCTTCTACAGCCCTGCTTAGACATGTACCAACCATGCATCAAGATGAGTAACGGACTAAAAACAAAAATACGGGGCGATCAGGAGCTGCACGAAGCTGCTTGTAAATCAACTGCAAGTGGCATGTTTCCATAATAAACAATCCGTTATCGCTCCGTTCCCGCCGGGGAAGGGGAAAGGGAAGGGGAGCGGCCGTGCCGGGAGCGGCGGAGCTGCGCTCCATCTGCCGGCCGCGCCCGGACCCGCGGGATGCTGCTCCTCCCGCCGAGGCCACGCACCGCGAGTTTAATTCCTTCTTGCCAGACTCGCTCTGTCGGGATTTACTCTGATAAAGGATAAAAGCCACAGCGCCTGTGTCAGAGGTGCTGGGCTGTGGCTGGCTCAGGGCTGTGGAGGAACTCTCCCCTGTTGGGACTGAGAAGACACTGCTGTGTCACTGCTGTCACCTCCATGAGACATAATCCATCCCCGGGCACAAAGCATGCAACAAGGCACGTTGGGTTCAGTGGGTGGGAAGCAGTCTGGGAACCAAAAGGTTTGTATTTGTTACAGATAACATCACCTTCATTTCCCTTGCCCTGACAACCTTTTTCCAAAATCCCTGGACAAGCAGGACTCCATAACAGCAAAAGCCATCTGCCTTCCAAAAAGTCTTCGGGTGAAATGTATTTGCCTCAATATGCTTGCTGATGACATGGCAAAACTGTTGACACCTGAAAATACAAATGTATACAGATACATGCAGCTGGCAAAGATCTGGGACGGCACATGTATATATGTATGCTCATTTATTTCCTGTTTGTAAAATATGTATTTCCAAAGGACTGGCTCAGTGACACCACTCTGTCACCAGCAGGACTTCGGGAAGTCCAAGTGAGAGAGCACAGAATCGCTGTTACCCATCAGCCACAAGTGACCCCTGCTGGGGGCTGCCTTGAGAGCTAAAGCACAGCCTAGGCCATGGACAGGGAGACCAAGCAGCTCCCTTAAAGCAAATCTACAGCAAAGAGAATGTGAATTCAGGACTTCTCCACCCTTTCATCCATGAGTCCTGTCACACACAGCCCCATCCAACAAGGCTCCCACTGGGCAGAGACCCTGCCCATCCAACAGCAACAGCAGACACAGGGCACCTCAAACCTGCACCAAACAGCCTGTTCCTGCTAATTACATTGTGACAGCTAATGGGCTTTAAAAGCCTAATTCCTGACTTATTTTTCCAATGTCACTTTTAATATAATGGGGACAAAACAGCTCACATCATAATTTTTGAAATATCAGGCAATTTAATTTCTTGCTAATCTCTGAGCAGTCATAGCCCTTTTGATGTCTCATCCATGTTTTAAAAGGATGTGGCAATCCTGACAGTTTAGAAATGTGCATGCAATTATGAATGCTAATACAATTAACAGTGAAAGACTCATACTTGGATCACAAACCCAGCTCTCTTTCAACTCAAGCTCTCCTTGGAGGCTTCCAAGTAAATGGGTCAGATAGCAGTACAAAACTCCAGATAAAGAAAACTAATGCTTTAGTGATAGAAAAGACCAGCAAAATTCTTCAAAAAGCCCTGACTAGGCACTGTCAGAGAGATTAAAGACAGGAGCAGCTCCCTAGCTATTAGATGTCAGGGTCAAATTTCATGTAGGGTAACTCGTGGTAGAGTTACCCTGGGGATGGGAGGAGGGTTTGCATCAGTGATGAACTGCAAGTGAGTCTTACCCCTGTGCTGAGTGCAGCTTCAGGATCAGTGCCTGCACCCCCTGCACAGCACACGCACACACAGAGCAAGGGATGAAAAATGCATGATCAAGTTTATGGCAGAGCTCCCGCCGAGGATCAAAGCTGCCGCCCCCAGCAACACTCACTGGCCCCAGCCAGCTTCACATGCTGCCTTCCTGAATTCTCTAACACGGGAAAAGACATCAAAAGCCTTGAGAAGGGAAAAGCACATCTCCAAGGAACACCACCTTAAGCAGACAGGCAGTATTGAGAAGTAAGGGGGGCGGTTTGTCAGCACTCTGCAAACACCACGGGCACAAAACCAGTCAGTTTCCCAGAAAAGAAAAAAAAACCTCACTTGTCCAAATCCAGCAACAATTAGTCCAGGGACATCCCATTTGAAGCTGACAGCCAGGAATTCTCGGCACTTGTGAGCACACACCAGTTGGTACAAATTTCATGAATTCAAGTCAGTGGACTGAGACTGGTGCCTCTTCTCAGATGCTTTGAGGAAATTTCTCTTCCCACACCTGGGGGACCACGGGTAGCTGGCTCAAATCAGAGCCTTGTCAGCCCACAGTTCTGCAGGCTGGGTCAGCATCTCCACTGCTGAAGGGTGTTCCCAGCTTTTCCCTCCTGTCCTAAGACAGTGTGCAGAGTAAGGAGGGCACTTTGTTCAGCAGCAGCCTCTCCTGTGAGGACACATCCTGTGGCCAAGGTAAGCTGCTGCCCACAAGAGCTCAGCTGGGAACTGCTCTGGGTGCTGCTGGATGGTGGGAGGACGTAGGAAGGACAGAAATCCCAGCTGTGTTGTGTCCCAACAGCAGGTGGACACGGCTCCAAAACCCAGAGTGCTGCTGCTCAGGTTTTTCAGCTCATAATTACAAATATATTTTCCTCTTACGACCATTTTACAAACAGTTCATAAGTCTGTGGCTTGCAAATTGCCCGGCTCTGGGTCAGATTGTTGCTTGCAATTTTAAAATGCCAGAAGTCACCTGATTAAATCAGGTTAGTGAGGTCCCAGGCCCCTCTCCCCTTCCCTCAGTAGCAGTCATTCTTTCCTTTACTCTACTGTTTAAATCTTTATTCTGCACAGCTCCTGCCCTTGCACAGAGTCTTCCATTTCACCCTCAAATGAAGAGTAATTTTCCTTCAGAGCAGCATTTGGAGAGCTTTGATTGGAAATTTGCCCTTGTTCCATCATTTTTCAAAAGCTTTGTGTTCCAACCTGCTCCCTGCTTCACGTTAAATAAAGCAATTTGGATAACAGTCTTACTGCAAGGCAGGAGCAGGGCCTGGCAGGGAATAGTTCAGCCTGGCTGACAAATTCCTGTAAGGATTGTGTGTAATCTGCAGGTACCAGTGTGCTGGAGAGGGAAGGAGGGAAGGATGGATGGATGGATGGATGGATGGATGGATGGATGGATGGATGGATGGATGGATGGATGGATGGATGGATGGATGGGAAATACAGGACAAGCAGAGGCAGTCCCTGCCATCCAGGGAAGAGCTTTGCCTGGGCAGCTGTGGAGGGAAAGACCTGCTCTGAGCTTTGCTAAGGAGCATCAGTGTGATGAGGCAGCAGTCCAAGGGAGCTGCAGATGTGGGGTGGGGTTTAATCCTTCCTGGGTCGAATAGGGAGGCCAAAACCTGGATTAATGTGCAGTGTGTCAGGCCGCACATGCAATGCCCTGGCAATACTATTTAGATGACAGCAAACACCCAGATTAGGTGCTGACAACTCCCCTAACAGGATCACACAGGAAATCTGGCCAGAAGAGCTGTCAGTGACTTTTCACAGC
The DNA here is from genome assembly GCF_021018805.1 of Prinia subflava. Lineage (NCBI taxonomy): Eukaryota > Metazoa > Chordata > Aves > Passeriformes > Cisticolidae > Prinia > Prinia subflava. The sequence continues at coordinate 11,882,623 of NC_086255.1, read as the reverse complement.
CAAAAACATGAGCAAGCCAGTGACACCTTCCACACTGAAGCCGTGCCGAGGGCCCTGGCACAGCCAAAGCTGGGGATGAGAAAGGTTTCTCTTTCCAAGTTGGCTCTTTAGCTTAGTGGAGCAGGAGCCAGGAGTGCCTGGTGATCTGCACAGCTTCCCAGGCTGCGGAGATGATCCAGTCTAGTACCAAATATTAAGGAGACAACTAGATAATCTTCAATCTCTTCCATATGCTTACAAATGTCTGGTCCAGGTGTGGTTCTGGAGTTGTTAGTATTGATGTCCAAGGCTGCAAGTCTGCTTCTTTCCCATTCCCTCATCAAGTCTTAGATGTAATGGTATTAAATACCAAAAAATTACTATCATACGACTGATGGAAAAAGATAGGGCTGTAACACCTAATAAGAAGCCAGGTGGAAAAGCTGTTTCTATCTGTTCATAGCAATATGTCACAGCTTTCCCACTGCTCTCTAGAGAAATTTCTGCTCTCTGGGACATGAGAGCCAAGAGAAAGTCAGCTTCACCAGGTGAGCATGACAAAAGGGTGAGGCAGAGCCTACCCCTGGAGAGAGCAGAACACACACCCCACCACATCCAAAATCCATGCAAACCAAATGCATTTTTCCAGCTCAGCTAGTGTTTTTTGCTGCACAATAAATGCATGTAAAGCACCATCTCCCCACGATGTGGCAGTAGCTGCCTGCAGAGCTGGTAACTCAGGGCCTTCCCGTATGCAACCCTTGTCATCAAGTGATGCTGTTTGTACTGGATGCTACAAGCTGTGCAGCAAATACGGCTTTGCTAGAGGGTTGGAGAGTTCTGCAAAAAACACCATGTGAAAACCTTAAAAATTTAAGTTATTGTCAGACATAGGGATAGTGAGCCATGGCTAGGTAGGACTGTACACATCTGCATATACATACACATGCACACACAAGAGCAAAATATTATTTCCTGCATCAAACAGCTCTTCACACATTATGGACTTTTGGCTAAGTTTTGTGTGAAAACCTGCCAGAAATCCCTTCCCTCTGGGGCAATGTTGAACACAGAGCATTTCATGGACAGGGGATGGATGTGTCTGTTAATGTCCCTGGCTGCCCTCTGAGGAAGTCTCTCTCCTGGCTTTCTGGGAAGGGAAGGACATGGAGCAGGTGAAACCCTGCCTGCCCTGCTGGGAGCTGTTTGTTGTACCAGCTACTGCTGGTGAGGGATGTCAGACTGAAGTGGCCTCTCCCAGGTGAAGCTCTTCGTAAAACAGATGCCAGCAATGGGAGGGAGACACGGGACACCAACCCAATTTCACAGCATTCTCATTGTAGTCTGCAAGAATGAAGGACAGGACACACAGGAAGAGCTTGTGCAAGCCTGGGCTAGGAAGCTGTTCCCTCCCTACTGGTGAGTCCTCCTGTTGACATGAAGGGTCCAATTCATTCCCTGACACCTGGGCTCCATGAATACAGCCTGTACAGAGTTAACCTTCATGCTGCTCTCCTCAGGAGTCCTCCCTGCAGAGACAGTCACAAGATCAGTCCTCTCCCTACCCTGCTCCTGGGGAACACATTGGCCCACCCACACCTCAGGCTGATGGGCTGTGCCATGTGTGGCCCTACACTGCTAGATCTGCTGGGAGACCAAATGAGGGATGTCGCCACTGACAAGAACTGTTGGATTGAGGGGACAACAAAAAAAGGCAATAGAAGAGACAAGGTGTTTATCAATGAGGGGTGCAAGAGCAGCAGGTGAGTCCCATTAGGAATCACAGCATTTACCTTCAAGCAGCAACAAATGTTCAAGACGTTGTTCAACAAATGTTACAGACATTGCATTCATGAGCCATTTTCAGCCAGCAAGGTTCAGAGGACAATCCACAGCTCCCTAAGCTCAGGGAGCAGTGACATGCAAGCAGCAACACCACTCCCTTGCCCAGGTGTCCCAGGTGCTGCCAGTCTTATGCTGACATTGCTCATACGTGCTTTACCCTGCTCTGTATTTAGAGCTAAGGAGGCTTTTGGGAATCCATCCCTAGATCAGTGACACAGGACTGTGCAATGAAGGGGCTGCTCTGCCTTTGGCAGAAACTTCCAGCCCAGCACAGTTCTCTTTCCAGCTCCATGTAACCTGTCCCTCAGGCAGGGGGCGAAGGGACAAGTGCTGGGCTTTCTCTCCCATCTCCTTCCACCTCACAGTGGAGACATGAATGAGGACTGAACTGGGTTGACACAAAATCTGAGTAGGGTCAGCCCTACGTGCTGGCCTCTGCTTTGAGGAGGAGAGCAGGGTCCTGCCCAAAAAGCTGCCACAAGCCAAAACCTGGCCAGTGTGCAGCGGCCAGAGCTCAGGCAGGAGACAGAGCTGCTCTCTGGCACACACAGCCTGGCAGCTGACATGTGGGCAAGGATCAGCTTTCCCCACACAGTACCTGCAGCAGTGGGAGCTGCTCAAATGCACCCGTGCTCCCTGGTGCTAGGTTGCCTCTCCCTCTCATGTGGCATTTCCCTCAGCGCTGCCAGGCTGTAAGCCCTCGCCTCTCTGGGACACACAAGTATCTGCAGGCAGGGCTGGGGGTCAGGGAGGCTCCCGTGCTGGGGGTGAGCTGCAGGGTGAGGGGTTCAGGAAGGTGGGATGGGCTCCTCTCAGCCCAGCAGGGCTGTTCTCTTGTGATAAGAACTGTCCCTCAGCTCAGCTCCGCTGCAGGAAGTTTGTTCCTGTCACCCCATTTCCCACCTCCCGCCCCTCTCTCTGCAGGTTGAGGAGGTCGCAGCCCTGGAATGTGCAGAGGAAGAAGGGACACAGGAGCAGGCTGCCTCTGCCCCCCTCTCCCTAGCTGGCCCCCAATGCCTGTGGCAGGACCCTGCAGCAATGTGCTTACACAGAGGAAAGAGCAGCTCTGGAGGTTTGGTTGCCTTCTGAGCACAAGCCTGGAGCAGGCTGTTTGTGGACAAACAAGCCATCTCCATTTTAAATCCTTTATTTATTCCATTCCGTTTCCCCACCCTTCTGCCAGAGAGTTTGTCCCTGGCACTGTGCTGGGCAGCACAAACAGCTGATTCAACATCCAGCAATAGAAGGGAAGAGGTGGGAGCCCTGGAGCTGCCTGTGCTTGACACAGGACTCTGCTGGCAAAAATTACTTCTCTCCGCTTCGAGAGCTTCTCTGCAAGCACATCTCCCCACAAAGTGGATCCTCTGCATCCCCTGACGCTCCCTCCTCTCCAAGCTGAAGAGCAACAAATTAACATTTCCATTCTTTCCCATATGGGTTACTGGGTTGAATGAGAGGAGGGAGAATGTTTCTCAGCTCTCAAGTCAGCATTTTGGAATGCCTCTGTTTCTGTGAGTCCTACACAGGCAGGTTCAAATCCCTCCTCCAGGTCAAAGCAGCAGAACCCCCAAGTGCAGCAGCACAAGCAGGAGGCACAGTGGTGCAAAGCTGAGTAACACAGTGCCCCACCTCGTACCTCCATAAAATACCTAGGGACTGATGTATCCCCAGGGTAGCTCAGCTGGTATCAACAGCATTATCACACATGGTGTCTGCCCAGTGACATTACACAATCCCTGTGAGGTTGCTCACTGTGCCAAACACCATGTCTGCCCTTGCAGCAAGAACCAAGAGTTTGTTGCAGGGAGAACTTCAGGTACTTGCTGCGTTTGGGAAGCCATTTGCAAGCCAGAATTATTACTTTCCTATTATTTTCTATTCTTATTTCCTCAATTCAACCAGCCAGGGCTGGGTGAAGCTGTTAGCATCACACAAGCCCACCACAACCAGCATGTTAGTGCTACCCATTACTTACATTTATCCTTCCCACGCTGCTGTTTGACCCAAGACATGTCAACAGCCTCAAGGTCAGAGAGAGAACAAGGCAACAGAAGAGATTTCTTCTGTAAATGACCTTGCACTGAATGTATTCATGTTCTACAGGTCATAGGAAAAACCTCTATCTGGAGAAAAATGGTTCTAAAGGTTCTGTGAGGTTCAAAAGATGCTGTCTTCCCTTGCCTTGCTTCTTTTAGGTGTCCAAAGACTATGATATCATTCAGTGTACCCATGCTTCTGAGAATCAAGGTCCACAGCATTAACACTTCCACACCCAAGTGGGTTGCAGTTGTGTGCTGTCACTCCTTCTCCCAGCACAAAGCATCCAGCATCAGAGACTTGACATAAGCAATTCCCTAAATGTGGTTGCAGTACCTACCTGAGGTTTTGCTCCTATCTCAGAAAAGCCAGAAGTAACCCACATTTTAATCCTCAGCCTGAAGCAACAGGGAAGAAAGAAAAAAAATATCCATTTTTGCAGCCAGGAGCACTCTCATTCCAGCTACAAGCATATATTTTCTCCACTTCTTTCTTTTTAACCAATTTTTCCAATGGTGCAATCTTTGAGCTGACACACAGTGGGTATCTGAGTTTTAGTCTTGATAAAAATCAAATAAATAAAAACCAGTAAGAGTAGCTTTTTCAGTGTCAAATTCAGCTCTCCAGAGGCAAAGGACCAACTCGGATTCCCAGTGCTTCCGGTCTTCCCCCTACTCTTCCCAGTCTCATCTCTGTCTCCCAATGCCTCTGTGAAGCCTCCACTGTTTCAGCATATCCCCCAGCAAAGAGCAATTATTGATGGTACATCAGCCCTAATGGCCAGCCCCAGTGGGGCCCTGCATGTCTGCTGCAGAAACACAAACTCATTTCTGCCCCAAACTCACAACTGGAACAGCCAGACAGGGCAGAGGAGGGGGAGCAGAAAGCCCAGACTGAAGAAGGGCAGTGTTGGCAAGCAGCGAGCCCCTGTCTTCCTTGGGTTAGTGGGGTTAGAGGTGGAAGTGAAGTGATGGAAGGACTGGAAGGACTGCCTGGAGCAGAAGGCAAACTGGCTCAGTGGAGGGAAGCTCAGAGCAGAACCGCAGGCTGTTTTCTCAAGGTCCAAAGGTCTTGGCTTGGCTGCTTTACAGCTGTTAGAGCTGGCTACAGTTTGCCTGGTTTTAGTGTGCAGTTTCTTCCCTCAGTCCAGTCAGGATGGAGGAGAGTAAGGAAGCAACAGGACCATGGCACGCTCCCCATGAGCTGCTGGGACTATGGCACCAGAGCTGCCCTGGGTCAGGCACCACTTTCACACCACTGTCCCTCAAACACAAGTCCTGCCCCTGTTCTCACCAGCTGGAGTCTGGCTGGCTCACTCTGGCTGTCTCATGTGTGATCTCCAGGATCACAGAGGAGCTGTAGGTTTGGAGGGACGGGTTTGGATCCTCTTTGCCATCTGTCTGAAGGAGCAATGCAGCCTTGACTCTTAGGCAGAGTCTGCAGGTCATTCCTCACTTACAGTGACCCAGGTATCTTTTGCCCTGCAATGCATCCACTGATTCCTATTCTTGCCCTGAGTCCCACTGGCAATCAGAGCAGACCTTGCCACAGGCAGCAGCAGCAGCACAGAAGAAATACATACTAAATCCAGTCCTTTTTATTAGTGTTTCAGAAAGGGGAGAAAGGCTACAAGAATCCTGTACTGAATCCAAGAAATTGCAACTCTCTGCTTCTTGTTTCTACCTCTGTAACCTTAGATCAAGTGGCATTAAGTTACCAACAGACCAGGGCTGAAGGTCCTTGCAACCTGCAAAGCCCAACCAAGAAACTCATCTCCAAATGCTGGTAATGGCTGGCCCAGCTCTAATGATCCCCTTGGAGGCTCTTCTGCCTCTCAGCTAACACGGTAATACTGCATTACATTTATTCAGACCATATGTAATACACACAAGAGCCCATAAAAGCTTAAACAGCACAATAAACATTTGGAAAAGCACAGTGACCAGATTTATGGGTTTGGATACCTGCCAGCATGACCCACCAGAATCAGATCCTTAAGTTTTTGTGTAAGTCCAAGACATACACACAACACAAACACAAATGTGCTGTTATCCTTGGACAAAAGATAAACAGCCCCCAAAGCCCATCCCCAGCACTGCAACATGACTGCCTTTCACTGCATCTGATTGGACTTCATTTAAATCAAAGCCATAAAGAAGGTCTTGGCGAGGAGAAATAAGTGTAACACGACAAAACTTCACCCCAGAGCACACTGTAAAACTGACAAAGAGGGAAAGACAAAAAGATTTAGACACTTAATTTCCACTGAAGGGGAGATGAGTCCTGCTGTAGAAAAAGAGCTGTGCTTTGCCAAGTTCCAAGATACTTTTGAACAAAGTTTCTTCCACAGGGGTGATGTGATACCTCCTGTGCCACCTACAGTTTGGAGGAGGGGGGTGATGCTCAGCAGAAGACGTGTGAAATGATGACAGATCCCAGGGCATGCAAAACATTTTTACCCAAGGAACTGCAAAAACCTTGAGCTTTGAGTCTAAATGACTTTGGGATAGTGGGAGAGCAAGGCATCAGCAGGATGCAGAAGTTTCTCTATTTACCAAGCCTAAGAACAGATGAAAGAGTTCCAGTTTCCTGGCTTCTTGGGCATTTTATGGCACTGGGTTTTTTACCTCTTTTACTTTTAATAATGTCTAAACACAATATTTTGAATACCTACAGCCCCTTCCAGTTCACAAAGATACTTCACAAGCAGGCTTTAGCACAGTCGTGAGCATCCAGTGCTCAAGACAGAAACCAGGAGTCCTGGCTCTATGTTTTGTGCCCTCATCCAGGGCAGAACGCCATCCCCAGACTTAAAGCAAAAGGAAAGAGATAAAAGAACAGCACAAGATGCTGCTTTTGAGAAACCTGCCTCATTTGTTATGATAAAGGAGAGCATTACAGATTAGCTGGCAATACATGGAAGGAGTTGCCCACCTCCCACGCATAATTTCCCACAAAATGTTTTTACAAGTTTAAGACGAGCTGCTACGTAAAGTTATACAAAAGAAAGACTAAAACTTGATGACAGATTTACTCACATAAGGCTCAGGACGTGACGATGCCCTCGCTGTTAAAGGACCAGCTCAGAAGCACTGCCCAGCTTTGCTCACAAAACTGCAGCAAAAGGCTGCTTGTGTTTATCTGCTGCTCTGGGAGGTGGGCTGTGCACTGAGAACAAAAGCCACATGCAAGGGCGCATTCTCTCACCCACTGGCACGGGCACACTCAGGGACAGCTTTGCTGAGGACAAGGCCTATCTGCAGCACCAGTGGCCACAGAGGACAGAGCAGGGGGGCTCTGGCTGGAACACTGCAGGGTGCCAGCTGCTAGGAAGGACACACATTTGTGAGCACAGAATTAGTGAGAAGGCACAGAGCAGTAAAGGGTCTTGTGGGAGGAAAAGATGTGTTGAAGCAAGGGCCACATTACCCAAGGCCAGCAAGGGCCACAAGGGTGTGGGTAAATGGAGTACATGCCAAGGGAATGTCTTAGTAGCTCCTGGGAGGGAGGATTGGCAATTAAAGGTCTGTGCAAGGTGGCTGTGCTCATGTTAGCCCACAACTTGCACAAGAGGAAGGGATGGGAACCACAGGACAGGCAGGGAGAGAACAAAGCCAGGGGAAGAGCAATGCACTGTTGACACATCCCTCTTCCACCCCCTTGGGAAAGAAAGCTCTGCTCAAGCTCCAAAGTACACGTCTGTCTGAGAGCTTGAACAGCCCCAGCTGAACCTCCTTGCACAAACAGGGTCTGCGGGTACCTCCAGCACAAGCTGCCATCAGCAAGGACTGCAGGAAGGGACACAAAGGACAAACAGTGGAGCAGGCAGCTGAAGTGGGAGCAGAGGACACCAAGGGACACCAAGGGCTGGTTCTGGACAAGGACTTGCAGATGGAATAAACTAGCCAAATGTCACAGTGAGCCAAGCCTGCAGCCTTACGCAGACTGATTGCAAACAAAGTGTAGACTCCTGAGCAATTTATCTCCTACAGCAGATTGTGCTCCCAGTTCTGACAGGGATTTTGCTGAGGAAGAAGAGGGAGACACAGGTAACCATCAGCCCTCCTGCCTTCCTCCACGCTCACACAATCCTTTCCAGAACTGCCAGGGGGCAGCTGGGCACAAACATGGGTTCTTTCTCCACATCACAGCTAAGCCCACCCTGCTCTCCATGAGCATATAAAGAAATGTGGACTGGTTGTTGTGTCACTTCTGCACAGGTATCTGCTGTCCATCTCAGAGGAGGGACTTCAGATCAGGCAATTCAACACACTTTGGGGAAGAAGACAACAGGGTGAGATGGATCTCGAGCTAAAGATTCCCCTTCACATGCTGATGAGCAGCATGTGTGAGTGTGAGTGTGTGGTTTTCTAGAGGACTGTGAGACCAGTGGTTGAAGCAGAGAGTTCAAGGGCTCCCTGAAGACTAGCCCCCCTGTAACCTAGAGCAAACTAGTTCAATGTTTCTTTAGCACATTTTCCTGAAATGTAGAATTGTGCAAAAATTGACACTGACGCTGACCCGCTCCTGTAGATCCTGAAGTTATGTATCAGCAAGTCAAACTGCTGGCATGCTAGGGGTGTTTGCAGAGGCAAATGGCAGAAATTATGCCAAGAGTCACAACATGAGGCTAAAATCCAGACCTTCTGGCTCCTGTTCTATCCTTGGTGACCTTTCAAAACCACTTTCATACGTTTGCTTCCCTGGTTCTAAAATAAAACCTGTATTTCACAGTCTAGCTGAGAGGGTTCATGTTTGGGCCATGCCTCGAGGTGTACAGTGAGATAAGTCTATAGAAGGGCAATGCAGTACTATTGCCATTGCTAATACTGGATGACTTACATGATGCTTTCTTTTCAGTATTATTATTAGGAACAATCCCTGGGAAGATTTTAGTTTCACTAAGAAAAGAAATAAGATAGATTATAGACAGCTAGGGACAAAAATAATCTGTTCCCATGTGGTTTGTGCTATTTAAAGGGGCATAATACCTATTTTTGAAAAGACCAGTTTCAGTAGACAAACAACTGACATCTGTCAGCATAAAGAAATTTGGAAAAATACACTTAATACCAGTTTCCAGAAGCTTTAACTGTGCATGAGATGACCCACAGTACAGCAGCAAGCGGGTGCAAGCATGCCCTGTGCCACAGAGCCCAGCCATCTTGACTGTCTGAACACAAGCAGGGAGTAGTTTTTCTAACCAATTTTTAGAGGAGAATCTTGGTTTCAAGCCAGGAGGTTGAAGGGTGAACACAGCAGCACAGGGCTTAGTGCATAGGGAGAGTATTTTGTGCCACGTTCCCACATTTCTGTTCGTTGTCCCAGCTATGGTCAGGTGGGAAAAAAAAGCGATGCTGTCTGCTCAGCTTGAATTCCAATTCCATATAATGGGCTGAGTTCTCTTCTGCTGAAGTATCTGGTGGTTGGACAGAAGCCACTAAGCTAACAACATCTGTGCCTTACAATGAACAACAGTTGGAGGCATCAAGAAACTGGCAGAGAGTGGGAATTTGCCCCAGACAGCATGAGATAAAGCAAGAAAGTTTTATTCCTCCTGAATTCCTTCTGCATTCTCCACAGCCATCTGCTGGGGAAAGCTGTCTGCTGGAACCCAGGGGTGCAAGGATGGGCTGAGGTGAGTGTGGCACTGGAGATGAAAATGTGAGCAGACTGAGCAGGGGGACACAGCTGTGAGTACACGGATTTCCCAAAATGGGAACCAGGGCAGGATCGCTTTTGGTTCGGACGTGTCCTGACCCTTATGCAACTGCTGTGAAGCATTGACCTTGTCCTGGTCTACAACCTGGAGACAATTCAGGTGCACAAAGTGGAAAATCCCTAGCCACAGACTCTAGAGTTAGTTTGTGTGCGGTTATATCTTTGTGTTTTTCTCTGGGATCAGCTAAAACTGCAGCAAAGGCATTGGTAAAGACAGAAGGACACATTCAATTAGTGCTGGTGCTGCCCATACAGTTCCTGTCACTAAAAACGAGTGGGAAATCAGTGAGAGATGTTTCAGACAGCATAAAGAGGGAGATGCTCAGCACATCATCCACTGCTGTCTCATTTATTCTGAACACTTAAAACAAAATGTTGGGGCAACTATAGAGAGAAAAGGATGAAGAAAAGTAAACTTGCTTTTCTTTTTCTATAATATTAATAGGCATATTATGTAATTTCCTTGGCTTACTGATCCAGCAACTCCAGTTGCAAGACAGGATGGGATTTCCTTGAGGTCATTCCCCCAAACTGTGTGAGTTGTTATTTTCCTGGCTCACCCACAAACAGAATGGTTTGCTCTTCTGAAATACTAATGTCCAACTGTTGAAATGTTTTGCCAATCAAAACATTGTGGCCTTACCCCGTTTTAATAATCTAAGGCATCAATCTCCCCTTTAGTATTTGTTTGATGTGTTCTGCACCCTGCTGAAATATCCCCTCCAGACCTCCCTGAGCTCAGGCTCTGATTGAAGAGAGATGCCATGCATCAGGCCTGCAGCTTTCTCTCTGAAATGTTTAGCAGGGGATGGTGGTAAAATGTATTTATTTTCATGTACTGAGGAAAGACCATATATTCCAGCCTCTTTTTTTTCCATCACTCAGAGATGGGCCTGAGGCCAAAACGGTGCTGCTAAGCTTGTTTTCTATTTAAAACCTTCATTTTTATTAATAACCCTTTACAGCCTACACACCAGCACTGCGGGAGTTGCATTTCCGTGTTATGTCATCGTGAACCGTTATGTATTTAATTCCTGTACCCACAAACCCATATGGACATCATTAAACACGTACCATACAGCATTAAAACTGTGTTCCATAAAGTGTGATTTAGGAAAAAAAAAAGAGCTATGAAGTGGGGATTTCTTTTTTTTTTTTTCCTAAGGTCATGGGAAAATGGAGAAGTAGGGGAGAGAGAAAAGGTTCAGCAGTGCTGCAGGTTGGCTCACTGCTCTCCACGCCTGCAGACTGAAAACCCAGCCTGCCTTATCCACCACACAAGATTAATTACCCAGGAACTCCAGGCTGGTGATGATGAATTTCTATTTGGCAGACCACAGAGACAACTTCTACAAAAATTACAGGTTACAAACCAGCAAAAAATCTGATTTTCTTTCTACCAAGTTAGTTTTCCATGACTTCTCCTTTTCTCCCTAAGAGTTGCCCTTAGCAAGGCAAAAGAGCTTTTTTCCCCCATATTGCTGAGGGTCAGTTATCAGGGGCCACTAACACAGATGAGGGTGGCACAGGGTTTGCTCCCAGCTTCTGTTCCAGCCCCAGACTGGCTCATCCTGGCTGTACTCTATGCAAACTAGTCCACCAATGAGGCAACTCGTGCTCCTCCTGTCACCCCTCTGTTATCTCATATGTGGTATGGGGGGTGAAAATATGTGGGGAAGGGAGAAAGTGATAGAAGAAATACATCAGAGAGCAAGTAAAACCAATGAACAGAGTACCAGTGGGACAAACAGAATTAAGTGTAGCAATGCTGGGGGAAACAGCACAGAACATATTGAGAAAGAAGAAAACAATATCCAAAGGATATAAGGATAAATGAAAAAAAACAAGCAACCAGAGACAGCTAAAAATTACACAAGAAAAGATATGTCAACATGAGGTAGAGAAACTGATGTGGTCAGGGATAAAGCAGTCAGGTGAGAAAGCAAAAAGAAAGCAAGAGATAAGAACAAAGCACAGCGTAAAAATGTCCTGTAAAAAAATTTGGGTACATATGTAGAGTAGGAGACAATAAACAAATTGCCTACCACACACACTAGACACCTTCCAATGACCTGGTCCATTATACTGGAATGAGACCTGCCAGGGTCTCATGGTTTGATGGATGAATTCCCTCTGATCACAGAGCAAGAGCTGGCTGAAGTGAACAGACTGCAGTGCAAATGGCATCTGACAGGATTTTACAGCCAAACAAAGGTGCTCCACATAGCCTTGTGCTTACTGCTTTCTCTCAGAGTGCTGCTTTCCCTTATGGAGACTGCATTGATGCTCCATCGATTTTACAGCTACACAATTAAAAGGCCCCCTCAAAGACACAGATGAAGATACATATCTAATTGCTTTCATCCCTTTATAGTTGGGTTTTGGCATTTTTTAAATGAAAAGGCTGTAAAAATAAATGTATAAAAAGAGCACCCAGGGCACACACAAATTATTTGCTATATCAAACCTCTAAATGATCAGGCCAGTTAAGCCTTTCTGCTGTTTTGTGATTTGTGTGTTTAGCAGTCTCTGAGAGTAGATGTTAACTACCCTCATCCCTTGAAAGCTGGTGATTTATTCCAGCTAAGTTATGTTTTCCCCACAGCCTGTGTGCACACACTCCATACCTGCCCATCTCCAGGCAAGAAAGAAGAACTAACATGATTTGCAGAGGGGTGGGGCTACTGATGAATGAACCTCCTTTGTATCCCAGCCCTCTCCAGGATTTTTCATTCCCATCAGACAAACATACACGTGCATATACACACACAAATAACTCTGGGCGCATGTGTGCTCCCGTTGAATTCAATACAGTCACTGTGTAGGAAACTACCCACGTGCATTCATGTCTGGGGGAGGAGGAGGCTGCTCTGGGGATGAGGCTGACAGCAAGTTTAATGTTATCTAGCTACACTGCTCTCAAGGTGAAATGTTTTTGACATGTGTCTCTGTTGTTCTGTGTCCTACTTCATTCAAAATCAGGAATTTACTTTGATGTTTTGAAAATAAATCCGTAAAAGAAGAAACAGACGTGACTGGCAAAACTTTTTCAGGAAACTTGCAAAGGACCATTAGAGCCCTAAGCTGTTAAATGGGTTTATTTTTGTCTATTTTGGGTAAGTCCTGTCTTAAACTGCTCCTCACATATTCTGCTTACACGGTTTCATGGCATGTGAGTATATCTGAGCTGAGTGACTCTGAAGTGGAGATGAGACTGGAGATTTTCTGAGCATACATTAGGATAGACAAAATCATGTCAGAAAGCAATGTTTGTTTGTTAAAGCCCAAAATTTTCTGTTTGCTGATATTAATTCAATCTTCTCTCAAACACTGCTTATCCTGCCAGAGATCAGGATGTATTGGGCAATAAAAAAAGGGCTCAGTAGTTTATATGCTTGTCCACAAAAAAATTACATATAAACTACTTGTCAAGAATCTGCAAGGACAAAATTTTCTGATTTATGAGGATGCTGAATGATTGAGCCAAGGCTGTATTTAAAAAAAAATCCTCAAGAGAAAGCAGGCAAAAAAGGACGAAAAAAGAGTACTAATTATATAAATCACTGGAGACCAGCCTTCCACAAGAAGAGGGGGAAAGGGACTGCTCTTATGATGCCTATTTCATCCTTTGCCTAACAATCCAAAAGCACATAACTTTCAAAGAACTGCATTTTTTTCACAGGCTGGAAGCACCACAAAGCATCCTTCATCAGCCTGGCCTTTTGGCTGTTCTCCTTCTCCAAATGCAAATGCTACATCTGGAAAAAGCAGTAATCCTCTCTCCTGCCTGAAAGCCTCCTTTTATCTCCATTCTCCTCAGAACTCCTACTTCTTGCAACTGCTCACTCTGACATACTACTTTATTGAAGGGATTCAAGGCTTTCTGCTCATCTGCTGAACGTCTGCCTCGTATTAAAACCCCGGCTCACCTTTGGAGCTCTCTCACTCGGGTCACCCTGCCCTCCCTCAACCAAGCATCTGTAACACAACCCCGTCCCGAACACTCAGATGAGCATGAGCACGACAACAATGAACATTAACAGAAGCTTATTTATCAGGGCTGGCAAGAACAGCATCTCATTAGCTGGGATGGCCTGTGCAGCTCTGCCACGGGGGCTCCTGCCCCCCCAGGGGATGACACTGCTGCATCAGGAGCATTAGTAACGCCCTCAGTCCCACAGAGCCCTGCTTTGTGCATTGAGATGACAGCAGACAATAGAAGAGCTTTCCACTGACCTCTCCCTGCAAGAGTTTCCAGCTGTTTGCAGCGTTTCTGCGGTACCCTGGCCCTTAGCTGCACTGCAGAGTGATGTGTGGAGGTGAGGGAACCAAGCCAGACCCAGCGGGATGCCTCAGCACCCAGGTCACCAGCTGCGGGGACTGCAGAGGTTGTGTGCAAGCTGAAGAACCTCGTCATGGGGACTACGGGAAGGGCTCAGTTCTCTTACTCATACGCCACCCAAATTTAGGAGCTGTGTTGCTAAATGTCCTGTCTTGTAGGAAGAAATGTGGCACTGGCAAGATATACCAGTTCCCACTACAAGAAAAAGCTGCCCCAGTTCCTACTCATTTTGCATTTGCCCTTGTTTTCAGGGGTTGATGACAGCCTTACACCCCACCTTCTGCTCCTGTGTTCTGAACAGCTGAACTAACTCTCCTCTCTCGGGGTGAAAATTCACTGCTGCCCATGTCACAGTGCTGTGGCTGGGCTTTTTCACAGCAAAGCCCTTCCTGCTCCTCTTTTACTTCCCAAATATTCTCAATGCCCCAACCAAGGGTTGCACCAGGGCTTAAACTTTCATGCATTCATGAGGTTTTTTTCTGCTTGCCAGATGCTGGCACAGAAGGAAGGGATCGTGCACATGGCTGATGCTCTCCCAGAGCTGCCTGCTGGAAGAGTTAAGGAATTATGTAGAAGCACAGGACTGCCAGAGGCAGATCAAGCCCCAGCCCAGAGACCTGGGCACCACTGCAGAAGGGGTCACCTGCAAAGCTGTCTGCCAGATGTCTCTGTACATGTTTGTTCACTCCACGGCCATCCTGCTGCTCAGGAGGGCAAATGAAAACTATTTGATTTCAGGGATTTGGGACCACATTTCAACAGGAACTGAGAGGTTAATTTTTGGTTAAATGTTTTCATGAAAAGAAAGCTCCTCTTTTAGTCATATTTAGAGGATAATCCACACCTCCACAAAACAGTGCGTTTTGAAATAAGATTAATTTAATTTTAGCATCCTCAAGAACTATGCAGCTTCCCTAGCAAGACAGGACGATGTTGGTGAGGTTTTAATTTCAGGAAAAGGACCATCAATCTGTCCAATGGGGAGCAGCAGAGACAGCAGCATTGCTAATTCACTAGTGCCCCAGGAGAGCTTCAGGCCTCTGATGAACACTGTCTCTGGCATGAGTCACTCACACTTCACTCCAGGCATGCCAGGACGGGAAAGGAAAAGGTTTATCTTTTAGATATTGTGCTCCAGCTGTTCTAATCCTACAGCTGTTGCCACGGCTGACTTCTCATAAAGCAAAATAGACTTTTTTGGTCCCCAACATTCAACACTTTCTTCTTCTTTTATATTTTCAAGAACTAGATATCTCAGGTTACTGGTGATTTTTTGTGATGGTTCCCAAACGAGCCTGAACTGCTCTGATTTTTTCAAACCCACAAGACTGTAATTGAAAGCAAATGTAATCAGACATATACAATGTTCTGAGGTTCACCACAGTGCACTGTAGTCAGCATTACTGGAGTGGCTATTAAAACTCCTTGGAGCTGGGAAGCAAATACAGCTTGCAAGAATCCAGCAAATAACCAGCATTTATTAGATTATACTAAAGTATTGCAAAGCCACAGTCAATCCTCTATTCACTATATATCCAAGGTCTGTTTAAATGAACATCTTCCTGAGCTTAGGCCAATTGTTTTAAGAGAGGAACAAGGAAACAAGGAAAGAATTCTACTCCTAACACAGCAAATTCTGCAATCCTTACATCAGTGTCAATCTCAAATTGTCCATTACTGTCAGCAGAGTCATTCCAATCAAATTCTGGCATAACTGGAAAAAGAAAGAGGGCCAAAAACAAAGGGTCTCTTTGAACCCAGACACACAGCTCTAACTGGAGATAAGCAGCAGCAAATCCCTTCCATAAAACTCCAAAACAAATGCAAGCATTAAAACAGGGGGTGGTGCTGTGATGGGGGGGTTGGTTAATTGAATTCCCACTGCCTCTTCAGTCTGCACTTAAAAGCAGGTCTAGGGTTATCTGTGAAATTTCAATTAAATCAAAAGCTTTGATAACATGATAAGTCATTCCTGAGTTTGGAGTCAAAACACGTTGTTATTTGATCCTCTGCTTGTGTTTCTGGGAACAGCATGCATGAAAGACAGTCAGCAGCAGACCAGTCAGGAAGATGGAAAGGGTGGAAATGAATCTACTAATAGATCACTGTCTCTCCTTCAGCCAGGGCCACTTGAGTCTGGTGGTTTTTTTACATATACAGAGTCCTAAAGCCACCCCATTTCTCAAGAGACAGAAGACAGAGCAAAAGAGATCACCTCAGATACGTGCAGCACTCCAGGGGATGGCTCCCTGCTGCCACAAAAGTTGGGTTTTTTTCCCAGGCTTGCTATAAACAAGATTTTTGCCTGCAATAGCATTGGGAGCTGAATGCAAGTCTCTGGGACAGACACAAAACACCGAGCCCTGTGTATGTAATGGAATAGATTTCTACACAAACTCTTTGGTGGCCGAGATGAACAGGTAAAGACAGGTACACTGAAAAATAAAAATATGATTCAACCAAGCCACAACCCAAGCCTAGTTCTCATCTCAACAAAATACAGGAGAGGCAGCAGCTCTCCAGAGACATGACTTGCTTTATCTGTTGTTCAGCACCCTTTGGTTGCTAAGGCTTCCTCCTCTCTCTTCAGAGGCAACTGCTGGATGCACAGGGCAGTGCCAGAGACTCTCAAAGTCGTTTTTACTGAGGAACATCACCTCTACCTATCAGTATTTAGACAGCAATGCTGCACTTTAAATG
Source organism: Prinia subflava (assembly GCF_021018805.1). Classification (NCBI taxonomy): domain Eukaryota; kingdom Metazoa; phylum Chordata; class Aves; order Passeriformes; family Cisticolidae; genus Prinia; species Prinia subflava. Next base: position 11,865,999 of record NC_086255.1, on the reverse strand, counting down.
TATGTGAGATTTCAACTCCACCTGGCCTGTGGTGGTCAACAGCATTAAATACACTGTAAGCAATGCCTTCCCTTGTCACATGTTTTACAGCCTAATAAAGCCCTATCAAATGTAATATGATGCCTTATTTTGCCCCAAACAGTTCAAAATCACACACAGGGTCACACTAGGCTTGTGCACATGAGAAAAACACTTCTTTTATAACCAGTGAGGCTGCTGATCCTCAATAGTACTGAAAACAAAGGGACTCTCCAGACAAGCAATGTCAAAACTACCCAGCAATCAACAACAGGAAGAGCAGACCACTGAAAAATCCCAACTGACCCCACGCACCACTGGGGGATAACTTATCACCCTGGCAGCAAACACCCCATTGAGCATGTCTGTCCCTAGTGCCCTCCTCTTCAGAGTGGCAGATCTCCATTAAACAATAGTGTGACCATATTATAGACACAGCAATGACAGGCTGTGTTCTTCTCTTTGATAGAATTCTTGCTTTCCAGAGACGTGACACACAGAGGACAAGACAGGCTATACTCTGTCATGTTAGTGAACAGAAAACTCCACCCCAGCTCCTCCTGCCTGGCAGGTGATGAGTCAATGGTGACAGTGTGCAATTAACCTGCCAGCAGGGGCTCACCAGAGCAAGAAACTCAGATAAGAAAAGGAAGTCCCCATCCCTCGTCCTCTCCTCAGTTCCAGCCTTATCCACAAAGAACATCAGGACCAGACACTTCTCTTCCATATGGAGATAAAGATCTCTTTTGTGTCTATCAGCACGGGCAATTCCACCCTGTGTGCTGCAAACCAAGCATCACCTGCCTTTAAACTCCAGAAGATCCCATGGCTTTGAGCCAAACCTCTCTAGAAGTGCATGCTCAAGGATAACTGGTACCTCAAATCCTTCACAACAAGCCTGATAATCTCTGAATCCAGTTGTTTTGGTTCTGAGCCAATCCTGCCTCATTAGGCCAGGTTTCCCCCACTGCCATAAACTAATAAATTTACTGTTTTGCATCTAGGAGCACCAGGACAAGATTTCCTGGCAGATTTTGGAAGTAATGTTTTTTCCAACACTTGAGTGATGGTGTTTTAAAACATTATTTTTGTAACTGGTCATTTCTAAAATTGTATTATGGAAAGAATGGGGTTTCCTTACCAGAATCAAATCCTCTTAGCAAATCTCTGAAACCAAAACTCTGCAATCATTCTGCAGGTAGAGCCAGGAGATGCAAGAGGCCTTCATAACATCACAAAATAAATCAGTATTTATTATAAATAAATATAAATCTGCTCTTTACTGAGACAGTAAGGAGCAGATTTCCCAGTGCCCTGCATTAATCCCTCAGCTTCTCCAGAAAGAAGAAATTTTATGGTTTAAATTAAACAGCAAGCAAATTATTACTTTGCAGTCTACAAAATAGGCATTGGCAAATTATCAGCAGTGATTGTTCCTTTAGTATATGAGAGAAATTACTGGACAGGAAAAAAAGCTCTTGAGCCAACAGGTTTGGCATTTAGTTTTTCTAAAGGCAACGTCTCTCTATTTCAAACACCTCTCAATCACTGCTCTTCTATGGTGAAAGAAAAAGAAATTGTTTTTAATTTGTGCTCATAAACAGTGAACTTTAACTAGCACTGACACTCTCTTGTGTTCCACCCAGCAAGGCAGTGTCCAGTGCCACTGCTGAAGCTGCTGGGTGTTGGCAGAGCTCTAATCTCATTCGCATACTGACGAATTCTGAGTAAGTCTGTTTGTTCTTAATCCATCCTGTGCACATGACAGCATCCCACTTTTAAACCCTGCAGCCTGCTTATAACCAATCCAGGCAAAAGCTATTTCTGTACACTTGGCTGCCAGTACCAAGTGTCAGTACATTAAACTGTCTTTGCTCCTCTCAGCTCTGTGTCCTTTCACAGTCAGGCCTAAAAGCATGAGCCAACCCAAATGTGATACCCAAGGCAAGGGATAAAAGCTCATGCTGCTCCAACTGCCATTTTTCTACAGTTTTTTTTCTGGCTGCTGAATCTATTTCATTTAGCATGCTTTCTATTTTCCCCCAGGTTTATTGTTTGATATTTATCTACATGTAATTTCTTTTTTCATTTTCTGAAAGAGCAGCAAAAAAGATTCCAATCTTTTCTCAGGAAGGCTGAGAGCTACTTGCTTGTATCACTAATGCTGCAGCCAGTAGCAAATTTCAATACCCTCCATTTGATACTCCAGTCCAAATCAGTTTACATGCTGCAAACAAAAGGGAAAGTCCCCTGTGAAACTAAAGAAGAGAACGAGTAATGAATCTGTTATTTCCTTTTTTCCATTGCTGCACTGGCTTAGTTTATTTAAGATAACGATCTCCAAGCCAGACCTTCCAGAGATCAGGAGCACTGCTGGAAGGCAAAGCTCACAGGGGAACTGCAGCCCCACCTGAGAGTAGCCCTGTCCCACAGACTGAGCTCCTGCTCCCCGGGGCACAGGGGACAACTGGGCATCAGCCACACCTGCCTGCTGCAGCCCTGGCCTGCCCGACCTCTCAGCCATGGCCTGTGACAGTCCCACGCTGTGAGCAGGACTCTGCAAAGCACTTCTGAGATCTAAAAGCTGAAGAAACATTTTTTCCACAAATTTAGGTGCTGAGGCCAAATATTACTAATAAATACAGCCCTAAACCAAGTACACTTCAGGAAATAGACTACACTGAGATGCTCGAAGAGCTGTGGTACCTAATTCCCAGTGAAATCAGTGAAGCTGTGTGAAATTAGGAGTATTGCATCCTTGGCTACCTAAACCTTGGTGAATAAATAATTCTTTGAGAATATTAAATTTTTCTTCTCCTCAAGACAGTGGGTTTTAACTGCCTTATCCTGTCACAATCTTTAATCAGAACTTTTCCCACTCTGTGTTTCATAATTTACTTCCCAGGTGAAAAAAAATCAAAGAAAAAGAAATCTTCTATCTCTTTTCTGATTTTGCATTTCTTAGGGAAATTTATTTCCATTCTGCCTCTCTCAAGTGGAACAGATTTCCCAAATAAAATGTGTGCACTGAGCAGTCACAGTAACAGTGCCAAGTTTGGACTGTAACACCAACTGTCATCAACTGGTGCTGACCACATTCCTAAATGATGTGGAAATTATCTGTCCTGTAAGTCCTGTAAGAAACAGCAATCACAAAAAGAGAACACCAGCTTTCCTCATAGCACGTCTGCTCAGAGACTCATCTATCCAATGTATTGTGAAACACAATTCAAAAGCAATTAAAATATAAGTGAAATACAAGCAATGAAATATAAGGGATGAAATGTAAGAGAAAATATTTTCATAAAATCAAATAAATACAGTTATTTCACACATGAAAAATTTTCCTGCTCTACCAATAGAAAATTGAATTGTTATTACAGAGCAGATCTGGGAAACAGAAATAATTGTATATAGACACAGTCATGCTTATGGATAGAAAGTAGTGTATTAGGGAGCTGTGCTTTGTCACCAATACACTCATAAACTAAAGCAGCATCCTTAACATGGTCACTCCATTACCCTGGCTATTTCTATTCAGTATCCTTATCAGGAATTTGTAATACATGAAGAATAAGAGGAGAATCCAGCTTCAATTTAACAGTAGCTGCCTGTCATCAGAGCATACGAGTGCTACACCAATATTTATTTGACAGAGATATGATCAAGGCTACAGATCACAACAGAGCGTTTCTGTTCTTTAGTAAAGGCACCTTAGCATTAACTCCATTTTCTGCACGAACCCTCATAATATGTCATATACCTATTAAGTCCCCTAGCTTTTCTGGATTTGCATACTGTTTGAAAATTGCTTTATGATTCTTACAGGAAATTATTCTCAGATATTGAACACTGCTTTAAATTCAGCTTTAAATATTATTAGTGGTGGTTTAAACACAAATCTTGTTTGAGCCTGCATGCATTTCTGTAGTGGGAAGTATTGGAATTGAATTGAGTCTTTGGCTCTTGATCTGCTCTTTAGACTGGATCTAGACACAAAGAAAAAACAAACTTTCACAAGAGTGGTCTGGCTGCGATATTTTGAAACTTGCTGCAAAAAAGCCCTAAAACCAGTAAACCATATGCAATGTCTAATTGATTAATCCCACTTTTTGGGTATTTCTGTTATTTCTAGTAAAGTAGAATCATTAAAAAAAATGGTTTCTGAGATTTTGTTTGTTGACTGTGAGCCCTGGCCTGACCTCAGCCTTGAATTTAAATCCCCAGCAGAAATCTGAAATTAATCTATCTCTGCCTAAGTTATCAGTAATTATAATTATTAACAGAAGTATCCAGTAAATGAATGGCTTTCAGTGACATGTTGTTTACTTAGAACAATGGATAAATAAGAACACACTTCCTTTCTTTCCTCACAGTGTCTTTTCCCATGGCATCCAGGACCTGGCCCTTACGTGGGGGCCCAGCCACGTGCCTACAGACACAGGTCTTTGCCCGAACACTAAAATGTCATATATTGGAAACATAAGCAGTTGAAAACTGCTCCTCCTGTACCAGGGCCGATAGTTTGAAGCTTGCTTTCCCTGTGGCTAATCCAGGGGATGGAGCGAGAGCAGTGGACACAGCTGCCCCAGAACACTGTCACTGCAGCTCCCAACCCTGCCTGGCATATCACTGCTGCCATGGCCCACCAGCTGCCCTGCAAAGCCATGCTTTCACCACGTGAAACAGCCTGAGAACCCTCCCAGACCATTCCACACAGGAATTTGGTGTCCTCCTATGGTCTCTGCCATGCCACATGAAGGAAACCTGCTGCTGGGAGCTATCTCCACCAGCAGAAGCAGGCTCAGAGGAGAATGTCAGCCAGTACAAACGCTGAGATTTCTTGAGACATCTCTCCAGCTCTCTGCCTGTGAGCTGCTGTACCCAGAAGAGATTTAATGGGCTGGAAGAAAAACCTTCTGCCTATTGTCACAGGACTCGAAAGCCTGGACCATCACCAAAACAGGAAACAGAAAACCTAAGCTGTGAATCCAACCGAACAAATTGGCGGGATTATTAGAGCACTGGGAAAGGCCAGCTTTTATTGCAGCTGGGTTGTGAGCTGCTCAGCACTGAGGGCAGTCAGAGCACGGCTGCAGTAGGAAATTACCCAGTAGGGAGCAGCCAGAGAGCCAAACACGGCATAACCCGGACAGGACTGCACAGAGGAGCAGCGAGGAGGCAAGGGCAGGGCAGCTGGAGGGCTGGGAGGAACAAACCAGCAACACATTTGTAAAAGTGCCTAAGGAACTACAGGGGAATTCTGGTGTTTTTCAGGACAATAGGAGCAGAAGTGAAGAGCTCAGTTTTGCTGCTGAATTAATGCAGCACCACATAGATTACTGCACCGTTGCAAGCCATGGCTCAGCAATCAAAGGCATGGTTACCTCTCTGCACATCCCAGCTGCAAGGTAAACTAGATATTTTTGTGTCTCCTCCCTAGAAGTTTAGGCTTCCATGTATTTCTGTCTGGAAGCACATGCTTAGTCACTGACATGCAGCAACTCAATGGACTCTCTGGGCTCAACAACCCAAATGCCCATGGGATTAAGGTTACACTCCAGAAAATTAGTTAGTTAATTAAACCCTAGGTCAGGCTTTGTCTTATGAGGCCAAGCTGCTGCAGAAAAAATGAGCAGGTCAACGTGAAACTAAAGATCATCTCATTGTGTACGAGGAGGAGACACGGAGGCAGCACAAGCAATCCTGCTTGCTGCCCCTTGGTGGCTGAGTCACTTGCTGATTGTTCCTTAACCCAGCAAGCTGAATGCCGTGTCTATGCAGACAGATCAACATACAAACCACCTCTGTGCTGAGGGCTAAAAGAAGCAGCTGAAGAAATAGATAAAATAATTAGGAAAGTCTAGATGATGCCTCCAGGCTACAGCCCTACCTCCAGTGAGAGGAATGATGAACCATGAGGCCCAGGGAAGACTGAATTCACAGGGCTTGGGCACCACTGGCTCACTGTTTCTGGAGGGGCTTGGCAGAGTAACAAAACAAGGGAACAAATTGGGATTTCTCTGGAATCATGCTCCTTCCTGCAGTGCCTGCTGAGGTTGAGAATCACCCTGGAGGTGTCCTTCCCCTGGACCCTACACAGTGGTCCAGTGAGCCTCAGATCTGCTCCCTTCCCCCTCAGTTCACAGAAGAAAAACACTAAGATGTTTCCGTTGGCTTTTACATCATCTTTTTGTAGAGACTAATCTTCAGTTTCAACAATACATCTTTTGTGAAGCACTCTCAGCAGAAACCTTAGACACCTTCCCTAAGATCTGTTTGCTTACAGAAGATGAGGTAGGATTTGTTTAAACCCAGCTAGATTAATGTCTTGCAGACATTAGTGAAGTGAGATTTAATCAGGTTATTGCTCTACATTTTCCAGGGAAATAAATCACACTTATTACTAGGTTGGAATAGGATGCAAGGCTTGGGCTGAGAACATTTAGTCTTTTTTGTTTTTCCAGAGGGGAGTGAAGGGATAACTTGAAAATTCCTGCAAGGCTGTCGAACAGGCCCTCTATGACTCTGAGCAGGGACAAGCACTCAAGCTGCAATGGTCAGTGTATGTCTGGGGTGGGCCTGGGTCCCAGTCTCCTGCCTTGCAGAGGTGCTGTAGGGTCTGCATCAGCACAGAAAGCAGACAGGAGTTTTCAGGCAGACTCAACATCCATTTGAGATCCTCCATGTGAACTCTTCCATAACTCTTGGGACCTAACTTCTCTTCTGGGTGTCTGTTTCTGCCTGGCACACGGGGATGTGTCTTTGCTTTGCATCACAAATGGGGTGTTGTGGGATCAAGCAACCTTTGCAAACCTACTTGCAGACCCTAAATGGAAACTGTGCTAGTCAGCATGTCTCAGAGCCTGACAGGTTGATTTTGTTGCAATGTCTTCTAAATTTGCAATATGTGTTTAACAATGAACAAGCAACTATATTTATTCTCACCAAGCATTTTCCTAAAACAAGGCTAGATAGGAAATAAAAAAGCAGCTCTTTATCCAGACTTATGATTTAAAACTTCTCTTTCCTTCATTCATGAAACAAAAAAAAGACTTTGCTCTCAGCAATGCTAGCAGTGGTTTTTTTTTAGTACACATGTTAATACATCTCCTTGTACAAACCCATGCATGTGCAAGAAACAAAGTCAGGGAAATCAAGTTGCAAAAGTCCTCCTCTCTTTTTCACCAGCATAGGAGCAGACAGCTGAAGCCAATACAAATCTTTCCAATAACTACAAGTTTGCATATGCTGAGATGCCCAAAGCCCATAAGCTTTGCATCCATTCCCCCTTATCCAGTGGGTTGTGCAAATTACGGTAACACTGCCTGCAATCGAGTTTCAAATCAAGCAACAAAGCAGCACAAAACACAATGGGACCAAGTCACAATCTTATTGCAGAGTACAATCAAATATATCCTGTTTGGGATGAAAGAGAAAAGGAAATGCCAGGCAAGGCAGCACTATTGCTTGTAAATACTCTCCTGCCAACGCTTTCCCTGGGTAAGTTAGTCCTGTGAACCCTAACTGCATCAGCATGAATCAGCCTGTCTGCTCCAAGGCAAAGGCTATGATTCTGTCTTGTGTTTAATGGGAACTCTTTCCCTCCTCCTTTTCTTGGCTTCCTGCTTGGAAAGAATAGACTCTCCAGAGACAGTTTTGGATCTGGACCACGATCTTGCTCCCTACTGATAACTAAGTATCTCTGGGCAGGAGTACATTTAAAGAAGCAGCTGGTAATTATGGGCCAAGTGCTTACTGGCAGGATTTCCCCTGCTACTGAGCCAATGCTTTTTGGGAATGAAATGACTCCTTGGTGATAACTATCAGGTAAAACCCACAAACCAGGGGAGGTTCCCTCACTGGAACCGTGAGCAAGAAACAATGCAAAGGTGGGTGGAGGATGGAGAAAATTGTGTCTGAGGGTTGCTTGACTTCCCTGTCCTCCACTCACCCAAAGCAGTTGTGTGTAACTGCTGGGCATTTTCTGGGTAGTGCTCGAAAGCTACAAAATCTGTTCCCACGTCCACAGCAGTAATGAAAACAAATGACCTTTTCCTTCCAGCTAATCAAAATGTACTGAGCAGCACTGGAAAACCATCACAACACTTACTCTTTTGGAGGGTTAAGGTCTTCTGGGCGAGCCTCAAAGAACCTGAAGACTTCATCACACTGTGAAATATGGGGAGGAAGCCGAACCAGTGCCTGCGAAACAAAACAGACAGTGAGAAGCACTTAGACATTAGCCAAGTTTGAGACATGCCCTCAAACACCTAAACTACCAAGTACGAGGAGGCAAAACAGTCCAGGCAGCAGGAAAGGAATACTGAAGAACAGAATCATGCCTGGCTACTTACCTGAGAAGAAAGCAAACAGCAAGCCTTGACTGCAAATGTCAGGTAGGAAGCAATGAATTCACACAAGCAACAGTTCTTAGAATCAGCCAATGTAATTTATTTTGCCGTGTGCTCAAGAGCAGAATTTGGTCCACGAGTGCAAAACCATGACGCTGCACAGGTAAGTGCCCTGTGGCTGAGGCAGTCTGTGACATGGGCTTGCACAGCACCTCAAATGCTGAGATTACAGCTTACAAGCCCTATGTCAATGCACACAAATTCAATACCCACTAAGACAACAGGTTTATGTGCTCCATTAAGCACTGTCCGCACAAAAAGCAGAGTTCGCTAAAAAAAAAACCATAACCAAACCAAACCAAACAACAATTTGCTCCTAAACTAACAGGAAAGGAAGTTTGATTAAGTGTCTGAAAAAACCAAATCAAACCCAACCAAAACACACAGAGGCTTTTTCTGCATGAAGAAGGTTGCACAGCACATCCTGGGTAACAATGTCAGTGCATTGCCTTGGCAGAGGGACATAACACTTGTCACACTCAGCAATAGCTAAGTACAGTCTGGGCATCAGCCACATTATGTTGAAGTGTACTGGAAAGCAAGACCTAAAAGAAGACAAGCACACAAGGCAGAAACATGCTATGAAGTTGCTGTTCAGAATCTTGAGCTTTATGGTGCCAAAAGAAGTCAAAGAGCTGTGCCCAGCCCACAGAGATGGGGCAGCAGCTCTCAGTGACATGACCCTGAGACTGCCTCCAGAAATGACAAGCAGGAGAGGAAAAGAGGATGGACTTCACCTCCTCCTGTGCTAAGTTATGCTGAAAATAGGCCACAGGTTAAATATAGACCAAGCTTCTTAGAGCTGCTGTAAACCTGTTTGACAAAATGAGATTGTCTGGCTCTTCTCCTAGTTGAAAGTAGGACAAACAATCTTGAAAGATGGATGAAAAACTGCACCAGAACTAAATGAAGATGCATTAGGGTGAACAGGTTATGTTAACCATGAGACATCTGACTGATCTTGGTCAGACACACAGAAAGTTCAACCAAAGCACAAAGGCAGGACAGGGCAATTGGTTACCCCATCACAGCTGTTTTTAACCAAGCTTTAGAAGTGGCTAGATTTGTTTCCAAGACCGCTTTTGCTTGGGGATGTGAAAGAAAAGAGTTGGAAAAATCCTGCTGTGAAACTGCAGGTCTCCAGTATTAGATGATGGGGTCTTGTTTTAAGGTGTTTAGAAATTCAAAGTCAAATGCTTCCACATCTACAGCTCTCCTTTCCTTTGTGATGTTATAAGGACATTAGGAAAATCCATCTGGCATCACTAGGCGTGTGAAAAATGAGGCTCTGGCCTTTGGTCACGTGGAATTGGTCACTACAGAGCTGGAAAAGATGCCTTGCAAAAAGGAAGCAGCATCAGATGCAGAAGCTGGGCAACAGCTTGGAGGGTCCAAGTGCCAGGGTAGGACCACTGGCTGCTGCACTAAGGCAGAATGAAATGGAACACTTAGAAGACTCAAACACTTTTATGGGAACAAAGGATGCCCTGGTCTCCACCTCTGTTTGTTCTAACTTATCTGAAAGTGTAACAAAGGTGTGAGCTCTGCCTTTATACCTACTGTACATAAATACATGCATCCAGCTGGCAGACCAGGAATAACACTGGGAAGTCAGGAAGTGCCCAGGAATAGTAATGATCACAGCATGTTGAAAGAGAAATGCCTCACCAGCACAGGCTAACAGGAACATAAACAACATTTATTCATCTGCAGTCCAAGCAAGAGACAGCAAAGCAATGCTGTCTAACCAACAGTGGATGGAGCTGATATTTAGCACTGGCTCTACTGCTCACACCCTTTTTGGTTAGGGCAGGTCACTTAACCTCTTTTCATCAAACTCACTGGGATATATCTTCAGTTACCCCTTACAATGCCAAGCAATAACACCTAACCTGCAGAAAGGTTAGGAGGCTCAGATATTCAATATCTACAGTGTGTTTTGCAATCCCAAAGGGCTCAATCTTGCACAGTCAATGGGGCAAGAGCAAGCACTGCAAACGATTCGTGTTATTACTAGAGAAACACAAACACCCGAGTTACACCCATTGCGGGGGGGTCTAGGACATCAGACCCTTCTCAAAGTCACCACCTCCCCACGGCTCACAGGTGCTCACCCTGCCCAAGAACCTGGCTCCAGATGTCAATGCTGAGCTGGAGCACAGAGTGGGTTTTCAGTGGTGGAGGAATGCAAAGCTGCTGTAGAGGTTTTTGTTTCTAAATCAAGGAAATCTCTGGGCAATCTGAACCCCCTGAATCAGTGGCTGGCTGCCTGGAAATCCCCAGAAGCACTGCAGTCCTGCTGAGCTAAAGGGGAATAACTGAAAAGCACCTCACTGACTCCAGGCTCTTGCAGGGAGTGAATAAAAATCAGCCAGTCATTTCCACACCCAGCTGTCCACCTTCCACCCTGGGGCAGTGCTGGCTCTTCTGCTTCTGAATCATCTCCCAATGTGCTGCAATTTCCAGCCTTATTATTCAGCCATAATCCTTATGGACTCATATCCACCCCAGAGTAACTTGCCATTGCATGTTTTTTTGGAAGCTCAGGTGTGAAGTCCAACCAGTCAATTTTTACTTCCTTTTCAAAAAATGCATTGAGGAGATGAGGGACACCACTGCCACTCTGCAAGGGGAAAATGGAAGCTTCTAGCTCTTCCAGAAAGACAGCTCTAGGACAGAGCTATAACAGCCTGAAGGAAAGACTGCAAGGGTCAAGGGAAGAGGTGTAAAGATAAAGAGGAACACAAAGGACAGAAAGGACAGGGAAGTGACATTCTTCTGGGGATGTGGAAACCAGAGGTAAATGCACTCAGCTACAAACAGCAAGTGTCCAGGAACAGCAAAGAATTTGCACAGGAAAGGTGAGAGATAAAAAGTGCCAGCAAGCAGAAATCATCCTTGCTGAAGCACAGAATACTATCAGTAACAGCATGTTTCCTTGCTTGGTATGCACAGGTGGATCTGTGCTGCTCAGCCCTCACACATCCCTCAGGAGATAGGCTTTTGTGTGTCATTCCAGCCTGTAGTGATGTCTGCCTCTATATTACAGGTTACAGACAGCCTGGCAGAGCAGGTGACTCTAAAGGCTATTGAAAAGCTGTAACACTAGGCAGGGAGTGAGCAGGCAGCTGTCTGTGCTGGGGATGGCCAGCTACTCCCAGGGCACCAGCCCACCTGTGCAATGCTGCTGTGTGCCACACACAGCAATCAAAGCCAGCACAGCACCAAGCACAGGCAGGGCTTCACTGCTTAAGGTTACACGAACTGGAAACTGCTCTGTGGGATTGTATCACAGCTCAAAGGCTCCACAGAAAATATGGAATAAAACCCTACAGGCACTCGTAACCATGTATTGCATTTATGCAGATACATTTATAAAAAAACTGATGCACATGTGTGTGTGGAGAGATGCAGAGCACATGTGTGTATATGCACAGAATGGTATTCACCCTGCTGAGCTTTATGTGTCTTAGCTGGGAGACTGGTCACACTTGTCTATCAACTTGTATCATTACTAGAGAAAGAGCAGCACCTTCAGAGGGTGCTTTGTCTACCCCCTGCCATGGGTGTTATAGCTGTGGAAGGAGTAGAAGTATGTCTGGATAGAGAGAGAAATGTCTGTGTACCTGTCTTGACAGGTTCAAGGATTAAACTTTGAAATAGAGGCAGGACTGAGAGACTGAGAGGGAGGTAATTATGTTTGTGAAGTCTCTCAAATAGTGAACATTATTAAAAGAATGACCAGTATTTCCTGGCACTGATGTGACTTGCTCATTTAAGTTTTATGCAGCTGGTGTCCATTTGGGTACTCAAGCCTCACTCCAGAAAAGCCCCTAAGCTTCTATTTAAAGCCATATCCAGCTTTATGGGACAGCACGAAGGCATGTGACACATCCAAGTTAGTGTTTGTGGCAATGAGACATTACATCTGAAGGTCTTCCCTGCACAAAGATGTTTCCCTCAACTAGGATCAACACACACAAACATGGAAGTCAGCAAATTCTGCCCTGCGTCTTCCCAGAGGCTGTGAAAGGACAGAGCAATGGTTTTGTGAACCACTGACCTGAAAGGTCTTTCTTGAAGACAGGATGGTAGGTACCAGACAAACACCAGAGGTGTGTTTGAGAGATCAAAAGCCTCATAAATAAAATGCCTCTTGGGAAGGGAGGTCTATGAAGTTGCTCTTTCTTTCACATTGGCAAAAATTCCTAAACAAATTTAGGAAATCAGGCCCCATGTGCCCAGAAGACCTTAAATCACACTAAACTAATTCCAAGGCTACAGTTAGACAGAACTCATCCAGAGAGACTAATTCCAGTGGGCAGCACACATTTACTGGCAAAACACTGTTTGTTTGGTAACTCACTCAGGTTACCAGTAAGGACATCCAGACTCTGCACTTTCATGTTTATAGATGAGAAAACTCCTGGAAATCTTCCTGTATATCCCACTCCTCTTGTTTTCTTTGCAACTTCAAAGTTTCTTGCAGCCTTAGCAAAACCACTGGCCTAGTTACCTCTGTGAAGGCATTTCTCTAAGCTGGTACAAGGCACTGGGAATAACCCAGGCATGAAGGGAACAGAGGTCGAAGCTGTAGGGTCCTGAGGGATCCTGCCTCTGATACAGAATCTTCTGCAGACCTCCCCTTACTGCCAAGTATCCCCACAAACTTTAAGACAGCCTCTGCCTGCCCCTGGCACAGAAACCACAAAGCAGGAGTAAGACCTGTTTCTCAGCCACGCAAATTGTCACACTGACAACAGTCTGCAAAAACAAGACAACAAATGGTCAGACATTTGCATCCCCCATTTGTGCTTTGGCTTTCCAGGACAGGTGAAATGGATGGAGAACTCTTATCTTGAAAAAAAACAAAAACAAAAAACAAAACCCATGAACTTTAGATTTGAACCTGCCTCCCTCCTCTGCTGCTACACAGATTCCAGTGGACAGAGGTCTATTGTTTTGTTTATTCATTTTATTATCCCACATCACATTTACTCCATCAGCTTCACCCACATCATTCCAGCAAAATTCTCTAATTTTTTCAAATTTGTCAGCCTACTCATTTGAGCAGCATCATGGGACATAAGCTTTGAACTTTTATAGAAGCAGGACTGAACTTGTCAAAATTATGTTCTTGCTCTACAGTTCCATACAACTCTCTAAGGAGTCAAAACATCCACTGGAGAGGGATAGAAAAGCAGAAAATGTGTACAAAGGCAAATTAAATACAAATTACACTAAGCTACAAATGAAATAAAAAGGCACTACATCAGGCACAAGAAACATATGTGCTGGAGACCACTGGAATAATATTCTGGAGAAATCACTAAAGGTTTGTGATACTCAGTGCTGGGAACCCCTGTGGCTGCTACTGGAGACAGGAAACACTGTGCTGGGGGAAACTGGGCTAATCCAACACTGCAGGGTCTCTGTTCACAAAAGCAGCATCTCTCAATACGTGGATTAAGTAAACAGCTTGGCTTCAGGGACGTATTCAGACATATTTGGGCAGCAGCAGCAGCAGATCTGAACCAAAGTGAAACCATTCTGTGATTCTATGACCTGAGCCAGACTTCTCCAAGAGACAGAAAAGGAAATGAGGAGAGCAGGAATCACAGCACCACAGTGTCAATGAATGTGCCATCAGCACAACACATCCTTGGCCGTGACCAGTGGAGCCCCAGCAGGCGTGGCTGGGTCAGGTCAGGAATGTCTGGGGCACAGACAAGGGACTCCCAGAGAACCAGCTGCCCCTGGTCACTGCTTTCACTGTGGGACAAGAAAGTCCCAGCTTTCCCCACCAAGCATCTGCTGGGTGCAGCCTGACATCAGCCAGCCCTCACTGCTCCTGTCACTGGCAGTTCCTGTCTGAAGGAGGGTGGCTGGGGACCCAGCGAGACCCCACATATTTCAGAAACAGCCATTTGGCTGCCAGCAGGAAGACAGTACACTAATTGTCACACAAGAAAGCCTGATCTCATGAGAGAAGACTTTAATCCCAGCTTCCTCACCCTGGGGGTGCAGATGGCATGGGTTTCACCACCACCACCACCCCCAGCACGCCTCAGGCACTTTGGCAATCTGCTTCCAATTTTGGATGAGCAAATGTCTGACTGGAAAAGTTCTTGGGAATGCTTTTTTCCTCCTCCACCTGCTCCTCTGACTTTCTAAAAATGGAAAGGAAACCTTAAGGGAAATAAGAGGAAGTCTGGGGTTTAAATCATGTGCTGACGGACTCAATACCTCTGCAAAAACTGGGAATCCTTCCTGCTTAGAAATTACTTTTATTCTACTGACAGAGAATTAATTATCATCAAATCATAAACTCTATGCTAGACAGAAAAGATCAGGTGGCTTCATCTTCTTCTCAACAGAACCATGCTTTTCTGCCCAGCAATAAATTTCCAGGCTTTCACTCATGCGGTGAAGCACTCCTGGAGACACAGGTCCACCCTCAGTGCTGCACTAGCCATCACTGTCCCTCATGTGGCACCAAGGGACAGACAGGCAGAAAACAGAAGAAAACCCCACCTTAGTTGTACCACTCTGCCTGCTCAACTCCTGAATCATCGAGGCTGATGTAGAAATAAAATCCACATTCAGGGCAGGCGAGGCTTAAAGCCTTTACTGAGTGAATGAGGCACTAAACCATTACATAAAGCTTGCGTTGGAAAATGCAGTGAGGAGCAAACAGCAGCCTGTTTCCACCTGCCCTGTTAGTCCTGGTGGTGTCTGGGAAGGACCATCCTTCCCTGTGATGGAAGTCACTGCCCTGCACTCCCCAGAGCCCTTACCCTGCAGTACTCGTCGATGGGCTTCAGCCTCTTCACTGCGACATCTCGGACGTGGCTCCTCCGGAACAGGATCTTGCCTGAGGAGAGAACACACGAAAGGGCAGGGTTAGGGCATCACCTGCCAGGTGGGACAGCACAGCAGCACCAAGCAGGCAGGTCAGCAGAGTTTCATCCCTGGCTCCAACCACGGACGTCAACATGAAACCTGGATGGCTGCCACCACAGCCCTGCCCGTGTGAGCTGCTGGAAGGGCACCCAAACACTTATGGGACAAAGGGGGGCGTTTCTGATTTCATCCTGTAGATAACACAAAAGGTTTTGGTTCCCTTGTAGTGATGGCACTCTCCTGGAATGGACTGACACTATGCTATGACTTGCTCCTAATTCAGGGTCACTTTGGCACGTCCATGCTGGCTGTGCAGGAGGCATCACTGGGCTCCATCTGCTCCCCACTCAGCTGCCTCCCACTGTGGATGCTCCTGCCCTTCCAGGCAGACAAACCACACACCCAGCTCACAAGCAAATACAAGACTGTTGGTGACAGAGCCCTTATAAATCTACACAGAGAAACCAAATAACAGAAGAAAAATAAACAAACTCTTTTTTTGAAACTAAAAAAAAAAAATAACCCCCACGTCCTTACTGGATGACATTTCTGCAAGCAGTTAAGATTAAATAAACAACTGGGTTTTGTGTGAAACTGATTGTAACCAAGTTTTATCAAAATAATCTAGGAACTGAGTTTCCCCACACACAAGGATGTCATAGAGTTGGTATTTTTTTGGCTAGAAGGGATTATATATTCATATCCTTTTTTGGTGGTTTTCTTCCCTTTTCCTTTTGTGCTTTATTTCTTTTAATATAATGAGACAAGAATAAATTGTATGTTCTCCTTGTGGTAGAAGAAAACAGTATCTGCCAGCATTATTTAGTCCATGAAATGTCTATGAAAAAACCCACAACATCTATACCACACCCCGCTCCAAACTTCTTGTGCTAACAGGCAAATAAGATACTCTTCCATAGGTTGTGAGATAAGAAACTGGACTAAGAAATCAAATCAGATCCAAAATCTGAATATGTGGCTTTGACTTCATCCGATTACACAATCTGAGAGGTTAATGAAATGGCAGCCTTTGACAGTCCAGTAGCAAAGGCTCTATATCCTCCCCAGACACTGCCCCTTTTGGTTGCCTTTTCCTCCATAGCTGCTAATCTGGAAGGTGTCAAAGCCTTTTGTTTCAGACAAGAGAAAGTGGTTTATCTTTATCCCCAATTCTGGCAACAAAACAGTTTGTGCTGTGAGGTAAAGCCATTTCCTGGTGCCATCAATTTATCTCTGGGTTCCCTGTGGTTATCTCATTACTAGGCTGGTGTTGAGCCACCCCTGTCGGATGTGATGCCGTGAGGTCAGCAGAAATCGTCAATGGGTGTCTGAGACATTGTATCACTTCAGCTTGAGCAACCTACTCAAAAGCTGCTGGAAAAAGGAAAGTGACACTTTCATTTTCCCTACACTGACCCACGCTGGACACACCAAAAGATTCTTGCTTTTGTGCTTCTCTGTCTCGTAAATGGTGAGAATTACCTGCCTTGAAGATCGCACTATACTTGTGCTACATAACTGCAATAAACTGGGTTTTGGGGAGGAAAGAGTAGGGGTAGCTATAGAGAAAGGAATAGTTCCTTTCTGAGTGCTCCAGAAATGCTGGTGTGGGAGATCTTGGTATTTTTTTTGCAACTTTTATAAATACACTGCAAAGAGAAAACAACATTTTGGAAACATTCTCACTTTCTGGATTTCCTCTTTTCAGTTCAAGCCATAAGTCGAAAGTTGAATGGGTGACCATATAAAAACATAAAGGAACCAAAGATTTAAACACATGAAAGATCCCCTGTAAATGCAACTCAGCTTTTCTAAAAGTAATAATAAAGAATGTTATATTAAACAGAGAATGTTACATTAAACAGAAAAGACTCCGGGATATGATGAATCTTAATTCAGTCCTTAAAAGAAGATGGAAAATATCAGGGCAACTGTGATGTTAGGACAAAACAAAGCCCCAAAGGAGCTTCCATTTCAATCCTGTCAGCAAAAGGAAGATTTTCCTTCTGCTACTGGAAACTGGAAAGGCTTGATAAGGTCAGTGGAGAAGACCTGTAGCTACCCAGTCCAGTATGGCACTCAAAGCTGAGATCTGGAGAAGACTGGGTATTTTAGAGCATCATGGAGTTACATTCTTCAACAAAGAAAAAACAAGAAGAAAAACAAGGACACTGCAAACATATCCAGTTCTGATGGGCAGCAAGGAGGGACCTCCTCACAAATTCTGGAGGTCTCCAGGTGAGAAATCTCATTGACAGAGTCACTGAAGTATCTCTAAGGAAGAACAGCTTCCCAAATGTCCAGCTTCTTTCCTTGTCTGGGAAGACAGACCATGCTGACAGAAGCTCAGTCACAGCCACCACAACCAACCAGCAGGAACCACTGCAGACCCAGTGCGAGTCACTACTGCTCTCTCCAGTTCCCTCTTTTTTCCTGGTCTTCCTCTGAAAGCAAAGGAAGTCCCACAGGACTGGAAAAGGAAGGGCATGTGAGAGACCCATGTTCACTCTTTACCGTTTCCAAGTGAGTGCAGACCCCTTCAATGGAAAGCTTTGCCTGACAAGGGAGGTAGGGTCACCATAAATGCAGGGAAGGCAGAGAGCTGGGCAGCAGGAGCACATCAGCCAGCAAGGACCCCTCTGGATGGCACCGGAAGGGAGCATTTTGCCCAGTACCAGGATCAAGTGGGGAAGTTCCAGGGCTGGCTGGTAAAGGCAGAACAGCCCAGGCAATTTCCTTGCAAGGGTGGAGTAGGGGTTAATGTATCACTTGTATATGGTATTATGTACCTTATGTACCACATCTAAAAGGAAGGGATCTATTCTCTGTGAGTACACAGAGTGCTGCTTATTCTCTCCTGAATTTTCCTGCAGCTCTTTTAAGCCTCCTCAGGCACTGCAGCCCCATTTTACAGAAGGATGAGTGGCTTTTAACCATGCTGCAGCCCAGCTAGGAAGTGAACAGGAAGTCTGTCTCGATTCAGATGGACAGTCATAAGTTACATGAGATGATGCTGCCTCATGCAAATATTTCATTCACTGGTGTGCCAGGCTTAGACAGGGCCAAGGGAGGTCTGGCACATGTTAGGAAGGGCTCTGAAGACAGCAGCAACTGGAAAGAGAGACGTGGGAAAGACAGGGCTCCAGCCCTGCTGCTAATGCAGGATAACAGTATTTATTTTTATCATTTTTTCTTTAAAGAAAATATTATTCCTAGGAAATTAATATGGATAAGAGGCAAAGTATCAGGTTTAACATAGTAGAGGACATCTTAAGTCATCCCTTCATCTCTGTGTGTGTATGTATATATATATATATGTAGTCTTTAATTTCACGACCACACACCTCTCTCACAAGGCCTAAGTTTCCTTCTGTATACACAGTGGGTGCACAAAGTGGGAATAATAAAGCTATGCAGGAGACTGTCTATCTGGCAGCTGCTGATTCTGTAAGCTTAAATTTATCCTCAGAATATCACTTTATTCCTGCATCACCTCATACTTGGAGTAACATGGCTTTTAACAAGTGCCATGAGGCACAAGAACAAACCAGTTTAAATGCATCCAAACACTCTGGTGCTACCATTAGCACACAGGCCTGTGCTGAGTACACCACAAGGGTCCCCAGCCCAATGGTTTGTACTAGTCAAGGATGTGGTTTGCACAGGGAAGAAGCCCAGCTCCTGTGGGGCTTGGTGGCACTGTGGAACACGGCCTCGAGGCAGGACAGCACCAGGCACCACCAGGCAAAGAAACACTACAAGTCCCTGAGGGCATGCCTAGCAGGAGAATCCTGCCTTTCCTCTTCAAGAAAGGAGGATATATAGTACACAGCCCCTACAGTCACAGCAGATGCCAGCTGTCAGCAGCCACTGCCCCTGACTGGTGATTTGTAAGCTCTAAGACAGTCTCTAAAACAAATCTCCTGATCACACCTTTCACTGCCAAGGAGAGGTGCTGCATATCTATGCCTTGAGACCTTCCAGGGATGCCTTTGTGACCTTCCCACCACTGTGCCAGTGGTTCAGTCCCGAGCTGCCAGCTCTGCTGCTCCTTTGGAGCCAGACAGTGAGCGGCAGCTGCTGCAGGGACAACAAGGAGGAAGGGAAATTGTTTTTAGCTCCCTTCCAAATCTGACAGAGAACAGATTCATCTCTTGGTCTCACTCTCTGATCGCTGAGCTGAGTCTCATTTCCAGGTATGTCTGGGTGATGGATTGGCCTAAGGACACCAATTGTCTGATGCAAAGAGCCTTGGCCAGAGACTAAGAAAAGACCAAATGTGTTATCAAAGGGATGATGGACAAATGCTTACTGACATTTCATCCTGAATTTCAAGCACCATCACCACACTTCAGAATGCAGCACACGAAGCAAGCCATATGATAGATATTCTACAGTGGACAGCCTGAAGACTAATGGGAGCATTAGAAATACTCTAATGTCTCATCTGATTTATGTTTAAAAGAGACATTTGCTGCCTTGACTACAGAAGCTCCAGCTGTAAGAGGCTCTGTCAGTTCTGTCTCCCAGGAGCAAGAAAGAGCTCCTGCCTCTGCCTCCTCATGTTGCCCTTGTTACTGGGCTGTTGATTCTCTGCCTTTTTTACCTGAAAACCTGGGAGGTACCAGGTCTCTATATATTGCCAAGCAATATTTTTAACCCAAGATCAACTTCTCAGAGGTACTTGGAGATGAGTTCTGACTCTTTTTGCAGTTACACTGCATCAGTTGCATCAATAAACAAAAATAAAGAATTTAGCCCTCATCCAGTTATCCAGTTACAGGTTCTCTTTTTGAGATAAGAAGCTTCTTCCAGTGTAACTCAAACTATTTTGCTGTTCAAGTATTTTTATGAAGGCTTCTAATTCTTATACATGGCTGTTTAAATTATTTTTATGCACCAAATAAGCACAGGCCTGCAATCAAATATGACACAAATTCCCCTCAACCCATTTAATCTGTGACATCCACTTTAGGGTCCTGCCAAAACTCTCAGGCACCTGGCACACAATCTATCTCCCAAATGGAGCATTTAAACATGCACTGCCACCTTGCAGTGTAAAACAGACAAATCAATAGCACAACGCTATGGAATAGAGCAACAAAAAATATTTTCTCATGGAAGTAGGTGTGATTGTCAATCAGATGGTGGTCTGATAGCAGCCAGAAGGGAGGTGTGTTCCTTACAAAATAATATCTTACTTTTAAATAGGGATTCCAGTTTCCATGGATTGTTTCACCCATGATTTCCTGGAGTCAGAAAGTCAGTGCCAGGGTCCTAACACTGATGGCATTTGCTCCTGACAAAGAAAGGGGAGGGAAATGATTCATAGTGTTTCCACCAGTGGGAGGGGGAAGGACTTTTTTAATAAGGAGAAACTCGTGACAGAGTCAGAACTGTTGGCTGAACTTGTCTTGCCAAAGAGCCTCAGCTGATAAAGGCCTTTGCTAATCAGCAGGAATTACTATGGAAGGTGACAAGAGGTGGTGGAGACAGATGGGGCAGCCAGGAAAGCCACACAAGCAATAACAATATTGCCCTGAGATGTGGGGGATGGTGGGGACAGTGTCCTCCTGCCCTTGGATCCTGTTTTTAATGAGCATAAGCTGCAATGTTAAAGAAAATCGTTGAGAAGCAATAAAGCATGGGAAGTAACATGGCTTGTACAAAGGAGTATCACCAGGAAGAGAAATCTTCCTCCATTAGAAGTGATAAACAGAATATGCCCTTACATGAATAATTAGAAAGGGAAACCCAAGACAGGCAAGTGGTGTGGCTGGATTCCCTTCCAAAGAGCTCCTACCTCAGAACCTGGCTGTTTTGCAGTGTCTGGCTATTATCCTCCAGGGACAACAGCATCAGCTCCAGAGCACTTTGCTAGTACACACTTTGTGAATTAAAGCATCAGGCACAGCTGGAAGGAGAAAAGCCATGAGCACTGACACTGAAATCCAGGAGTGACAGATGCAGGCCATGGGGTGCCAGTCTCAGGCTATGTTTGTAGAATATTTTGCATAGGCCAAGAGCTACTTCATACTGCTCTATGTCCTGCTGCTATCACCCAAACAACCCATTGCTGCTGTTATCTCCTCTTCAGATGTCCCAGTTGCAAATCTCTCACCTCTCCAAAGCAAAGCATGGAACCATGGTGTAGGCAAATTACACAGAGTTTGGTCTGAAAAGGGCAGGCAGAAGTTGCACAAAATTATCCTTTCAATTTTTTCACTGTGGGGCAGCTCCCTGCTGGTCTGTGAGCACTGGCAAACCCAGAGATCCATCACCACTTCACTTAAAACAACTTTACTACCAGAGTACAGCAAAGTAAAGCATCTACCCTACACAAGAGGGTCTCAGTATGAGCACAAGTCCCCAGAAACATTAAAACTGAACTTCCCAGTCTGTGGGTGGTTGTAAAATGTTGGAAGTGTTGATTCAATGGGTCAGGTCTTCAATTTCTGCAGTGAAATCGGTGCCTCCTCGAAGTACACAGCTCAGCTTCTCCAAGGGGGAAAGTGAACTTGTGTGTAATTGCTGGTTGCAAGTGCTCCATTACCCTGCAAACAGCCAAGAGCTCTTAATTGCAGAAAGCAGTCAGTGTGTCTGAGGGCAGAGGGAGGAGGGTGTTCAGCCAGCAACTGGCACACCCTCACCTGGAGGAACCAACACATTCCAAGTCCCACAGAGACAAGGAGCCAAAAGAGGGTCAGGTTTTCAACACACCTGAGAAACAATGCCTCAGGAAACAGCAGGGCTTCCTCACACAGAGGATGAGGAGTGTCCTGCTCTTTGCATAATCTTTGCTATGCTGTGAGCAAAAGGCACAGAAAACCAGGAAAGCCTATGCGGATCCACCATCCTTATCTATGCATGCTTCTCCCCTAAGATAAGGATCACATCCACTACACTCTTTGTTTCATTTTGTTGAACATCCCCCAAAAAGATCCATTTCCAAATATCCAGGATCAAGTCATTTAATGTGCAAAAACACCAAGGCTTAAATAATGATCAAACTATCTAGACCCTGCACCAAACTGATAAAAGAAACATCACCCACTACACCTCATTAAACACTTGGTTTTCCTCCTGTATCAGCTGGCACCATTGTCCTGCCTTCTCCAAGGTATAGTGCCTCCTGACCTGTGATTTCCAAATCATTAGGGTACCACAGTCTGCAGAGCTATGTTCCAGAGCACCTTTCACTCGCTGGGCAGTGTTGGAATGATGTGGATCCCTGTATGTTGGCCCAACAAGTTTGGGAAGCAGCAGTTCCTGTGGGTATTACACACCTGCTGGTGAAAATGGTTACTTCATCTGAGCTACTTCAGTGCCTGACTCCCGAGTAGGACAAGGAAAGAGCCTCTCAAATGCCTTTGTGCCACCTTAACCATAGAAAATACTCTTCCTAAGGGGCAAGACCATGTCCCTACAGCTACACTAACAAAATTCTTCTGCTGCTCTTTCCAAACTCACATCAAGTACCACCCTGCTCACTGGGGTCTGGTAAAGTCATAACTGGCACTGAGTGGTATGGACCCCCAGGAAAGGACCATATGGTCCCACCTCAATCTTTTAAAGCAGGAACCTTAAGGAACAGAGCCTATTAAAACATTGACACTGTCTTATGAGACCTGTCATTCATGCAGGAGTTGATATGACACTAAGCCTGAGACACTACCTCAGAGGCCCTAGGCCAGCACCAGCCTTGCCACCAGGGAGCCTTTGGGCTCCATCCACTGGGATGAGAGACCCTACAGCAGGGTCACTGCAGGGAGGTGGATGTGCACCACACCCCTGCCAAACTACACTGGAAAAGCACAGTAAGGCCCCAGCCACATCCTCTGGCGAGATGGGCAATAACACTGCTTGGGAGACTCCACCCTTAAGCTGGTGGAGAACTGGAGCTGTGAATAAAATAATATTTGCACTCATACCACGTAGATCAAAGTTATTATTACAGGGAGGTTGGTCATGCAATAACGCGGTGCCACAGCGTGTGTTCTTACAGGAACACTGCAAGTGGAAATTGAGGGGTAGGGATGCAAAGGCGGCTTCACGAGGTCACAAAATGAGCACACACTAATGAAAGCCATAAAAGCCAGTCCCTAGATCCCTCTGCTGATCACATGCAGAATGAAAACACATCTACCCTGCTATCTAGGGGCAGAAAAATATTCCTGTTCATTTATTTTAATTGAAAACAAATTCTATATTTCTCCCACGAAAGAGGCAAAACTCTCTCCAGTGGAAGACCTTGATTAAGTCAGTTGCCAATTTACACGTCCCATATTGTAGGAGGTGAAATTCAGCAGTCAGGTTGGCAGGGACAGTGCTCCACAGAGCAGCTTGGTATTTGGAATGCACCAATTAACACAGAAGTTAAACAAAGAAACAAGATGGCAGCAAACAAACTAGGTGTCTGTGCTTGTCACAGGCTGGAAATCACCAGCTAGGATTTCAGAGAGCTGTAGCAAGAAATGAAATCCCTTGTGCTTCGCAAAACAGAGCACTGTTCTTGTTTCCTAAATCAGTCCTCCCCTGGAGTCCTCCAGGTGAAACTGCTGGCTAGTTTTAACCTAGATTTTCACTAGATGACAGCAGGTACAGAAGAAGCTGCTGAACAACAACAATCAAAACTGGTTGGCCTCTGAGTCAAGAAGCTCATTTGCAGACCAAGACACCATCTCAAACCACAGACATCATCCTCTGGTTCCAGACACATCTCTTCAATATGTCTTACTTTTAAGTTTTATTAAGACAGTCTCTGGTAGAGATTTCCTCTCTGCCAGCTCCAATTCCAGATAAAGCTCCTGCTGTTTCAAAGGCTCACAAGCATACACTTTAAAGCAGGGATGACCAGTTTCTGTGCTTCAGGAGAAGGGAAATAAGCACTTTTATTTCCAGCACACACTGGGGCTCTAACTGGTGCAGTCACCTTCGCACCAACCTGTGCCAGCTTTGAAGCCAGAGCTGCACCCCCTGCCCTGCCTCCTCTGAGCCTGCAGTGCAATAACCCACTGGGACTTGTGCCCACAGGTATTGATTGGATCAGGCTAAGATGGAGATGATTTTTCCCACAGCAGCAGAGCACGGTGCTGTGCACCTGTAGCTGGAAAGGTGTTGATAAGAGTGCAGTGTTTTGGCTGCTCCAGAAGCAGTGCTCACACAGCCTCACAGCTGTCTAACACTGCCATCACCACCACCAGAAGGATGGCATGGGCAAAATCTTGGGAGGGGACACAGCCAGGAGAGCTGACCCAAACTGACCAAAGGGATATTCCAAACCATATAACATCATCTCAGTAGTAAGAGCTGAGAGAAAGGAGGAGAAAGGAGAGGCATTCATTATTTATGACACTTGTCTTCCAGAGTAACCATTACACATAATGAAGCTCCACTTCCAGGGAAGTGGCCAGACATGGGCTGCTGATGGGAAGTAGAGAATAAATCTTTCATTTTCTTTTGCTTCCACATGTGACCTTTGCTTTCACTTTATCAAACTGCCTTTATCTTGACCCACGAGTTGTTTTTTCCCATCTTATTTCCCTCTGCCTGTCCTGCTGAGAAGGAGAGTGATACAGCAGCTTTATGGGCACCTGATGTCCAGCCAAGGTCAACCCACCACATCACATTGCCTGATGAAACAGCCTTTGGGTCAGGTCTGTGGCCAGGCCACCCAGTAGCACCTCCTCCCTAACTCTTGGCCATGAAGCCACCCCTACTGCCCCTTCCCAGTACATGCAGGGTAACCCACTCCTGTGGCAGGCAGGGGACACAATGGTCCATGTGGGCACAAGCAGCCTGCACCAACACGAGGCAGTTTGTGGTCACTGGGCTTGCTAGGGGCAGCAAAGCTCCCTCACACTGCTCCACCTCGGCTGCACGACTCCAAGTGCTCACACCACCACTTATCAGGGCTCAGCCGATGCACAGGAACAGGGAAATGATTTTGTAATTACTTATCTGATAACCAGCCTCCTTCACACCCAGCGCCTCCGTGTGTGAGCACGTCAGCTGCTTCCAGCTCAGGTCACTTAGTGCAAACTATGCTCCAGTGTGACTTGGCACCAGCAGTGCCTGCTGCTGCCAGAAGACAGTGCAGGACAATCTGAAAAATTCCTCTCAGTTCCTCCACGTGCAAGTAAGTGCAGTGTTAAGGCTGCAAGAGCACAGAGCTGCTGCCCTGCACCTCTGGATGCTGAGCATCCCCAGCTTTCCCTGGCTGCCTTCTCCTGGGTTCAGCAAGGTGTCTATGTGTGATCAAAGGAGGAAACAGCACTGTCAGATGTCAACAGCTTTGCCCACTGCAGAATAAAAAGCCTCTTTCAGAGATTAGTGCTCTGAGCAATTACTCATGCCATGGAAGGAAAAGTATCTTCAGCCAAGGTGACAGCAGGACCCTAGGACCAGGCACACTTCTGTTGCCCTTTCAGAGTTAATATGGGCTTCTCATTTCCCAGGGAGAAGAAAAAAAGGTGGACTGGAAACTAATGTTTTGCTATTTTTTTATTTTTAATGAGAATCACTGGGCCAGCAGCATAAAAACAACCCCAACTTTATTGCTAAATTAAAGAAAAAACACTAACATGAATAGGCACAGAAATCTGAATTAGGAATGTGAGCTGGTAATTACCCTTTTGGGCCCTGATTAATTGCATTTGAAGCCACAGAGACACTGAGCCGCCAAATAGAACTGACTGCTAACAAAATCCACCCCACAAACAAACCTGTCTTTCTCTCCCTGTGCCACCACACAGGAATGGCAGCTCCCCAAATGCTGTCTGCCTTTGTGTCCTGGTGTGCAGGGCTATTCAGGTCTGGATGGAGTTACAAAGTCACACTATTGGGAACCTCAGGTAACCCCTCCAAGGTGGTCCAGCCTGCAGACCTGTGGTCACCCAGCAGAAGGTCAAGAATGGACAGATGCCATCCCTCCACCTCTAGGTGGAGGATCACTATCTAGGTGTTCAGCTGCAGCAATTCAAGAATGCAGCTCCACTAGTGGTTATTACACACTAAAAAGGGATGGAATATTTTAATCCACTTTGTTGCAGCCGTGTAGGAGTGTTGCATTTGGCTGGGCCAAAGATCTCTGTAATCCAGCTCCCTGTCTATAAGAGTGGACAGTAAAAGACAGGCAAGAAATTCAAGAACAGGGTACATGGAATGGGATCTTTCTCCTGATACACACTTTTCTATTCCTAAACACCAGAGCTGAGACATTTTGGGAATTAGAAAATAACTTTTACCAACCGATGTTGGCTTCATCCTACAGAAAGTGTTCTAGTGCATTTTTGAACCTACAGATTTTGTGGTCCCTATAGAGTCCTGTGGAAATGAATTTCATTATTTAATCACACAGCTTATGATTTCATACTTCCTTTTGTTCACTTGAAGCTTGCTTTTCAGATTTCACAGGCTGCACCTGGTTTTTGCATTCTAAGAAATAAAATTAATCGTGTTTTCCTCACTCTCAAATTTTTGGTGATTTCACAAACATCTACTCTATCTCAACCATCACGTTGCTCAAGACTGAAGAATTTTGTCTATTTACTCCTGTCCTACAAAAGCCAATTCACCTCTGTAATCACCTCTGTCATCCTTCTCAGCACCTTATTTTATTATGTATGCTTTCTGAGAGGCAACACAGACCTGCACACAGTATTCACAATGTGGGGAAATCTTGGATTTCCACAGCTGAAGCTCTGGGTTTTCTTCCCCATTCTCTGCCTAATTCTTTTTAACACCACCTTTGGCTTTCTGACTGCTGCTGACTGTTGAGCTGCAGTTTTCATGGAAACACCCTCAGAGCCACTGAAATCTCCTTCCTAGACTGCAATGGTTCTTCTCCTCCCCGCCCTCTCCACTGCTTTGTGCTTACCACCACCAAACTGCCTTTTTACCATGTATATTATGAGTTCCTCCTCCAATGTTTTTCAGTCAGCTCCACATCTGAGTATCCTAAGTGAATTTCACAATCAGCCAAGTTAGTTATGTCGCTAGCACCTCCTAGACCGGATCATTCAGGAATCCCTGCTGGTAAATCCGTGTATCTTTTCAGATAGGAAGTTTTTGAGTCCTCATCCCCAGAGGATGCATTGTTTTAAAATGCAGGCTCATTGACACCTTTTAGCTTTCAATGCCCTATTTTAAAAACTTTTTTGTAACATTTTTATTTCAAATGTCAGAAACCAAGGACTGTTGTTAATGTCCACAAATGCCAAAGCATCCATCCTTAAATGAAGGCTCTAAACTGTAAGAAAATAACCTTACAGCCTATGTCACTCATACATCAAATAACAAGAAAGGCTGTTAATATAATTATCTTCTTATTGCTATTTTGGGAGGCATAGTAGGTTTTGATGGATCTGGAAGTAATAGGATCTCTTAAGCCATAATTTTGGAGCACGTCTGTCTTGAACAATTTTCCACATGGGAAATTAATCACATTCTGCCTAATGGGAGGAAAAATATCCCTTTACAGTTTGAATTGGATTTGCCATGGTCAATTGGATATGGGATTCTTCTTTATCCCTCCTCACAATCTGAGGTGTGGTGTTGCCATCCAAGATTCACTGTTCTAGATTCCACAGATGAAGGTATTTCACTGGTGGGTGACACTTTTATGCAATGCCCACAATAACATAAGTCAAATATACCAGCATGGCACAGCCACAGAATGGGATTGTGGCAGGTGTCAGGAGTTGTAGATAATTAAACTACACCCCAGTAAATTTCAGTGGCAGCTGCTCTATAGTCCACACATACTTTGGTGTTAGTCCTGTGAAAAATAAAAGATTGGGACAGATTAAGGAAGCAGGAGCATATATCACTTCACCAGCCAGCACAGATCACCTGGACCCAGGTCAGGTGAAATGGCTCATCTGCCACTCAGGACTGCTTTTAGAGACTCAGCTCAAGCCATCATGAACTCACATTCTGATCTGAATGTGTGAAACAAGTTTCCAGGTCACACAATTTGCTAAAAGAGTCGTGGTCCTCAGACGTGTACCTGTATCTCAGGTACAACAGGAGTGAATTCAGCTGAGTATGGTTGTGCTGGTGCAGGGCTGGAGCTCTGGATGACCCAGGACAAGGTGTCAGTGGCAGCTCAAGGACTCACAGGCCTCATGTACCATGTAGACATTTACTCCTGCAGGTAAACTCCTGCAAGACACCACAAGGAATTGAAGGTTCCTCGTGTGCCAGGCTAATAACTTGTCTGAAAGCTGGCTGCTCTTTGTACCTCCACTGGCAGTCAAGAATGAGCTGTTCACAAACTGGGGCTGGCCTTCCCTAAAGCTTTTACTGAAATAATTTCCCAAAGTTCAGGTTTAGATTTTAATCCCTTCCTGTCTCATCATCAAAAACCCATTGTGCAGAGCAGATGTCCCGGTGCCGATTCATCTCCACTTCTTGGAAAATCCCAACTTGTTTAAGGTTCCAGTGGAAAAGGGGTGAGAAAGACTTGGAAAAGGTGATGGAAAATAAACCAGGAAACTAACACATCAGCTGGCACTGAGATAAAGAAGGTGTTTCCAGGTAGCAGGAAAACATCCGTGTCTCTGGAATCCCTTGACTTTGCCATTAAGAAGCAGAACACAGAGTTACTCAATATTTCTTTAAAGCTGAAAGACTAAAGGAAAACAGGATGGCCTAAAGTAAAAAAGGAGTAATCGTATGACTGGAAACTATGAGTGCCCCTAGCCAAGCACCCAAAGGAACTGAGTAATGTTCATTAGTCAGTGACTTTATTGGTACTTGGGACTTTCGACTTCTGAGCAAGATTTAGACCAAGAAGATATTCTGGGGCATGCTACTCTATTTATGTTTGGATGGAATTCAGCCTCACCCCGCACAATATTTTTCCATGCTGATTTAGGCAGAACCAGTCCTCACTTTTTCCCTGTGCAGGGTAAGAGTGGGTCCCCTTCTTGGGATCAACATGGTGGAAATGCCTCTTCCCAACCAGCAGCATGAGGGCAGTGAAGAGCAGTGATTCTCTTACAAAGAACTGGAAGATATGTTCCAAAGTATTTATTCCCAGTGCAGAAACCCACTGTCCCAGACACACTACAAACAAAAGACAGTCCCCAAGATCCATTTGTTCACAACCAAACGCTAGGTTCCACTGTGGCTTTTGAACAAGTTAATAAATAGCAGGGAAGTGCCAAGTACCTGAATTAACACTGGGCACCCGTGCAAAATGAAGTCCAGGGTCATATATCAAAATTACCTGACTGCAAGAAATACAGAGCATCAAAGGCTGCCTGTTCAGCAGCTTGGTGATGCTGTACTTGTCACAGCAGTGGTGGGCCAGATTCAACTGCCACTAAGATCCTGTGAATGCAGGGACAGGTATGGAAAGAGAAGGAAAGTGGGACCAGTGGAGACCAGCAGAGAAATTTCTCAGGCACCCAAAAGCCCACAGGATGCAGCAGAATCTTCCGCTGCACTCATCCACAAGACAGACAAAAGAGTATTTCCTGTTGGGTTACATAAAACCATGTGGCTGTAAATGGATTTGAAAGATTGGGCTTTTTCCTTTCAGACAGACAAGAAGGAGGAAATAAAAGTATTTCTTGCAGCTGCTACAATGATTGCTCTGTGACACGAGGCTTTCTGAATGCAGTATTCATACATGTACACTTGAAAGAGCACATGTAGCTGAGGGACTGGTGTTGTGGTGACTCAAATTATACTGGTGCCACTTACAAATCAGAGTGGCACTGTCCAGAAATCATAAAGTTTTGATTAAAAACCAGAAGCAGCTTAGGAAAAAAAAATATATTTTGACAAGCTGCCACTACTGGGTAGACTAAAATCCCTCTTTTTGATACTGAGATCTTATAACCACAAACCAGTGACCCTTCACGTCCAGTTGCTATGCACTCTGAATTAATCGTCATCACGATCTTTTCAGCGTGTGGCTCCAAAGAACCAAATCACAGAAACACAGCATGAGAACTCAAGAGACCAGCAAATCCATTACCTTGATTCATGGTACAATCAACTCCACCTATGGCACTACTGGGGAAGCCTGTTTAACCTTTAACAGATCTCCAAAGTGGAGAGTCTTCACCTCCTCAGGCCATCCAAAATCACCTCTCCAATGCACTACAACAGGGAAGGAGGATGCACATTCGGTACATTTAGGACATGAAGAAAAGTTTAGTTCTTACCACCTTATTTTTTTATGCTATTTATCCAGAAAAAGTACCAGATGGATCTTTTCCACAGGTGTTTGTCTGGTTCAGGAGGCAGGTTTATAATTTTTTTCTCTGGATGACTCTGCTTTCCATATTGCTTATTTTAGCTAAAATTTTATAAATTTTTGTTCATGTGCCAAGAAGGAAAGACAGGTGCATTTCAGATTCAGGACTTGAGATTAATTTTGTAACTATTACTTGAAAAAGAGGGCACTGACATGAGTTTTATGGAAACACAAAAACAAAAAGTTTAACAAATTTCTGCTATTTTGAGGACATACAGAACATTTTATTTTAAATGACAAGCAGACCAGTCTCCTGCAGTCAGATCCTGAGACAGCTCAGCTGCCTGGGAGTGATTCAGGAGAGTTATTTCTGAGTCAGCTCAACCAGTCAGATTGCTTTAGATCATCTTATAACCCCCAGGAAACCTGCATCAGTAACGAACCACAGCATAAACCCAGAGCCCCCAGCAAACCCCAGGCATTGCAAAGGGGGAAAAGAAAGAATTTTTCTTGGCCCTTTCCAGACATTCCATTAGGGAAACACTGCAGAAAGGGAAGCACGTATTTCCAAGTGGAAAAGCCATTAATGAGAACAGAGTCTGGCCCTAGGACTCGTTCGGATCAGAACCAAAGAGAGTGACATGGGAGATGTGAGTGAGAAACCAGCCTGGCTGTGCCACAAGATCAGAAACACATGGAGCTTCAGTGAGCCCCTGGGGGACAGCAAATCACTCCAAGGCACAGATGAAAGAAAAAAAAGAGACAGTCAAAAAAAGAGGACAGTCTGACAGTCCCTTCATCACATGCTGGCATTGAGATGGACAAAAAGGACTTCAGAAAGGGACACAAACACCTGCACTGGCTACTCTGCAGCACCACAAGAACCTGTGTGAGGCTCATGGGGCTGAGGAAGCCAAGAGAAGCTGTGTCCTTGTGCCGGAAACAAGCTGCGTGCAAGGACTGAAGCCAGAGACAGAAGTTACTGAGACTGAAGAGGATTATCCCCTGTCCCCAAGGGTCCACGGGTAAATACACATTTTCCTGCAAGCATACTGCCACTGGGGGTGACAGCTTTCCTTCCATTGTATTAAAATAGCTAACCTATTTGAAACAGAAGTCAAATTTCCAAACACATGCACAAACACACACCAGGAACACACTGACACTTCAGAAAACAGGAGTCAGGGTCAGATGACACTTGGGCTCTTCTGAAGATTTCCTGGTGGAGCCTTTCACTCTGTAAAACTACCCTGCAATAATTTGAACACTCCAGGCGGAAAAGCCAGCTGCTTGCCTGGGTCAGCCTGAGACCTGCTCTTGAGATCTTTCATTTGCTCACCCAAAATAATCATGTTCTTGGGGAGGAAGATTTCACTGCCTTCCCCAAGATACAGAAAAAGACCAGTCTGTGACTCCCATATGCCAATGGGAGGATCCCTGCTTGCACCAGCCTCTGCTTGCATGAAGCCCTGTTTTATGAGCCTGAGAGCATTGCTTTGCTTTGAAGGACAGAATGAGGGGCTATAAATCACTTGGGAAGAGAAGTACTTGGCTCTCCAGACACCCTCAGTCCTACACTCATACTCTCCTAGTGTGGTACCAATGTAAGAGAAACGGTGCCTTTGGCAGCCTAACCTAAAACAGACTCCTGTGGGAAACAGCTGGACACTGCCAGGGTGAGGGACTGGGCTCCCACCACCTCCACCCCTTCAAAATACTACTGCAAAAATCACAGATCTCTCTGAGCTACTCCACCAATGCCTCAGTGGTCTGATGCCCAAATCCTTACTCCCTCCTTGCTCCCACCACCCTCCCGTCCTCTGAGGCAGCAGCAGTGAATCCTCCTCTCTTTGTTACACTACTGCACACAGCAGCAGCCAAGAACAGTTTTTCCTTTGCAAAGGAATCGATTCACCATAATGTAGTATTTTCACTCTCTGGTAATTAAAAAGCTTAAGCTCCAACTCACACTTCCAAGCATTTGTTCAGATGGGAGGAAAACTAACAAAAACAGTCAGAGGCATCACCAGAACCACCGCTGTGAAAGGCCTAATTCCCTACATTGCTTTAATTAAAAGTGGATGAATAGCAATCTCTCAGCCCAGAGACCTTTAAGAGACATAAAGTCAATCTATAGGCTTATGAAAATAAAACAGAAGGATGGAAACAAACACAAAAATCCTGCCAGTTTTAGGGCTTACCAGAGGATTATAACATCTGGACTCTCTTTTCAAGGGGAGGTGAACCGAGAAATGGACGATGCAGAGAGGACGCAACCAGCCCTTGAAGTGAATAACATGCACAGGGAGCTGTTGATGGGAGAAGAGGAGCAGAAAGCTACAGAGAGGCAACAGCCTTGCCCACACATTCCTGTCTTCACGGCTGCCTGGAGGAACACTCCTATCTGCTGACACCACAGAACAAAGGATCTGGTTTAATTGCAAAAAAACAAAAACGGGCCCAGGGGAGAAAATCCAAATAGATGATGAGTGTAGCTGACCTCCAGTGAAACAGGGAAGAAGTTGTGAGGAATAATCTAACCCATAAAAGCTAAGAATTTATCATCACTCTTACAGCAAGAGACCACCCTGCTCCAGAGGACCTCTGCAAACAGAAGTGAGCTAGGAGGCTTTTAACACAGCAACACCACCAGCCAGTGCATAGGTAATTACAGAAGGACTTCATTGCTGCAGTACTGGAGTGCTATACAGTGTTTTATGGATTTATTCTTCTATTGCATGGAGAGACATATCAATTCTAGTTTGTCTCTTTTCCCCTCAGCACAATATGTCCAGAGAGTCTAGGGGTAGATCTGGACCCTATTTATTTTACTTGAGCCCCCAGATCTTGTATTTCCTATTTGTAAAGGACTTCTGGCAGCGGGGAAAACTCGTGACACATCTTGGGCAGAATTAGTAACTAAGTGTGGTTTTAACTGGTGATTCCCAAGTTCATACCCTGTAGTAGGGGGGCAGAGAGGAATCGAAACCAAGCCCCCAAAGTGGGCTCCAGGCCCCTCACCTGGTCCCTCATGCCCAGGGTAAGCCTGCATGGTAGTGGGTGCAGGACATTGTCTTGGGCTTCACTGCAGCAGTGTTGACTCACACATGCACACAATGAACCAAACTCAATTGCTTTTCCACTTGGGCCAGAGAAAATTAAAACCTTGTGAAAGTCACTTTGTCTTAGAAAGAAAGCAATTTACTTTTCTTAGCTTTATTACAACTTAGCCTTCTTATCAGTTTGATTTCATTATTAAACCATTTTAAACCTTAGCATCATATAATCTGGCAGCTCCAGTAATGGGTTTTACACAGAAAAACACAAGGAGAAGGTTTCAGAAAGCACTCAGACTCGCTGTGACTGCTCCTGCTGAAGTCAACAGTAAATCCAATGATACCACCGGGAGGAGAGGTCAAGGCTGAGCAGGCTTGACACTACAGAAACTTATGGGTGGGATTTTCAATCTCTTCAAAACCAATTACTAACAACAAAATATATTAAAAGTAAAGAGCTAAGTTGTGACCCTGAAAATATTTACATATGTGCCTAGCTCACAGATTGTAAGTAATTATGGGAGGCCTGATTTCTCTCACTTTCTTTAATGAAAGCCAGGAATAAGGGCCCAGATGCATGGAAAACCTTGGCTCATGGAGAGGGTCAGCTACAATGATTTTGGTGGAATTACTCATGCTCTGCAGAGACTTTGAGCACAGGCATGCACACAGCAAGACTTCTTAGAAACACCAGGATCTTCCTAAACCCTCAGCCACACACTGACATGCAAACACACCAAATGTGAGATTGGACTTTTTGAGCTGTGGTGGTGCTGGATAACAGCATTAAAATCCACTCTCTTCTAACTGACTGTAGCAAAACTTGGACCAGAAAAGGAAGGCTAGTCAAGAAAAACTGGAGGGGTGTGTGTGTTTTATTATTTGTGCAGATCTGACATTGTGACATGAACTAACCTAACTTCAAAGGATGAAACATCATTATTACAAAGCATTGCATTGAGTATAACCATTTCCAGGCTATTATGCAAGCCCAACTGAAATAATATTATGGGTACAGGATTATTCTTGTTCTCTACTAATCCCAAGAGGAAGAGTGGTGTGACTTATTTTCTCATCCTGACAAATCATCTCAAGACACTGCTGAATCAGACAGGTTTGCAGCTTAAGAGGAAACAAGTAAAAATATTCAGCTTCTATTACGAAGTTTGAGGATTCATTAACAGGAATGTAAAACTAAACCTCATTTAAATCCCCTCATTGTTCACCATATAAATCCATAGATTGTGTAGTTACACTGGAATGAGAAGGAAAAAAAAAAAAAAAAGATTTAGAGGAGGTGACCTCCCCAGCTATTCGTTTCCAGGCAGTTTCACTCCCAGGTTCCCTCACAATACAGCAGTCTTCCCTGCAAACGTTTCAGGGGAAATGCTTTACTTGCATAAAGGCTGCAACTGTTCCCACTGAAGTGAAGCCGTAAAACTATTGCAGTTGAACCAAAACCTGATAACAGCTTAATGGCATAAAGCAATATTTGGACTAAATTGAGCCTGATCATATCACTCTAAAGTTCTTTTCGAAGTTAAAAGGCTTTTATTTATAGTCTTTACTTACACCCAAGAGACTTTGACATATTTTAACTAACCTGCCTTCCTTGTCTTCTTAACCTTGGTCCCTTTCCAAGAAAAAAGA
Source organism: Prinia subflava (assembly GCF_021018805.1). Taxonomy (NCBI): domain Eukaryota; kingdom Metazoa; phylum Chordata; class Aves; order Passeriformes; family Cisticolidae; genus Prinia; species Prinia subflava. The sequence goes on along the minus strand of NC_086255.1, from coordinate 11,830,747 downwards.
TGTCATCTGACCACGAACAGGGTTTGATTTCCAGCAGCAGAGTTAACCCACAACAAATCCCTTGTGCTTATTCACTGAGTGATGGTGCATGTTCTGGGGAGTGAGCTTAGCAAGTATTTCCTTGATGAAAGGGGTGGAGGGCAATAGGCTGGAGTTTACCTCTCCTACCATGTCAACCACTTCCATGAAACAAATCTTTGAATCCCACCTATTCAAACTCTTCTGGTTTCACAGACAGCTCTGAAAGAGCAGACTATAGCAAGACCCACCAGTGGATTGCTGTCACTCCTACTGGGATTCACTGAATCTCCTCACACACATCACCCCATGCTGACAGTCACCTCGGGCTGCTGCACTGCAGAAACACAGCTTAGATTATGCAATCCTGGCTACAAACACAAACTGGACAGAGCAAAGCACACCACAGCGCTCCCTTGACCTTCTGGGGACACACAGGAGGGACTTCAGAATGCCCCAGTGGTCAGATACCACTGCAGCCACCACCACAGTCAAGGGGGGCCAATGCAAGGACTGCTCAGCAGTATTTAAAGACCAAAGAGAGTCAATTCACCCTCTTTTTGACAGCAATGGAAAAAACTACCATTTTTGTCTAGGGTGAGGCAAAGAAATCTAAAACAAGTATTATATCAGGTTGAACAATGCCATGACCACAAGAAAAGCCTTTTCCTGTCTCTGATGGACCTTTTCTTTCACTTGTGTCCAAGGGTCTTTTCAATCAGATCTAGTGATGTGCCTCTGATGTGCCTCCTCCCTTCAACACAGTTCATGTCTGCTCCAGACCTGGCTGGTGGCAGGCATGTGACAGGGGGATGGCATCACACAAGATGCTGCAGTCCCCAGATCCTGGACACCTCAACTGCCTGCAGCAGCATTACCCTGGAATGCTTTGTGCCTTCATTTCCCAAACACACTTTCCATGGCTGCTCTGCCCTCTGGGAAGGAGCAGGGGTACCAATTACCTCACTAGCAGGGATATCTCACTACCTTGGCTTTGTTAGACTTTGTTAGACCACGAAATGGGAAAGGAGTCCCAGGCAGGTGATTCAAGCAAGCTCTTAGTGGTCCAGCGGCGCATCCCTGGCTGTGGGAGGCAGCAGGGAGCAGCTGGTCAAGCAGGGCAGTATCACACTCCAGCAGAGCAGCTTTTGCTTGACAGACAGTGCCCTCCTTCCAGCTGCAGGCAGCCCACTGGTGGCTCCCAAAGCTCCCCATGTGTCAGAGCCAGCAGCAAGCAACCCCTTCTTCTTCCAGACCCTGGAAGAAGACAGTGGCTGGGTCATTGTGCAAGAGTAAATATTTACACAGCCAGGGCCTTCCTTCCCCTGCCCTGTATTTTCTCCCCTTCCTAAAATGTCACAGATCAGCTGTTTCCATAATTGTGCAGGAAATGAGTTCCCTGCTGGCTGGCAGCTTAACACTCACGTGTGCTGGCTCTACTGTAGCTGCACCAGGCACCTCTGCTGCTGGCCCCTGCATGCACCCAGACTCTTCGGAGGACATGGCCAGAGGGGAAATGGGACAGTCAGCGACGTGGCTGCAGAGCTGCCTGTGACTGTGGCAGTCCTTCTCACAGCTGCAGCATAGAGGAGCCCCTATTCCCTGGTCTAGGGGTCAGACTGGGATCCCAGGAGAGCCAACACTCTGTTTATGCCGCTTCAGAGCAAACATCCAAAGCAGACTAACAGAGTTTCCTGCCTGCACACAGCGCACTCAGGAAATTCAGGCGCATTTCAAGCTGGCGACTTCTTCTTTGTTCTTCAGACAAAGCCTCGTTCACTAGAGATGTTGCTAAAAGGATTATTATCTATAGGAGACTTCTTTTCCCAAGAGGAAATCTGGTAAACACACAAATCTGCATTTGCTGTGTTTGTAGGAGGCGGGATTAATACAGGAACATTCTTCCTTCTGCTCTCCGCATCCAACGATTTAAATAGACCAGCCATGACGACACTGCCCACTGGGAATAGGCCCAAATGCCTTTCTCCTGTACTCCAGCCTGATGGTTTTACTCCTTGCCTGAGACGATAGCAAACTACCCAGCATTTGGTCAGAAGAGTTGGAAGAACTTGCTGGGAATCACACCGAACAGTGCACTCAGTGAAAAAGTGAAGTGTGTCCACCAGCCTGAACGCCAATAGAATCCCAGCACGGGCAAACCAGATTGCAAATGTTTTGCTTATTCTAGGTCAGCTCCATGCTGTTGAGCCCTGAATACAAGAAGCACCCTGCAAGTTTGAACTTGCTGATGCTTAGGATGTAAAAGCTGAAGGAATGTAATTTTCTGCTCTTTACTTAGAGGTGGCAAAACCCTGATAGAAAACGACACGGTAGAAGTGCTTAACTTCAGACCCACGGAAATTTGAGGGCAAACATTAATTACCTCAATCCTGCATACAAGCCTGGGGCCTGTATTAGCACCTCTCTGAATGGAAGAAGCCCAAGAGGATTGAACTTCCCGCTTCTAGGACTTACTTTCCTTTCCTCATCTACCTACTCATGGTTTCCTCTTTCTAATTCCCACATTATTTCCTTTTCTCTACCTCAGCTTTCCCTTTAAATGGGACTAAACTCTAAAAAGGAAACCCCACAGGGGAGTAGACACTGCCATGGGTTATTTCATTATCGTGAAAATAGATTAACTTAGGCAAATCCCTGCCTGCAGTATCCCCTCACTCTGCTCCTGAGTATAAAGATCCCCTTATGAGTAACGACAATGTTCATGAGAGCCTGGAAAAAGCTGCATTGTGGAGCAGAGAGGACTGCTAGAGAACACTAGAGATCACACTAGAGAACATCACTACCTAAAAAGCTCAACAGATAGAGAAAATAAAGTAGGAGAAATCAAGCAGCAAATTCCCAGGTTCATTGTTTCCAATCTACAGGAAAAAAAAATAATCACAACCTATTTTAAGCATGTGAGTGTATAAATAAATCAGCTGGCCCAGCCAAGAGTCAAAGTGGGCAGAAAACAGATTCAAACACAGGTCTAGACTATTATTTAGCTATGAATCTCAGCTGGGCTCTTCTCTCCTGCATTGCCCAGGCAACTTAAATTTGAACACAACAAAGACAAGATTAGGCAGATAAGTAATATCCAGAGGGAATATCTAGAGCCTGGGGGGCTGCAAACCCATCTGAGTCCCTGGCAAGCTTGACTACTGTGTTCAAAAGCACTTTCATTGTATAGGTCATTTGTTGATGGATTGTGGGAAAAAGTCAGATTTCAGACCAGAGAGGAAGACAAGCAAACCCTTATATAAAGTCACCCTCTCCCCAGTCTGTGGGCTGAATGCAGAATGCTCTCAGACTTGCTACATACCACCCACTTTAGATTACAGACTTGCAGAGTTATTTTTAAAAAGTAATTATAGTAGTAGAGGGCACACTCATCTGGAATGGCTGCCTGAGGAAACGACAAGCCCAATGCAGCTCAAACTGCTTTTCAAGTCTATAATGGTGTTTATTTATTGCCTTTTAAAACAAGAATCAAAATCTACCTAATTTCTGAGTAAAAACGTCTGTATATTTCCCCAAGGAGTCCAGGCAGCTAGACTACACTGAAAACCTTCCCTGGCCTTTCAGTCTGGCATCCAGAGCTAAAAAAAATCCAAACCAAACCAAACCAAAAAATTCCATTAGCTCTGGCTTCAAGGAAACCCAGACCCAAATCCCTTTTCATTCTTTGTTTTCCCTAGAAACTATGGCTTGATCATTACAAAATCCTCATCAGGAGATTCAAGTGGTCTAATGAGAGGCACATCATGTTTTGCATATGCTGATTTCTGCCCACAGGTGGTTTCTGGTTGAGCAAAACATGAGCTCTTAATCTGTGTGAGAAGAGTGGGTTTACAAGCCCCAGAAAAAGATTCCCTAGCTTTTTTCTGTTCCAGCCCTTCATTATTTCAGATCTGTATGCTGAGAAAGGACTCAGAAGAGGCTGAGAGAAGAGGACCAGGTATTTCGGCAGATACCAGCCTTATTTCTTCCCACTTTTCCTTCCTTTTATAATGGAATCCAGCCCTTGATTCATGCCCTATTAATGCCCAAAGACCTTCAGAAGGCCCTGTGAAACAGAGCCAGCATGCACAGCCAGCAGCCCCCTGCACTCCAGTCTGGGGGCTCCTTACAGCTCCCTCCTCTGTGGCAGCTCTGAAAGCTGGCGCTGGCCGTGCCTTTTCCACAGCTCTCTCAATAGGCAGCAGCCTTAGGGCATCCTATGACCTCATACTTGACGACTTGTCTTTCAAGAAGAAAACACTTAAACCCTAAAAATAACTCCACAGAGCCTAAAGAAAAGAATATGCCTGTTCCCCTTCAAATCATCAATCCTCTCGCCGGCCGGCTGAGGAACAGCCGCTTCCTCCCGGCAGCCCCTGCTTTCCCTTCAAGCCCAGAGCCGACAGGAAATCCATTCTCCTCTTGTGAGAGACAGGAGATGAATTTTCCACAATAGCTCCCCTAGCAAGGCAGAAAATAGAAAGACACAATAGAAACCGTGAACTCAAACAATAGGAGCTGCTGAAGGGCAGCTCACCAGAAGCTCGGCATCACCCAAGTCCTAAATAAGCTGGAGTGGAAAAAAGCCAAGGACCTGTTAGCTGTCTTGCTAACACAATACCCAGCCTCAAACATCAGTTGGTTTTAAACCTGGAAGCGCTCTCCCCTTTCAGAGAACAGGCAGGGAAATGTAAAATAGGCATATTAAAATGAAATTGCACTGCATGACGGAATGGGCCCCAAAAAGATCTCCAGAGCTCTTCAAGCCCACAGCATCTCATGCCACAGTGCCATGGGTCACCTCTCCACCCTCCTCAGAGATGGGGACAGTGACTGTAATCTGCCTCATTGCAGGTGGTGGACGGGGATGGGGACAGAGTCCCTCTTTCTTCTGAGAGTTTGTTGCCTCACATTCAGAAAAGCACAGCATAATATCTTTGTTATTGATGTTACACAGGTAAGGCTCAGCAAACCAGACATCTGAGACTCTGCAGTGAGTTTGTGTATGCCTATCATGCCTGTAAGACTACCCCTGAATATTAAAGGAACACTGTTTCAAATAACTTGATCCATATTTTAATGTAAAACATAAGATGTGCCTTGATAAAGAGAATTTTATCTGATATCTCTTGGATTTTTTAATCTTTATGCTACTTTTTGACTGGCTTTGAACTGCTGCAACACTGTTCATTTCTGAGTAGGTCAGAAATTAAATTCTGAGGAATTCAAAATTACTCCAAAGAAAAAGTCTAAATCACTCACTAATAACTTGCTGCCCTGGCTCAGACTGATGAAGGACAGGATAATCAAAAATTAAAACAAATCTGAAATTTGCACATAAAATACAGCTAAGAATTAGGACAGGGAATGCATTTCCTTTAAAATGCTCTGCTAGCAACCGGCTCTCCAAGGGAGAAAATAAAAATATCTCTACAAGTTCTAAGGCTCCTCCTCGGCCAGTGTGTGCCTTACAGTCATCATCCCCCTGCCTCCCAAGGTGGGCAGAATAAATGTTGAAAGCCCTTTCCATGCACTGTACCCTGCTGAAATGCAGCACCTTTGACAAAATTACACATGGCCAAATCCCATTGTGCTGACGCTGGTCCCGATTTACACAGGCAGAGCAGGGATGGCCAGACCTGAGGGTCTCTGCAGTGCTGTGTGAGGGTGAACCCTTCATCTCTGCTCCAGCGCATGATCTCTGAACAAAACACTGCTTCTCCTCCAGCCCGGGGCAAAACAAAACGCAAAAAGCTGGAATATACAAAGGTGAGAGGGAAAAAAACAAACTAACAAACCAAAAAAACCCCCAAAAAACCCAAACCACCACAAACAAACCCTGTTCTCATCACCGTGGACAATATCTTGCTGTTGCAAACCTACAGAAGCCCTTTTCCTCAGCTTCGTCTTACCCAACAGACAGCACTGGAGAGGGGAGGGGAAAAAACCAAACCCAACACCTCAAACCGAACCCTGAAAGCAGACATGAGCACCTGGGATGCAGTTCATCGGCAGATGTTCCCCACTGCGGGCCGGGAGCGGCAGACACAGAGGTGAGGAAGGTCCCAGCCGGCATCGGCGAGAGGTTATTCCCCATGCTCCTGCATTGTGCCGGGCGGGGCGGCTCCCGCGGCACCCCCAGGTGTCTGGGCGGTGCTGGGCCCGCGCCCTCCCCGAGCCAGCCTCGCCCTTCCCGCAGCCCTCCTGACTCACACACGGCCCTGCCCTCGGCTGGGGCTCCTCCGGCTCCCCTTTGCTGCAGGAACAGCCCCCAGCAAACCTCGGGCTGCCAGAGACTGGGGCTTCTCCGGGCAGCCGGGAGCCTTGCCCAGAGATGAGGCAGTCAGGCAGAGCCCTCCGGGCAGGGATCAGCTCCCCCCGCTCCCACCGCTGTTCCAGGCACAGCTCTGGAGCAGGAACCTGGGCCGAACTGGCACTGCCAGCAGCGATCTCTGCCGCCCTGAACGTGCTGCCTGTCCTTCAAACTCCTCACAGGCACACAGTGTGCTCCCGCTGCCCACCACAGAGAACGTCCCAGAGACCCCTCTGAGATGGTGGCGGAGCGTTTCTCTTCTCAGGGGCAAGGCAGGTCAGTGGGGCACAGCGAGGTGACAGCAGCTGGGTGACATCCCATCCGCCACGCTGGCATCCCTCCCAGTGCCCTGGGACACAGCCACCAAGCTACACTGGCAGCACACGTCCCAAAAGGGATAATTTCATCTTTCCTCGCCCTAGTCAAGGAAGGAGGAAGACCTGAGTGGGAATAAAATGAAGAGAGAAGGTGCCTGTCTGGCACCAAGCACTGAAGGCAGGGACTGGAGCCTGTAGTTCCTCCAGCTGCCTGCCCAAGCTGGTAGGGCAGCCTGCACTGATCATCCTGCTCCCCTGGGACAGGACTCAGCTTCCCAGAGTTAGGAAAACCAGGCACACAAAGCAGTCTCCTCCAACAGGATGTCTCCCTCTCCAGGCAGCATGGAAGCTGTGGAGCAGACAACCAGTGAAGATATTTCCCTTCTGGCACATCCTATGCAAAAACCTCCTGTTTCTTCATGGGGGTCAAAATTGGCTTGAAGGCCAGCAGGGAATCTGCAGGGAAGTGCAAAGGGCTGCATCAATGGCCAGCCCTCCATGCCACGGCAAGTCCGAGGCAGGGATCTGCAGCCCAGCAGACACAATGATCTCATGCCATGCAGTGTTTTCCCCAAGGCTGCACTTTGGAAGACACAGTGGAGCAAGAAGAGCTGACATCCCTCCAGCTTTGTCTCCGGATGGCTCTCCCACTTAGTGCCAAGAGAAATGAAAAACAATGCAAGCCCTGGAGTCTTGGGTCAACCACTGCAAAACTGTTAATCCCAGAGTTGTATTGCCCTGTCTCTGCCATTTCATTTGCCACTGTGGTCTCCAGAAGCTCAGCAGACGAGTCTTCTCCTTCCAGCTGAAATTCCTTCATTAATTACCTCAAGATCCCTGAAAAAGGGAGCCCAAATCCAAAACCCCTTCTCTCTGCTGACACAGATGTAAAAGTACCTGACAGGGAGGGAGCAAAACTACTCATCCACACTCCAAAGGTCATTCCTCAGATATGCAGCAGGAGAGGTGATGGAGAAATCAGTGTACTGCAGATGGGCTCAGCCAACAGCCACACTGGTACATTCAAACAGGGCTTTTCATCCATGTTTTCTTAAAGCAACAAACTGTCTTTGTTCTAGAGAGGAGTTTTTGAAGCAGATTTTATTCTGACTCCTCCACAGTCTCCCTCCAAAGAAAAAAATTTATACCAGCAGCTACAAAAATGGTCTCTGGCCAATCCACACAGTTTCTTATGCAGTTTTGCTCTGCACAACCCCTCCTGATGCAGGATTTTCCAGCATTATAAAGGGAAATCAGAGAGAAGAATGGAAAAACTCATGGGATAGAAGATAAAATGAAGAAATAAGATGAAAATATCACTTTTGGCCTCTCAGCATGGTTAAAAAAAAATCACAAGAAAATTTAAGGCAAGGAAGTCACTCTCAAAAAGAAAAAAAAACCTACAAAATTGTCCACAGGACATTTTCTACAGAACTACCTGGCACTGTTTATAATTTCCTTGCACCTCTTCATGGCACTGAAGGCCACTGACTCCTTGTTTGTGCAAAGAAGTGATGGTAAATATATTCTAAGAAAGAAATAGATGAAAATAAGATAAAGGTGTCTGGAGGAAAGAACAACTGCCCTTTCCTACTCCTGAACCCATTCTCCTTGGGGGGGCAAGGCTCTGAACCCCATTACATTTTCCTTGGTTTTACAGGTAAAAGGTTTCCAGCACAGTCCAGCACTAATTATTATTTCAGGAGAGCACTGACACACAGGAATTGCAGGATGCAATATGCCAACTTCCTAAGCTGGAGCTGATGGGGAGATTTGTCACATACCCTGCAAGTGGCACAGCAAACCCTGGGCATCCAGAACCCAGCATGCAGAGCCACTCCAGCTTAGCTGAATCAGGCCCACAATAAGCAAGCAGGACCATAACATCTTCATAAAGTAGGATTTAAGTACAAACATCTGCCTTGCCATTTTTTAATTAAGGGAGTTTATGGCTAGGTATTCGTTTCCGTAATCCACGGCTCCAGCTGCAGAACTGCCATGCATATTCTAATTTTGGCAGCTAGTTTATTTAACACAGTTTGACATTGTTTGACATTTAGCTGAGTCACCTTGTTCCTGGGTAAAGCAACAAGGGCTGTTCAGCAGTTCAACAAGAAAGAGGCAGAGATTCGATATCAAAAGTAGAACATATATCACAGAAATTTTAAATTAAATACAGCTGAGGTCTATTCTGTTCTGGCAGCTTCTCTCTTTGGGACACTAAGTCAACCCAAATGTTTTCCAGATATAACTCTTCCCCTCAAGGACATGTGGCACTACCATCTCCCTCATCTTTCTGGAGGGTGGGAAGGGTAGGAAGTGCTGTAATGGGCACATGGGGTTTATCTCACCCTCTGCAAATATCACGCACCCATATATCAGAACACTCTCACTAGGATCTGCACAAAGGCTGAGGAGCAGCCACCTGCAGTCAGCCAACATTTTTCTAGGAGAAAATAAAACAGATAAGCTAGTGACAGTCAATACAGGAGGAACAAATGCTACCTGCAGACAGGATTTTTCTACAGCACCTCATGTGAAGCCATCTGCACTCCCGTACAGTGTGCTTTCAAGGACCTCAAAATGCTTTCCAGTAAGAAAAGCAGACCAGCAGTATCCATTCTTATCACAAAGATGTTTCATAAAGTGATTTGGCTATGAGTTTGTTGGTAGTACAGCTAAAAAGAGAGCCCACTCTCAGACTTCTCTCTTTATCCCAGATAGGAAAAGGATGGCAACACCACCTTCCTCTGGCTACAGAGTCTGGATACAGCACAGAACACTGCAGAGAGAAAACCCCAAGCCTGGGACTGCCTTTCACAAGGTCTATGGAGACTGCCAAGACACTGCCAGGCAGCTGTGCTGCCCTGCTGTGGCTCTGATGCTTGTGTTGTGTGTCTGTGCTGCTGGATTTCAAGTCCTTACTCCCCAATAACCGTGGAGCTGTGCTCACCACACATCTGGAGGTGTGCTTTGCCTGCATATAGTGTTAGGGACTGCAGCAGGCTCCTGGAGAGGACTAAGCCCTCCCATCCCAGCTCCTCTTCACAGAGAAGAGCTGGGATCTCCTTTTTATAGCGAGAGACAGAACAGACCTTCTAACAGGCTGAAAATACTCCATTTATCCTGGCAGGCAGTGCAGCGAGCCAAACTTTAAGCCAGAATCATACAATCAGAGAACAGGGAGCTGGCCAGAGCCTGCACCTCCAAGAGCACACTGTGGTCTGGCTCATCTCCCCCATGCCATCCCTCCAGCCACTGCTGGAAGAAGCTATGTAGAAGTGTGTGCTGTTACCCTGAGGACAGGATATCCATCATGTTCATGCCCCCTACAAAAGGTGTCAGAAGGACAGTGTCTCAGGCTAAAAAGATATTTACTTATCTTCTTGGCCAGCATTGCAGAAATCCCTGTTAGCATTTAACCCTTTTTCAGTTTCCTTTCTATTGCAGGGGCAACTCCAGTTATTCATTCTTATTGTACAGTAACAATGAATGCAGAGCCACAGTATCCAGAAATGACAGAGACTGATGCTGGTCCCCAGTGGTCTCCCATGTGGTTGCTGGAGCTCAGGCTGCCTGGTTGTACCCCAAAGACACAGCTCCCCAGAAGTCATCAAATCCTTTTGTGTAACAGGGCACGAGCCAACCTAAATCAGAACAGCTGATGCAAGATCCCCTGAGAGCCCTAAACACCATGCCAGCTATTTTAGGAGGTACAGGTCTGGCATCACAAGGCAGGGTGTATGAGCTCCCAGGGAAAAGGCATTTATAAGAATGGTCACAAAAAGTACCAGAGACAGTAGCTGAGGAAGCTGCTCTGAGCCATCTTATTTAAGGCTTTCCCCACAGCATTACCTGGTAGAAAAGGAATGATTCTTTGCTTGGGATCTTTCTGGCCTCCTTCAATAGGGAACTTGTCCAGAAGCTGCATCTGCAAAGGAAGCACAACAAATATTTTAGGGGGGAAACACAGACTGCCTGCATGGGGACCAGGGGATCTCTTGGTTTGTGTGGGGTTTAAGACAAAAGCAACTGCGGGAATTGCTTTGTCTTGTTGGAGGGAAGCCTACTTAAAAAGGTATGATACAGTTAACTCCAAGAAAGGGAGGGCAAGTTTCTGGCAGCACAAAGGAGCTGGGACAGGGCCCAGGCAGACAGCTGAGCCTGGTCTTGCTGTCATTCTAAAATTAGGCTCCCAGTTTTTGCTACAAAACACACGCCTTGTCTCTAATACACAGCCTGCCTGTGCTGGTGGAGCAACAGGTTTTACCTGTCCATCTGACAGACCACCCTCCTGGCTAAAAATGCTGCTCAAGCAATAAGATTAAAGCACATCTAATAAAACACCTGCTCTGCCTTTATAGCAGAGCCAGAAAGACCCACTGCCCTGGTCCAGTAAGAAAGTGCTCCTGTTTTCCCAGGGAGACAGAGATGGGGCTTTGGGGAATATCTTCCACTGCAGTCACTACATGGAGGACAGCAGACAAGGAGGCATCAGAGAGCAAAGCATCCCACAGAACAGCAGCCCCACGAAGGGCCTAAAAGCACAGCTCAAGGTGGGTGTGCTCTCAGCCCAGTACCCTTTAGCACAGGGTTCCTAGCCTAGGAAAGCTGCATGCTGATCTGACATTCCTAAAGGAGCCCTACGATATACCCTTGGATGATGAGACCTGATAGACAAGTGCCACTGAGGCTGAAGACCAGCTGAAAGGCCTCAGACAGGAAGATGCACCTGCTCTAGTGACACCTTCATGGACTTGCCCCAAAAAGACCAACTCCATCCCTGAAAACTGCCAGAGCCTCTCATCTCTCCCATTCACTCTCTGCAACCTTTCGCTCTCATTCAGCCTGTGGTGCTACCAAGACAGAGACCCAAATCTTGACATTCTGCTTCATTTCTCCCCGTGCTTCCCATGCATGATGTCTCTATGATGCTCAGTGTCCCCTCCCTACTCAGAAGCCCTGGCTCCTTCGGGCAGGGGGAGCTCCAAAGCTCCTGCCAGCACCAGGGTTCCTTTCCAACAGACCAGGAGAGACATCTTTAAACTGACAGTCCACACTCCTGTGATCTCTGAGGAAGGCACGGAAGGAAAAGCAAGCAGTCTTGTTACTTGCCTTTGCAGAACCCCTATCTCCTCACCTCAACTGGACCTACAGCTTAATACAAATATGCAAAGTGGCAGCAAGAGCTGGGGGAAGGGAGGGGATGCTCATCAATCAGCATTTAATCTCATCAGTGCTACGTGTCCAACAGGGAGGCTGTGCAAGTTAACAGTGGTTTTGCTAGCTCAACAGATTTTCTTTTAAAAATATTTTTTTGCTAACTTGGGGAAAAAAACAGATTTTTTTTTTTTACTGGTTTTGTTTTAAGCACGCAGAATCCCTCTCGTCTTCCACCACACACAACAACTCCAGCGTTTTCACCATATGGCACAGCAAACCAAAGATCAAGAGGAAACTCAGGAGTAGAAGGAACATCTGTGCAGGAGAAGAACTTAAAAGATCCCACATGTTTCCCCATCAGGGAGTCAGCCTGGTAAATAAATAGACCATAACTTTGCGGATTGTTAGCTAACTCACTTTTCTGCCTACAGAGACACTTTTTTTTATTAGAAATGGGAAATTTTGTTTTCTTGTAGGTAGAGCTCTGGGTGTCTGAGGTCAGGCATGGGCAGGAGCTTCCTTCAAAGAAGAGGGGAAAAAGAGGGGGAGAGAATCCCCGCCTACTGACTTGAAGTTTCTCTGTTGCTACACTTTTAGCCAGGAAGGCAATTCTCACTTTACTACTACGCCGTGACTGATTGAAGCTGGAACTGATACAGTCAAATTCCCAGGGTTATTCTTGGAGTTAGATTAGCTTGGCTAATACAAGCTTTTTTAACCACATCAAGAGAGCCACAATGTGTGTAACTTAGTGCTATTTATCTAAAGGGTGGATATCAGCAAAATAGATACAATAAACTGAAGTTGGAAGAGTTTGGCTAAGCTTTCCTAGGCTACACTTTCCACCCCAGCCCTTGCCTCCACTGGGAAGGTCTGGATGGCAGGGACCTGGGGGAGGCAGGGGCACTCCAGAAGCCATGGATCCTTTGGGATGTTAAAGTCAAATAAAGTGCAGCAGAAGCAGGGAGCCTTCCTCTGCACTTTCCTGCACCCAGTTCTGCCATTCAAAGCCAGTGCAAGTTAGAGCTAAAGTCCTAGAAAAGCAGGATTCTGTATCCTCCCACCCACAGAAAAGGATGCAAAGTAGAAGATGAGGAAGAGATGTATACAGGAGGAAAAAAACAGCAGTGGACCTGAATAAAAAACATCCCAAATCTTCCAAAGATGATGGGGTGTCCTGAGCCAATGCCTAACATCCCCACTCAGCCCAGCCCTGGTAAGAGAAGGCAAAGGGAGTAGCTGGGAATGAAGAAAGTTAAGGGCTGAACTACCAAAATTCCTCCTGGTAGGCACAGCCTTTTCCTCACATGATTAACAGACAAAGACCAATAAACACATTCTCAGTTCTCTTAATTAGATGTCTGCAGAACATCTGAAAGTTGAAAACTCTTTTGTCTGTGACAAATGTTTTTCCATTAAAGGAAGTTATTCTTATTATAACTGCAAATACACATATGACTGATGAAAAAAACCCTTCACCTAATGCCCCCAGTTACTCTGCTCAGACATGGGCAGTCTCCACAAGCTCTTGCTCACATCTTTGAAATGTGACAGTTAACTTACGGACAAAGTTTGCTAAATCAGAAAACAATTCTGTCACCTGCAATACTTCATCCCAGTATGAAGGCAAAGAAGGGAAGTCTGGATGCAGAGTCCCAAAGAATTGAACTAGGGATGTAGTTGGCTTTGGGCAGACAGGAAAACACAGCTGGGCAGTGCATTTTGGCAAAACTGGAAGAGCTCAGTTCATCTGCTTACATTGAGGAGGAACCTCCAATTGTATGAGTGCTGTGGTGAGCAGAAAGAAACCTGTTACCATGTGCCTGTATCACAGGGTGGAGGATCCGTTTGGAAACAGGGAGGGTATGTGGAAACCAGGAAGTGAGATTTCCATCCATTCAGGCAGTCTAGAGTCAGGCTGAACAAACACATCCCACTCTCACTTCTGGCACAACAGATGCGTGTCCACAAATAACTCACCACCAAAACTACCTCTCCAGTCTCTGTCTCTCCAAACTGCTCTGGGTTTGCTGACATCTTTCCTACTGAAAGTGGTCTTGGATGCAAAGTCAAGTGTCACCCTGGTTTTGAAGACTTTTTAAAGCCTTCTGTTATATTCATATTGGAGTCAGAAATTTCACCTTATCACATTTTCTAATATAAACACTGGCCATGTTTTGCTAACTGTCTTTTATTGTTTACATATTTCTAGGTAGGAGGAGAAATGTGATTGACAGTTAGCTCGACCAACGTGGATTGAGAGGTGGAATTCCATCCTCCAATCCACGGGCACCATGGGAAATGTATAAAACTGGGTTTTGTAAATAAACTCGCCCTTTTTCCTGCTTCGCTCACCAGCGTGTCCTCGTGTGGTTCTTCCCGTGTCCACTGTGACAGTCAAGCAGCTTCCAGATAATTTACTTACAACATTTTACTATCTTGGTTAAAATTTCATGAAACATTTCTTTCTGCTGCAGACATAAGGATTTACAGCACCCAAGACTAAGAGGCAACTTCTCTTTTGAAGGAGAGGCTTTTACTCTGCTAAAAACCAACCAGTGCAGGGGACATGGACATATAAACTGTTCAATAGCTTTATCCTGCAGCGTTTGCCAGTGGGAACTTTGTTCCTGGTTTGGTTTTGAGGTTTTGGAAGTTTGTGCCCAAATCCAACTCCCTAAAATTAATCCACTGAGACAGTTACCTGACCTCCACCTATGCGTGATACCACAGACTACAGATGGGCTCCTGCTGGGCTGGTGGTTCCTCCCCTTCATTCCTTGGAGCAGTTTTAATTCCTCTGGTTAGAAGAATTAAGTTCTCCTCTTAAAATGAGCAAATGAGGACACCCACATAACCTATTAGTGTAGAAATCTTTCTGGTTCCTTTTCAGGTGGATGCAGGTTTGCCATGTGCACAGATGAAAATCAAAGCTCAGCAGGAGGTCAGCACTGCAGTCACAGGGAGATTTATTTATAACACAGAGATCCTGAGGATGACTTTCATGCAAGCCCCTTTGGGAAGCAGCATTCCCCCTTTTGATGGATCGTGTCACTTTGGCAAACAAAACGACATCCACCGCTGCAAAATGATAAAGGACTATGACCTTCTACAGAGAGAGATGAGGCCTCTCTCCCTTTCCAGGGTATAATTTACTTGTGTCCCAGAGAAAGAGCAGTTGAAAATCAAACCATGACTAAGAGCAGTAGAGTTTTTGCAAGGTGCCCCTAGAAACCCCTGCCTGTCACCTTCCTCTTGGTCATTCAACTGATCCCAAGACTACAGTTCTTCCTACACGGAATGCTGAGAGGCACATCAGCTTTCCTTTTTCCAAGTGCTCATCAGAAAATGCATTTTTTATTAAAAATGAGGTAAGCTGACAGTAACTTTAATTTAGACACTGATGGACTTGAAAGGCAAAGTATATGAAGACAGTCAGGCATCAGGCACAGCCCTTCTCACAAGGCTGATCTGATCTGATCTCAGCGTCCCAAGGAAGAAAGAAGAGCTACAGCCAACAGGGAGACGAGGAAGAGAAGAGAAGGCATCTATGCATGAATGGGGTTGCGTGCAAACTTCTGAGAGAAGCTGCCAAAGAAACTGGAAGAAAAGCAAAAATACTGGCCCAGGGATCTGTAAGTAGTGACAATGGAACTCACACCTCAGCAAGAGGGGTTAAGGGCATCTGCAAATCAGAAAAGACTGAAAGTCTGTAATGCAGATAACACAAGTTTAGATGAGGAGAGGTAAGATACTAGAATAGGAGCTAGTAATTAAACCCCTGAGGAGCTGCAGTAATTTCCTTTCATTTTGAAGTTGGAAACCAGCTGTGCTGCTTGATGATGGGATTGATGGTTTCAGCATCATCAGCTATATTTTGAATTATAAACCATGTGACCTGCAAGAAAGGAAATGGCCAGGAAGGGTTTGAATTCTGTCATCTGCCAGAGTTTTCCAGTGGATAAACCTCTCTGGTCCTGTCTCTGGTTTTGCACCTGCAAAATGTGAGGCAGATCTCAGGTAGGTGGTGCGAGATGTAATCAAGAGCCATCAAAGGCTCTGAGCCCCGTTCAGCAGAGCAGGAGTCAGAGACTGAATTCAGAGGAACTACACTCATCTAAACCCAGCAGGACAGAGGCAAATTGAAGCATTATTGGTGGTTTTCGGATACGATTATCCTCTCATTTGTGGGCTTGTCCATCCATAGCATATTCCAAATCCTGGTTAACCAGGGAATCCAAAGGGATTCACTTGAGGAAGAGGGTTGGCCACCACTTCTGGGGAATGGTTCTCATGCTGCCAGGTAACATCAACATTTAAATGTCAGCAGGTGAAAACAAGCAAGAAGAGTAGAGAACACAAGAGACTGTCTTCACAGATTCACTTTCTACATACTGGTCTGGAGAAGATAATTTCTTCAATTGTTTGGTTTTAGAGTAGGTGTTCTGCTAAGGTTAATCAGTGGAGCATCCATGATGTAAGTGTAAGGACCTCATCTACTCCAGCTCAGGACCATACCTGCTGAGATCAATGACAGAAGGAGATACATGGCAGGGAATGAAACTTCTGCTGCTGGGGCAGATCCCTCCACACCATACAGCTGTTAGAGAACTCTCTCTAGATTTCTCTGAACCTCTTTTTATTACTCCTCTGCTTTATCCTCTCACAGGAGCAACAAACCAGTTCACTCTCACAGACACAAGACAGCAGGCGGCCTGCTTAACTCCTACGCCTTCAAAATTGGCCAGAGCAGAGCTGTTCCTGAGCACAACACCAACTAGGAAAAGTTTGCAAAAGATCTTTGAGTGAGGACGTGGAACAGACTGAGCCCAGGAGGGCTCATCTGTTAGCCACTCACACACAGAGCTGACATCTTACACAGCAGAAGGAGGTGAAACTCCATCTCTTCCTAAAGTAGTAATGGGTTCCACAATGCAGCAGGAATAACTATATCAGGAAGCCAGTGACACTGGCTCCCTTGTGGTGTTACATGATGCCACAGCATGCAAGAGAAGTGCAATAATTCAATCCCTGAGAAGCAGCAGCAACTGCTTTCCTTTTATTTTGAAAGAAAAAAAATTACAGCAAAAAGTCATCCGGATAACCAGCTGACATGCCTGACAATTACAGCATTATAGGATATGTTCTGAATTAAATATAGTGCTATCTGTGAGAAAATCAAACAAAAGCAGGAAAATGCATATAAAATAAAGAGAACAGACATTTCCAGCATGGTGTGATCCTCAAAGGGAAAATGCCTTTCTCAGATCTGAAAATGTCCACAAGAAATCTTGGGAATCTTACAAACCTCTCAGTATCCAACTAAAATAGCCAGGGCAGGAGAAGGCAGGGAGCAGAGACTGGGGGTCTTTCCCCAACATGATCCATCAAAAGGGGGAATGCTTCTTCCCAGCTGAGACATTTGATATTTTTCATAAAGAAATGCAGTTTTCTCTAAAGGCTCCACAGAACGAGCCCAGCGTTTGTGGCTAACACAGCCTGGCAAAACATTCTGAGGTGCTGGTTTGGGATGACGGAGGCACTTGGTGCATCTCTGAAGAGCTTCTCAGAAAGACCACACTGTCCTTTCACAGAGCAGCTATTGAAGTCTCCTGCCAGAAGCATTTTCTTTCCCCAGTGCTAAATTAAACTGGCCTCATCCAACTTGACCACACTGGAAGATGCTTGGACAAAGGTTACTTCATACTTTCCCATCTATCCATGGTGATTATACGTCCCCTGTTACTCTGGTATCTACAGAGGATTTGTCCCAACAGCATCCCTGGGAAGTAAGGCCATACCACAATGCCTGTTTTAGAGAGATGAATGCTGCAGTTATGTGGCACCCCAGGGTCATGCAGAGATGTCAGAGCCTTGCTGATGCCATCAGGTCAATTAGCTTCTGCAGAAGGGGTGCAAGCCATTTGCCGGATTTTTTCCGGAGCTGGCACATCCAGAGCCAGCCCAGGTGCTCAGGCTGCACAACCTAGGCATGTTCTAAAAGGCTCACTGCAGGTCACATTAAAAATTCTGTCTGGAAGAAGAGCTAACTTCAAAATAAGAGCATCTTTCCTTACATCCTGCAATTTTTTTATCTTTATAAAACCCAAAGGCTTTAGGTGTTCTTTCAGACTGCACATAAGCAGCAAGAGACCAGCGTGTCCTGGTGAGGGACACTGCAGTAACAGTGCCCTTGGACACTCAGCTCTGGCCTTCAGACAGCAGAGCTGCATCTGACAGCACTGTCAGAGCAAAGGTTCCAGTTTTAAACACAATGGCAAGTCTAAGAGCTTCACTGAAAGGCAGCATAGCACCAAGGTCACTTCCATTAATCACAGCTTCCTACATCATTTGGGCATTTTAAAAAGTATTTACTCTCCGTCCTTCTTTAAATCTCAACCCTTTCAAGCCAATGATTGAAATACAGTGTAGCCCCACTAAGACTTTAAGGTTTCCCAGTTCACTGTTTTTACCAAGCCACTCTACAGGCCTCACAATGCGAAAACTGAGAGTGCCTGCCCTAAATTCATGCAAGTAGGAGCAGCTCAACTCAGCTTAGCCCAGCACAAAGGCTGGATGGATTAGTGGGAAGCTGCAGGGCTTCAAAAATCCCTCTAGTCCTTAAACAAAACCCCTGGCAGCATCATCAAACACTGCACTGCAGCTGCAAGCAGGGTGCTTGAGGAAGCATCCCAAAAGCAGCACAAGGGCCATTATCAGAGTGCTGGTATTAATTGCATCCTTAATGTTAGCAAACACACACACCGAATATTGTCAGCATGATTTACAAGCTGTTTTGGTTTTACCACTTTTGTTCAGTGCTGTCAGATCATCCAGGGAACCAAATTCCTGCTCTGCTCTGTAACATAACAGATTTAGGATGGCATCGTGTGGGAAGTGGGGCTGGCCCTTCATTAATGGGTCCCCTTGTTCACCAGAGTGACTCCTCCTGGGTTCAGGCAGTCCCCAAAAGGGATTTCAAGAGCTGGAGAATCACATCAATCACGCAATGCCCTCTTCTACCCTTTCTTACTCCTCTTTCATAAAGAAGTAACAGTGGATTTTCATGGGTGTTTTAGGCAGGGACTACCCAGACAGCCAGACCCCATCTTTGCAAACTGATTTTGTTTGAACTGGTGCAAAGCCTGGCAGGAAAACTCTCTGAAATCAAATTTATACATTGGATGGTAATTGAACTTGCACCCACAGAATCCATCCTTAGAAAGTCTTCTAAGTTGTTCACACAGTGCTGACCATAATTTTAACTAAGCCCTGTTAAAAACACACCCTCATTTAAATTGGTAGAGTTTTGTGAGTCTGCAAGAGTACTTCCCCACTCCCACTGCTAAGAGAGAGATGAGACTTTAGCTCCAAATGTATGAAACTTAATCCCTCTGTTTTCATAATCTACATCTTCTCTACAGCCTGTTAGGTTTGCTTGATATATTGTCCCCTGGAAACCATGAGTAACTTCAATATTGAAAACAGAAACAATAGCTCCAAACACAATGGCACATTTTACTTCACAAACTCCATGTGAAATGGTATCTACTCATCTCTGTAGGACACTTCTCATAGCTCTGGGGAGAGCATCTGCCAGAGGAGAGCGACCGCCCAGCGCAGCACAATGAGGAAACTGTGCCAAGCACAACATAACCACAGGTTTTAACTCCATGCTGGGAGGAGACTCCTTTGTCTTCTTTTCTTCCTCTCTCCCTACCTCCAAACCCCACAATGTTTTGCCTGCATATCTGGTTCCAAACACATGTGTATCTTGTCTTTGAGAGGATTTAGGAAGGAGTACAGACAACAAATCTCACCACCTGAGTGGGCAGAGAGCTGCAGACACGTAGCAGATACCTTACTGAGAGCCACCAGGAAGGGAATAAGCAGCCAGCAGGACAGGAGGTTACCAAGAGCTCAGAGGCAGCTGCCAGCTTTACACCCCAGCCCCGGCACGGGCCCTTCAGTCAGGCACTGCCCAGCCTTGGCCCCGTGCTGGCATTTCCCCAGGATGCTCATGTGGCACAGGGACAGCAGAGGTGGTCATTGCCTGGGAAGGGCAGATTCCAAAAGCATTGGCTTGCAGTGCAGGGAGAAAAGGACTTACACACTAGAATACAATGTGAGAACAAACCTAGGTTTGCAACAATCTGTCTTTACTGGTACCTACTGTAACAGCATGTCAGAGATTGGTTTCTCTCTGTAGATTTATTTCTGGACAGGAAGGACAAAGTTCATGGGTATCAGAAATCTGTTTTAAAGAGCCCTCCCATTGCTAGCACAACCACATAGCACGGGAACCTGAGCTGCACAGTCAGACCCACACCAGCTCCTTCTCATCCCTGCCCCAACAAGCATCATGGGCAACTTTCTCTCTTTAAAAGCAAAAGGGGAATTTGGGTAACATCTGAGTTCCTAAAGTCCATGCCCAGAAGGAGAATCCCAGTGGACCTGGGACCAGAGCTGTCCCAAAGGACCCGGCACCCTAAGAAGGGAGGCTAGGACTGAAATCTTGGTTTTGTAAGTACAAGTCTGCCTGAGGACTGTCATTAATTTAATTGAGAACGAAAGCAAACCCTGGGAAAGTAGCCGGGCTTGGATGGTGGCCACGGCGGCTGCGTGTGCCTCTCAGAGCCGGGTGGGCACTCCAAGTGTTTACAGAGCCTCCGTGTTACACTCTGCATGCTCCAGCCCTGCTCTGGGATTTTCATTCAGATAATGATCATCCATCTCTGGATGCATTCCTTGGGGACCAGATGCTATTCTGTGCTACTCACACCAACTAATCACATGCAATATTTGGCAGAGTATGAAAAGCATGGATGGCGGTCTTTGACAACGGTAGGGGTTATTTTGGTCTTTTTTTATCTCAGTAGCTTTTAAGTGGCACAGGCACATTGTCAAGAAATACTGTCAGGGCTGTGACTTCTCCAAACTTCCAGATGAGAAAACTGCTGTAAGCTGTGAGAGAGAAAGAGCACATGGAGGCAGATGATTGCATCCAGGAGGAGAGGGATTCCTTCCAGCTCTGTCCTTCCACAGGAGGTTTCCTGCCCATATCCCTGCCTGGTGGCATTTCCAAGACCTGATGGTGAGACTGAGGTCAGCAGTACAGGTGCAAGAGATACCCAGCACACTGTTACCCACCACAGGCAGCACAGTGCTGCCTTGAAAGCCAGAGCTGCTGTGTCCATCCCTGTCAGGGCAGCAGCAGAGTTCTAAGCCAAGGGTGGCCATGTGGAGTGAGTACCAGCACCCATGGATTCACTGGGCAGTCAGTACAAGTTCAGCTTGTCAGTGAGCATCTATGCCTGCTCTCCTCTGGTAGATACTCTTCCAGTAACACAAGGAGCAGTGCAGCACCAGGAACAGTTTGTATTTAACCAGGCATGTACTCAGTCATAAAACAAAACCACAAGTGTTCTCCAGCCTGCCTGGCCACACATGCAAACCCTGGTGGCCAGCTGAAGGGTACCCACTGCGTGTCACTGATGCAAGGTATGCTTGGGTGATTCAAGGAAAGGGTGCTGGAGAAAGCAAGCTGCAGGAAATTGTAACCACAACTCATCACATCCAGCAGGCCCTTCCCAAATATTTCTGAGGGGAAGAAGGTGACCAACAAACTACTTTGATGGGCAGGCTGGTGTCCATCCAGGTCACCCAGCAGCGATGATGCAGATTTCTATGCCTTTCCACATCTTGTGACCAGCTTTGGAAGCTGGATGGGGCAGACAGGCGGGGCAAACAAGCACAACAGTCACTCGTGCCCTGCTGGGCACTGTGCAGACATCCAGGGCTATTTCTCATCCTCCCTGTGGATTTGCACTTGTCTGTTCTCTCCTCCTCTCCATCACACAAAGCCACAATAAAGGAACATCAGAAAGATGTCCAGATTGTGGAAAAATCCTCAAAAATGTGTTGAAATTCCGAGTCTAGACAGCAAGCTGCAGGTAGCACACAGTTCTCTTCTGCCCTAGCCCCTGGCTCAGGTAGGAAATTAACATTTCACAGACTCCTCCTGAAATACATGACAATATTTTGTCACAGAAAGAATCCAGGAAGACACTAACTTGCATCAAAGAGATTCAAGCCATATCCAGGCCCTGTAATTCCCTTATGAGCAGCAGTCAAGCTGTCTGATGGCACTGCCCTATGAGACCTGGCTGCTGGTTTTGAAAGCCCACATGATCCTTGTGTCCCCATAGGGTTATCTATCTTTAGCACCTCAGCATTATGACTGGAAGAAATTGGGTCCAGAGAACTGCCATCTGCAGAACCCAGCACTAGAAATCCAATTAAAAGAAATAAAAGAACAAGATACCAAGAAAGAAGTGAAGTGAGGAGGAGGTGGGAAGAGGAATGACACATCAACTGCTTTCTACTAGGCACAAGCAACTTCAAAAGTTGAGTTTCACGTATGCACCCTCCTGAGAGCAAGAAAAAGACCAGAGCACAGAATGGCCCGTTTTCTGTCAGAAAGCAAGACACCAGCCTCATCAAAGCACAGCTACTGCCAGCCTGCCTTTGTCATCAAACATGGGCAGAAAAGGCATGGGAGGGCAGCAACTACACTCCCATGGCCAGCACAGAGAACACTCTTTGCCAGCAACTCAGATGCAGAATTATCTTGCTTAATTAGGGCTTCCTTTGGATCAAGAGACTGACCAAATAAATTACACTACCAGACACATATACACACAAATAACTATTTTGCTGAGCCAGGTGCAGACAATTGTTTCTAGCCCTTCATCTGGGACTGGTGCACGTCTCTGCATGAGGTCAGATGCTGGAGAACACTGTGCTGGCCAAGAACAAAGAAAAACCTGAGAGTGGCTGAGGAACAACAGAAACAAAACTCAGAAATTTTTTTTTCCACCCTAACAGGTGCAGAGATGGGATTAAATGTGCCTCAAAGCTCAGGCTTTCAGCGTGGCCTGAGCATCACACTGCAGATTCAATATGGTCAAGGAGGCTTTGAAATCCCACCCCTGCTTTGAACCCTGCAGATCAGTATCAACCTGGAGAAGGATTTGAAGCCAGAGGAAGATGCTCATGTTTCGAAAGCAAGCGCCAGCAGGGGAAGGGAGAAGCAAAGGGGCTGTTCTCCATTACAAGAGAAACTGTAAGAGCTGCTTGGGCCGGCGATCCCCTTGCCTGAACGAGGGACTGAACAGCATTAAACACTGCAAATACAACAGAGACTTGAAAACAAAACCAGATTTCCCTTCCTAACCATACTGAGACATGCAACAAGGTAAACTGCAAGACAACTTCAATTGCCTTTCTGATAAAACTAAGCAAAGGAATAAGATTCAAACACCAATTCGGCTGACAGATGGGCTGACACTGTAATACTATCTCATCCACTTAAAAGCATCTCTCAAATGTCAGAGGTAGAAAAAGAACTCCAGACTTCATATCCTGACTCTGAATGAGTCCCTCGAGGTATTGCTTCCATATTTGATCCATGCAGATAGAACCTATTTCTATCATCAGACAGGAACAGAGAGAAAGAAAGAAAAACTGAGATGAGGAGGAAAGAGTGCTGGGGAGTGATGGGGTTGATTCTGAGTGTAATGCTGACTTGCAGGAGTCTGACAATTCTGGGACACATGCAGGTGCCCTGTGTGCCTGCAAGCACATAATAAAATCAATGTAACTACTCCAAAAAGCAGGAAAAAACCCCCAATTTCCGCAAAGTCCATGATTTCTAGGATGCAGAAGCCACTTTTCCATGCCTCGACATTCATGCAAAGGTGAGGGTTTTTTTCAGGATGCCACTGAATTTTCAGGCACAACTGAATTCCCTTCCCAGGAAAAACCTCTCTTACACTTGCCTCCCCAGCTGGGAAGTCTCCAGGAGCCATTATGGTGCCCTACTGACAGCAGTGAGCATATAATGATTATGTAGTTAATGAAAACCTATAAACTGGCTTATTCTTTACTGAGAGGGTGGTCCAACACTGGAACTGGCTACCTAGAGGAATGGTTGATGCCCTAAGCCTCTCAAGAGTTAAGAAGCATTTAGACAATGCCCTTAACTTGCTTTAACTTTTGGTCAGTCCAGAAGCACCCAGGCAGCTGGACTACATGGTTATTTTATGTCCCTTCCAACTGGAATATTCTGTTCTAATAATGAAGGCCCGTAGCACGGACATACAGCAAGGATTACTCTATTTCAAGATTATGACAATCTCAGAAGATGAGAATTTTCTGTGAACTTTTACTGTCCTTGGAGCAGAACCCAATACCCAGGACTGAATTTAAAACTCCACATAAGAACAAAATGATCAGTCTGAGTTCTCAACATGACCACATTCACCATTGCACCTGGATACGTGGCAGCCTTGTTAACATAAGATTATCCTCTGAAATCAATGGGAGATAAACTCTTGCAGAACACGGAATTCAAAGGACAAATCTCTAAAACCCAGCTCTCCTGCTTTAGTCAGGTCAGGGAAAAACAACAGTATGTTACAGCTCTTATGGTGCTTTCATTGCCTGAAGAAACTCAGACAAAAGCAAATATATATTTTGTGTCCTTAGACTAAGAACTACAGTTTGCACCAGTAGAAATACGAGAGATTATTGTTAAACTTGCCACCCCCAAGGAGAAAAAGAGCCCCAATGCTGGTGGGCTGGAGCACATGGAAGCTGTGACTGTAATCCTCCCTGCACAGAGCTGTAGCTGCTGATCTCCCAAAGGCAGGACACAGCCACTGTTCAGCACAGTTGGTTCAATCTTGAAATATGACTTCCCAGTTGTCCCCATCTCCCTTCCTTACAGTAAAATACTGCCGGCAACATAACATGCTGATTTCAAGAGAGAGCTCCCAAGCTTAACTGATCTCAGTGAACAAAGGCTTTCAACTTGCAGCTTCTTATGCCTTTTCTAGCCCCTAACACCAGACAGACATAGCTCTGCTCAGAGCTGGTATGTGCTACTGAAATACAAATAAATGAGCAGGCCACCATGAGGGAAGGAAAGAGTTAGTTTTCCATTCTGAATATCCACTTATTTGAGAGCCTGATGTATTTGAAATCAAATTTTTAAAATATATTTAAAGGGCTCTCTTTTATAGAGGGACTTTGTAATGATGTGGAAAATTCACAGCTCCCAAAATCAAGCCATGGGTGGAGGGAGTCTGGAGTATGAATTAAAAATAATGTGGTTGTTAGCAGAAATTAGCGGCACCAATTTAAATCCACACTCCCCTCCCTCCTCAAATAATCACCCTGTGAACAGAGGTGGTTTATGGAGCCCTCTGGAAAATGTTCCTCATGGCCTCCATTCCGGACCCAAAATAAAATACATTACACGGCAGCAAATGCTTCACCAGGGTGCTGCTCTCTCTTCCCCCGACCCACGCTCCCATTTGTTGCTAATTAAACAAAGCAGCAGGTGCTTAGACCACAAGGCAGCAGGGCTGGAGCGGGTGCAGTGATTAAACCCTGCTGGAATGTCTTCTTGGAGAGCTGCATCTTTCCAGGGACTGGACTCTGGGAGGAAAGATGAGATTAGAGGCGGGGGCTGGGTCAGTTTTTGGCTGTGAGCTCCAGGATCAGAGGGTGCTTTCGAAGGACGACGGATCACTGCAGACATCAGGTCTCCGAGCCAGCTGCTGGTGCCTCTGTTTTGCCAAGGCAGCTTCCCAGCATCCTTGCTACAGGGTGCACACGAGAGTGTGCTCTGCCTCTGGGCTGGAGACATCTCCTTCCTCACCCAGCTGAGAACCATCATAACAACACAGAGCAGCCTCCCTCATACCAAGGCATGTCTGGGCACCTCAAATCTTCAAGCAAAGATTAGCAATGCAGTCCCTGAGGCAGGAAGCCACCCCAGCCTAGCCCTGGGTGAGGCTAGGGAATGGATACATCACAAGCCAGTGTCAGAGTGGCCAGGAGAGCTACAGGTTGTGTCTGAACACAGGACACACCACGTCATGCTAATGAGATGTTCCTAGTTGCCACCCAGAGCAAATGCCTGCAAGCCCAGAGAACAATTTTGTAAGAGTAACTTACTCTTTGAGATGTATCCTTACCCCATGACTCCTGGCACATCCATTTACCTGCTGCCTCTGTGCTGCAATCTCATCCACAAGGTACTCTGGGGACACAGCATGGACTGAATCACCCCTAGTTTGTTCACATGAAAAATGACCCTTGCTGCCACCAACGCCATCACCAAGTTTCACCTCCTAAGACTAGATATTAAGCAAAATGAAAGGCAAATGCTATTCTGTTATTGACAGGGCAGACACAGTGCTGGTAAGAAATGGACAGGTTGGAGCAAGGGGCGTTTAGGGGCAGCCAGAGCTGAGCAGCCCAGCGCTGCATCTCCCTGCATCTGCTCTGGGGCCTCCTTGTTTTGCCCCAGTGAAATCTCTGCCCTGCTCACCCTGCACTCCATCAACAGCCACATCTCCCTCCCATCCCAGCGTGCCAGTCTCACCCAGGTGACTTCCCATGGAGACAAGACAGGATAATGTAATCACCCAAAGGCCACCAGTGCAGCCTAACTCAGAGACCCCCTAAACCAGGGATACCAACTGGGATAACACAACACAAGCTTAGAAATAAATTCCTCATCCCTTCTACAAATTCCCTTTCTAACCACAAGACTCCATGGGACCAGGACATAATCCCAAGAATGAAAAGCACTATTTATATTTCTGCTGAGCACTTCACTTCTGTTTGGTCACTCTGCTGATGTTTCACTTCTTCACCAAACCCTGTCAGAAATGGCTGGGGGCTCAGGGAGAGGAGAGGGAACGTGGTCATTACGGTCTGGCTTAGCTAGTGTAATACAGCTAACATTTGGCTTGTTAAAAACACTCCAAGCCAAAGACTTCAAAGCATTTTACAAACATTAATGAATAAACTTTCTCCAGGAGGGCTGATTATAGCCCCCATTTTATGGGTGGATATTTCCAGATAACCTTCCTGCCACACCAGAAGTTCTCCCCTCCTTCTTCCACACCACAGACTCCAAGCTCCTATTACACAAAAAAACATTTCCACATTAAGGTGATGAAATATATTTTGACCTAAGAGTGGAACAGGATTCAGCATGAGGTTTCCTAACAACAGCAGGCAGGAACTGACAGCCCTAGTGCTCCTGCAGCTCACAGCACACCCCTGCTCAGCTGGATAATCCAGGGCTCTCCCACACCCAGAACCAACATGAAACTTTGTATAACTCCTGTCTACCTTGGAAGCACCTTTTGCAAACGTTCCCCTTTGCATAAGGATAGCCAGGGACCACCTTCACGGAGGACATCACTTGCTCCATCTACCTTATTCCCAGAATCCAACACAAATGAATCTCAGCCACCTCCTGAAGCACCAAATGCCAAATCCTACCCTTATGTGCAAGCAACCAGCATCCTTTAACCCTCAGCATGGTAACACAACGAGTGTTGCACAAGACATCAGTGGCCTTTGCAAAGCTGCACCAACAGTTACCAACACACCAGAACACTACCAGACAACCTGGACTTGTCACAAGGATGCAGGTGTTCGTCATGTGCCATCCCACAATGTACTTTCTTCACCAGGAAGGCACATGCCAGTTCTGTTCAAGCAGCAGCACATCACTGTAGTGACCAGGAAAAAACTGGACTTGGATATCAAACATTCCCAGATGACAGAGAGGCCACAACATTCCGACTCACTGCACTGTCAAAAGCCAGAGATTAGCCAGATAAAGGGAAAAGTCTGTGAAATAGTTTTTTGGTCCAGGTGGATAAGGTGTATTCCCTTCTAAGATAGAACTTTGATCATTAAACTCAACCTAGCCCTTTGAAATATTCTTTCCATTATCATTTGACTTAGTCCTTTCCTGATTTGCTTTCTGATTTCTTTCCATTCGGCATTTTCCCCTCTTTTTCACAGTGTTTTCGTGGTTTATCCTTCACTTCTCTCAAAACACCTGGCTGAAGGGAGCAGCTCAGCAAGTCTCACTGGTTTTCTTAACACATCCTTTAAAAAACAAATGCATCAAGACCCAGACACATGGCTCTGATGTTACCTCTGTTTGCAAAAGCACCACAAAATCGATTGGGATCTGCTCTTGACTGACCTGGTGAATCAGAGGCACCCTTGCATCGACACTGATGCCCCAAGAATGGCTTTAATAGAGAGATCTGCTCGTACTGCAGAATTACAGAAATTATCCTAAACACACTGTGATGCTTTTCCGATTCTCTTCTTAGTCCTTTGTGAGCTCGTTCACAGCTCCTGCCATCAAGAACTTGTCAGCAACTTGTTGAAGTGCAAACCTGCTCACTGGACTGCAGCTCCCTGCTCTGCTGCCTTTGCACCCTCAGAGAGTCCCAGGTGGGATAGCTTAAAAAATCTTTAGTTATGGCCGCTTGTGTAGGTTAATGCTCAATGGCAGGTGTGGACTCAGCAGGCTGCCAGCCAGGCCAGTGCCAAAGGATCTGATGTGCTGCTAAGAATTCAAGTCCTTCCCTTCCTGCACAGATCATCACAGACCAGAATTCTCCTTTTAAATGGAAAAGCAAAAGGTGGAGAGCAGAGCCCTCAGCTTGGCTGAATGCTGTTCAAGCAGGGCACCAAGGAAGGAGCATGCACAAAGCTGTGCTTCCCCCAGAGCATCACCATTCCTGCTTTTTGCGTGACTTCACCATGTGTGTGGTCAGCTCTGTGGGTTTCAGTGCCCTGACTGCTCCACTTCAGTGCTTCCCCCAAAGGAAGGGAAGTGGAAATTGCAAAAGGCAGTTCTGCCGTGTGAATACTTGCATTTGCATGAGACATGAAACTGCTCTGGGTGCAGAAAAGGAGAACCATGCTGTGACTCAAGGCAAGTGGGAAGGGAGCGCGGGTAAACAAACTCCCGACTTCACGCTCCATACGCTGATGATGGAAAGATCAGTCATTCAGATGCTGTGGGGAAGAAGTAAATAGCACCCAGTGCTCAAAAATCAGGCTGGGGTGAGCCTGATCAGGAGCCTTCCCTATGGCAGGCAGGGCTGTACACAGTCCACAGTGGAAGAGATGCCAGTTGATGTTTTTCTGTGTCCTGTAAGCAAACCATGGTGTGACAGGACCAAGAGCTACTGCTCCTTCCAGATAGGGCCTTCCCACATCTGAGCCTGTCAGAGCAGAAAGCCGGCAGGGGTGAGGTGACATGGAAAAGAGCCCTGACAGAGCCCTGCACAAACCTTCCATCACGCCTGGGCAATTTTCTATTTGCACTTAAATGCAATAATGTAAATAAACTCCCCGTAACCCTTGCAGGGCTATTTAGGACGTTTGCGAAAACAAGCAGCTCCTCTCATCGCGAGCCAAGGGATGCGAACACAACAGGCACTTCTCATCTTGCTCCCCGCACACTTAATGAAAGTGAAGGATTGTGTTCCCTGCACAAAAGGGGAATTGTGTTTCAGGGCTGGGGGTGTGAACTCTGTGCAATTTTCCGGCAGTATAAATAATTGAAAGCTGAGGACCATTAAGGCAGAGCGACAACGTAGTGGAAGGGGTGGAATTGTCATGCCCGAATTTTTGGGGCTCGGGTGCTTTGGGAGAAAAATAGCCATGGAAAAATCCCACCAAGGAATTTCATTTTTGCCTAGATGTTCCAGAAAAAAGAAGTGAAAAGGCTGATCTTGATCTCTGGTAAGCATATTAGAAATATGCTAATAAAGTGGCACTTGGAGAATTTGCTGCCTGTGTGAGGCCAGCAGCCCCAGAGCTGTAGCTTTGGCTGGTTCCACAGCCAAACCACTCTCCTGTGTTTTATTGTTCCAGCAAACAAAACCTGGAACAAGGGTAACAAACAAGCAGGCTGCTCCCAAGGCTGAGCTTGAAGTCCTGCTGTGGAGATCTATGAGGAGAGCTTCCAACACCAAAATAAATGGAGATGGAGGAGGGATAACACAGGAGGTATACACTGAGCCTTTAAACACTCTGATAACGAAAGGCTTTCAGCCAAGTTTTTATCATGATTCTGCATAATCCCTTGTATGAGACACTGTCCAGGCACAAAATCAGCACGTCTGGGCCTCATACCAAAGCTTTCCACCATGATTCAGAATTTTTGGCAATTTCAGGCATGAAATGCCTAAAATGTAAATTTCAGATTTCCATTAGCACCACAACCTTTCAGGGACTCATACTCCTGATACACTGGATTTTTAACATGTAAAGCAACCAAGAGCTATGAAAACAGGTCTGAGTCTTCCAGAGCTGATATAAGTCAGTTCAGTTCATTAGGAAGAACTTGTTGCTTTTCCTCTCTGTGGCTGTATCCAGGAGAGCCCTTCCCACAGCACAGGTCCTCCAACATCCTCACAGCCCCCAAGCCAGTGATAAGTGGAGGATGTAGATACTGATGGTAAGAACAACTTACACAAACCAAAACTCTAGAAAGCAAGGGAGTAATTCCAGAAAATAACCCTTTTGACCAATTTCACTGTTTTCTGTGCCTGCTAGAGGCAGACCATGTACAGTTAAAAGGTCACAGCTAAGAAGTCAACAACCTTTTTGTGATGCTCCCAGTATTTCTTAAAGAAACCCAAACAAACAAAACTCATTTGCCTAACTACATATAGAGCCCAGACCTCCCAGAAAGAGTGGCATGGGTATCACCTCTTCTTGCCTTGCTGCTGTCACACCCTGAGGAGTTGGCTAAGCCACCACCTCACTTCCTAAGGTCACCCATGTCCTGGCCAGAGAGGTGGATTGGTGCTGAGCAGCAAATATTTCCCTGCAGGAGATTCCCATGCTGCAGATTAGGGGCGATATTCAATTGTCAGCTTTATGCTCCAAGAGAATCCAACTGAAGAAATACAAAAGGGAGGGTTCCCATAGGCTGGGTCACCTTCTCAGCTGCAGGTTCTTTGACATGGTCATTCAATGCACCTCTATTGTAGGTTGGCAGGCACTTTGCCTTTTCCTCATCATGGCCCTCATCTTTGTCTGACTGTAAAGTCTCTTTAAAAACAAATGCTGGAAGCTGAATAGGTTGTTTTCCCAAGCAAACATTTAAATAATGATGGAAACTAGAATTATAAACAATTCCATTTATTCATTGAACACAAAGATAATGCCCCAAGTCAGCTGGTATCCTAAGGCACTGAGGGTTAAATAGTATTTAGACAGATCTAAGTCAGTGGAGACAACCATTCTCAGCTCACTAACCATGTCAGCTATTACTTTTTTCTCAGGGGCATCTCAGTTCCTCTGGGAAGGCCTGTTACAAGCTTGCTGCTGGGCTATTTTTCTGGGAGCAGGCATTGAGAGGTCTCTCCTACTGAAAGCAAAGTCTTGCAAGCATGGCTGCACCAGGAGCTTCAGCACAGCTACCAAAACACAAGAGGCACAGTCAGCCCTCACAGATGGTGCAGGGCTCCTCCTGGAAAAATGGTTTTCTGCATCCCCTGCAAACCTTGCACTGCAAGCCTCTCCATGCACTGTCTGGGATAACAGCAGCAAACAACTGGCCTGTGTTTACTCAGAAGAAAGGATGTGCCATTTCTCCCCAAGGAGCCAGCACTGACCTTTGGGAACAGACGTGTTGACAGACTCATGTTCAGATTTCCTCTGAATTTTCCCAGTCTTGTTTCAGTTTCAATAATGCTCTTAAGGAAGCTGTTTATAAATGAAACCTTACAGCTGTTGCAGTAACTCTATTCCCACATTTCCAAGATTATCAGGGATGTCCCTGAAGCCAAACAATGGGTCTAAACTTGATGGATCAGATATAGAGCCAGGCTCCTGGTCTGGAAAAGGATTTCACAGCAGCTCTCAACACCCACAGCAGGGCCAGGATGCTGAAGCCCAGCACCCCACACCAAGGGAAGGGGAACGGAGCATCCCCTGATCCTTCAATCCAGACCGTGCCAGCCAAGGCCAGCAGAGCCCAGAGGAGAGGGAGGCACATGCAGAGCCCAGCAGAAGAAACAACAGTTTCACTGTGCACTTGCACCACAGCCTGATGCAGCAACATCTGCCATGCTGTTCCACCCCTGCCCCATCCAACCCCACCTTCTCCTCCAGCTTTCCAGCCCGTTTCCTTAGGCACCCTCAGCTGCACACACGCAGCCCAACAGAAACACCCACTGAGCTCGTCAGAGGCTGGGAATCCTTTCAACACAAACCTCCCACACTGCGAGAGGGGCAAGCTGCATCTCGTGCAGAGCCACAGCAGCTGCCCTCCTCCCCTCCCCACAGTGCCAGCCAGGAGCTCTGCACAGGGTGGCACCCACAGGAGAGAGGGTCACCCATTGCACGGTGACACTGCTGCTCTGCATGGCTGGGAAGACCATAGGGTGACTGCTCATCCTGTTAAAGAGGCCTGGTGGGTTGAGGGTTAGCAGTCAGCATTTTCAAACACAGGAGGACACTTGCCCCATTGCATTCTTACCTAGACTCTTCACCACTGCTAAACTAAGTGCATGCTTGAACTTGTCCATTCACCGCTCCTCCAGAGCTAAAAGCACAAACAACATGAAATACCAGAGGCCATACAAAAACAATCATTACTGAGTTAGACTGCGCTGGATCACCAGAATCAGGGCTGCACGTCTCCACTTGGGCAATTAACTACTGGAATGAATATACACAATTCCATCAGAATCACAGGATTCCCTCTTTGCTCTGCCCCAGAAAGCCTGCATGCCAAAGCCACCAGGTCCTGATTCAAATCATAGTGACCCAGTGAAATCCCAGGGTCACACACGTGGCACAGTTACAATCAAACTGGGAATGAGAGTGGACATTACCCTATTGGATACAGCTTGGGATAATGGAGAAGGGGATGTTGTTATGAAATAGTGTAACAGGAGAACGATCGATAGCAGCAGCGCTCACATGAACTCCAGTCTGAGCAAGAAAAGCAGAGACACAGATTGCAATTACTAGTTTTTATACTACCATTTTTGTTTCATGTCATCTTCAAGGCTCCGTTACTCCATTATAGCACTATAAATAATCAAGATGACCCTAGCAATATCAAATGGAGGTCTTAATGTTTTACCATCAGGATGAAAACAACTTACATGCCTTTCCTCTTCCTGACAAAATTCCTGATATTCTTTACATTTTTAATGTTCTAATTGGCTGCTAGTGAGTTCCTCTTTCTGTGCCACTTCAAGAAAACCTGCTTAGATCAGCAAACCACATTGGGCAGACAGTATTTTGCTGATACACAGAGCCAGTGCTTGAACAGAGCCTTGCTTATTTGCCTTTTCAATATTGTGACATCTCAGGCATCTCCTTGCAGCCGAACCGCCTGTGTGTGCCATTGTGTGGAGAGACTGAGATCTGCCCCCTGACATTCCCGCCGTGGCTCCGGAGGGATGCTGCTCTCCTCCTGCACAGCCAAACACACCGTGTGGGATCGTGGCATGCTGCTCAGTCCAGCTGCTGTGTTTGGCCTTGGAGAGAGCTGCATCACGCCTGTTGTGAGGAGGGATCCTCCCCCAGCTCTGCACACAGAGAGCCAGCCATGCTCACGAAGCACAGGGCCTGGTCCCTCTGCTGAGGTGCTTGCTGTCCTGTTTATGCTCTGGCTGCAGGCACGGAGTAGTACAGGCATGGAATCAGAGGAGAACACCTGGAGTCACTGGATAAAATGCAGCAGATGACCACTGGTGATTGAAGTTGAGAGATCAGGCACGGATCCCTGGCCCCATTTTCCCTGCTCACTTTGCTGGGGAGGGGGTTTCTTAGCAGTGGGGCCAGCCCAGCTGGGGTCAAAATATCTGTAAAAAGCCCAGGGTGGTTCTGGGCAGCTGAGTAATGCAAGGGTGAAATAAGGAGAGGGGAAAGACACATCCTTCATACTTGCCAGCTGCAAACTTTGTGGTTGTTTTCCAGCCCAGCATGGCCACTGGGAGGATGAGAGCTGTCTGCTTCTCCACAGTTCTCCACCTTATGCTTTGGGCAATTATTTATGCACATACACAACTGCAAATCCCCATTCTGCTAACAGCCTCCAAAAGCACCTTCCAGCAAGAAAAACATGGGCCTTACATCTGTAGATGTCTTTTACTGCACAGTGGAAATGCCAGGAGTTTTCCCTGCTATTCCAGTAAAGGAGTGTCCTTTCTCAGCTCCTTTGGGGACAGCAGCAGCATTACTGAACTATCACCTCAGGACAGGATTCTGCAACCACCACCACCAAATCCATTGATGATGACAGAAGACCTCAAACAGCATCCAGGGAACATGGCCCAGTGAGCCACCAGCCTGTCACAAGGGTCAGCACTACTGACAGGGGTTCACAACATCACTCTCCTCACACTCCTCTGTTCTGCACTGCAGGCAAGTGCAAGAAAACAACATTCAAAATATTACATTAGGAGGTAGCTTTGACTCCACATGGTGCTCAGGTGCAAATGTCTCCCCAG
The DNA here is from genome assembly GCF_021018805.1 of Prinia subflava. NCBI lineage: Eukaryota > Metazoa > Chordata > Aves > Passeriformes > Cisticolidae > Prinia > Prinia subflava. The sequence goes on along the minus strand of NC_086255.1, from coordinate 11,796,557 downwards.
GGTGAAAAACAACAGATGATTGGATTTGACAAGCAATTTATAGTAATGCTTTCATCTATGCAGAGTTAATTCAATCTTTTCAATCCTATTTACTGAAACACTGGCACCCACATGTATTCTGCTGCCATCATTTGACCCTTGCTCAGGAGCAGATGTGACTTGGTTGCACGATTAAATGATGCAGCAATGCATAATCTCATTTAAAATCCGTGTTTACAGATATCCAGCCCTCACTGAAGCAGCACAGGGCTGACACTTGGCTTGCTGCTTTGGGTTCTGTTTGCTGTACTTCCACCTTTGTGGGGCAAACAAATCCTATGCTATGACCAGCCTTACTGCCCTATTACTAAACTTAAAAACAACCTGACTCCCATTTCAAGCATATGCAGTGCTGAAATAGCACAGGCAAACTCTCCTCAGATTTGAATCATTGGGACAGAGCAGCCTCTTACCGCCTGCATTGCCTAATAGAATTTGAAAAGAAGTATTTTAAAAAATGCAGTTTCTACTAATGCTACAGCTCTCCAAACCACTGAGCCACTTCCCACAGAGACAGCCGTTTGGGGAAGGGTGGGCTCTTTTTTAAAGAAACATGAAAACGGAGTAGTGAAATTAATTATCTCATTCCTCCGTCCTTGCTCCTGGGCAGCCCCCCGGGTTTCCCCATGGGCCGTATCCAGTGTCACTGTCAATGCCAGCCACTGCAGCCTGATTAAGTCATTACAAGTCAGCCCTTGTTCCTCCACTTCCAGTCAAGAGCAAATGAGACACGTGCAGGCTTCGGAAGCCCTGAAGTGCAGCTCTGTCGTCGACACAGCAGGGTGAGTGGAGCTGGCAGAGACCTCTGGACTCCAGCTGTTTTGGACATGAGTGGTGCCCATGAGCTGGCTGAGCATTACTCCCTGAGAATTTGCTTGGTTTTCTTCTAGAAGTGCCACATGGGGATAAGCAGGGGCATTATCAAAGTAGATTGATTATGCTAAGACCACCTTACCATGGATGGTGTCAGACTGCAAACCCCGCTTACAACCAGTGCCAGGTTAGAAGTTCAGGCTTCCAGCAAAAATCTGGAAAGCACAAGTCATCCCAATATCTGGAGCTAATTTCTCTTTGAGCAAGAATCTCTGCATGTCAAGCCATAGGTTTCCCAAAATGCAAGGGTTACCCAAAGTCCCCCTTAGCCTTCATTTGCTTTCCAACTCTCTTTGCAGGCTTCATTAGAGCTGGAAATGCAAACTTCTATTCAAGACCCAAAGCAGTTTCCTTTGCCTCACCTAAGAGATGGTCAGGCATCATCACAAATCCAGAAAGAGTAATAGGAGGAGATAAATAAAAAAATCACCTGTCACCTTTGGGAGTCTAAAAGCACCTTATGGCACCCTGAGCCTTGTCCCCATCTCACAGCTGGGAAACTGAGGCACAGATGGACACAGTGACATCGTACACAGACATGGAAGGACTGTGGAAATCTCAAGTGAAGACCTCAGTTTCTGTAACTCTGCACCCCACACTGCAAGAGCTAAAGAGGCTGTTGTAGAGGGCTGTCACTGCTCATGCAGCGTTGGCCCTGACAGAGATCCCTGGGAGGGAATAGGGTTAAAGAAGGGAATTTTGTTACTTTCTTGTCGTATTTTCTCGTGGGGGGAGAAGCGTCATGCAGGCAGGAGTTTTCCACTGGCTAGGCCCCCTTGCACTTATCAATGGGACCTTTCAGGACTCACTCCCTGATTGAGACATCATTTCCTGTCCAACACACTAACCCCATTGATAACTCCACACTTGATGGGAACTTTTCAAACCTACCAGGAAAGGCCGGGAGACCCAGAACAACATATACATGAAAACAGAACTGGGGCAAAAAGAGAAAGAAGAGAGAAAAAGAAAGAACCAGTTTTGGCCACAATTTCCACGCTGACAACAAATGTTTGTGACTAGAGAGCTGTGCATCTTTAGCAGGTAGAGCAGACACAGAGAAGATGCTGACACACTCTTACAGCAGTGGGATTGGCAAGCCTGGCACTTCAGCTCAGTGAGAAATGGGGATGGGCACAAGAGGAAGCTTAAGAACATCCCCCTCTTGTCCTCCTGCCACACAGCAAACAGAAATTAGGACTGGCTGTAGGAATCGTCACATTTCACCCGAAAGGCCAAGAGGCCATAATAACTGATACAGCTAAAAAAACAGCTTAGAGACTTCAGGTGTCCAAGTACCAGAAATGAAAAATAAAGAGGAGCAAAGATGAAACTAGAGCTCTTTAAGACACCCCAAACCAGAACCCATTTTTCCCTAATTTATCATGCGAAAAGGCTCAGTGTTACTTTTCAGGACACAGCACAGTCAGCTACATCCTCAGTACTGACCATGAGGACTCACTCAATATTGTAACCTCAGCCCAGCTCCAAACACAAGTTCCAGTCCAAAAATCAACCTTTTCCCCCAAGTTCAAGAGTCTCTCAAACCACAGCTTTTATTTTTACCCCAGGCAATTAATTTTGCTGCCTACAAAGCTACAATGATACAAAAATATCAGTGAATCTGGATTATTGCCAAACAGAAAACCAGCCCCAAAGCTCCCCCTACTCATGCAGGCGCCTGGGAGCACTACCAGAAATGAAGCAGCTGATTCCTGGTTTCAGACTTTGGTCAGCAGCTATCCAGCAAGAAAGCTTTTGATGAAATCTAAACATACAGGCTCAGAATAGAGCAAAGGAGCTGTACAAAACAGCAGGAGCCAGGGCACTGGCTGGCTGGGTAGATGGTTAGGAAGAGAGACTGGAAAGTTTCCACTGCAATCTCCATGACTGAGTTGCTGTGGGAGTGTGCAAAAGCTCTGTTGTTTCCAGTTACTTGGGTAAGTCGTTTCTGGGGGCCCAAAATGTAGTACTCTCTCTGTTTTAAGTGCATCTGAAGTATTTAAAATTAGATCTCCTCTTTAATAGGAACCATTCATGAAAATGTCAGCTTCAAATGTCTTTACAGTGCAAGTTACTCACTGTGAGCATACCACCCACTTATCTTATACCCTACAAGGGCACAGTCTGAAAAGTTTCAAGATCATGACATGTAACAGACCAAACAAGCACAAAGCCTCATTTAAAGGCACTATTAACCCAGCTAGAAACATGACTAGAAACATGACTAGAAATAATATTTTATGTTAGGCAGGACAGACTTACCTGCAGGTCAAAGAACTTGCTGTATCTACGGTAGATGATCTGGGAAGTCAGGTCAGACCATGTTACATTGATAATATAGACCTGTTCAGGGAAAAGAAAACACAAATCAGCCTGGGCCACAAAGCACAGGATACATGCAAAGGCAGAACAGCCAACACAGGTTGATTTCAGATCTCACTGGCTGTTCCCACTCACAGTGAGGAATATAGCCCTGGGAGCAGGACTAGCCTGAATTAAAGCCCGTTGCAGGCTTCAGCAGAAATTTTGGGGGAGTACTCAGTGGTCTCCCACACATCCCCACCAGCAGCTCCCACTGGCTGTGCTCTCCCTGGGATAGAAGCTCTAATTGAGCGACACCACATTTTCTGGTCTGTGGTAGCACACCCTGCCTTCCATCCCCTTTGGAGGGTCCCAGGGCCAGCCACAGGCATAGCTGGGAGAGTCATTCTATTCTTGAAGCAGCAGCTCATCATGGGGTGCTGATCTCCAACCCCACACTCCGGGTTGTCTTTGTATATATATGAAGATGTGGCTGTCACCCTTCCCAGGCAAGGAGTGGCTCTGGTTCAGCAGGAAATTCAAAGGAAACGCAGCTCCACAGGTGTTGTGGAATTACAGCCATACAAGAGAGCTGCTCACTCACACCCTACATGTGTGACACACACCGAGCCCTGTCATGGCACACAGCTCCTGCTGAGTCACATCAGACCGCTCGGCACCTTTGGCACCCATTGGAAGGTGATGTAAATCCGGACAGTGAGAGCGACACTGCTTCCTTGCATTGATGGAAACGGCAACAGAAGCCTGGAATAAGCCCAGGATTTCCCTTGTCCAACCCTAGTCCACCCTCTGAACAATCCTCTTACAGAAACACTGTTTTGCCAGAAGCTGAGATAAAAAATGATTTGCACGCACGCTCATACACACACACACAAACTTGTACATATACATACAAATACACACACACAAAACACAAAAATGCTTCCTTTTGACCCTGGTACCTCCAAAATATTTTTTTAAAAGTTAAAAATGGGTCAGGGTCTGCTTTCTCATACACTTGCCCTTAGGCCAATGCTAGTCCTGCTGCCTTGATGACAGATCCGCAACAAGGCTTCAGCAAACACAGGATGGAAAAAGGTGACCACACAACATCAATATAATGAAAATCACAGCTAGGACAGCTCCTGGGCCTTTAAAGCAATTTCCAGGTTTCACATATGGACTGAGATAACAATCTGGCAGAGGAAACAGGAAAGCATTCCTCCTCCCTCAGCCACAGCACTGCAGCAGCTCTCCCTTTTGCCATGGATGCAGAAGTGAAGCTCTCTGTCCCCAGCAACAGGGGATGGATAAGCATCACCCTCTTCTCCATCTCCCCCAAGATACCAAACCATCTTCCAAGCTACTGATTCAATTGCTTCTGCACTTTTACCAATAAAACATATTGCATGAAAATCCCTGAAGAGGTGTTGAATGTTGGGGTTAACATCATTTTTTCAAGGACCACCAATGGATATTTTTTTCTTCTTCTTTCCCAGTAGGAGAGGTATCCTCCCAGAAACCACAGAGATCCTGCAGCCATACTTTCCTCTCTGCTTGTTACAAGCACGCTCAGTCCCCAAGGCAGTCTGTCTCCCATCTCCTGCAGCCCAGTTTTATGGCATTCAATAACTGGAGATGCTGAGCACAGGCTGTTAAGGAGATCTGGGGCCTTTCTCATGACTGAATCAAACACATCTGCTTTCCCACCAGGGCAGAGACCATCAAGGTGGCAAAGGGAAAACTGCCCAGGGGTAAGAGCCTGACTCTCAGCAAACTCAGGTTACTCTGCTGCATCTCATAATTCTCCTGGAAAACCAAACCACCCGACCTCCTCCCTGCCATGCCATATTCACAAGGGGACATCAGCACTGTCCTGCTGCATGGAGGGCAGATAAGCCTGTGTAACATGAAGATTTCAGGTCTCCTTTAAAGATCTTACCCATGCAGCCAAGGCAGAGGAGTCAGAGCCTGGGAAGGAAGCTGCTGTTGCCAATTTTCAGGCCGGCCACACTACACTGAAGAATATTTTTCCATGTGTTTGTTGTGGGAAAAAAAAATTGTAGCTTCACTCTGAGCTAATTCACACACAAGTATTTCTACTCATTCTCTATCCAACAGCTACTTTCAGATGGAAAACCCATTCAATTAAAAACAGATCTTGACAGATGGGAGCTGAATAGGATCCAAAAGCAACTTCAGATACTGTAATTCTGGCCCTGAGTTCTCACAAAGGGGATGAGACAGGAGGAGAAACATATTGCACATGTAAATAAAGATTATAGTTTTTCTTTCATTATACACTTTTTCTTCAGAAACTAGAAACAAAACACATATGCCACAGACATCCAGGCACTTTGAATTTCATGGCACTCCAAGCTTTTCTGTGCTACTCTTCAGAACCCACAAAAACTGTGAGTTCCTGAAATTTTTAACAGCCTACAAGTCTGCTTGATCAAAATCTAATCCAGGAAGAAGTCAATCCTGCTTCAAGATTCCAGTTTGGTGGTGCAGAAAGTGGCACAACACCTCCATGACACAAGAAGGGGCAGAGTTGGGTGCACAAGGATATTCTGGGCAGATTGGATTTCTTTGGTGCAGGGAACAGGTGTAGGAGCTGCACCCCATTGCATGGTGCAGATACACCCCTGGATCTGAAATTCAGGCTGTGAATGGGAATGAAGTGGAAATGAAGCTGCAACTGACTTCAGTCAAGCCAGGATTTTACTGCACATTTAGGACAGCAATTAAATCTTTTTGAGCCTAAGGTCTCCTTAAGCTCAGTAAGTGATGGATGGGGCAGCATGCAGATACACTGACTTCTATTTCATGGAAAGATTACAGCAGAAGCAAGAAAAGCCTTTAATCATAACCCAGTTCTATAGGAAGTGAGAAACCAGTGGGCTCAAAATCTGCTTGGTGGGAGACAGGTGCAAAACCTAAAACAACTATTGATCTTTTTTGCTTGTTTGCCCAAATAAAATTGCTTCCCAAAAGCCACCATTTAAAATAATGGAATTTGGCTGAAAAAGATTTGTAAAATGCCAGATTATTAATGCAAGGTCTAGAGGTTTCAGAAATCTTAGATATCACATTTCTCTTCCTTAGAGATCTGAGTTTGGAAGTTATTTGCTTCTACTGCCTTGGTCAGATGCATAACCTTTTCAAGAGCAGCAAACATTGCATCAGCTTACATCACTTTTTTTTTTTTCCCTCAGATCTTAAAATGGGTTTCTGTGAAAGTGATCAACAATGTCCCCAGAGAGAGGGAGAAAAGCAGTCCTGGGGGAGCCCGGGGTCACGCAAATGCAACGGGACAAGGAGGCAGCAGGAAATATGGGATAAATAGGGAGAGTCATCCCACGCTCCAACACCCAGCAGAGCCAGTGCCGCTCTGGCAGCCGCCTGCAGAGCCCAGGGAAGGCTTCCTGTGGCATCCAGCAACTCCCAAAACTGAGCCACATGAGCCACCACTCCAACATGCAGCTGGTCCTGCCCACGAGAGAGTCCTGACTCCTTGGCATATTCTATCTTGACAAAAGAAGATAAAATCAAAGTCTTGGAGCAAGCTCTTTCATGTAAGTGCAGTGTTTTCCTACACACAACTGAACTGTAATTGAGATTCCAAATTACTACACTAATTAATTACTAAAGGCAAAGAGACCTGCTTTATGTAGCTGCCATGTTTATAACCATAAAGGACTCCAAACGCAGATGCTATTCAAATGCTTCACCTTAAAAATCCTTAACAAAAGCTCCTTAACCATGAATGAAAATTGAAGTACAAATGATAACTCACTGCACAGTCACTGGGTGCTCCAGCCAGTAAGAATGTTCATGTTTTAATTTCCCAAGTCCAGTCTTTTTTTTGATCTATTATTGTATTTTAAAATGAATCCTTCTTAAGAGAAACAAGAAGCAGGCCTTTAAAGACTGTAGAATATTAATCAGGAACTGAGCTTGATAAGTAACTCTTGATATTCATGGCTTATGAAAGAAGTTGCAGGGTGCCAGGGGGATTTAATCAGCTGCTAATTATTGCTGTTTAATTCTAGCTCTGGGAAACTTCTGCATTACCCACCACAGAGCAGAAAATGTACTGTAAACTGAAGTCATTGCCCTCCCTTTACTGCCTACACAAGCAATGAGGAGAGATGACTTCCTACTACAAAACACATCCACTCTAACGTCACTGGGCACGACCTTATCATAGTCTGTCTTGTTTTCAATGGAAAATATCCAGTTCTAGCCAGCACAAACCCCAGAGGTAACAAATTCAGGTTATTCCCATGTGACAGATTTTTCAATTTTTTTTTAGAGGCCAGTGTCTTCTTGTCTACAGCCAGAGGAGCTGGAGTGGAAGACAAATATCTGAAACTGGTTGTTGGATGAGACCAAGAGAAGAACACACACAAATACAAGAGCTATTGGCAAAGGGAAGATTGAAAAAGAGAAACCAGAAATATCCCTGCACACGTAAGACGGGTGTTGTTATCCTCTAATAAGTAATTACAGTAAATACCTGCTATTGAGAGAGTTCTGTGAATGCAAAAGACAACACGATGGTGCATTTTGTATGCAGATACCATCACAGTACCCCTTTTATTCTGGAAAAAGTCTTCTTCAAAGACTCCTATTAAAGTGTTGGATGTTTGTCCTCCTATGAATCAGGTTGGAGCTGGAAAAGATACACCTTCTCCCCTGTATTCAGATGCTATCACCACCTGTGAGCTAGAAGCTTTCCACCAGCACAGCTCAGCAGATGTGAATGCTCCCTGGTCCACTTCCATGCAAAGCCAACTCAGCTCCTGCAAGGCTTGAAGCAATTTCAGCTGCTTCATTTACCTGGCAGAGTTTGCATTAAAACAACTGAAACTGCAGCAAAGTCAACATGCATCTGTGCCCTAAATTACCAGAGTACAGCCACTGCACCAACTCACTGTTTGCATAACCATTTGAATGTCAAACGTGCTGATGAGCACAAATTTGTGCTGGCCCAGATCCAGATTTGAAGTGATACCAGCCTAGAGATAGTAATTTTGGTACCCACAAGACCAAAGCCGCAAAGCTGTTCAGCTTCCTGATGTGGTTTGGTCGGTTTTAGGTATCTTCTTCCACCCTTTAATGTGGCAGACACTGTAAGACACCGGCATCACTAGCTGGGGTTTCCCCAGGAGGAGGGGCCCTAGTGTCCTCAATTTCTGCCCTATACAAGAGCCAGAATGGCAACAGGAAGAGTGGAATGCTCCAGGAATAAGCACAGAGAACGTGAGCCCTTCTCGTGCACACATCACCTGTGCCTTCTCTTGGCTTGGATCACATCTGACTCCGGATTCACTGAGCACAGCATGGGCTTCGTGCCCAGCTCACTAGCATCCAAAAGGCCCTAAAAAGCACTGTGAGACCTGGGAAATTCCCACAGAGATGAAGTCAGACCCTCATCCCCAGGCCAGTGGCAGGTCCACCACCGGTGCCATGCAATGAGGTCACCTTTCAGCACGGCGGTCTCCGAGGCACCACAGCTCAGCCGGTGCAGGGCCAAGGAAGAGCTATTTTCAAACCCACTCCAGAGCTGTTCTCACTCCAGGATTTTGAAGGCTGAGCTGAGTAACAGAGATGAGGCTTGGAAGAAATATGAGACCCAGGGAGCCCCAGACAGGAAAGGTCCTTGCAGGGTGGTTGCTGCCAGGGCAGGATGCCTCAGAGCAGTCCCGAGGAGGGGCTGCACGCAGGTGTGGGGAGTCTGGCTTTCTCATGCACCAGATGTGGTTTCATGGACACCCCTCTACCCAGCTCGTGTTTCCATTACCAATGGGGAAAAATGTAACAGAGAAAAAGCCAAAATGACCCAAGGGTCTCATGGACAAATGTTGCACGTACCTAAGTCTTGGAAGCAAAGCAGAGTTACAGTATGCTGGGAGAGAGTAAACTGAACAGCTCTAGCATTTGCCAGTTCTGTGAGCAACCACCACAAAGGCAACTAAAGCAGGACATAGCAATTCCAGTTTCCATCACAATTTGCAAGCTCATTTACAGTCAAAATAAACATACAAGTAAGGGGAAAGAAAAAAAGCAGGGAGGGAAGATACAAGAGTTTTCCTTTCTCCACTGATTTCTTCCGTGGATCTTGTTTCATCTCTAAACTACAGTGTAAAAAGATTAATGTTGGATTAATGCTGCCTCTCTTTTCAGCCACATCATACTAAATCTGTTCTGAGTACACAAAAAATAAACTCATTTCTAGCTCCTAATCTAGTCATATTCTCAAGACTCAAACTGGGTCCATTCTAGTTTAGAAAACCACACCACTACTGCAACCTATATGGGCACAGATCTTCCTCTTGGTGGAGCAGTAACCAGGCTGCAATCTGTTTCTCTTTGCCAAATCCCAGTACTTAAAAACAAATGAGAATAGCAAACAACCGCCTCAAGCCAGCCAGCAGACATCCCTGGAACACAGGAAGAGGAACTCATTTGAGTATGGAGGCACCTGGCTGGATGATTTTGCTGGTTTCCTAGCTTCAGGGGGACAGAGCAGACACTGAACAGGGTTGTGTCTGAATGACGAATCCAGCTCGTTGTGTTTACACAGGCAGAATAAGACAGTACTTAGCCTCCCATATTTTTCTCATGCACTGAGAGGTTTTAAGCCCAGAGTTCAAATGATGGCTTAGTCTCAACTTCACCCCTCAGGTTTTTGGCATTTGCCAACTTGAGTTTCTAAACACTGTCTTCAGGCCTTTCCACATCTTCCTGCTAACAAGATGCTAAGTTGTCCCATGCAATCCGAGCAATAAGCCAAAAGCAGGAAACCTCCCTGCTGTATTTCTCTGCACCGCCATGTAAATGACCATGAGAGGCATAAAAAGGTAAAAAGTAGAACCTGCACCCATGATTTGTGGCAGTAACTTGACCAGAGAGCTGCAGAACTGGAACAGCTGGGAGCCCTGCAGCTTGGTTACAAACCACCTCCAAGCCTCTTGCCAGGCTTGTTTGATTACTTCATTTAATTTCATTCTTGGGAAGTGTGTGAGCAGAATATGATGTGTCTGATTCTTGCAGACATGTGTTATCTGTGCTGCATTAGCAGGGTTTTGTTTGTTTTTAACTGATATCCTGGGTCATGTCAAAGACCTGTCGAGGCTATCTTAACTTCAGCCTATCCAACAACTACAGATTATGGCAAGAGAAAAATAAACAGGACTAGTAAAGACTGGTCACTTCTCCACTACCACTTCCTATCTTCTGGAAGATGATCAGCACCTTCCCTGCAAGGGGAGGAGACAGAGGAAGTGGACAACATCCACCCTTGACATTTACATGTGTGCGTGAGGGAGAGGGAGCATCTGTGCAGAGCACAGTGTGGACTCATCTCTGTTCTCAGTCTGTCTCAATCCACCTGCATTTACTTTCCATGTGAGATGGAACTATTTGTGAAGCAGAATAACCACAAGACTCAGCTTCTGTCATTTCAGAGTTGTCAGGTTATTAGAAAACAGAGCATCTAAGCCTACAGAGCATTAGAATCTTAGAGTGACAAATGTAAAATGGAAACAAGAACATACAGGCTCTCTGTGAAACCTGCCTTCCTCGTGGCCTTCTCAAACACCCTACCCAGGTCTGAAAGGGGATGTCTAAGGCAAGCAAAAAAAATAACACAGCTGCACATGGAGGTAAAGGTTTTTCAGCTTACTGCCTCTTAAATCTGGATGCCATCTGACTTACAAACTATTTTAACTCAATGCCTGTGTCCCCCTCAGCAGATGGTTGGTGTTTCATGACAACCGTAAAATATGAGCATGTCCTGGTGGAAGAAGAGAATCTCCATTCAAGAAGGGAGAACTGGAAAAAGAAACGATCAACAGACTCCTGACTATTAAATTCTCCAAGTTTCACTGACCAATTTTGAATACAGGATTCATTGCATTGATTTCACTAAACTGGGAGATTGATGTGCAATTGAAGTTGTTCTGAAATGAAACATATCATCCCCAAAGAGTGCAGCTTAATGTGGGAATCCTCAGTGCCAGTGCTGGATGGAGAAGAGAAGTGGAGGTCCCTCCAAGCCAATCACCTCTCAGCTCCTACATCATCACTGCAAGGAAAAGGATAGATACCAAGGGGAAAAAGCACTTTTCAAAAATTACTTTCCAACATGGAATTACTTAATTCCCCTGTCCTTCTTCTCCACAAAGGAAAAAAATCTTAAACACTGAATCAAAACTGGCTTCATCCTCCTTCAACTGAAACGAGTTTTAACAGGAAAGTATTGAGGGAGATATGACCATTTTTTAAATCACCCCTTAGTTTATAACACATCTTGCAATCTTCAGCTGTAAGAGATCACTCTGCTGTCATCAGTGATGATGATCATTCAGGTGAGGACAATGTTTATATAAGAAATCCAATCCCGGTCCAAATGGGTACAACCTGCATCCGATTTTGATTGCCATTACAGCATCATTAGACTCACAGAAGCCAGCAGGAAGAGTTTAATTCCCTTCATGGTGCTGGATCAAACCTCACCTGAAAACAAGACTGGTAAAGTATCAGAAGGATGCTGCCAAATCAAAGAGGCTTACAAGAGAAGCAGCTGAATTAATTCTGGCACAAGAGGAATTGACTTGAGGGATGTTCAAAATAGGATGAGTAGAGCTCTGCTCGTATTTCAGGCAAAGGGATCTTTGTGCTCTGGGGCCAGAGATACAGGAATAGCTTGGTCAAATGAGAACTAACAAAAACCTGCTTCCTGCTGTCAAGTGCATCAAGATTGACAAGACACAGAGAGAGACACGGTTCTGCTGTAGCTACAGACCCTCACTTGCATGAGTGCTCCCTGCCCAGTCTGCCTGGCGGTCGCACAGAGGCGTTGTTGCTACAACCCAGCCTCCCTTTTGGCTTCCAACATCCAGGGTTCCTGCTCTGCAGCAACACTTGCACGTCGTTTATATTAGCATGCAAATCTTCCGGCTTTGATTTGTAACCTTACGTATGACCCCCAGATGCAGTGCTGGAAAAGCAAAGCAAGGGCCTGGGAAAATGAGCAGAACTCCTCCAGGCCCTTCCAGAACAATGACAAAGCTCTGGGACATTCTTAGTCCAAATAATGGAAATCTCCTGGGATTTTGCCATAGAATAGTGGGATTTTTTTTTCTTCTCATTTTGAGTAGAGGGAAACAAAAAGTTCATGTAAACCAAGAGACCCTCAGATTCACAAAGCCAGACTTGAGGGGCACAGTACTTTAAGTGTGAAAAAAAACAACTCTGAAACAAACTCTTCTAGTTTCTATCCTATTTGTGCAACTACGTTTTTCAGGCATGACTAAAGGATAAAACTTGAGGTGAAATCAACGTCAGAGAGCAAAGCATCCCAGAACTGCCACCATAACACACTGACAGATCATACAATGGTGTGGGTTGGAAGGGACCTTAAAGATTGCAACCCCCTTGCCACAGGCAGGGAAACTGTATTTGCATTTTAAATGCAAGATGATGGAAGAGCAACTGAAAAAAGGAGCTATCCTCAAACCATAAACATCCTTCCACAAACATTCAATGCCCATAGATCTTTAATTATACTGCATGACTATATCTATATAAAAATATAAAAGAATGAATGTACTTGTTCTCTACAGAACAATCCTGACAATGTAAAACCAATTCCTGGAAAAAAGGGAACAAATTTCCACAGCCCCAGAAAGATGCAATGCTGAAGTCACTGGAAAAATGTCTTTCACTGTAGTGACCTTTGACTTCAGGCTTTAAAGAAATCCATGTTTCTTGTGGGGAGAAGAGTGAAAGAAGGAAATGATTTTGTGTCCTAGTCTTGCAAACAATGTCTGAATTGCACTGCAAAATGCCTAAGAGGCAAACATGGAGCACCCTCCTTATTCCAGCCCTCACCCCCCAGCCCTCTGGCCAAACCAGGAAAACTGATGCAAGAGTCCTGTGCAGAATGGATTTCTTCCCGGCAGGGCACGGCACTCAATTAAACACAAAATTACCTTCTTCCTGTGGACCTTCAGGGTTTTCAGGAAGATACTGTGCCAAATCCTCACACCCTCAATCACTGCCTCTTTGCTAAGCTGTACTATTGTCTCTGCCCTTTCCTTCCCTCCTACTCTTCTTACAATCATCCTCCTTTTCCCTCCTTTTCCCACGCTTGGCTTCCTGCCTTCCCACTTGCAGGAACACCCTCTCCCGGCCCAGCCGTGCAGGACCATCCCAGGCAGCACAAACCCATCTCTCTCCAGCTCTGCAGTTGCAGCCTGGGCCACACACAGGCAGAGGGACACTCAGCCACCCTCAGCAGCTCCCAGCCTCCATCCAGCACACCGCGAGGAGCGAGCATTGCTCTGCCCTGCCGGGGTGCACAGAGATGGGACAGACGCTTTTTCCAGCCCACAGCAAAACCATGCTTTGGGTATTTCTGCTCAAAATGTCACTCCCTTTAAACCCTGTAAATATAAGGATGCAGTGGCAGGAAAAGCTGTTTAGCTGCTGGGCACAGGGATAGCTGCTGGACAGGACAGGCACAACATCTTCACCCCCAGCTGAGGAACTGGGAGATGAGTCTCCAGGCAGTACTGCAGCCAGAGGAGAAAGCTGTCCTACTGACCTGCACTGCCCACCAACCCAAGCTACTTCTCTGAACTTTGTGCATGGGGTACAAAGGAAACAGGCCCCTAAAAGAATGTAAAATTAGGGAAGGTGATGATTATCAGCAGTTGCAACTATACTGCCAAAGGATCTGATCATCAAATCCAGCCCCATACCTGGCACAAGCCACCACCTGAGCTCCTGCTGTAAGCCTGGACTCTTTCAGTGTAGGGGAGAAAACATTCTCAGGGATTTTCAGCCACTCCAAGCTGGGCTTTGTCACTTGCACAGCTTCTCCCCATAAAAAACTCTACATCTGCTCTGGAGACGTGCACTGCTGTTTGGTGATGCAGCTTCTGTCAGAAACGCCAGGGTGGCAGTGGCTACACTAGTTCCTTCTTGTTTCACAGCTCAGGCACAAACCTCACATACCCTGGGAATTACTCATTTTTGGAAGGAGGGTATGTGGCTGCAAGTCAGCATGTGTCGCATTAGAAATAAGCTTTTTAGGGCCATGCCCATATTATATGTTCTATCAAAATCTCTAATAAAACATGAATCAGCAAAATTACTTATAAGTTTACATTTCTGTCAAATTCAGGGCTTATAGTGCTTTAGAACAATAAACAAACCTCTTCCTTTCACTTCCCAAGCCTGAATGTTCTCCCACTCTTAGCCACTTCAAGGGAGTTATGAATGTTGCACAGACAGAAACTCTATTAAATCTGCTGAAGTGTCCACCCAAAGCTCAGAAAGATCACTGTAACAGCAGAATTTCAAGAACTAATACAGCTGCACTCAACACATCAGCATGTGGAGACAGCTGGAATTTAATAGGCAGAATTTGGAGAAAAAAAGTCCTAGTTTTATGCAACCCTACACTGGGGTCTCAAACTGGCCCAAGCAACTCATCTCATCTCAGTTAGGTGGCAAGGGTACACACCCATCTCCAGAGGGGCCTCTTCCTCTGCCTGCAGGAAGAGACAAATCCAGGCATCTGATGTGTGCAAGGCTGAAGTTAAGGTGGATGTACAGTAAGGAAACGCCTACGTGGTGCAGAGATGCCCAAATTGACACTGACCCGTGTCTCCTCTGAGATGCTGCACTATCAGCCCATGGTGGTAACAGAGCAGCCTGGCTGAGTCAGCTCACTCTCACCAAGAGCCCCAAATCTTTGCTGGGCACACGAGCTGTGGCCCAGCATCACTGATAGTGATGTAACACTTCCACGTGCCTGACCCTTTTAAAAGAACGAGGATTTGACTCCAATCCTCGTTCCAAAGATTCTAAGTTTTTAACCTGGGTCCCCAGAGTGATTCTAAATTCTAATTTATGAAGCGCTAAACAGGAAGGAGCCAGAGGCACCACTGCCATTTATCACGAGGCAGAGATGCAAAGTGGAGGGAGAGACAAGCCCTGCAGCCCAGGGCTGGCTGGCCAGGGGGCAAGCTGAGCTGAAATCACTCACCCCAGTGTGCAGGGCATGAAGCAGTCGGCTGAATGCCACAAAATGCAGGAGGTGTGAATTACAGCATCTTAACTCACACCCTGAAGTGTCTTATTGCAAAACGGCTCTGGGCAGAGGTAGGATTTTTTATTTCCAATGTTGTAATTCCCCTGTTTCTTCTCTCTCCCCCACAACCGCCCCTCCAGTAGAGGTACATCCACGGAGGATCAAATCTCACCCTCCTCAGCCCTGTGAAATGCAAACAAAACTAGCAGGACTTGGCCCACTGCGCCTCTTCTTAAGGCTTCAGTAATATTAAATTAATACTCTTTAAATATAAAACACTTGTTGCCTTGGAACAACACAAAGATGGATGTAAAATCGCTGGATTCACAGATGGGTGCTATGGGTGGGCCCTGCTGAAAGGGAGAGCATCCCGTGCTCCAGCAGAATGCCTCCCTTTCCATCTGCTTCCATGCACCCTCTGTGGCAGGGACAGATGGGCTGCCACGGGTGCACAGGAATGTCTCAGGTTCAGGGCCCCATTCTCCACGGGCCCAGCTCTGTTTGCAGGCTGCTGGTGGGAGCTGGCTCCCCACGTGCACGCTCACAGGTAAAAATAAATCCTGCCCACACACCAGCAGATGGAGATGTCAAATGTGAGGGCCTGCTCTCAGCAATTCTACTGGGCTACCAGCTCCAGGATTTGCCCTGGTCTGCCTCAGGAAGGAGGAATGGACATCCTGGACATCAACTAGGTGGAGCAGCAGGGTGATTCATCACTGCAGGAGCCAGGAGGATAGATTCCAAGGTTAAAAAAAAAAGGAAAAAAAAGAGAAAATCTGGGGCAAAAATCTGCTCATAGATCAACCAAATTCCACTGGAAGCAGCAAACATGGAGTAAGTGTTCCACAAGGCATCCCTAATCCTGTCTGACACAGCCACTGTGGCTGCCCTCACTTGACAGAAGGGACAAAGCTGGACAGGATGATGGCAGGAGCTCTACCAGATGAGAAAGCCACAGGCTTGGGTGCCAGAGAGACACCACTAGGCTCCCACAGTCTCTCCTCCCTGTTAACCACCCAGATTGCTCTTGAGGGTAAGCAAAGGAGGCCAGTTGGAGAACAGACTGGTAGTTTTAGTGGAGGATAACCACCAGCCCTGAGACATGGCTGACCACAGGGCAAAACCACAGCCCCATCAGCATTTTCCAGGAGTGTCTCAGAAAGCCCAGGACTGCCCTGACAAGAGCACAGCTTGGGCTGCATGGCTGTGTCCCGTGGTGTCTGTGCTCCAGAGGACAATGATTTCTGCTCCCCCAGCTGCCTGTGAGGCTTCTCCACCAGCAACACAAAGACAGCCAAAAAGTTCCTCGAGGCTTGTAAATAAGGAGGCACACCTCACTCGATGGTGAGATTTCTCCTGTTCTTCATGGTCACAAAAAGTCCATTTTCTGAATACTGAGATGAGTGATTTGCTTTGGTCCCATGGATAAATGTTATCTCCTCAGGGGAGGAAATCTTCCTAGAAAGTGCAGGGCAGACACTGAACAGCCTGTGGAGATCACAGCAGCAATCCCTTGGAGACTCAGTCTGCCAGGGCACTGAAGGACATGGCCAACTTCAAGAAAGGGCCTTAATCTCAGAGATTTCAATGGGATTTAGGCCTGCACTTAACTCTTGTCAATGATTTGCAGCCTGTGACTGTCAAGGTCTTCCTCTCTGTCCCTTTGTCCCAAGAACTGACAAATTACAGTATCTAGACTTCTACAACTGTTGATTTGTGGGCTCTGTGAAAATCCTAACTTGCTGAGTATCATCCTTCTACTGTAATGCTGGGCTTTCCCAAAAGCAGTCCATGAGCTGGTGTGGTGGTGTGGATGGTTGGACTTTCCCCATTTCAGTATGTTAAACCTCAGTTGGACTCCACAAAGAAAGTTGGGACAGTGTAAGCAGGAACAAGCAGGTGCTGTGAAGGACTGTGACAAGGAAAAGAAGGACAGACGAGGGAGAGGATTTAAAGAGAGAGACTTAAGGAAGAAGGAGAGGGTGCTGAAAGAAGGATATAGGAAAGAGGGTTTTGAGGCAGAGAGAAGTTGAAAGATATATGGGTGGTTTACCAAGTAGGAAGGATTTAGATATGTGGAAAAGATGAAAGGCTGGTGGGTCCTATATTGTATGTTCTGTACAATGCTGTATGTTCTGTACACCCCCCTTTAATTGAAATTCATAAGTTCCCCTTGGTCACATGTTACCTTTTCCCCTCTTCCCGCCACTGTGTTATCCCTCCCCTATCCCCTAATTGGTTCAAGGCTTGCAACCCTTCCCCTTATCTCCCAAGTGTCAAGGTTCCATTGGTTGCCGCAAAGAGGGACTCCCATTTCTCCTCCCCTACCCCGAAAGCATATAAGCTGGTGCATTTCTTTGTTCGGTATCCAGTTCCAGTTCAGCCTGGTTCCACTTCGGTCTGGACAGTGCTCTGTTGGATTAAAGTTGTGGTTCCTCTGTCTGGCTGGCTGGATCCTCCTTTCTCGCTCTTAGCGCGTCGCTTCAGTTATCCTACTGCCGTTCCGGCCTCTCCCAGGGACAAGAACCCACAGGGCTGACCCCTTCGTTCCGCTGAGGGGCAGCTTGGATTCCGCTTGCTCCGGTGCCTGGGCTGGCTCGGGGTGAAGCCAAGGGGCTTTAGTAACGGCACCGCGACAGGTGGCTGGCACCCCAGATGGGACCCTGAGGAGAAGCCTTGAGTTTCCGTGGAGGCTCTTGTCTTCCCTCTTTGTGGTCCCCGTGAGGATTGGCGGTGCTTGCACCAGGCGCGAGCACCGAAGAGTTTCAGATCCAGGGCAGTCCCACCGCTGCGAGTCGAGCAGCCTCTTCGGAGGAGCGCTCCTCGCAGATCCAGGAGGCAGCTTCGTCGGCAGCACTCCCGGCGGAGTCTTCTGTGCGCTGAGGGTTCCCCAAGACCGCAGGTAAGTACCCTCCGTCGGGGGCACGCGATCAGGACCCCCTCTCCAAGCCACGGGGGAGGGCTCCGAGGAGAAGTCTGCGCAGGACCGGGGGGTTAACGCTTTTGTTCTCGCTCCCGGTTTGGTCGTGCCCAGGCGGTTTTCAGTTCTTTTCGTTCGGGTTTGTTTCGTTCGAGTGCTCCTGCCAGCTCTCGAGGGAGGCTCGGAGCTGGGGGAGAGTCGGGTTTTTGGGGACGTTGCGTGTGCCGCGCGCCGGGAGGATCAGTGGCTTTAGCGAGTGCAGGGTTGCCCGGTTTTTAAGTTGCGGCAGTTACGGTTTTCTGTTTGAGATTTAGTTGGTCCGGTCTTGGGTGAGGGTGGTTTTTCAACACCGGCGAGATGGGTGCCTCGCTTTCGACCACCCAGAAAGGAGTTTATTATGTTCTTGTTAGAGTTTTGGAGGAGAACAAGGTTCAGTTCTCCCGCGGTTCGTTAAAAAGGCTGGTGCGGTGGCTTTCCGTGCAGTTCAGTAACACGTCTGAGGAGCTTGTGAGGAACCCCCGTTACTGGGAGGCGATCGAAAAAAAGGCGGCCAATTCGGATAAATGTCCCCAAGATTTTATGTTTTTGATTGTCAAATTTAAAACGATCGCTAACAGCTCTCCCCTGCATGAAAAGCCAACGCGACCGCCCGCCCCAGTTTCCCGTTCCCCTTCTCCCAATCCCCGTGTTCCTCGGAAGGGAATTCTGAGGAGAGCCGCAGACCCTAGGTCTGCCAGCCCAGGCTCTCACCAGAACTCCCGGTCCCCCAGCCTCAGCAGTCTTGTCCGGACTGCTGAGGAATCCTCGGGTCGCCCTGGACAAGCGGCCCGGGGACGCAGCCCTTCCCCTGTTTCCCCACGTTGTCGACCAAAAGTTAGATTTAATCTTGCTGCGTCACAGGAGCCACAAGATGGCGCCTGCGACACACAAGATGGCGCCCGTTCGCGCCGTTCTCCTACCCCTCCCCCGCGTCCCCCTCCCCCGAAATCCAATCCCTTCCTTGACCCAACCCCTTCATACCCGCCCAACCCCTTTTATCTGCCCAACCCATTTTACCCCTTGGTCCCTCCCACACCCGCCCCCTCTGTTCCCTCCCTTGCTCCACCCATGGCTCCTCCCACATACCCGATGTCTCCTCCCTTTGTGGCCGCCCAAACCCCGCCTTCGGTCCCTCCCTTTTCCCACGCTGACACTCCTCCCACTCCTGCCCCCTGGCCCGCCCTAGGGGCGGAGCCAGGCACTTCTCCCCACCCCGGAAGGAGGCCATCTTGGAATGGTAGTTCCCACGCTGCCTCTTCCGGTTCCCACGGTAGGGAACCGGAAGACAACAGCGATGGAAACCAGGAAGTGCATCTCTCAGCTGCGCCTGTCACCTACCGAAAGGCTCGCGGGGGTGGCGAACCTAAACCGAATTGGCAGCCATTTTCACAAACTATAATTCGAGATTTATGTAAGGCGCACAAAGAGTTTGGGAGAGAGAGCTCGTACTTCCGCGGCCTCCTTCAGGCAGACCTAGCAGCTGCGACAACCCTTCCTGCAGACTTAAAGCAATTATTTTCTTGCCTGATGACACCGGCTGAATTTGAATTATGGCTTGCTGCATTTAGGCAAGCCCTGCGGGAAGAGCTGCCGCACCTGCCACTCCCAGCAATTGATGAGGGAGGTAATCCCCTTACTGTTGAATTGCTGGGAGGAGAAGGTTCCTTCGAGTCCCCTCAAATTCAGGCACTGCTCATTCCACCAGCAGTTTTGCCTAGGGTGCAAGACCTGGCCTGCAAAGCCTTTTTCACGATGCAGCCTCGTGCACCCCTGCCGCCGTTCACCCAGATTAGGCAAGGGGACACAGAATCATTTGTAGATTTCGTGGACAAGATGACTAGGGCTTTAGAAATACAAGTAACGGACGGGCTCGCCCGTAAGAGAATTTTGGAGGAGATTGTTTTTGCTAATGCTAATAATGTATGCAAACAAGCGATTTTAAGTCTCCCTCCAGAACCCCCACGGACTCTACAGGTGATGCTGCAAGTTTGCCAGCAAAAGGTCCCTTTCCTGCTTCAACATATGACCACCGCAAGCAAGCAGGGAACTCGGCAGGTGCATGCTGCGGAAGATGCGACTCCTCGTCGCCCACAGGCCCGCAAGCTGGCAGCGTCGAACCCAGCCAGAGCACGGGTCGAGTGCTACCTCTGCCATGAAAAAGGGCATTTTGTGAGCCAATGCCCGCATAACTTGCTGGCAAAGCCTCGGCCGCAGCAGGAGGACTCCGAACACAATTCAAAAAACTAGGGGGGGAGTGCGGGCCCACCCGGCATGATGACCCCAACAGGGTGGGCAGTGCAGAAGAGAAGGCAGTCAACGCCTTTGGGGGTCACTGGACCAAGACAACTATCTCGGACTGGCATTTCCTTCACCCTTCCCAGGAGGGAACTTTCCCGGACTTGATGTTAACACCATTTTGTAAACCTTACAGGTTGAGGCTCACTCACAGTGCGCACCTCAGAGATACCAGCTGGTACCCAGTTCGCGTGGATTGCGAAGACCTTCTGGACTGGCCGTTTCAAAGGAAAGGTAAGTTCATTGTTGTTGGGGACTGTAAATACACTCCGCAAGACATTGAGGTATACCCGGGGACCTATAAGGGTGACCCCAGGTTCCTCAATGTCTGGCTGCGTTCCACTCATCCCCCAGCTTTCCACCCAAAGGGACAAATAGTGGCCCAGGCAATTCCACACACCAGGCCAGATCAGTATCAGGTTTACCCTGAGGAAAGGCCACTTTCAGTCAACGCAGTGCATCGGATCACAGAAGAAAAACCTATAATACAATGTACGATGTCCATTGGGGATGAGTCCGTTAATAAAGGTCTTCTTTTTGACACAGGAGCAGATGTCACGGTCATTCCCACCCGGGAGTGGCCGTCACATTGGGCCTTGGAGGACGCGCCGGCGAATATCTCCGGAGTGGGGGGTTTTCAATCGGCTAAGAGATCAGCGCGCATGGTGAAATTCACGGGGCCGAAAGGGCAATTGGCATATACGCGCCCTTTCGTTTGCAAATATGAACGGCCCCTGCTTGGTAGGGAGCTCATGTCCCAATGGGGGGTCACAATTAGTATCCCAGACCCCCCTCAGGTTTTTTGCCTAGCGGTCACTGAGGAGCGCCCAATCCTCAAACTGAATTGGAAAACGGATAATCCAGTGTGGGTTGACCAGTGGCCGCTATCCAAGGAGAAATTAAAGGCGCTCGAGGAGCTCGTGGAGGAGCAGTTACAGAAGGGTAATATCGTGGAAACGAATTCCCCCTGGAACTCGCCCGTCTTCGTCATTCGAAAGAGTGACGGAAGGCGCTGGCGCCTCCTTCACGACCTTCGCCAAATTAATAACGTTATAGAGGACATGGGATCCCTCCAACCAGGAATGCCATCCCCTGCCATGCTGCCCCGAAATTGGAATCTGGCAGTTATTGATCTGAAAGATTGCTTCTTCCAAATTCCCCTACATCCGGATGACGCACCGCGTTTTGCCTTCTCGGTGCCTACCATCAACCGAGCGGCCCCAAGGAAGAGGTATCACTGGAGGGCTCTTCCCCAAGGTATGAAGAACTCCCCGGTGATGTGCCAGCTGTACGTCTCTTCCTTGCTGCGTCCTGTGCGCGCAGCCGCGGAGGAGGTTATCATCCACCATTACATGGATGATATCCTCATTTGCGCCCCAACAACAAGCGAACTGGATAGAGTCCTCACACGCGTAACAGATTTGTTAGTTGCTGCAGGGTTTGAGCTGCAAGCAGAGAAGATTCAGCGGATGCCACCCTGGAAATACCTGGGGCTGGAAATCGGACGGCGGACCATTGTTCCCCAAAAATTGGCTATCCGGACATCAGTCCGGACCCTTGCGGATGTCCATCGACTCTGCGGAGAGTTGAATTGGGTGAGGCCCTGGCTGGGTCTCTCCACGGAGGACCTAGCACCCCTCTTCGATTTATTGAAGGGGGGAGATGAGCTTAGCTCTCCCAGGGCGCTCACCGCGGAGGCAAGGAAAGCACTGGAGAAGGTACAACAGGCGTTGTCATCACGCCAGGCGCACAGATGTGACCCCAGCTTACCCTTTCGGTTCGTGGTGCTGGGTAAGCTCCCGCATCTTTTTGGGGTCATTTTTCAGTGGGATTCGAACACCACACAGCATGACACCAAGGGCCACGGGGGGAGAGATCCACTGCTGATCATAGAGTGGGTCTTTCTTAGCCACCACCGGCCCAAGAGACTTACGAGGCCACAAGAAATCATGGCTGAGCTGATCCGCAAGGCACGTACGCGCCTTTGCGAATTGGCCGGTTGTGACTTTGAGTGCATCCATCTCCCCATCAAATTATCCTCGGGCCAGATCACCAAACCCATGTTGGAAACTCTGCTTCAAAATAATGAAGCTCTACAATTCGCTCTGGACTCTTTTACGGGCCAAATTTCAATTCATCGGCCGGCCCACAAATTGTTCAATCTGGATGGAAATTTTGAATTGGCATTGAGGAGTGTCCGAAGTGCAAAACCACTCCAGGCCTTGACCGTTTTTACAGACGCGTCCGGGGCTTCTCACAGGTCAGTGATGACCTGGGAGGATCCCGAAACTCAGCAGTGGGACAGTGATGTTGAAATCGTTGAGGGTTCGCCTCAAGTCGCTGAGTTGGCCGCAGTCGTCAGGGCATTAGAGAGATTTCCCGGACCGCTAAACATAGTTACCGACTCTGCCTATGTTACAGGGGTAGTGTCCAGAGCTGATCAGGCAGTATTACAGCAGGTTTCCAACGACGCGCTTTATGCGCAACTCTCGAAGCTTATAAAGCTTGTGTCCCACCGAGAGCACCCCTTCTACGTGATGCACACAAGGTCGCACACCGATTTGCCAGGGTTTGTTGCAGAGGGCAACAGGAGAGCAGATGCTCTCGCTGCTCCTGTGACAAAGACCCCACTGCCTGACATATTTCAACAGGCACAGCTCAGCCATGCTTTGTTCCATCAGAATGCACCAGCCCTGGTCCGCCGATTTCGTATCACCCGGCAACAGGCCAGGGCGATTGTGGCTTCGTGCCCATCGTGTCAATCCCACTCCGTGCCGACCATGCACGCCGGAGTCAATCCCAGAGGGCTGGGAAGTTGTGAAATCTGGCAGACCGACGTCACCCATGTGGCGGCGTTCGGGAGGCTCCGGTACGTGCATGTGTCCGTTGATACCTTCTCGGGTGTAGTCTATGCCTCCGCACACGCAGGGGAGAAGGCCTCCCACGTCATCCAACACCTCATTCAGGCCTTCTCTTTCATGGGCATCCCCAAGGAAATTAAAACAGATAATGGCCCTGCGTATACTTCCAGGGAGCTTGCAGATTTCCTGCAGCAATGGGGAGTTGAGCATAAAACGGGCATCCCTCACTCCCCCACGGGTCAGGCCATTGTTGAAAGGACCCATCAGAACGTCAAACGGGTCCTTCAACAGCAAAGACCAGTCCTGAAGGTTGAAACTCCATCAATCAGATTGGCAAGGGCACTTTATGTGTTAAATTTCCTAAATTGTTCTTATGAAAAACCAGATCCGCCCGTTGTGCGGCATTTCAATAGCAACCGCGACTGGGACCTGAGTGAGCAGCATCCGCCGGTGACCGTAAGGTTTCCCGAAACAGGGAAAGTGGAGGGTCCACTGACGCTTTTGACGTGGGGGCGCGGGTACGCCTGCGTCTCCACTGATGCCGGGCCGAAGTGGATACCATCCAGATGGGTAAAGCCTTATATCGAAAGAAAAACAAAAGTCCGAGAGAACGAAAAGCCTCAAGTCGCCTCCGCGGCTCTCCGCCGCAGAAGGCGTGAGTCCAGTGACTCAGAGGAAGAGGAGGAGCAGTCAGAAGGCTGGGAGGACCCCTTTTTCTGTGATTTCCCACTTTGTAACGATTTGTTTTTCTGAGTTTCTGTTTAGATCCGTCCAACCATGAGCGCCAAGACTGCCATCAGTTCAGCCGTCCTCTTCGCCAGTCTCCTGACCATCGCCCAGGCGTGGCTCGTCCCCCAGCCACAACAGAACGTCTGGACTGTCTTGGCCAAATCACTGGGTCAAGACCACATATGTCTCAACCAAGCGAGTGCCGCGAATCCCATGGCATCCTGCCTCGTGGGGATCCCATTTAAAGATCGTGAGATGCCCAAGATGCTTCTAGGTTATGCTCAAAAACTTAGACAAGAAGCTGCTAAAATGGAGCATAACCTAAAGCATGCCCATTACATCGTCGCGTGGTACAATTATATTAAAAGTCTTCCAAAGTTAGAAAACGAGCCTCAGGAGCTGGAGCTTCTAGGTTCCGCCAGAGCCGAATCTTGTTTTCATATCCGCAACGACCACGTCCAGCGTCACCACCGTCATTTTGTCTCCTCCAAAGCCCATTTTAATACTCATTGGTGCAACGCTGTGTCCTTTAGTTATCCTCCAATCCCTCCCCAAAAATCAGCCCAAGTCTTTGCCCATCCCCGCCAGCTTCCCAGGGGAACATTCTTGATTTGCGGAGACCACGCATGGGCAGGTATCCCCTCTCACCTCTCCGGAGGCCCGTGCACCTTTGGGACCCTCGGATTGTTTTCACCCAACAAATCACAAATTTTGGATTGGGTTACACAAAATTCTACAAATGGTGCACATATATTGGCACACTCTAGAAAGAAGAGAGAAGACTACTCTCTCAAAAAATTGGCAGACGATTGCGATGAGGAAATTATCCATTGGAGCAGATCTAAAGGCATCGCAATCACAGTATTTGCGCCGTGGGTCGCCATTGCTAAGACCCTCGGAGAATTAGGCCATTTGGAATGTTGGGTAGCTAAGCAATCCCGTTTGACTTCTAGGGCCCTATCAAACCTCCTGAAAGATGAGGAAATTACGAGGCAGGCAACCCTCCAGAATCGTGCAGCCATCGATTACCTCCTGCTCCTCCACGGTCACTCGTGTGAGGAGTTTGAGGGGCTCTGCTGCTTTAATTTGACATCTAGGGCCAAGGGGACTCGCGAGGCACTCAAACAAATGGAAAACATGATAGGAGACATCAAACAAGAATACGGGGACTGGCTCAGTAATTTGTTCAAGGGATGGGGGATCTCGGGTTGGACGGGATCGATTCTTAAAACTGTTCTGTTAATTGTTTTTGTGCTTTTTGTTGCTATTGCCAGCCTTGGACTAATGAAAAAGATGTTGCAGAATTTGATTTCTTCCTCCACATCACCACTCAAAGCTGAAGTCCACCGAGTAGCCGTTGAAGTAGGCCCAGAAGTGTTCAAGGAAGAGGAGGAAAGCTTCGTTGATGAGGACGAGCAGGCTGAACAGCTTGAAATCATCGTGGAAGAAGTGCGCAGCTTTCCTCGAGAACAATGGCCTACTCAACAGCAGTGGTTTGCAGAATCATACCCACGTTCTGAACACCTGGTGGACCCCCCTCAATTCGGATATCTGGGATAGGACTCACAGGGTCAAAAATAAAAGAAAAGGGGGAGATGTGGTGGTGTGGATGGTTGGACTTTCCCCATTTCAGTATGTTAAACCTCAGTTGGACTCCACAAAGAAAGTTGGGACAGTGTAAGCAGGAACAAGCAGGTGCTGTGAAGGACTGTGACAAGGAAAAGAAGGACAGACGAGGGAGAGGATTTAAAGAGAGAGACTTAAGGAAGAAGGAGAGGGTGCTGAAAGAAGGATATAGGAAAGAGGGTTTTGAGGCAGAGAGAAGTTGAAAGATATATGGGTGGTTTACCAAGTAGGAAGGATTTAGATATGTGGAAAAGATGAAAGGCTGGTGGGTCCTATATTGTATGTTCTGTACAATGCTGTATGTTCTGTACACCCCCCTTTAATTGAAATTCATAAGTTCCCCTTGGTCACATGTTACCTTTTCCCCTCTTCCCGCCACTGTGTTATCCCTCCCCTATCCCCTAATTGGTTCAAGGCTTGCAACCCTTCCCCTTATCTCCCAAGTGTCAAGGTTCCATTGGTTGCCGCAAAGAGGGACTCCCATTTCTCCTCCCCTACCCCGAAAGCATATAAGCTGGTGCATTTCTTTGTTCGGTATCCAGTTCCAGTTCAGCCTGGTTCCACTTCGGTCTGGACAGTGCTCTGTTGGATTAAAGTTGTGGTTCCTCTGTCTGGCTGGCTGGATCCTCCTTTCTCGCTCTTAGCGCGTCGCTTCAGTTATCCTACTGCCGTTCCGGCCTCTCCCAGGGACAAGAACCCACAGGGCTGACCCCTTCGTTCCGCTGAGGGGCAGCTCGGATTCCGCTTGCTCCGGTGCCTGGGCTGGCTCGGGGTGAAGCCAAGGGGCTTTAGTAACGGCACCGCGACAAGCTGGTCTACAACCCTGACCAACAATTCTTTTCCAGCCTTGCAGAGACGAGCAGGAACCTTCCAGCCCAACATCTCCACAACTCCTGCACACATGAATTGCTCCAGTACCCTCATTTCACACATCAGCTACAACCTGCCAACTTTCAGCTGGAGATGACTGAGTCCTCTCCATATTGGCTCACTTCTTGCCACAGCTGCAGCAGCCTACACACGCTTCCAAGCCTTGTTAAAGCCCACTGGCTGTGGGGGCCATACTGACAGTGGTGCAGCCTGGGGAGGGATCTGAAGCAGCCCCTCCGTGCTGGCAAGAAAGCCAAGCCCTGACTGCAGTCACTCAGAGCCATGACTCTGTGGAGAGGCTGCCACACAGCTTTGGTCTGCTGGCTGTGCTGCCTCTTGGCTTGAAACCACCAAGAGCCACAGTCAGCAAGCATGTCACCAGCTCCCCAAGTCTGCAAATCACCATCACAGCAAGAAGGCACAGAAAACAGAAAAATGTCACACTTCTACCTGATTAGCCCCATTGCAGTCCCATGGATTTAAGAAGCAGGACAGGCAAAACAGGCTGAAGTTTTTTTCAGGAGTTCAGAGAAATTCCATCTATGGAAAGGGGTACTAATTCCCACTGCAGATGTGGCCACTCAAACAGGTCCACCAGCACACTTGGAAACACCTGAGAGGCTGGCTGGAGACCCAGCTACCTTCTCACTGACACGGGAGCCCTCCTTAGCTCAAAAACTAACTCCAAAACAACACTGAACTACAAATCTCCTTGGCACGGTAAATTATCGATGCATGATTTAAAAGTGAGCTCTGAAGTGAGGGAGCTCAGCCAACCCCTGCATCTGGCCACAATATTGAGAGTCAATCCCACAGTTAACAACCTCAGACTCCATCGAGGTGTGACATTAAAAAACAACCCAAATAATATCCCAGCCATGTCACTTTATTCTTTTTTCCCTTGAAAGGATGTCTGGCATGCAAGCCTTGGGTTTTCCCTCATCCCAGAAAAACCAATAGCCACATTTTCCAGAGGTCTCTTTTCCCTACCCAGGGAGTGGAAGGGATGCAGTCAGTTAATGCATGGCTCCTAACATTTTTCCAGCAAGCTGGTTGGACTCCCATTCCCTTCTCCCATGGAGGAACACAGCTGCTATAAGCAGTCTGTAGCTGGGAAGGGACTGGAAATACCATTCCTGTCAGTGCCACATAAAAAGCAGCAGCTGACAGTGACAGATTGCAATGAACCTACAACCCCCGTTAAGAAGGTAAAGCATCTCTCTTATCTCACACAGAAAAACCCTCCAGAAACAAGCGTCTCAGACTGGACACATCTATCTATAGTAACAGTCTGTAGATCTGTTCCTAGAACTAACTCAAGCAAAGCTTCCTCCACGTCCAGGCTCTTGCATGTACCTTTGTAACCCCTTTAGAAAAGCAATTTCAGGACTGCTCTGGTGAAGCAAACACTGATTTCAGTGGCACAGTGTGAGGGATGGAGCTCTTGTGCTCTGTCCTAGCAGGCAACAAACCTGGTAACAGTGGAAAATATTTGTGCAGCCTCTCCTGTTTTTCAGGTTGACATGAGCTGAATTCTATTCCAGCTTCATGTTCTTGTGAATTTTTTCAGCTGCCAAGAAACCATCTTTTCACCAGAAGGAACTGTGGAAATGTGCTTGGATATCTATCACAGCTCTAGCAACCTGACCAAACTCTTCACGACAAAACCAGGTAGGACTTGGACCAAGACATGCAACAGAAAGACTTTAGCCCCTACCCTTAAGTGAGCACACAGCCAAGGGCCACTGATGCCAGTGGGACTGATGTGAGGATGGAGCTCGTGAGAGGCCAAATCTGATCTGTGAAGCATTGAAGAGTTGTTTCCCAAACATGAGAACACGGCCTTAAAAAGAGCCACAGTGTTTCCAGAGGAAAACTCAATTGAAGCTACATGACTGAAAGGGAGCCTTGTCTGGAAGCTCCAACCCAAGAACCAACTCAATCTAGTCACTGGCTCAAAGCTGAGAGGATGGCACCTGGAGGTGAGGGGAGTAGAGAGGCTTTTCCAATAAGGGAAGAAAAGCTTTTCAAGAAATCTTGTGGTTTGGTTTTAAAGGCTCATGAAACAAGGAGGTGAAATGCAGAGGGAATTCACAAGCTTGGGAATACCAGTACCTGCACACACAGCTAGGACACGTAAACTTTACAGTGCCGGACACAAGACCGAAGAAAAAAGTGTTTTGGAGGCAATGTTTTTTTCCAGGATAAAAGAGCAACATGGCTATAAAATAATGCATTTTCATACCAAGTTTATTTCAAGCCTTGTGCTACAGGCAGTGCTGGCCTATTGACTGCCAAGCTGGCTACTGTGTTTCTCTTCACTCTGTGATACTTATTTGATTGGCAAGATACTATTCCAGAGCTATAAACCCCTCCTGGAACATTCTTCCAATAAACCAAATTCCTTTTCTTAGTAATCATTTTATTTGACTAATTATTAGCAGCACTTGGAACAAAACAGACAGCACAGGCAGAATCCAGGAGGATTCAGTCCCTGCCCAGCAGCTGTTTATGCACTGCCTGAGAAGGACCAGGACTGAGGTCTCCATCTCAGCTCCTCACCCTAGACAGCAGAATAAGCACAAGTCTACTGGGAGCATGCTGGGGAGCTGTCTGCTCTAGGGAATGATGTATTCCCAGTAACATCTGACTCAACTTGCTGTCCTACCTTGGCCTAGGAAAGATGCTCTCTTGGGTGCTTGCCTTCAGGGAGCAGTCCTGTCTATCCACATCAGCACAGGTAAGTTTGCTCTTACAGGATACAACATCCCTCTGCAATGAAGAAATTGCCCCTTGGGAATGGGAAGAGTAGTAGCTGTACTTTCCCTACACAAAGCAAACAATAAGTATATTCCTTCCATTTCTCTATCAGCAACTGAAGATATAATCTGGATGCAGTACCTGGGAGACTGAACTGCTCTGCAGCCCATTGGGAAGCAGCATGGTAAGGGAAGGTCTAGCTGAAGCCAGATATGATCTATTCTAGGGGCACTGTAGAGCAGAGATCAAAATTCAGGAGTTGGAATGCAGTTATTCACAGAAATGAAGAGGGAACAGCTTTGTGAAGCAAGAATCAAGAGCACATTTATATTTAAATTCACAGCTAATATAGGGGGCACGTTGCTGAAATGCAGCAGTGCAGTGCACCCCGTGCAACCAAAGCTGCCCCTCCCAGCAGCAGAATAAACTCCCTGGAGTCTCTCTGTGGCCCACTCAGGTCCATGGGATATTCCTGTGAGCTATAAAAAGCCTGCTGACCCTCTGGCATGGGGGCACAGCAGCTCAGTCACGCACAGGGATTTTCTCTTGGAACACTCCTGGTCTCACTGCATGTGCAGGCACAGACACACAGAGCCCCCAGCCCAGCGGGGATGGGATATCCCAGGACCGATGGTCCAGAAAGTCCAAACACCAGGCAGGTCTGCTGGAGAGGCTGCACAGGCTTCAGCACCCTGCGGAAGGAGCCCCAGCCCACCTTCAGCTCCATCTACTCTCCCACGGTGCCTGGGGCAGTATTTCCACTGAAGTCCTGTGATTCCACAGACCCAGGTTTGAGGCCCAGAGCCAAGGCAATGCTGGGATGAACCTGCCCTGCACAACGTGCAGAGGGCAACACAGTTGTCCCCAGAACAAGGAATGTGAGGTTTAAAATAGTCTGGGGGGTGCGGGCAGGGGGAAAGGACAATATCCTGAAGCACAAAACCACGATAAGCACAATCCTTTCGCAGTTGTTCCAACATAAAGCCAAGCCCTGGAGCTCTGCCAGCAGTCAGTATTTTTATGACTGTATCAAAGCACATAATAGAAACAAAAAGCTTAAGGGTCAAACTCAGTGCTGGGATTAGTAACCAGCTGAAGTGAGGAGCATGATACCAGGTCTGAACAGGATCCTCTGATCACTTAAAACACGTCTGGTTTTTTACACAGACAGCAGTCATGCCTGTGTGCCAAATTCCTCTCCTTCAGCCCGTTCAGGTGGGGAGGGCTTTGTGCAAAATCTCTAAACCATCTCCACCAACAAGCACCAGCAGAGCCTGCAGCTGTCTCAAGTCACGTACATCACCCAGCAGAGCACACTGGCCAGGCCCTTCCCTCGTCACTATTTCAGTCCTCTATTGCAGACACTTGCCCCTGTCAGGACTTCTCCCCACAGCAGTGGAATATTTCCAAATATCCCTGCATTAGGCACTAATGGTTTGACATGCTCACAGGTGAAGCCTGCAAGCATCAGAAGAGCAGGGCTCCCTTCTGAGCAGACCTCAGGTTCTTACAAGGAGGACTAGATATTTTTAATTTATTCAGAATAAGGAATCAGCCAGCTTGTGCTAAGGGATTTAACAGAAGAATCTCTGCTGCATCAGAGATTCTGAAAGACCAAAGGATCCTTTCATGCAACATCAGAAACTGTACGTTGAGAAAGGGAATTCACTGCAGAGCAGGAGATCCCAGCCCATGGAATCTGTGTCCATGACTGCCAGCAGCTGCGACTGAAGGAGCCACCTGGGAGCCCTGCTTAGACTGTGACTGGTTTCCCAAAAGGTCACCCCAGAGTTCCAAGGTGTTTATACACCTGGGTGCTACTTGCTGGCACTGCTGCAGCTCAAAGAACAAAGGGTCTGCAGCAGCTCTGAGCTGAAATGCCTGGAATTCAAACCCATCAGAGACACCTTCTCAGCCCGTGGGTATCAGTGCTCTGTGCCTGCCTCACCTTTGTCCTGATAAGGCGTGAGCTGGGAGAGGGATGGGGCACTGGGGTGGCACTGGGGCATGTGGCACCTCTCCTGCTGAATGGATCCAGGAGCTGAATGGTGCCACATCCCCTCACTGCAGCCTCCTTCTGCATGGCCACGGAGCCAGGGCATCCAACAGAGACCTTAACTGGAAGCTATATTTTTCTTTTATCAAAGGAGACAGGAGGCTTCCCTATCGAATGATCTCCAAGAGTGAATTTTAATGTAATAGATCAGAGAGAAGCTTAAAGCTTGGGTTGTTTGCTTTAAACACTGGATGGCTTGGTTATTTTCTCCACTGGCTAGTCTTCCTTTTATGTTACACACAGAGATAATTTCTTATTTTCTAGGGCAAAACTGGGAGTGATTTCCTTTCAGAAAAGCTTTTTAACTAAACAAAATTATGGCATTCAGCATTTTTCAACAGTGCTTTTAGTTTCTGCACAAGATGCACTATTTTATTCCAGAGGATGAAAATTCAAATAAAAGCCTTTTTCCACCTTTCAGCAGGAAAAACATCCCTTTTTATTGAGTATTAACTGCAATGACAATTCTCAAGTTTGTGTTATTTCACTAAAACAAAAGTTTAAAATACACAATTCTAGCCAGTTGCTTCCATTGCAGACAGAAGCTCTCTTACAACAGGAATTTAGGACAATTTGGGGACTACATATGCACAATGGAGGTTTTTGGTAACATGCCATTGTGACCAACTCACACACAATGCCAAAATTACAGCTGGAGGAAAGCACTGAGGGAAGAAAGGCCTGTGAACAGAAAGAGAAAAGTCTGGTCTCCCTTGTTCAAGCTGCTTACCACCCATCACTTCTGTCCCTAGGCTCTGACTTGATTTCACACAAGCTGACAAAAAGCTCTCATCCTACAAAGTGCTGAGCATGCTCTACTCCCACACACTTCTCTCCATCATCGAGGCTGGGTGGATTTGGGGCTGCAATTCAGCCCCAAAAACACAGCGAGATGGCACCAAAAATCACTTCTAGACTGCCCTAGGCAAGCTGTAATTTTGATTAAAGAAGAATTTCTAGCTCTCCCAAGCAGTCTCAGCTCCCACTCAAATTTTCCTTTTGATCTATCAGCCCCCTTCATCAGATTTTTAAAGAGTTAACGGTGTAGTCTTCCCTCCTTCCTGACACTGTCTGACCTGTGAGGCTTGGCTGGGGCCAGACTCAAAGAACATCACACAATAATATGCCTCTTGTGATGCAATGTGTCTCTGGGAGAGATGATGGGGTTGTGTCACGCCTTTGCACAAAAGCAGACAGCAGTTCTGGGGAAGAAAATGCAAAGAGGAACTTTTTTCCAGGAATAAATCAACAACCTGTCACAAACAGCATATGCAATAATTTCCTTGTTTACAGCTACAACTTGTCTGATGAAGCAATTAAAAACAAAATCCACCAAGATTTTTTGACCTTATTACTTATCTGAAACTGGTATTGGCAGGAAGAACACAGGTCTGACCACACTCCAAAAAGGAGGTGTAGCCTTACCCCAGAATATACTTTAAATATACTTCATATCTAGTAAATCACAAGGCTGCTATAACACATGACTCCAGAGCCCCAGTGTCACTGGTGTCACATCCCCAGCCAAGGACAGCTGGGCAGGGACCAAACCTGCAAGTCCTGTCTCTCCTTGTGACTGCACAAATCCATCCTACAGAGGCACCTGGCATTTGCTAAGCTGAAAACATTGACAGAGATGGAAAAATGCCCCTATATCCCTCAAAACTGAAGTAGGGAAAAGACGAGGAAAAGACCAAAGCTTGCATCAAGGGAAAAAACACCAGTGGCTGCCTTGGCCTCCAGAATTAAGGTAATTCTAAAACTCTGATTTCAAAAAGGCAGGAAAACAAAAAAAAGGAGGGAGAAAAACCTCAGATGATGATTGATTTGCCAACAGCAGTGTGCA
Source organism: Prinia subflava (assembly GCF_021018805.1). NCBI lineage: Eukaryota > Metazoa > Chordata > Aves > Passeriformes > Cisticolidae > Prinia > Prinia subflava. Next base: position 11,763,227 of record NC_086255.1, on the reverse strand, counting down.
GCAAGGGTGAGGACAGAAGCCATGTCTCCTGATACTTGAGTCACTGTGAGAGATGTTTCACCACAGCTTTTTCCCCTGAGAAACTGCTCTCACTGAAGCTACAGTTCAAATATCCCTCACTTCAAGGGACTGAAATTTCAAAGTAGACGAGCCCTTCCATGAAACCCCATCCTCACGTTGTTCTCCTTGCTGCCTAAAGGAGAAGATGCTGCTCCTGTCTTAATGGGGGACATTACCAAACCAAAGACATTGGTTTTGAACCAGTTTCATGTGCTCATAGCAGAACACTCTGGAAAAGCCAACATATTTTGGCTTACTAGCCCAACTGCAGGCTTTGAGCACAGAGTTCTGGTCCTGGGGACCAGTTTGTGTATCCTGGAGAAAGAAGGACTGTAATACCTTAGTGACATGGCATGGGGACAGACAGGCAGATCCCAGCTGGCTTTGAAGGGGAAGGGCAGATACTGCAGTGCAAACCCAAACATCGAGGATGAGAAATTAAATAAATACCCCAAGCTCCGTGCTGTCCCAGCTACACAAACCAAGGGCTACAGGCAGATCCAGCACACCTGCACAAGGTCCTGTGATGGCACAGACCTGCTTTCTTTACAAGAAAAAGGTAGAGAGAACAAAAAAAGTAAAAAAAAATTGAAAGCAGATTGTTCTTTCTCGTGTTTACTATGATGATTTTTAACACTCAGCATTCACAAAGTGAGATGTGAAAGACCAAAGAGCTGCTTAAGGTCACCCACAAATGTGCCAAGGCAGAAACCTCTAAACCTGAAGGATGCACTGAATTACTGCTCATGCAGGACTTACATTTCCTTTCTTTTCCTGCCTCTTGGACCACGGCTATGGAGTTTGTAGCAGGTGCAGTGCAAAGGAAGGCAAGCTATAGGAAAGTGGCTCCCAGGCAGGCACCTTTGCACTGCAGTTACACTGAGAACCACCACAGGACAGGTCAGCACCTCTGGCAGCTCAGCTCTCCTAACACAAGGGAGTGTGTGGGGACTGCCAGGTGAGATTTGCAATCACACTTTTGACACCAGACATCTGTCACAGAGACTCACACCAGCCAATGGGACAAACCTGCGTGCACACTTGGGCTACGTCAGACAGACCAAGGGCACCAAGCAACTTGTCCCATCCTCCCCTCTAGAACAGAGGAGAAAACACTACTGACCCTTGGAATTGTTCTGGTGAAAGAGCCAGCTTATAGCACAGGGCTGAAGCTGACTCTTCCTTCTTGCTCAGTCTTATTCTGAATGCAAAATTAAACAGCTCATTATAAAAGCAGTAAAATGACTCCGACTTCAGAACACAGCTCTCAGGGGAAAAAAAGTTAGCAATTTCAGCACGGCAATGCATGAGATGGTCTGTTAATTACTAAAGGAAAGGCAGCTGGTTCAGTCCCTACTATCTTAATAATTTTCCTCTCTTTGATGTCTTGATCACATCTTTTGAACAATATGCTTGAAGCATAACACTGCAGAGAACACTTATTTTCATAATGAAAGGGAAATATTTTGCTCCATGCATAATATTTGGTTATCCTGATAGGCTGCACTGATAGGGCTTCATATATTGTGTTTTCAAACCAATGCCGAGTTTAAAAGGCCTGCAGGGCAGTGCAAGGCTTCTATCAAATGGTAAATACGTAACTGGTGTACGTGTCCAGCATCCTTTAAAGTGATATCAAATGTTTTCTAATAAGAAAGATGCAAGCACTCAAAACTTTCGTGTCCTAGAGGCATCAGAAGGAAGTTTACTTGTTTCTCATTTTAGTTTTCAAAGTTAAAATTTCTAGGCCATATGAAAATGACATTAATCCTTTGCACAATGTGACAGCATATCCACTGTTGCAGAGAATATATAATCAAAAACTCTCTCCCACTTCCCACAGACACCAGTGATGGCCAAAAATCTGGAGCTAGCACACAGTTTAGAAAGCTGCCAAGAAAGAATGGAGTTCTGTGAGAGCTGCAGTGAACTACAGAAAATACATTTGCATGTTCCTTCACACAGTGCTACAGTAACTGGAAATGCTGGAGGATGACCCAGCTACACCTACATGGCACCAAATTCCTCGAGAGGCAGCTGGCCATGAGCTCTGGAACAGCAGCTTGCTACAGCTGCCTTTCCTTAATAAATGGGCCCCATTCAATGTGGGCTGAGATTCAATTTATCCTAATTGTAAATCGGAATCTGAAGTCAACAGGGATATCCCCAACAGGCTGCACACCAGAGCAAGAGGTAGAGAAGCATGCAGGAGAGAACTCACTAAAAAGATGTTCAGAGACAGGAAAAATGTCTCCAAAATGTTTATGACCTGGGCAGAAAGTTCAGGGTTATGGCAAAACCTCAGCCTTTGCTCTAATTCTCTATGTACAATCTGAGTCTTGATATTACAGGTTACACTGAACCTATCTGAACACAACCTAGCTGTAGAGGAGTGACTTCAGGATGCAGACTTGACTTTAGCACAATACCCATTTCCTCCCTCTTTTCACTTGTGGGAGGCAGCTGGCCACTGCTCACCATGGCCTGCTGCGGTGACCATCACCACCACACATCTGCCAGAAGGACCAGGTGTGCCGCCCCTTGAAAGCACAGAAGAGGAAAGCCCTGCAGAAAATGGGCTCTAGTTAATCCCCACTGGTTTGGGAGGAGGGAGGATCTGTGGGAGGATGTGACCTGTGGTTGGGAGTAGCTGGAAGAGATGACACTTCACCCCAGCACAGGATAGCATCCCTGACCACAGCTCCTGCCCTCCAACCAACATGAGATTCTCTTCCAAAAAAGGAAATCATATGGGACTCTCTTGGCTCCCTGAATTGACTAATCAAAGTCTCAGAGAAGCACCAAGACAAAGAGGCTGCAGGCAAGAGGATCCAGGCTGCCCCTGGCTCAGCAGCACTGTCACCCTACACAGCAGGAGCCTGAGTGGCTCTGCACCCAGACCCAGCTGTCCTCTGGTGGGAGCTGCAAGGGGTGCTAGAAAAGGAGATGCCCCCACACAGGCAGTAACAACCTGAAGCCACTCATACCACCAGCACATGGGAAAGAACAGGGACACAAACACCTTCCCAAACACCCTTGTCCTTGTATTTGCCCCACTGCAGAGCTGCTCCCTTTTATATTCGAAAGAACCTTTCTATTCCACATTAGGGTGCTGCAGGGGCAGACCCAGTCTGAGGACAGCCCAAAAGCCAGCCCAGATTCCTGCCCAAGTGACAGAGGCTCCCATGCTCTACTTGGCCTTTCTCCAGTGAGGTCCAAAGAGTGGAGAAAGGCAGGGATCAGCATTCATGCCAGCCAAGCCAGTGGGAGGCAGGGGAAGGCACTGCCTGGGGGTGAGCCACAGTCACCCTTAGAGGAATGGTGGGCAGCCAAGGCCACGGCACTCCACTGTCCTCCTTGCCAGAGCAGACACACACACCCTCAGCCACAGGTTCATTCTCTAATTTAGCACTGCACAGAGCAGAATTCCACTCAGCCAGTTCCCAAAAATAAAACAGACTGAATTTTGTTGCTGGGGCAGCCTCCTACATCCACAGAGCCAGTAAGGGGCTACTCCCTGTCTCGGTGCTGTCCCTTGGCAGCTGAACCACCCAGGAGCTGGGGTGTGCCAAAGAAATCCTCACGGCTGCAAGGCCAGCTGAGTTTTAGGGCATCCTAAGGAATATTACTGTATCTCTAAATAAGATTGAAAGACACTTAGTATGTTTGTAATTTGGCCTATTTTCAGTGACAGTAATGATAACAGTTTTTATACCCTGTTTCTCCTCCTGCCAGCATGAAAGAAAACTCTACAGCCTACGACAACAGCAACTAACACAGGATAATAAAACCACAGATTGTAGAAATACAAAGACACTCAAAATAAATCAAATTAGAAGACGTAATTTGAGAGAGGGAGGCATCTCACATTGTGATAACGGACTCTCTTTCTGGCAAATCCATAGCACTCCAGGGCCAGAGTCATCATTAGCATGTTACTTTACAAAGATCTATTAAACCAGAACAGAAATGAAAAGATTTCCCCACCACAAAAAACAGTGAAGCAGTGGGAGTTGCAAAAGAGCCCTTTGATTCACCCTTAATTCACCAGATGAATCATTTCATATTGAGCAAACATCAAACCACACTAAAGAGATACAACCAAAACCTCCCAATCCTGAAGCCAATCACTTCAGTTGACTCACTAAACCACGGAACATTGATCACACACATTACCAAAGTGCTATGATTTACCTTATTACATGCCTTAGTTAATTCATAGCATCTTTGCATAAACCTTGACCTGCACTGCAAGACCATTTGACTCAGTTTATCTACAAAGAAAGCAAGTTTGCTCTGCCATGTATTTGAGGAGACTGGGTTTGAGGCAGGGTGAGCACCCCACTACTCATGCACTGTTACTTATTAAGTTGCAGTAAATGGCCCATGAGATTTAAACAGAGATCAAAGGGAGACCAAATCCTGCCCCTGCAATTTTGGCAACAGCATCTCTTTGCAAGATCAGTTTTGAGCACGTAGAGTCAAAATCATTATTATAGTTCACTGCTCAAGCATGAGGAACCTCAATTCCTCTGCCCAATTCCTCTGTCTCTCCATGGACACAAGGAGGAGTTCAGATACGGCAGAATTACCTGATGAGAGTCAATTGGTTTTCTTCCTCAGCTGCACACTCCCAGTGAAAGAGAACTAACCAATTTTTGAAAAAATCACATCAGAGAAAAAAACTTCAGAGGAAAGAGTTTTGCAATAAAATGTTCTTAATTTTAATCCCCTCTGTATATTCTTAAAGTATTAGGGTAACAAAAAGTCTAGTAAGCATTTTACAGCCAGAGTAGCACTGCTGAGTGTCAGCCTCTCTTTATCTGAGTGACAGCTGTTGGCAATGCCCCCAGCCCAACTCCTGCTAATCCCCATCTGCCAATGAGGCAATGTGACCTCAGGAAACGGGCCCGGTATCTCGGGCACGTTATCACTGACATTGTCCCACCTTCCTACTTTACAGTTTGTTTCTGTGCCTTCACAGACACAACATCTCTGGGGAGGCTGGAGAGGGAGCCAGGCATCTGCTGTTTGACCCAAGTGCCTGTAGCTGCACCTGACACAACAGGGCTCATTCTGCACTCAAGGGTCCCAACCATTCAGCTGCCCAGGAGATGCTTTTTGCCTCCCGACTGGTCAGTGTAGAGTGCTGACCCCTGTTCCTCAGGCCAGCAGCTAAAACAGCTCCTTGATGTGTTCAGCAATCACCTAAAACACTACTAAGGACAGCCCTTGTTCTTGCCCCAGAACATATTCAAGCAGCCAGAGTGGCAGTGGAAAACCAGAGTCACACCTGATACTGGCCAGGAGCAGCTGAAGGGATGCTGGCATGGGCAGCTCAAAAACTTCCAGGAAGAGTGCAGTTTCTAACACACAGGTACTCACCATCTCCTGAGAAAATAGAATCAGGCCTACAAAACCCCAAATACCAAATCCACTCTCTTGGGGCCACTCTTTCCTAAGATCTGCTCTGTGGCAACAGGCAAGTTCTGCCAGGTCTCCCACCTTGCAGGAATAAAAAAAACCACTCCACAGATCCACCCCATTTCCATGTAGGACTGCATGGATTTCACCAGGGTGTATGAGTGTTTCACAAGCCTTGGAGAAGCAGTTAGCTGGAAGCACAAAGCATCACTGCACTCTCACGGGCCCTGGTTCCTCCCTACCAGCCATTTTTAGTCTCTCTACATATGAACCCTTTTGACAGAAACTTAAAAGGACCTGCCACCGAACAATCACTATCCCAGCTCAAATGTTCCCCTCAATGCAGGAAGATGGTTTGTAATCTTCTGGTTTTGCCTTTAGCAAATCACATTCAAGAGCTGCAAGAGCTTCCCCCACTCTGCTACCTATTGGTGACACTGTCACAGCAAGCACAGGCTCCAAAGGGTTTCTGTAGTTTCACTAATGTTTGTGGAGAAGTGCAAAGATAACAACTATCATTTTAACAAGTGGTCTCTGCATATTTTTCCTTCCCTGAAGAGTGAATTTAAGTCCAAGAAAGCCTATATTACTTCTACCAGCACTTCTAAAACAGATCACAAAGATCAGTGTGAAAACTGCCTTAAAACATAAGGGAACATGTTCTGCTCTGGGTCTCCCAAAGAAAACAGCCTCTAAGACAGAGTTCAACATCTGAAGGGCAAATGAGTCTCAGGCTGCTTTGATGAAATAGGCTGCAGCCATCCTAAAGTCTCCTTAGTTCAGTGACACATCTTGTAGGACTAATTTATTAAAAAAACAGGCACTGAGCGTGCCAGAGCAATCTTCATGTCAGGTCCTGGGAATGTTCCCCAGCACAGGGGAATGGAGAGACACCAGCTGAGAGGATAGCTGGCCCAACAGCCAGGGTCAAGGACAGCTTTGGAGCTCAGTACTTTGGAATAGAGTCAGCACCCGGCTTTGTAAAGGGGGCAGCTTCAAGTGACACTAAATTTAATGGCAGTAGATCTATAACCTCACAACTAAGACTTACAAGGACTGAAATCCCAGGGGTTGCTATGGCCTTTACCTTAGCTCAGAGACAAATGCCAAAAATATTAAAAAATAGCAGATATGGAAGCTGAAAAGAGTGTGTTTGTCTGAAACATCTCAGCATCATTTCTTGTTCTACAGCATCCCAAACCAGCCTACAAAGGAGCTTGCAGATAATCGCCCAGCTGTCTCCGCCGATACACGTAAGATGTGGCACATCATTTCTGTGTCTGCCAACACTACTCCAAAAGTGACCCTGGCTCCCTTCCCCAAGCACTGAGAAACTCTTGTTATGTTTGGCTCCCCGCTTGTCCTCCCTTCACACAAACAGCACGCTTCCACAGCATCAATCTGGAATTATTTACTGTTGTTGAAGCTCAGACAGAAACCGCAGGCCACCTCTCCTCTCACCCAAGCAGGGCATGCAGAGGTTGTCCAAGTGAGAGGGGGCTTCACCCAGGCACTCCAGCAACCCTGCCAAGAGTGTCATGAGGCAACCTGCTGCCCTCTCAAACCATGCCCTTCTCTCCCACTCCATTCCCAAGACCGGCTGAAAACCAGTTTATCAGTGCTATCAGAACATTAAACAGACACCATCTGCTTAAAATTATCTTAATTAAAGCTAACGTGAGAACATAATCAGCCACATTTTCTCTCCTCTGCTTTTTTAAGTGGAGTGTCACTTGCAAGGCTCTGAAACTCCCTGAAGGGAGGAAAATGAAACAGTGAAAGAACCACAAGTTACAGGCATCCTCCCTCATGTTGACACAGCACAAAACTCATGGATGGGACAGGCCCAGGAGTGCACCTACTCCAAATCAGACCTGGCTACATCTGGAAAACCATCCCATCAAGGTCAAACTTGCTCTTGGCAGCTGCATCTGGCCCCTGCCAACATGAGCAAGGCTGTGCCCAGCAGTGCAAATCACCCACTACACGCTGGGTTGCCCACACCCAACTGTTGCCACTGCCTGGGCTAAGCAGCTCACCTGCATCCAGTCTGCAGTGACTGCAAGGAGTGCGAGGCAGAAAAAGCTGTTTGATCTCTGCCTTTGAGGGTGGAGGCCAGAGCAGCTTGGCAGAATGGAGGCTGAGAAGGAACATGAATATTCTGTAGAAAGTAATGGAGAGAAGCGAGACAGGAGGTCAAATCAAAGAGTGAAGAAACCTGTTTATGCGAAAGGACAAAACTGGTGTGAGAACAGGATGCTTGTGAATAATAAAAGGTCTGCACTGGAAGTCATTAACCATCAGAAGAAATTTAAAACCTCCAATCAAGCCAACCCAACCACCATGAAGGTTCTTATATGGGAATGCAATATGCTTGTAAAGCAGTAATGGCCTAGATCTATCCCAGGTCTGTGTTCTACAGTTCCATGACCCACTCAGTACTTTCAGCCATAAAAGACACATTTTTTTTCTATCAGCCCATATTATCCACTCATCTCCTGACAGCTCTGAGAATGTACTTCTGTAGGAGACAGACATACTGCAAACACAGTGCTCTCCCTGTCTGATGTGCCCACCTTGCAAAGAGGTGCTGATGTACAGAGTGTTGGGGGACCCTTGGATGAAAGGCATTAGATAAGTACAAACCCTGAATATATATTAATAGTAATACCAGGCATGGTATCTCTAGCAAAATAAACTGCCACTTGACCCCAGGCTGGGAAACAGAAAGGGATCTGCCAAGGCCCAGATGTGCAACACCAACCATAAACATGTGATGGGATCCAGAAAGAAGTGCATGGAGCAGAGGAGGGAGCTGGAGGTGATGATGGGAGAGTCGCTTCCTCACAGCATGCACTGTCCTTCCTGACTTCATCTGGTCGAGACTCAACAGCTCCCACTGCTATGAGCAGCACAGAGCAGCACTCAGCAGCCTGAGCTGCTGCCATACACCTAAGGGACACCTGGTCAGGCATCAGAAGATACAGGCTGGGCCAGAATTAAGCTGTACCTAAGCTTAGCACTATGTTTTTAATAAACTTAGATGGCAACTGCTTAACAGGAGCACAGAGAACTCGGTGTGCTTAGTCTTAAACAGGCAACAGACTTTCTGACCCAAACACAACTTGACTGCTGTGTTTAATAGCAGTCTTTATCCTAGAAATTTCTCAATTCCTTGTTTGAACCACTTGTCCTTTCAGTTTTAGTATCACTTGTCAACAAAGTATTAAAAACCTAATTACATAAATAAAATTTAATTTTATTCCATATCATACCCGAGAATGCTGTAATTCCTCACTATTGTCAAGAGCCTGGACCTGTTCATCATTTACCCATGCCTGTATCAGAAAAATTCATGCTTTGCATTCAGATGAGCAATCTGAATCTCTCTCTCCTCTTTCCTCTGCTTCTACACTGAGTCAGCTGATGCGGGATATGATTTCAGACAGGTTTGATATGAGAAAAATTGGAGTGTTCCCAGACCCAGAAAGACCAAGCAGAGATATGGATGGGGCGCTTGTCTGTTTTACACAGATTAGATCCTGACCACTGAAGGTAACTACAAATCTTTTCCTTCATATCCTTCAAAGAAACAGCTTGAAATAAGTCTAGAAGCAAAATAAGGAACAAGAATTACAAGAATACAATAAATGGTTTCATTTGATCAGTGGTGAGTGTTGTTCCTGAAAGCTATGGAAGTTAATTCATAATGTTAGCAATTTGACAATCAGTCTCTTTAGTAGGAACTCAGCTATTGTGTTTTGAAACAAACAGGATCTAGCATGGGCAGGACCTTGCCTATGACTTGGCTATTATTTTATCAACTAGAAGCAAGGCTGGGCTGCAAAACCCTTTACCTTGTTTTACATGTGGAATCCAAGAGTTTGCCTTGGCTAACATAACCAGAAGATCAAGGCTTACAAACCAAGGCATTTTTGCTAAGCTGGGGCAGGAGCCCCACCTGACACAAATACGTTGGAAAGTGCTATCCACAGCTGCCAAACCCTACATGTTTCCCATAAACCATCACAGGCTTTTGATGGACATGGAAACCAGGACATGGGCAACAGTGGGAAAAAAGCCTGGGAACTCAGATAAAGTCCAAAAGTGAATGGACACTTGCTGATGACAGCACTGCAACATTTGCTTTGGTGCTTGGCTCCTGGTAAAACAATGACATAACGCTGTGTTTACTAGCAGGGAAATCTGAGGGTTGGAAATGGATCTGTAAAAAAAAAAAAAAAAACTAACACTTTTTTTGACAAGCCAACAGATTAACGTCTATTGTCACTGGGGCAAGGCCAAACTCCACTGGAAATGGTCCAGGAGTTCGATGTCACCGAGAGGCTCACAAGGACGTCAGCTGAAGAGTGTTCCCATGTCATCTCAGCATTTACTGCAGTGCTACTGCCTGGAGCCACCACTGCTTTCTGTTTAACCCTTTCTGTCACAATGTCCAGCAGGGAACATATCAGCCTGTTGGCAAGAGAAGTTTGACCCAGACCTGCTACAGCTCATGTTAACTACATGCAGAAGGTTCATAAAGGGCCAGGCAGGACAGGCTGCTGGCAGATAAAACACACATTTGACTCTCAGACCTTTGCTAGTACTAACTAAACACTCCTTTTCTACAAATGGACATAATTTCTTCACTTGACTCCTTAGGATCTATTCAAGTCACCTGGCCAGTTCAAATTCAAATCTCATGGCCAGTTGCACCCTCACCCTCATCTGAGTCAAAGCCTTTATCATAACCCAGCCAACGCCTCTCACACACAGACAACAGCCAAGAGGTTTGAGCTCCACACAAGATCCCAACAAAGGATACCTGGAACACCATAAACACCAGTGCCTGGTAGAGAACAGTCCCACTCATATCAGATGAATCAGGCTCAGAATCACTGTAGGGATAACATGATGGGCAGAACCCCACAAAGCCCTTGGCACACACAGAAAGTGTTGGGTCACCTTTCCTCAGGAGTGGTAAAAACATCAGTGCTATGCTCTCAGTCTTCCACAGGCCCTCAAATCCCAAAGGAAGGATCTGGTGATTGCCCATAAGATGCTCTTCAGTCCAGCACTACTGCATCTGGAAGAGCACCTAAAACTCCAGAATTAAGACAATGGGAAATCATCCCATGCTGTGGGCAGTGTTAGAGCTTGCCAGAAGGAGGGAGAAAAAATGGAAGAATAAAAGAGTATTCTTAGAGTCTGGCCAGAACTGTGGCATCAGCTCCAATGGAACCAATTGCAAACTTTTCCTTTCCACCTCATTTCTTTGACCATGCCCTCCTCTTCCTCCAATGCAGAACAATACAGAAGTCAAAACGAAGCGAAGCACGTGTGTACACACAGACAAAGATCTCACATCAAAACCCCAATCCCTACCAAACACCTGCACACTCCCTCAGTGTAACAAGAGAAGAATTCTGTAAAACAGCAACCCCAATGGCCATTCTGGCCAACACCAGGGCACTCAGGTGTACAGTCTTCAGCAGCTGAAGTGGTGGTAGAAAACTCAACACCATCACAGCGAAGCGGTTTGGCCAAGACCATCAGCAGGGAGGCCAAGGGGCTGAGCAGCAGTGCCTTGCTCCCATCCCCAGCTCTGAGTCCTCAGACCCTGCTCCCTTGGGGCAGAGCTCCAGTCATTTCAAACAGGAGATCTCTCCAAGACAGCAGTGCCTCACACACCTGAACACAGTCACCCTCCAGTGCCACCAGCAAATTGCCTTTGCTGTTCAAAAGGCCCCTGGTCCCTACAGCCAGAGGACAGAGGGAGGTTTAAGGACAGATGGATGGACTCTCCTGTACAGACCACGCCTGCACTCTCCAAGGGTTGTTACCCATGGAAAATTCACTGACAATATTTTTAGTTTAAATGGAACTATTTATACTGGGGATGTCTGTATTAAAGCATGAAATGCAAGCTACAGCTGCCCAGCTCAAGAACAGGTGGAAAGCTGCTTCTTCAAAACAGTCCAGAGTTTTGACACAGACTGCTACAATCACAAAGAGAGCAGCAAAAGTTTAAACAGAACATTTCTTCTTGAACAATAACAGCCAAAACACTCCTCCGTATGCTTCAAGTGTGAGTATGCCAGAGGCTCCTGCACTAGATTCCTTTTGAGTAAAACATCCTGGGTTGTCTTTATAAAACACGTTTTGCTGAAAGGTTGGAGGAAAACTTAACTGAATTTGGGGGTGGGGAAACCCAACTTTTTAAGGACATCTAGGGCTTGTAAAATGCATAAGGTACAGGATTTCTACCTTCTGATGCATGAAAAACCAGCATGGATGCTCTTCTAGAACCAGTCACTTTTTATTCCTCTCTAACAGTATCTTGATATTAACTAAAATAAGCAGCCTTTCTTTTAATAAAAAGTCATATTACCATCAGTGCAGCTTCAAGGATTCTAGACAGTTTCACCTGATATAGACATATTTACAAAACACACACTCAGAACTTCCTTCCTATCCCTGGCTTTCCTCTGTCACATCCCAGAATCCAGCTCCAGAGCCTGTTTTAATCCCACTGAGGAAAATGCTGAACTGTCTTCCTGTGACATGTCTGGGAGATAGGAGAAGGGACATGCACTTAACCTGCTCTCCATGGCTTTCTTCCAGAAAAATACTTCACACATCCTTGTTTGTTTGTTTTTAAATTTGAAGTGATTTTAATGCCTGTGAAAGTTGGTGGAGTGATAGTTCTGGAAAACTGCAAGCCTCCCACTTAGGCATTAGCAGGGGCTGTGCCAGCTGCCCTAATTCTGCAGAAGATCCAAAGCTCAGCTGCCCCTTCTACCATCCACCACAGGAAAATCCATCCCTCAGCTCAGGCTGCCCAAGATGAGGCAGGTGTCAAAGCATCAAATTTTCAGGCAAAGGGAATATACTGAGCTCAGAGCAGCAAAGCACTTGCAGGGCATGGGAATTGAAAAACACTTAAAACTAATTTTCAAAGTATTTTGCTTGGGGTCAGAGGGGTTTACTGGCAGGTTGTGCCTGCTGGAGAGGGGAAAATCAGGAATAACCTTCTAGGCACAAAAAAAATACACACATGAGTTAATGTATAAATAATAAATAACCTTAGTCAAAGAGTAGGAAAATATCACAGGATGCTGAGAGAGCAATTAGAAATCTCATCTTCATGTAGTTAGGAAAGAAGTAATTGAGATGTTTTCAGTTGCATCAAGCCCCTGAGGGTACAAGAATACTTGGAAGGATGATCTCACCTGTGCCAGGGAGCTTTCCTGACAGGTAATGCAGGGGCACCAAAGAGAGATCAGACAGCAGCAGCCTACTGCCAAGGGCTACTGCAGAAAGATCACACTCCATCTTCATCCCAAATACTTCCCCAGACCCTGGGACTGCAAGAGGGGGATGAAAGCCCATGGGGAACAGGTTCAGAGTCAACAAGCATGGCTGGCATCCTAGATGTGTGTTTCCTCGGAGGGGAATTGTCTTGGTTTGGAAAGACAGGTGTCTGTCAGGGGAAACTGGAGTTTCCCTTGGAATGGAGAATGTAAAAACGCCCTCCCTCCAAATTATTACAATTTTGCAATTAGGAGTTTTCAAGCAAAAATATGGGAATAGGAATAACAGCTGTTTACTAGGAATATAAAAAAAAAATTACAAATGCAGTAGTACAAAAACAAACAAACAAACAAAAGTCCTAAGAAACCCTGACAGAGTCAGAGATACGACCTGACACCCTGTTGTCAGGGTTGGAAACAGTCCAAATAAGTCCTCCTGGAGTAACAGAGGTTGTTCTGTGAAGTAGAGATGATTCTGTAGGAAAAAAAGTAGGTCCAGTGCTGGCGAGATGGGTCCAGTCCTCCTCCAAGGATTCAGTGGAAAAACCAGCTGCATTAGTGTTTGGGATTGCAGGTTTTATCCTGGTTTTATCCTTGGCTCCTTCCACTGAGTGCAGCATCTCACAATGGAATGAAGTAACATTGTCAGTCATGTGAGAGGCCTTAAATGGCCCATTCACAGGTGAGGTTCCTCAGAGGAGGATGGGTGCAGGAGGAGGAAAGGAAGAACAGTATCTCCCAACAGGTTTCAATAGATGAAAACAGAATACACATTTTTGGTTACATTTTTCAACCCAAGACAGGAATGCAGCTCTCGTGTCCCCCCACTGAGGGCACTGTGGGCTGGGCCCTGGCAGGGGAGCGAGGCCCTGGCTCCCTTTTCCGCAGAACGACCCAGCCTTGGCCATCCCGCAGCCCCTGCTCCCAGGGACAGCCCTGCCCCCGCAGCAAGGTGACCCAAACTTGGGGCTTTCCCAACTGCTGCCAGCAGTCAACCCTGAGGTAACACCTTTACACTTTGTAAAAGGTGAGTAAATCCTGTTGGCTTTGCAGCAGAGCACACCGAGATCCAGAGAGCCTAAAGGCCACATTGGTTAAAGGCCCTTCTACCACACTGCACAATGTCCTGTGTGTGTCACACTGGATGTTTGTTCAAACCTTTCTGGGTGATTTAAGAACTTCGTGTGTTACAGTTTGCATTTATAGGCATGTCCTGGACAGTGGAGAACCACGCTTCCAGTATTTCTGGGTCAGCTTGGAAGACTTCTGTAAAGGAGACAGAATGGCAGTGTGGAGCTCCTGTTTAAACACAGCTATGGTTAGCAGAGATTTGGCATGTTTCTCCCTATGAACAGAGATAGGGGTGTTTTCCTTGTAAACAAGTTTGCATCAAGCCTATAAAACCATGCTGCTGACTACTGAGACATCAGAGGCCAGTGCATCCCTGCGCTTAGCCAGCGTGGTTTACAGGAAAAACAAAACACACCCCATTGGTCAGAGAAACAGGGCCAGCAAGGTATCAAAACACCATCACTGCCAGTCAGGCTTCAAACACGGCGCTGTGGGACCACACACGCACTCAGGGACACTTGGAGTCTATGAATATTTTATTCTATCCAGTGAGTCAACTCCAATGAACTAAAGAAGCTGCACCATAGTAACACAGAATTACAGCCTTATTGTGGAGCCATGGTACACCCAGAGCAGTCAGTGTCTAGTACCATTACCAATTTAGAATACACTGCAGCAAACTGGTGCAACATGTGATATTCTGATGGAGACAAAAGTTGGGGATGTGTGCTCTGACCACAAAAGGAGAACGCTCCCAGTCCAAGGACTTAGTTGGTCAACTGCACATTGAGCTCCTCTTCTAAAAACTGGAGTAAGAAGGAGCTTTCTCAAAACCAAAAAGCATGAGAGCACCAATTAACACCATCACCACACTCAAGCACTTAGAGGTACTACAATGGATAGAGTATTTCTTTGCTCTACCTTCACCCCAGGGTAATCTAAAAGTTATTATCCTTCCTCATGCCAAATTTTTGCAACAAGGCCTGAATGCTGACCAGACAGTAGCTGGGGCTCCCTCTATGCCCAGACAATCACCTGCTCAGCTGGTTGAGATTGTCTCACTGCTCCCACCTGCCTGTCCCTGTGTGCCATCACCTGTCCCTAACAGCCCAGAGCAGACATCATCTTTCAGGTCTGTCTGCACGTTTTAGTGCAAAAGCATCCTTGCTTTGTAATAAATGCTCTTGTGCATTTCAACCCTTGTTCCACATTTATAAATATATACCATGAGAATATAACTGACATCTAGTGAATGTGAGCTTGAAGGAGTAAATCATTATTACTGTATATTTATCTCAAAGGTGGATCAAAGAGTGAGAGCACTAAAGTGGGAAGGCTGTAACTAAGCTGAAAGATATTCCACTTTTAAATCCTTTCAGGTGCAAAAAATCACCCGGTTTCCTATTGCTTTACTCCCCACACCCCAAATGTGATGATGTCCCTGCCCAGAAGAGAATAACAAACAGATCCTGGAGACTGAATTTTTGCTTTTAAAGTAAAGACAAAGGAAAATGCACTACATTAAAAAACTTAGTAATTACAAACTTCTCACTGAAAGTTTCAATAAAGCTTCTTCTAGAGGTGTGAACCAAAGCCCAGGAAAGTTACCAGGAGAGTTTTTTCCATCAACTTGACTGTATTTGGCTTTGACACTACCTGATTAAACAGCTGACACCGCCGATTTCAGACAGTGTGCTACTGTGCTGCTCTCTGCCTTCTCCATGAATATTTACACAGCATGCTGCAGGCGAGGTGTCTGCTCTGGCTGCATGGAAGCATTCAGCCCCACAATGTCACACAACACACAGTGCTGCCAGCCCCTCTCACCACACTGCTCTTCCCTGTGGCTTCTGGGGACCAGTTCCCTTTGCGTGAGCAGGCACAGATTAAGAGGATACGGCATGAAAAAGGAAGATCAAAAAAAGGAAAACCATTTCACATTAGAAGGTCCAGCTGCTTCCTCCCAAATGACTAAATTAGAGAGCTTGTACGTCACCTCCTCTCTCAGGTAGGGTCACATTGAATCCCTCTTCCTGTTTAATCCATATAAAATGGGAAATGGGTTTTGAGGAAGACAATGATTGAATACTAGAGTAGTATTTTTTCAGATTGTGTGCTTTTTATCAGGTAATTGCAAGACTGCTTTGAAAGCCAAAGAAAATAACATAAAACGCTATACACGCTTTACGGGTGGCTCTGGGTCAACCACTTAACTTCTTGCCTCATGTTCCCGGTGAGGGTACCAGCACATATCCTACCTTGCAGGGACAGGAGGAGGCAATGCCCTGGAGCTGGCTGTCTAAGGACTAGGGCTGTGGGTGAGACAAACACACAAGCTGCTCTGGGATGCAGGAAGTCTGGGCTCCCTTTCTTATTCCAACAATTGCTTCCTTAGGATGTCTGTACACCTCTCTCTCCACAATTTGGTGTCTCAGTCCCTCTCTCTTTTAGCTCAAAGCAGTGAGACTGGTGCAATTTTGACTACAACCCATCAAGTGAATTGCACCAGTGGGCTCCAGCACCCACACACTGACTCCAGGCAGGGCTCTCGTGAAGCCAGAAGTCACTTGCAGCTGTCAGCAGCCAAAAGCATTTGTGCTGTCTCTCAGGACATCATCTCCCTGGCAACCAAGTCCCAGTGCAAGCCAATAGTAGCATCTTCAGAGTTTTTAAAATGGAACTTGGAGGCTTTGGAACTGTTGCCCCCAGCTCATGGTAAAAGCTTTTCCCTGAACTCTCATTTGGCTGCTCTCCCAGGACACTCAACCACAGGGGAGCCAGTGCAGGCAGCCCGCTGTGACATAAACCCTCCAGATTATTTCATCCTGCCCTGACCACCACAAATCAGGACAACTACCTTGTCTCTCTATTGACAGGTAATCTATTCCAAAGGCTGGAGATAGTAATTTGCTTTACAAACTGTTGAATTTATATACCCCTGTCTCTCGGCTGAATGTTACCAGCCCAAAGTTCTGCTGGAAGGAAGAACTCCTTGATCTGCTGGGCTCCCTGACTGCACTGAGGCAGCCTCGAGTTGCACTGCACAATGCATTTGATGTGCCAAGCAGAGGGAATGCAGCTCCCTCTCCCAGGGTAGCAACTGCTTCTCCAAGGTATACCAACACAGGAACAAAGATCCTTGCCACTAAACCATGCCCAGACTCTCCCCATCAGTGCTGGCCACTGTGTAAGCAGCAGATTGGAACAAAGAGAATAAAGGCAGGAAGATGCCTGATCGGAGTTGCTCGAGTCTGAGCAGTAAAAGCAGGAGCAGCCAAGAAACAAGGAGCAGAGCTTGACCCTAGCAGTACAAGATTTTTCTTTAAAGCATGCTGACATTTTACAACAGGTCATTTGTGACAATCACACTCACGTTCTCCTGGGAGCAGTGCTGAAACCCTACACAGCAGAGCTCAATCCCTTAAAAGTCAGCAATGCCAGTACCCCGAGGAGGTCAGCAACCATATCCACGCAGCAGAGACATTCCCAAAAGAGATCTCAAGACATTCAGAGGTGGCATTAGGAAACAACTACCCTGGGGAGGAACTGGGACAGTATACAGGCATCTTAGAGACTGAAATCAGCAATGCACCACAGTCTAACTGGAAGGAGGCAGAGCAGCCACTTGTAAGCCAAGAGTGTTTTACCTTGCTTCTGTGCTGGACAAAGCTGAAAAACACACAAAGCCCAACTGCAACTGGAGTAGAGCAGTGCTGAAAGAGAAAATCTCTACTGATGTATCCATCCCTGCCCTTGGGATAACACAGGCACACTTAAGAGACCTCAGAAATGACCCCAAGCATATAAATGTCTGGTGAGATAATGCACATCAGTAACTGCTCAGCGCTCAGCAGAAAATCAAGTGGTAAGAGAGGGGGGTGGGGGATCCTGTTCATCTGGCTTCTAATGAGTGTTTGCCATCACCCAGGTCTGCAAAGCAGTGAACAGGTGAAGGTGCTAAGCCAATCTCATCTCCCTGGGAGCAAAATCAAACACATCTGGCAGGCAGAGACTCCCTGCAGGGCTGCTAAAGGAGACAGACATTTGGATAAAAGGGTAAGCTATCTGCCTAAAGATAACCTGGGAGCACAGAGACAGGAGGGGAGGTGTCCCCTTTAAGCTCCACAATGCATGGCCAAAGGAAGTAAGCATCAACAGTGGATCCTTTTAAATACAGAATGTACTTCTGGTTTGGGATCATTTCATGCTTCAGACAATTTCAGACCAAAAGCCAGAGAAGCTACCCCATAAACAGATCAAACCTCATCAACTGAGAAAAGATAGTTTCTGACTGTTTAATGCTTAGCAGGGGCCAGAAAAGGGATCGGGATTTTGCTACCAGCTTTTTCTCTTCAGAATGATTAACTGGCACCTTCAACCATTAACTGCACTGTCCTAATCTATCCAGCTTCACTGCAGCACTGCTCAGCCAACGTGTGACCCCTGTTGCATCAGGGGTCTTTTCCAACAAACCCAGACTTGACCTTCCTGACATTGTTCTTGTTGAAAGAAAAGGGAAGGGGGAAAGCAAGGAGATTTAACCTTTTTTAAAGTATTATCAAGTGCAAATCAATTTTTAAAAGATCATCGGTATGGAGAAAGAGGATATTAAATTGGAAAGTCAAAAGCTCTAAGAGCAGCAGCAGCTTGTGTTGGAGATATACCATACAAGAGGCATGTGCTTATTGATCCAGCCTTCTGTTTATCCTTTCACATGCTGCCAGCCAGGGCCCCCAGCCAGCCAGGTAGGGTTGTGGTACTCAGCTGCTGACAGGGATGCAGAGGAAAGCACTGCAGACTCTTTCCCTAGTGAGGATTTCTCAGAAGAGTACAGAGAGCTGGCTGGGCTCCTATCAAGTAGTGCTGGAGCCAAGATTTTAATCTATTCCCAGAGGCAGAGCCCTATTCAACTTCCAGTGAGATATTAAACTCTTCAGAAGTTTCACACACATGGGATCATAGCAGAGGATATGTAAAGCTGTCTTCTTTCTTTAACTTTCTTGAGTCAAGGCCACAAAAGCTGTGCTCATGTCATGAAAGACACCTGCTCCAGGCAGTGATTCCTGGCAGCTAAGCCAAGCAGTGCAGGGGCTTATGTGCTACTCACATTTAGCCCTCTCCACGTGCTCACAATGCCTAAGGTGTGCCTTCATCTCTCCAGGTTCCACTGTGGCCCTGAAAGATCACAATTAAAAGGAGAGAGAGCCATGTTAAAACACCTGCAGCACTTAGGTCACCATCCACCAGAGAAGCACATCCTTAATCTGATGCCAAGGCACGTTTGCATGGCCTGAAGGCTTGGCATGAAGACATTTATGGATGCCGGAGATAGAAAAGCTTTTTGGTATTTCAAAGCCACCTAGGGCAAAGAGCATAAAGCTTTGCACTCTCCAAACTATCCACAGGCAATGGAGGGAACGAAATCCTAAGTGATGCTTATATTAATCTCAGAAGAAAATAGATGTTTCACATTAAAAAAGAGCACAGAACCAAGGTAACAGCAACCAATGGGTCAGACCC
Organism: Prinia subflava; assembly: GCF_021018805.1. Taxonomy (NCBI): domain Eukaryota; kingdom Metazoa; phylum Chordata; class Aves; order Passeriformes; family Cisticolidae; genus Prinia; species Prinia subflava. The sequence goes on along the minus strand of NC_086255.1, from coordinate 11,743,836 downwards.
AGGGAATTAAATTCTTTGAAAGCATGGGTTCACCCTCAGTGACCTACTGCAGCCAAAGCCAGATGAATACTGTACAGTCACAGATGGAAACTGAGTGGGAAAAAAGGCAGACACACCATTAGTCACCCAAATAAACCATTTAGTTTGTGGGATTTTGGCTGAGAACTGGACACACGGAGGTGTGGAACTGTTGTACAGAAGACATTAGTAAAAAAAAGTACAGTGAGAAGGGTGAAGGGAAAGAAACAAATTTGCCACTAGAAGCATTAAAGAGAACTTGGAATAGTCTAAGTTACTGTTTGTTAAAATGAATGACAGTGATCATCAAGGAAAAAAATGTGTTTTACAAGTAAACACAGGAAATATTTTCTTTCAAATCCTGTAAACACAGGGTTTAAATCCTTGTTTTCTGGTCATTTTCCAGCAAACAAGAAATGAACAGTGTCGATTTCTCTTGGCAATCCAAGAGACTGGAAGAAATTGGACTATCTTGGAAGCTATTACTACCAGTTCTTTTGTATATTTTGGTGCTTGGCAGATGTACTCCTGTGATGCTGAATTGCCACCACCTTTCATGTGAGATAACACCCTGCAGCTGTGTCAGCCACAGTCCACAGCAGAGCTGCAAAAACTAAAGCCTATCCCACCTGGAAGCAGTGAGTGCATAACACTGAACACACAGGTCCAGCTGCAGCCTGAGAGGATATAAGACCTAAAACTTCCAATCCTATGAATTGGGCACAAGATGCTTAATTCCATGGTAGATCAGAGCTTCAGCTTTACAAGTCTGCATCTCCCAGCGACACAGTGCCCTCTAGCCTTAAACTGGATTATGGTTTAAGCCTCAGAGGAAAAAACTCAGTGATATACAACACTAATATAAAGGTTTAAGTCCAATCTTTGGCCTTATCTTTTCAACAATCCATTCAGCTGCTGATCAGCTCTGGAGAAATCTGGCAGACACACAATGCCAGGAAACACAGTATACTCAGAGCAATTTCACACCAGATGCAATACCCCCCTCAGGCTTTTCCTTACCAAAGCTGGAAGATTTAACTTCTCCGTAGACAAAATCCAACTTTCTGTGTTTTAAAATACATGTTGTATCTTGAGAGACAGTTAAAGGATTTGGTGAAATTAAAACCCAGAAACAGCCAGAGTGAGAAGAAAAGATACTTCTCTACTTAAGTGGAGAGGGAAAAACTACTGACTGTATGCTGCAAACTGCTTCAGGCAGACACCTCCACATGACAGGCTGTAAGGCAGGAGTCCGGGAAAATTGTTAAAAACTCTCCTCTAATGCTGTGCTATTGGCAGTAAGGTGTGAAAGGAAGAAGGTGGAAGAGAGATAAAAGAGATTCAAGCGCTGGGTCTGCCTTGGTAAGTACGCAGACAGGCTGTCCCCTCAAGAAAGGTCTGAATGTAACTGGGGTGAGAACGCGCGAAGATGCGCTCACACCGCCGGCTGCCCGACCCCGCCGCAGCCGACCGAGACAGCCCGGGGGTCCGGGAGATCTGCCCCATCCTGCCCTGCCTCTAGCGAGGAAGAAGGGAAGACCCACCTTCCGAGGGGAAGGAAACTTCAGAATGGCAACATTAAAACGAGCCAAGAACCAAACGGGGTGAAAGAGGTGAGGAAGAGGAGCCGCACCTCCATAGCAAGAGGCCAAGGGGAGCCCCGCGGGCGCCTCACCTGTGGCCGGCGGCTATCCCGCACTGAGGCGAGGGACGGCTCCGGGCACGGCTCCGGGCAAGGGCTCCGGGCACCGCTCCGTGCACCGCTCCGGGCAAGGGCTCCGGGCAAGGGCTCCGGGCACCGCTCCGGGCACCGCTCCGGACACCGCTCCGTGCACCGCTCCGGGCAAGGGCTCCGGGCAAGGGCTCCGGGCACCGCTCCGGGCACCGCTCCGGACACCGCTCCGGGCACCGCTCCGTGCACCGCTCCGGGCAAGGGCTCCGGGCACCGCTCCGGACACCGCTCCGGGCAAGGGCTCCGGGCAAGGGCTCCGGGCACCGCTCCGGGCACCGCTCCGGGCAAGGGCTCCGGGCAAGGGCTCCGGGCACCGCTCCGGGCACCGCTCCGGGCAAGGGCTCCGGGCACCGCTCCGGGCACCGCTCCGGGCACCGCTCCGCGCCCGGCCCGTCCCCCCTGCACACGTGCGCACCCCCGCGTCCCGCCGGGCCCCGCCGGTACTCACGTAGTGCTTCGAGGGGTTCCTCCGCTTCTCCACGTCCACCACGTTGGCGTCCAGCACGCTGTAGGACAGCATCTTCGCGCACCCCGGCGGGGCTCCGCGGCTCGGCGCTGGCAGCACCCTCCGCCGCGCTGCCCGCCGCGGCGATGCCGGGCGACAGGCAAGGCAGGATGCCCCTGTGCCGGCCCCGCCCCTGCCGCCGCGGCGGCCCCGCTCACACGGCGCAGCCCAGCCCGGCTCCGCTCCCTGCCCGCTGCCCGGGGCTGCGCGGCCACTGCGGCGGCGGCGGGAGGGCCGGGCCGGGCCGGCGGCTCCGCCCCCGGGCGGCCCCGGGGGGCTCTGGCGGGACGGGCCGGGAGGGGACGCGAGGGGACGGCAGCCACCGCCCCCAGTGCCGGAGAGGGCGGGCGGCTGCCCCCGGGCGCTCCGCTCCCTCACGGAGCGCCGCCAGGCCCGGCAGAGCCCCCGCTCTGTGCTCAGGCACCGCGGCCCGGCCTGCGGAGCCCGGGGGAAGGGGCGGCCCGGGGCAGGGGAGCGCAGGGTGCCCCAGGGCCCTCCATCGCTGTAAAAGGGTCCCAGGTACTTCCCCCGGGGCCCTCCATCGCTGTAAAAGGGTCCCAGGTACCTCCCCCGGGGCCAAGGCCACCCCGGGTACCCGCGAGTGAAGGGCCCAGCCCGCTCCCACCGGGCTCCAGCCGGGAGCTCAAGGCCGTCACTGCTTGGGAAGGTCCCCACTGCCGTGTCCCTGAGGGACACACAGGCATCGCAGCTGGAGGAAGGTTGCACAGATCCTCTGTTATGAGGGAGCTTAGATCTTGTAGAGCTATAGATCTATTTCAGCTCTTTGTATATACATGCACAGGTAAATGTGTATCATCTTCCTCAGTCTCGCTCCAAGAAGAGTTTGCCCCAGATATTTCAGAGGGTTTTTTTCTTTTTTAATAATGTATCATTACTTTGCATATGATTATTTTAAAATTACACCAGTAATGGGAACCTCAATATGATCTTCCAGCTCTCAGCTTGTTTTATGACATTCATTAGCTATTCACCAAATTAACTGAAGTTACTAAGATCTCTCCTTCCTCTGAAGTCTCTGGAATAGCAGTCTGTGCAGATTTTCCCGTAAGATTCCACAGTGCTGCTGACGGCTTCAAGACCTGCCAGCCCAGGAGTGCAAAGAGGACCAGCTCCTGACAAAATAACCTCCTCATTTACAGTCAGAACAGTCCATCTCAATGTGATTTCCTTTGACGTGCTCTAGGCACAATTTCTGAATCAGAACTTTTACAATGTTACTGGCCCTGAAACAATAACCATGAGACAGACACCAGAGCCACAAAGCCCGAGGTATTTGGGCCAGAAGACTGGCATTAAAGAGTGGCTGTTTTCAAAACATTGCTGGTTTCCACAAGCAGAGAAAAGAAAAGAAAAGAAAAGAAAAGAAAAGAAAAGAAAAGAAAAGAAAAGAAAAGAAAAGAAAAGAAAAGAAAAGAAAAGAAAAGAAAAGAAAAGAAAAGAAAAGAAAAGAAAAGAAAAGAAAAGAAAAGAAAAGAAAAGAAAAGAAAAGACCAGCAGGAGCAGCCCCATGAGTGCACAAGGTACCAGCTACTGCCAGGTGGGAACCAGGTATCTGCTGGCATAGTGACAAGGACAGATGCTCTGAGCCAGCCTTCTCCTCCCTCCTCAGCCAATATACACAGTTTACCAAAATAAAGGACCTGACATAAAATCCCAGCATCCCACCCCAGGAGGTGCACAGGTTACACATGAGACAAGGAGTGACAGAGGGGAAAACCTCATGTACCCACTTCCATTGGCACTTTTGAGGCTTGTCTTATCTTCTTCAAGGCACCCCCTTCTCTTCTTTGAGGGACTTCCCACCTCTAATCCTCATGCATGACACAAGGCAGAAGAACAATTATTTACATTAGAAACCTGTACTGTTTAGACTGGCCAAGAAGTCCCTGGTGTGCAGAGCAAACAATGAAGATTCTTTCTTCAAAATGTAAATATTCAAATAACCCATTGATAAAAATATTCCTGATGTGGCCAGTCTTTTGGGTCTTGGATGCCTCTTCCCTGTGAACCATTATCAATATGCATCACACATTCTATTCCCTTCTCCTGTCAACTTGTCCCCAAAAAAAAAGAAAAAAAATAGTGTCCCCTCCATTGTTGAAAACACTCAGGGTTTGTTTTAAAACAGCTTTCAAAACATGTCATTGTGAGGGAGAGACAAAATACACCATTCTCCAAACACCCTGCCTCGTCCTTCCTGACATTCTTACTAATTGGCATCTTTTTACTCATACTCTTCTCATCTGCTCTCGTAAGGAGGGAGCTTCTGTTTTCAACCAAACCCGAGAGCGGTGCCTTGGGGTTTGTGCCCCTTTGGTGTCTACACTGAAGGTCTTTGCTGTCTGCTTTCACAGCATCTGGTCCACTGTTCACCTTCCCTCTATTCCACACAATTTGATTCTCCTCTGCTCCAGACAACCTATCCCACCTGTGGAGCCTGGCCAGCCTTTGTACCTCTGTCCCCCTCCTTCTCCATCATCTGACAGCCTTGTTCTCACTGCCACCTCCTGCTCTCCTTGATTGCTTGCTGCATCTGTCCATGCACGTAGCAAAAATGTGTTGCCAGGGGCATGGATAGTTCCTTCAAAACACGGACAACACCCAGTCTAGTGGGAGTCAAATCTCCAAATATTGCAAAGCTGGCAGAAAAATAACCCAAACCCCTTATAATGCTGCAGGCTTGGGAAAATCTGCTCCTGTCTTAGGCAGCAGCTGGGAAATTGAAGCTGAGGCACTTCCCAGCCTTGTGTTGGAGAGCTGGGCTCCGGCTGCTGGGGCTGAATGAAAGCAGGCCTGGCTACACAATGAGGAGCACAGCAGGCTGGGGGCAGAACAGCCTGTACCTGACCAGGGCCATGAACAGGAGGCTGAGACACTCTGAATTTGTAAAAAAATAACTAATTCTGGAGATTTTAGTACTAAAATTTCTAGTATTTACATTTTTTCCCCTAAAGCCCCCATTACCAAAGTCCTATCATTGCACAGGAATATCCCTGCTATTATAACAATTAAAACACATATATTAATATAAATATTAACTGCTGGTGTAATAATTCACTTTCAAAGACACAGGCTTCCGATAAAATTCACCTGAGGAACACCTTGGGAAATTCAGCTTCTGAAGGTTGAAACAAACCAGCTACTTTTAAAAGCTTTTTTTTAACTCTTTTGCTAGGTGGGTATTTGGGCAAAGATTCTTTCACTTTTTTTTGAACAAGCAGGTAATCACATTAGCCTCACAAACCTAATGCAGCTACAGCCCAGCAGCCTGGACTCTGCTCCAATTACAGCAAAAGCTGATGCGTGACAGAATGTCTGTGTGTGTGATGTTGTCAGAGCTGGAGCATGACTTGAGTTTTCATATTCCAAGAGGACTCTGTCGTGCTGGGAAATTTTTGGTAAATAAGCATTTGAGTTGTAAATTGAAAACACTTGGATCGTTAAATCAGTGAGAAAATAAAACAAGGGACAGGCTTTTCTGTGCTCCATTAGGGCCATTTCTAATGCCTCTTATTAATTCATGGCGTGTCACTGTGGATAGGTAGCTGCCCCTGAATGTTAACCGTGCTGGGGTCTAACAGCCCGCCCTGTGGTGGCTGGAGTTGTTGTTAGAGATGATTTTCCTCTCTGTTTTCCAGCTGGGCTGCCAGGTGGAACACAGTGTTTTCCTGTCCCACTAACTGAAGAGACTCTAACGGTGCTCAGCACCCTGGGGGAGAGGTAAAATGCCATGAGCTCAGCCCCTTGGGGGAAGGGGAACTGCAGTGCTGTGCATGACAGATTAGCCACACAACTCATTACTGGCAACTGGAGTTGCATGCATAATCTGCTAGACATGGTACTAGAGATGTGCCCCTCAGGGTTTTATTGGCTCTGATGTGCAACAGCACAACACAGAGCCTTTGTTACACTCCCATCTCAGCTTCTGTACTTACAAAAACTCAGCTTCTTAAAAAGGCTGCTTTCCATGCAGCCCTTCCACTTCAGCGTTTCAACATACACGGCTTTTGATAGGAATGACAGGAATGGTAGAGCCTGTCTGGCATTCAAATCTCAAACTCTGAAACAAAGCATGGTGTGATATTTTTTCTTATTTTTTTTAAGTCCAACTGCATTTCATCTTCTTGGGAGATTACTGCTCTTCAAATGAAATTCACTCAGGAGATAAATGGGCACAGCTAATATGGTAGAAGGCAGCTGAAGGAACCAGCAGCAGTGCTGGCAGAGCAAGTCCCCCCCTCCTCTAGCACAGAATCTTCGTGCCCCTTCCCCTCCCAGCCTCCTCAGCAGAGAGTGCTGCTCTGTCAGCCCCTCTGTGCAATTCAGTATAATGGAAAAACCAAAATAATCATTCCTTCTGCAGGCAGTGTACATGGTTTTCCAAAGGCATAACAGCTTTTACTTACATTATGAAAGAGCTGCTTCACTCTCTGGACTTAAATTATAGATTATCCTTTCCTTGAAGCAGCTATCTTACAGTTTAACCCTTTCCTGACTAACGTTATTTTTCAGTCCTCTCTTAGCAGTTGTGGGTGAAGGATTTCCCACTGTGGTATGTGCACGGCATTTAGGGTGGTAGCAGCACATTGCACACTGCTTTTCATGCATGTACACCTTGTACTTTTCTATTTTTACAGACGCTTTGTAGATATCTCTTGCTTAAAAAAATAAAGCAAGCCCAAGCCACACTTTTCTTTATTTACGATATATGTGGCAGGCTTGCATTTGAGACAGCTGAAGTTTACCAAACTGATCACAGGTTTGGACTGGGATTCTTCAGGTTTCTTCCTGGATGCTGTCCCTGACTTCAGCACACTCACTGTTCCCAAAATAGCACATTTTGAGACTGGTTTCTGCCTTATCCTCTGCAAAAAAACATGGTAATCTCCATTACTGAAAACATGGGCTTGTTAAAATAAAGTCAGTCGAGGAAAAAATAGTCTTCCTTTGCATTTTCTTCCCATGTTACCTCTATGTATACACACATGGACACCGACATTTAAAATTTCCACCAGCCCCTTTTGAAATTTGAATTTCTTTGTTCACTGTTTTTACTCATTCAACCCTTTCTGAAGCCAAACAGTAATTTTATTTGGCTGCACAATCCCTAGAGAAAGTAGAAGAATTTATCTGTCAATACCCAAACCAGAAAACATTTGACTGACAGACTGTGAACTATAAAAACGTACAAATAAAACCTTATGAAGGTTTTATGAAGTTTACAAATAAAACTTTATGAAAAGTTGCTTGTGGAACTGCAGTTTGAACACAGGTGATGAGCACATGAGCTTGGCACTGTAAGAAGAATCTGTAACATCCAACCTCTACCACTCAGCAGTGAAGTGCTTTAACTTTTTGTTTGTTTTGTTTTGTTTTGTTACCTTCATGCAAAAGCAAAATGGTTTTCCCAACTGAGACTTCTGTAGGAAGGGCACTTTTGGATCTCCTCAACAGTAACATCATCCCATGGGTAGAGACAAAGAGTTTGTTTTTTTCCTCAGTCATTAGACTGGGGTTAGGCTTTGTAGGGCAGTAGTGGAGATGCTTGAAAAATAAAATGCCCTGTAGGATGTTAACTGTTTGTAACAAGAAATGAGATCATCCCAAAACAAAAATGCCCCATGCAAAAAGAAGTTACAGCTTCTCTAGCAGGGCCTGATGCAGGTGTGCTTTTCAGCCTGTGCAGTGGACACACCATCCACATAATTCCAGGCATTTATTTGGATCCAGATGTGTTCAGGACTGGCCATGCAGCAGCTGGAAGACAAGCCCAAAGAACCATTTCACTAATGGGGTCTTTCTCAGCCACTGTTCTGGTGACTCAAGCACACAAACCACCTGTGAGACAAGGGCAGCTTTACCTTCAGGAACATTCTCATCAGTTCATGACAACATCTGTGTGACAATTACATTATCCTGAACATTTTGGTCCTCAAAGGCTTGTTGGTGGCCAACTTTCACTTTAGCATCTATCTTTGAGCACCCAAGGCACTGGTCTTTTAGGAAGGACAAAATACTCTGCAGAACAGACCCGTTTGAGGCTAGTGTAAGGAAGGCAGAGGAACAGCATATAAATACTGCTGTACTCTATGTAAATTTGCCCAGGTGTTTATGCAAAATGTTCTCTTGCTCCATTTTTCCTGACCTCATTTTCTCCACTGCTTTCTAATTGCAGAAAATAAAACAGTACAAGTCCTTGCTTTCATTACATGCAACACCTGCTGCCTGTTCTGAAACAGATGTCTACAGCATCATTAGGCATTTATTTCTTTAGCCTTTTTCAGTAGGACTCATTTCAAACATCTTTGTGCTAAATCCTCCTCCTTCAGCTTCCTCTGTATTTCTCATCCTTTCCTACATTCAGGGTTCCAACAAAAACTCTTCTGTATATCAGTTTGATCTTGTTATGTTTGTCCTGGATCACTGTACTCACAAGAGGACAGCGACCATAACTTCTTTGAATCAGGAATAAAGTTCAAGAGATTTTATTGGGGGAAAAAAGACAAGGTGAGGACAGAAAACAATGAGAGAGATTAGTCAGCAGTGTAGGCAGTAGTTCAGAACACCAGCTGGCTTGTTACAGCTCAGAGGCTTTCTTGTGGGCCATACAGCAAAGAAGAGTTTTACGTGAACCCAGGGCAAATGACAATATTGTCAAGAGAAAAACCCAGCCCCAAGCACTCTTTTAATTTCTGTACCACCTTTGTTCCTTGCCAAGAGCACATGTTGTAATCTGTTAGGCCTGTAGGACTTGCAGGACTCCGTTGTTGGGGAAGACATTTGAGGGAATAGATTCCTCCTTCCTATTTCCAAATATCACTGTAATATTTGGCTGAAGTCTCCTGGGAGGAACCATGAACTTTCCAGGCCAATAACAGACTTGGCACATACTGCATTTAATCATGTTGGTTGCTATGCAGTGACATACATTTGCTATTTATCTTACCTTGTTTCCAGCAGAGCAATATGAAGGTGAGAGAGCTCCAGTTCTAGCTGGTAGGGAAGGAGTGTGCTTCCTTCCAATGAATAACAAAAAAGCAAGCTAAAACAAGAGCTGTAGGATATGTTGTGCCAGGTTAATGGGCACTGGAGTGTTCAGTAGTTAACACTTACTGAAAATCATTCCTTTAGGTTATTGCTTTCACTGGCAAATTCTTGGCTGTGTTATTCTCAGGCAATCTTGTTAATCTGAGCTGGTTTCAACTTGTAAATTGCTGTGACTAGATTAGTATAGCCTCCATTGCACATTAAAAGGTATTAGTGGAAATGGGCTGGTGGCATCATTAACAATCAGTTGCTCAACTTTGTACCCCAATGCAGCTTTACCAGATTTTAATGGATTTGCAGTTTGCCATCATGACTGTCTTAGGACAATCTCTGTTAGGAAACTTCTGCAAAAACTGTCCAATCATTTCTTAAAAGAGAACTTGCAGAACAAGTACTTCTTGTGGCAGCATAAGTTACAGCAACAGGTTCTTTGGGACTGTCCCATGTGTTGGTTTCTCTGGTATTGTCTGATTTTCTTCCTTCCCTTTGATGGAGGCACTGATTTGGGCTTCCCTCTTCTATCAGTGCATCCATTTCCTAAAAATGTGCCAGACCATCACAATTCAGGGTCCTTCAGACCTCTTAACTAGTCAAGGTCAGTTGGGGTGATGGGACAGAGGTTGACAAATGCCCAGACACACAGTATAATCACATCAGAACAGTCACAATTTCTCAGAAAAAAAAACAAGCTAAAAAAAGACGCACTAACTGGGAGACACCCAAGCTAGAAGTCAAATTAACTTTACAGATTATGTCTGCAATGAGATCTGCAAGGACATGAAAGTGGCAAGGAGAGGCAGATAGCTTCTATCAAGGGCATGAATTCAGTTTGTTCAAGTTTGGGCAAGACACGACTCTTTTATTTTTTACTTTTTTTTTTTTTTTTTGTACTTGGATACCTGCAAAAAAAACACCACTAGAATATTTAGGGAGCTACTGAATCTTCAGGAGGGTGGGGTGAAAAGAGCGTTGTTTTCCTGAAATTGCAGCTCTTTCCTGCTGCAAACTGCAGCGGGAAGAAAGCTGCCTCTTCTGGTGCCTGGACAAGGAGCAAAGCACAGCCTGCTATCATCAGCATCAACGAGCTGTGAACAGTGTCAGGACAGTTAGGGAAGGGGATTATCCTGAAAGTTTCAATTGCCAGATGTGGACAAGGATATTTGAGTTAGGGAACATAAAGGGAACAAAATAGAGGAAGGGATTTTGACAGGATCTGTGACTGTGAATGAAGGGCCCAAGGAACGAGTCAGAGGGAAGAGTGAAGTTCAGGAATAGATGAAAGAAATTAGGGGGAAAGTTTCTGTGCCTGGCAGGGTATAAGGCTGGGAATGAAACCCAAGGTCCTGGGCTCAGCATTTCCCTGCTGCCCACAAGGATCCACAAAAATGTTGCTGTAATGCTGGGACTCCTGAAGGATGGTAGCCAATTATTGTAACTATTCTTTTATCTTTGTAGCGGCTGAACTTTTTTTTTGCTGTAGTCTGGAGAGTTGGGGCAGGAGGACTGGAGACTGTGCTGAAAGACAGCAATAAAGAACATAGCACTGCACTGACAGGAAGTTTCAAAATTCAGGGTGCCCATGGGATCTGAACTTGCTCCCTTCCCATTTAGAGGTAAGTATAAAGATACAAATCTTTGCTAGGCACATCTTTTCCCCACAGGATCAGCTTACTCTCAAAGTAAACCAAACTGCATTTCTTTGACAAACACATTTCCAGTACTTTGTCTCATAATTCTCTGTGTGGCTCCGTGCCTCACTGGCTGCTCATTGATGAATTCCCACTTTGAATAATGAATTAGCAACTCCTGTTTATGGTGTTCATCACTGGAATACACAAGTATACACAGATCCAAAACAGTCACAGCTTTTAGTCATGCAGCCAATATTTAAATATGTCATTTATTATTTTGAAAGTAAAGCTTCGTTTCCCAGGCAGGTTGTGTAAAATGCATGCCCTCGTGAGTCCAAATTTACAACCCAAAGATTTTAGAACAAGAATATTCAGAACTCATTTATCTGGATTTCTATTTTTATGAAGTCATCTAAGAAGTCATAAGAGGAAATAGGATTCCAGGAAAAATATGATACAAATAAAAACAGGGAGACCATCATTGCCTCATAGGCCTTGGAGAGCAAGATGACAAGACAAGCAAAGCAATATGTGTGGAAAGAGAGGCATAAAAATATAAAGCTATTGGTACTAATAGAAGAGCAACTTTCTCTAAGTCCCACTCCAGCATCTCTCCATTCACTCCCTCCCACACAGCCACAGAGTTCTTCTCTAATAGCTCCCATAGAGCTTTTAATGACTAGGATTACAAAAAAATTGAGGCTTATGCCCTACACAGGGAGTTGTATTATTCCCAATTTACAAAAGGGGGAAACTGAGGTATGAAGCATCCTCATCTCTTCTCTCACGCAAGTAGAGGGCAGGGACTGAGGGTAAAACTGTTCCTTTGTCTCCTCACCAGAAAAGCAATCACCATGCATTTTGCTGGAATAGAATATTGTGGTTCTTAGGTAATTTTTGTTCTCAGGTGCTGCATTTCTATGGAAACTTACCTTTTTGAGGTAACACAGAAATGCTGACTGCTTTTAAAAATTCCATTTGCCTTACCTACCTTTTACTGGCGTAACTGTTGCTATGGAAACTGGAGCTGGCCATGAAGCAGTTCTACAACATGAATTCTCACTTGTCAGTTTTACATTAAAGTGCCACCTTCTAAGTCCTTTAATAAACCAGCAATAATTGTGTTGCCTAACAAGTTTTCAAATTAAACAAAACAAGAAAGCATGCTTTCACTGCATGCTCTGCACAATATTTCTTAGGTGTGGTCTAAGAATTTTAACAGTGTGCATGATATGACTCTGTTGGTTAAGGATATGATCTTTAAACAGAGAGACAGTTTATTTGCAGTAAAAGCCCTAGTGTGTGTAGCTCGACTTACATAAAGGTGACTTATACCAACATGGGTATGTCTAGACTGCTGTCACAGAAGCACACTGTAGAGATACTGAGGGAATGGGTAATTCAGCCTACAGTGAGCCCTGTGCTCCCACAGCTCCTCGGGGTGCTCTGTGCAGGCATATGCTTGTTCTGTTCCCTGGAGGTGCACGAGGGAATGCTCTCAACCAGAGTGTTAACCTGGGCTGGGTGGCTACTGTGGAAAAAAGAAAGCATGCAAGCTTAAGACACAACTATTCTGTGGAGAGAGTCAGAATCTGTGTAGCTTGAATCTAGTCTCCTCCATTAACTTAACCTTTCACTCTTGTAAAAACTATAGGCTCCCTTGTGTTTATTCATCTTACTTCCCTGAGACAACTCATCTGAGAAAAATCCCTTTTTCCTGTTCTTGGGGAACAAACACCATCAGAACACACCCTCCATCACAAGAGTCGAGCACTCCCAGCAAGGATCAACTTTAAAACTTCCAGGGACAGGTTCTTTCCAGAATAACTTACCTGTGTTTCCTGAGATAAGTTCCTTCCACCTCATCTCCAAGGCTTTGCAGTTGTTCAGTGCTTTTGAACTGCAGCAGGGACAGGACTGATGCAGATACAAGTGTCTGCCCTTTCTACCTCCAAGCATAGAAAATCAGTGGACAGGTATTTTAGGCAAACTTTACACAAGGAAACACATCTGAAACACAGTAAGTGCAGCCTCAGAGTTGGAAGCAACAGAATTTGCACGTGTAACTTTACAAACTGCAAAGCCTGAAGATGTAATCCTATTTTGGTATGAATTTATTTTAAAGAGATCCTAAAGAGCAACATGATCTCCAAACTCTCTTTTTCTCCCCGAACTCATCCAGCCCACACACTCAGCTGTCACTCTCAGGAGAACCAGGGTCTTTCTTCTAACTTAAGAAAGGAGATCACCTTTCCCACTGTTCCTTTAACCCTTTCCCAGCAAAATAAGCTTCTGCTAATACAGAACATTTCAAGGAAATGCCCAAGACAGTCTCTTAAATTAGATGCCATGCTCTTCCAAATGGTCTGAAACACCTCATACTTTCCTTTAAACTATCCTCAAAGTCATGCCAAATAAGCAACTTAACCATATGTACTGATTGATTGTGGGCAATTCCTGAAGTGAATTTGAATTTAGGAATCAATATTCCAAGCTACTTCTTCCATAGATAGCCTTGTTTTTAAGCATCACTTCAAACTAATCAACAATCAGAGCAGGAATTTAAAAAGCAAATCTCCCCAGTGGCCAACCAGATCTTCTCATAGGCATAAATTAAAGTTTCAATTCCTCTCAGTACCACTTCACTCAGAATCTGCCTTCTTTCCCTGATTTACAGAGATATTTAGGGCGTGGGGAGGGAGTGGGGAAGAAACACTCTACAACTCTTCCTTCATTCTCTTCTGTTTCTTTCTGCACAGGTACATCCCTTCAGCACCTGTTCAGGGCCCATATTAAGATCTGACTAGGAGGTACCTGACAGAGCAGCAATGTGAGGAATAGGAAAATCTGTGAGAAAACCAACTACTGAGTCCTGCAGCAAGCAGGGAATACACAGCAGATGAATGATTCATACATAGTTCTCTACTATGAACAAACTTACCATCGCTCTAAGGCCAGAGTTTTCCACGGGCCTCTGAATGCAAATGCCAAATATTTTGTCATGTCTTTCTCTTAGCCTATATCTCACTGCAGCCAGGGCTTGGAGTGAGATATTTAATATAACAAACCACAGAGCTGGCACACATGGGGCTATACTCACTGGCTTTCCTCACGCATATGGTTTATTTTTCCCTGCTATGTCAATCCTTATAGGGCTTTACCACTACAGCTGCCTCCTGGGAGTCTGCTATTTCAACTGTTACAGGGAAGGTGCAGAGGAAAGAAGGATAAATTCAATCTTTTGTACTCTTTTCAAGTTAAAGGTCTCACCTCCACACTATAAATTAAACAGATTAATTAAACAGAAAAGCCCCTGCAGCAGCAAGCCTTCTCTAAGGATGAATATTGAACAACTTTGCTTTTTAACTGTTGCATATAACAGTTATAATTATTTCAGATCAAACATCTTGCATGGTAACCTTCTTTAGGCCAGTGTTGTTTCATCTATGCCTTGTGTTCTTCTGCAAGCACAGATATGGACAGTATTTTACCACAAAAGTGACAAAGAATAAAAGCCACAAAAAGCAACAGGCAGAGGAGATTACAGTGGGTCTCAATGGCTTCTGTATTTTCTTTTTCAAAGCATCTAATTTGTGTTTTACCATTTGTGATGTAGGAAGCAACTGAAACAGCAAAAGAGTAGCTGATTTTGAGAATTCTGGTCTGAAGAGAAACTGCAACAACAGGCATCAGTAGCACAGATGGGAATGCAGAGAAATGCAGACATGCCTCACAACCAGAGGGCAAGGCTGCAGGATGGGGAAGGGATGCAGCACCCCACTCCTGAATATTACTTCACAGAGAATGGTGGGGATTCTTCAGTAGTGTGAAAGCTGTCCAGATTGACAAATACATATTCACAAAGATGACCCAGCACTGCCAGGGAGGACAGGCAAATCCTTCTGTTTGTGTGTCCTTTCTCTGGGTGTTACAAAATTCACATAAAAGGAAAGATCCACAGATATTACCACATGAAAGCTTGCAAGATCAGCCTTTAAGCCAGAAAAACATCTCCTGAGATCACCACTGCTGTAATCAGTGATCTTTAGGAGTGACTTTTCTCTTGGCCCACTGGGTGCAGATGTGAGGATGGTCAATGTCTCATCCTACTCCAGGAAAGAACAATTTCTTTTCCAGTTCCCCTGCTGGACTAGAATGTCCAGAATCAGTCTGATACCACTTTCCCTAGGAACAGCAAGAAAGTCAGCACGCATATTAAAACAATTATTTGAACAATTTCTCCGAAGCTGGACAAAAATAGCATTTGGAGAATCAAAAGGCTCTTTTTTATCCACAATCTAGATCATCTAGACAGCTATCTAGACAGCTTCTCACAGTCTCTCAACCTCTCTTTCTTATGTTTTCTCTTTAAAATACCATAAAATATCCTTCCATCGTGCTGACAACATCACTGTTACTCTCCAGCAGTTCCAAGACACGGTGCATCACCACTTCAGCCAGAGAGGGGTTGTAGCTCTGCCGAACACAGCTCAGGATGTGAAGGAAATGGCAGCCTTTTTCAGCATCTGCAGAAAAAAGGAAAATGCAGCCAGGCATGGAAGAAATATTTCAGTCTGTCTCTTTTGAACTAGCATAATACAGATCAATCATGAAAAAAACCCAGAGCCTTAGATACTGAAACAGACGTGTGCCTATTCAGAAGAAAGAGATCCTGTCTGTGCCTACAGCTCTCCAATTATCAACTGTTCCCAGTGACTTTTCTGGGAAGTGTCAGGGTTGTAACAGAAGTAATGAGGGTGAAAGATAACTCAGTCTTGCCAACTCTGAACATACACAGCTCAGTACAACTTGATGAGGAGTTTAATAATGCAAGGGTACCTCCACTGCCCACCTGTGCAGGCCATACAGTTTTTGCAACTTCAGAAGGAATCAAATGAAAATCATTTTACCGAGGCCCAACTTCACAACCCTCTAGCCAGCAGGGAGGAGCGTGGCCAGGGCTGTCACCGCTGGCCCAACGCTGGCATCTTGTGGAAAAATTGCTGCACTGCAACTGCATTCACCTCACAATGCAATCCCATCCCTACCCTGCAGACCACCCAGACAACCACGGGAGTGGAAAGTCACGGAACCATCACTATCAGATTTTATCTCCTTTTAAGCAGAATTAGCCCTGCAATGTACAAGAGAACAGAAGTTTAAAATAACCCCCTTTGCTAGGGGCAAGCAGAGGTCCTTCATGGCTGCATGCATCTATTCTGTGCCAGGTGGAGCATTGTTTGAAGCTGTCCCAGTCATCATTTCCTCTAACACAGCCTGACACAGCCTGTAACCCACTAATCATCAGTGCTACAAGCTCCCAGTCCCCCAAGTGCTGAAGTCCACAACATATTTCTCATTGTAGCAGCTGACAATGGAAAACAGACATAAATCATATCAGCACAAATTATTTCCCTTCTCCTTAGCTCATGTGATGCAAGGCAAGTTTGATGAGGATCCTGAAAAACTGCCATGGGCCAGGGAAGGCCCTGTATTTTGTTGGTTTTTGGTTTTTTAGTTAATTCTCCACTCTAGAATCTACTGAGCCCCAGAGCTGCCTTAGAACCTGCTGAGCAAAGTCATTGGCAGATAGTGGTAAATAAACAGTTCAGCCTAATTCTGATTAGGCGGTGAATCAGGCAGAAATACTTCCTCAGAGCTATCCAGCATGATAAAAAGACCTTTGTGGCCAATAGCCAGAAATGTTTCTACTACCCTGGGAGAGATAACTGCAGAGAAGAGAACAATGCCTTTACCTGGTCATAGTGACTGTTGTTGCAAACAAAATGGGCAGCTGCACTTTGCATTTGTCATGGGTTTGTCATAAGAAGGTCAGATTGCCCATCCCTGATCTACAGTAACTTGAATCTCAATGAATTACATTAATGACTCAAGGTTACCTAACAGCACAATGTGTACTTTTCTCCTAGATGCTAGTAGAAAATGGCACTGTGGGGTAGCTGCAGGTGTGTACAATGATTAAATAACCCCAAAACACTCCTGTCCCTCTTTCACTGACATCCTAGGTTCTTGCTTTTGTCCAGCAGCTAAGGGAAGCCAGGCTGTGATTAACTGTCCTGCCAAATAACCAATATCAGAGGGGACAGAGTTACAGAACAACTACCATTTACCCAGATGTCTCACACAGGGTACATTCTGACATATTAAATATAACTTCAAGTGGTTCTGGTTTTTGTTCTCTCTACCATTAGCCTGATCTAAGCCTAAAATTTACAAAACAGAGCAACAGAGTAAATTTATAAAACAAAGAAACAAACAAACCAAAACCCAAATCTATTTTTCAGTTCAGGCCAGAGTCAAAATGTACTATCTGGCTATATTAAGTTTCTAGATGGACCCACAGTGGCCTCTCATGAGAGCATTTAATCAGGAATTATAAGTGGAGCCAAGGACTGGGATTGTCATGTAGGCACATTACAGATCGGGGCTTGTGCGGCTCTGAGTAGGCATGCAAGGGTTTTTTTTTTAATTTGTACAGTAGTTTCAGACAGCTGGGTTGGGCCTGGGAATGTGTCACAACTACAGCAACGGGGCAAGGCGTTGCCTGGAAAACTGGCAGAGAAGTAACTCAGTGGAGAGAAGAGTCTGATTTATCATAAATCATCTTCTTGTCATGGAACATTACTATTACTCTTGGGGGAAAACGGGTAGTAATTTCTTGCAACAAGCAAGCAAAAGCCCTAGAGGTGAACGAATGCCCGTGCCCTGTTTTCTCCCTGGGAGCCCGGCTGGGGCCGCGCCCCGCCAGCAGAGGGGGGCCGGCAGCCGCGCTGAGCTCCGCGCTCTTGCATCAGCCACGGACAGCAAACACCCGCCGTGCCCTGCTGCTTTCGATCGAAGCTCCCTGGCTTTGCTTCCACTGCCAATGACCGGGACATTGAAATGGCCCTTCTGGAAACCAGCAAAGGGACACTGACCTGGAAACTGTCCTCTTTACAGCGGGAAACTAAGTAGGGGGAAAGCTTCAAGGAGAACAAGAGGCTTTGTAAAACAGTGGCTAATTTTAAACTGCTTATTATGGAGAACATGGCTTTGAGGACTCTTCAAAGTATTTTCTGTGACTGATCTACAAATTACTCTCTGCTGTTGACTTTCTTGACCGAAAGAACTTCCCAACTTCTCATGGATCACAGTACTTTTACCAGTGAGATAATGCACAAGAAGGGAACAATCAGGAGGCAGTCACTCAGTGCCTCTGTTAAGTCTCTAGAGGTTCTGGCCCTGATGATGACACAGTTATATAAAAAAAAAGCAGGTTACCAGGAGAACTGGCTGATGTATAAAATGAGCAAAGGAATGATTTGACTCCTAGAGAAACGATGTTTGTATTTGTTGATTGAATGAAGGACAATACAATGTGACACAGTAACTTATTGCACTGAAACACCCTCAGGCAAACAAGCCCATATTAACCTGCATGGGCAGTAGCAACCTCTTCTCCCAAGACCTTGTCTACAGCTGTACCACTTCTTAAGACAGACAGTTAAAACTCAAACTTGATATTGCCTCACTTAGCCTTTTTTTCACTGCAGGATAACCATCATATTCCAGGTCCTACAAATGCGATATAGTTATGATAGTATAGGGATATGAGCAATTCAAGATTTTATGCCTTATGTTCCAGTCAGTCATTTATTCTGTACTAAAGCACATTCTATCCCACAAATAGCTGCACTCACTGCAAGTGATCCCTGCTGACACATTCTATCCCCTGAACTGAAAGACACTCTGTAGCAATGTACCTGTGTAATTAGCAGACATTCAAGTCAAGCACAAGTTATTACTCTGGTAATAAGACACAATAGTTTGAAGGACAGGGATAACTTAGAAATCACCTGAGGCACATTATCTGAAAAGAAATAGACTTTGTTTGACTGAGATCCTTAACTACAAAGAAAAAATACCTACCTGAGCTTAAAATCTCCAGAGAATATCCTACTGACTTAAGCAAGTTTTATTGTTGGCTTAAAGGAGGCAGGAATTTCACCTTTCAGCACGGTCACTTTTGTGTCAACTCCGCTGTCAAAACTGAACCAGCAAGATTTGCTACTTCTGCAGAGTGCAAAGCAACACCTGCTAGGTGACCTGACTTCACTACATTTGGTTCCTCCCAAAATCCAAGTATTCTCCAAAGATACACATCTAAGATAATGGCTGCTTATTTCAGATCAGACAGGTTTGCTTCCTGCTGGACACACCTGCTCTTTCTCTCTCCATGCCCACAGGAGGCTGCTCCTACACTCGTGCTTTCAGCTGTACTGATCAGCCACACCAGCAACAGCTCGAGTTCGAGGGTGAGGACAAGCAGCACATCCAACCCAGCAGCAGGAGGAGATATTGTCACCAGTATATCAGCACCAACTCATCAGAGCCTAATCACTCTGCTACTTACGCCTGGGTTTTCGACAGTCCTCTTTAATCACATCAAGGGTCACTTTAAACAGCTCCTTATCATGGTCAGTCACCTGAAGAAAAAGAAGAAATTGGCCTTGCTGTTGAAAAACAATCCAATGCTATGGTGTATTCTAAGCTAATACTGTCATAATTACACTGCATTTTATGCTGCCTCCAAGACTAATAATAAACGTCAAATCTTCAGGCAATATTTTTACTACTATTAGCAGCGCCCATGAGTTAGGTGAAGAACATGATACAACTAAGTTTGACCCAAAGGAGGATGGCTGACTCAGCAGAACAGCAAGCTTGAACCCTCTTCAATAAGAACTGTCCCAGGCCCCAGGATTCAGTGAGCTCAGCTGGATCAGGGCAGTTTGGCAGCCCAGTGAACACAGAACTTTGTACAACTCAGTGGGGCATACGGGGGTACAACCGACAGTGAAGTAAGCTGCAGAAAAGACTTCTGAGTAAACTGAGAGCACCTGGATGTCCAGCTTCTCTTTCTGAAACATTTCTACTATTTCGGCAATATTTTTACTGTTCTTACTGATTATGAAAGTCATACCACTGAACTTGTTTGCAACCACAGCTCAATTCCTTACATAGTATAAGTCCTTGGAGCTGCTAGGTTTCTGGAAAACTACTCCTTTTTCTTGTAGCATCTTTATTGCTTCCTGAAAAACATTGTGAATCCTTTTGGAACCAGAATTACTTTTTGACTTCACCTGGATGGGAAGAAAGGAATGAAGCAGATGGTGAGAAATCTCAGCTCAACCAAAGTTACCAGCAAAAGCTCCAGATGCTTTGAAGAAGATTACTTCAGGTCCTCTTTAACGTGAATTTTGTTACATATTTTTCTTCATTTAGTAATTCACAAATCATATCTGTTATGTATGAAATAACCAGTATCTCTGAGCTTTAAACAAAATCTAAACACCAGAAGCTTGTACCATTCTTAAAGAACCACAATCTCTAAACTGCCTTCTTCATTAGCAGCTATTTTGGCTTTTTTTTTTGGAATATACTTGTGATGCTTGCAGATCATTTGACTTTTTGTTAATCAAGCTTTGTTCACTTTCAGAGTTTTCCTGGTAATAAGGGTAGGAAGGTAGGAAAATCAGAATTTTGCAAGGTGATATTCAGGAGGAATCCAAGTGCTGAGGACTGGATTCCCATCTCATAATTTCAGGGAAAGGTGAAAACTGACAAAACCAGTATTTGTTTCTTGTCCCCTTTGTTTCCAAATTTTTACAAACATTCTGGTCATGCTCTCAGGAGCTTCTCCACAGCCTAAGGAAGTGAAAGGATAAATAGCATGCAAGAAATTAAGACAAGTATACAAAGTAAGGCAACAAAGGATTCAGTTTTGAGGGTAGGCGAGAAATTAGTTTCTTGTGAAAGTATAACAATGTGTCTTGAAGTCCATAACTGAGATTATTTAGAACACAGGGTTCTGTGTTTGGGACACATCTAAGCAGAAGGAAGGAAGGGGAGGGGAAAAATAAAACAGGGAAAACCAGAGTTTGTTTGGAAGTAGAGCAAAGCTGAGAGAGTGGAATGACAACTAGGGAAGTAGAAAGAAATAATTAGTTGTGGAAAAGGGAAAGTATGGGTAGATAAGAACAAGACTATGATTTACTCTTCTCCATCTCCCTCTGTCCTACTGTGTCCTTCAACCTCCCATTTATCTACACAAACTGCCTCGGTTCCCCAATTGCTGTTTTCTCATCCGCTGGGAGCACACTGTGCTCCCTGTGGTTTTCTTTGGGATGGGAGCTAAACTGCTTCCCACAAACCACCATGTGATAACCAGAACCACACCAGAGCAACCGGAGCAAGGTTTGCCAAGACATTCCTTCAACTATCACCATAAATGCTCCCACCCTGTTCTGAAGAAAAAGATCAGACTTCACATATCCTGCTTCACTCACCAGAAGCAGCTCAGAAGCCTCAGGAGTGAAGCAGGCAATCACCATGAGCTAGAAAGAATGTACATGAATATGCGAAATGGACACCACAGGAGCAAAGGAAGAATATCTTTTCACAAAACATCCATTTGATCCATTTGCAGTTCTCAAGTGACACTCCAATAGCCTGGAAGCTGATGTACCTAACTGGGAATAATTTGGGGATCCAAAAGGGATATTGTTGTTTGCATGAATCCCAAGTTTCTCCCTCCTGTTCTTCCAGATAACCCTCAGGATTTCAACAGGCCATAATCACATCTCTCTCACTGTCCCACAACAGCCAACTCTCTTTTTCCTCTCAAATCACCAGTAAAAATAATAGCTGAATACTTCAAGATAATTAACACAGAACAATAGCTCTTATTCTAAGTTCAGTTTTCTCTATTTCAGACTGAAGGATTCAGTGCCTGAACCTTGTCTGCCCTCCCGTCCACCACAGCCATCAATCTGGATAACAACAGACTCTACTTCTAATTACAAACTTGGCCATACATCTGGACACCATTCCTGTCACAGCATTAATTCCACTGTGGTATTTCTCTTCATTGTGCCTCTTCTGATGAACTGAAGAAACAAACATAAAATGCAGCAGGAGGGATTAAGCGAAGAGTGAGTATTTGCTCACAGAAACACACATTCACATAGCCATATGTAAAATGAAGAGACTTTGCCTCTCACTCAAATGCAGTAATAAATCCTCAAGAATGTAAAAAATTGCTAGCAAAGCAACCAACTCAAGACTCTGATCAATTTTTAATGTGAAAGCAAACATTTGGGAAGAAAAAAAAGATAAAAATATTTCTAAAGAAGTACAGTAATTATTCAGTTTGGCTTACCACTGAAATCCTGTCAGAAAAGGGAGATAATTAAAACCAGACTCTGTGTGAACTGACACACAGCTCAGCCTGGCTGTATACTGAAACAGAATCACTAAGAATGCAAGTCAAGGCACTGACAGAGTGAAAGCAGTGAGTCCTTATTATAAGTAAGCAGCTGCTACATATCAGCACTCTCTCATATGTGCTGCAGAATCCACAGAAAAGGACTTCATGGCAAAAGGACTGTTTCTGAAAAAAATTAGGGCTTCTGCCCACTTTAATAATACCATATTATATATTAATACAAGAGTATTATATATCATTGGTGTTTAATAGTACCATAAAATGACAGGAAAAATTTGGGTTTTTTTCCTAGAGTACTCTAGAACATGCTTCCTCCTTTCCATTCCTCTGGGTAGAGCAGCAATTAATTTTCTTTGTCAACACAGTCTAAAATTGCTTAGTCTGGTCTTTTGGTTCACCCAAAGTAACTCCAGCATCTCATCCTGCAAATTCACAAGTCAATAGTACTTCTCTCCCCAGAACCTCTCACAATGTTCACACCTCCTTTTGCAAAGTTCCCCCCTTGGGCATGCCTTGGTTTCATGGTGCACCATTTCAGGTTTTCTGAAGCAGTTACAGCAGGTTCTTCCCCTTCCCTTCCAAATCAGCTCCTTTTCAAATAAATTAAGCTGTACATCAAATATAAGAGCATTCAAGAATCAGTCATTCCTTTTGCAGAACACATCATGTGTATGTGTAACTTGGGACATAAGCAGCTATTAAATAACAATTTTACTATCATTTAATTAATATATTAAATATATTATTAAAATATATTTAGTAATAATTTTACTATCATTACTGCACTCCCAAGACTGGTCAAGGGCTCTGTAGCAGAGCCAACAGAAGAATGCAGAATTAAGTTGGTACTTTAATCAATATATTCCATCTGATAGACTTCACACAGCTTAGTGGGCTGGTGCTGTGCAAGCAGCTATTCTCAGATAGTTAAAACACGACAAATTCTCTGCACAATCAGTAACAGGTCAAAGAAATGAAGTGGTACAGGAATTAGTGAGTCCATTCAAAACACTGGAACTATGTAACCTTTGACTCATTTTGAATCACACCCTGATGGTGTTAAAGTTTCCTGGTATAACCACACATGTGATTCTACTCATGGAATCACAATTGCAGTTTCTCTTGTAATGTTTAATCCTGGGCTTAGGCAGGTGACAATTTTAGCAATAGTGATCCTGGATATGTCAGTCCTGAAGTACTATAATAAGCTTTGTAATATACATATTTAAAGCAGTGGTGAAGCTTCCTTGAGAGGTAGGAAGACAAGAACACTGCATCAAGACCTTATAATGAATTGTGTTACACCTACAGTACAATGTACGGGGTAGACACAGACTGTGAACAACACTGGAAAACTTCCTGCTTTAACTAATTCTCGTTGGTGACCTTGAGATAATATTCAAATTAAGAGAAGTACAAACAGCAGACTCTGGAAAGCACAACTCAAGTTACGTGTCCAAGCCAGTGACATTCATGAACTGGAATTGCAGCATTAAAATAGCCCACACTATAGCTTATGCATGGCAGAAATATTGTTAATCAAGACTGCCTGGTTTAAAGCATTTAATTCAGTTGAGAAATTGGATGGATCCACTTAACATGTAGCTTTCTTTAAAAAAGGAACCAAAGGCTTGTCCACTTGCCCAAGATAATTGCCTAGGTCCAGCAAGTACACTCTGGAGGTTCTCTAAGCACAAAATTACTTTTTCTTGTTTTACTTATAGTCTTCCTTCTGGTACCCACCCCTCCAGCCTCAAAACTCACTTGTTCTAAGGGATAGGGAAAAGGCTGCACCTTAGGGATAGATGGGGCACTGGTAATGCAAATTAAAGCTCCAGTGGCTTTAAAACTCATAAAAGATTTGTTAATTTTTAACTATTTTTAAAAGCAGTTAAATTCTCTTCCTCTGTAGACTCTAAAATTAAATTTTCACTAGTATATGTCTGAGGAGAAGAAATTATTTCAGTTCTGCCCAGTGCATCTGCTAGAGGTAAATTTATTCTGGAGATGCAGAAGATTTCACTGCCAGGTAGGCATCAGGACTGGAATGAGGTATTGTAGAACATGTATGGGATGTGGACAGGGCTCAGCTACACAGCAATGCTGAAAAGGAACACAGAGATGCTGCCTACCTCAAACTATCCCAGCTAACTCCTTCCATCTTCATCCTCTGCTCCACTCTACTGCACTGAATCCACTGCAGCTTATCACCTCCCTGGAGAAAATATTCCACGGGGAGACACCCTCCCTCTATGATGAACACCGTGCAAGTACTTTAGAAGTTGGGAAAGAGATGAAGGGGGGAAAGGAAAAGAAAAGAAAGCAACTTGTGATCTAGAACACTGAAATCAGGATAAAAAAATACTCATACATCCAAATAACTCATCCTTTTACATCCAGGAAAAGTGCAAGAAGTGAACAAGTGTGTATATTGTGGCATGGCCTAATTAGCTGAGCAGGCTCTGTAGCTCCTGCCTTGCCAAACAGACCCGAAATAACATTGTTCCACATCAACAGCACCATTTATCCTCTTGCTTTGAGGGCAGTGCAAAACAAAAGACTACTGAAGAGAAAAGAAAGGAAGAGGGACGGAAATCAGATCTGTTACACTTACTTTTGTGGGTAGAACTGGGTACTTGACCCTTTGCCAAGTATGAAAAGTGACACCTTCCAGAGACGGAGTAGAGGAACAAGGAAATACATTTCTAGAGCATTACTAGGCACTCCTCTTAAGGCATTCATGCCACTTGACAACTGCAGGTCCTCTCTTATGCAAAAACAGATAACCTTCTTTGCAAGAAATTAATACTAATGGACAATAGGGAGAACTGCAATTTCTAAATAAGCATCTGTGCACCCAAATTCTTGGGACACATACTCACATCCTTGCATCAGGGTCAGGAGCAACTATTAATTATTATCATAGCTCTTCACCAGTGCCAACAACACTGAAGCTGCATTATTTTTCTTGGTTTGGGGTTTTTGAGTTGGTCTTTTTTGGTTGGTTGGTGTTTTGTTCGGGTTTTCTTGGAGGTTTTTTTTTTGTTTTTCTGTGTTTGTTCTGCACCAGTTCCTACTTCAAATGGCTTTGTAAATTATTTATCTTTGCCTTTCTATAATGCTGAAACGTTTAAGTTTCCAGTATTGGACACAATGGCCACTGCTTCCTTTAATGTAAAGTGTTTGGGAACTGTTAATACTGGTCCAGCTAGTTTAGAAAGTACCAGGATCCATGTTGGATAATCTACTAGCAAACATTCCTGTCTAAAATGAGAATAGCTCTTGTTAGTGCTAACATCCATGTTTGTTTTAAAGCAAATTAGAAAAAAGTGCCTTAAATAAAAACATGTCCCCCAGTCCAGCTATCAAGAACAGCCCAGCTATCAAGCAGCAGTTCAACAAGGCCAACAAGAAAAGAGCTACTTTTCATTATTATTTGACCTCATCTGCAAGAGACTCCTTTTTGTGTTATTTTGTTTATGTTTCTTAAGAATTAAACAAACATTAGAAGTCAACATAACATAGCACTTAACATTACAGTACACATCATAATCAGGGTGAAAATGACTGCCAGGGATTTATTGCTCTACTGAAAACCAAAAAGTAAACAAATTAATCACAACACTCCAGCTTAAGTTTCAATTGCCATTGCTTTCATGGTAGAAGATGTAACTGTAAGCTTTGCAGAAATTTATCACTTCATACCAGTTGAGAATCTGGTTTGTAATTTTTTCAACTAATACAGAGTAATATAAAGCCATTTTACAAAACAAGTTTTGTTCTGTTTCCCATTCTGCAGCTGATCAAGAGGTTACTCACTCAGGAAAGTTTCTTAATAGTTTGGTTACATGCAACTACCTGTAAACTGATTTCAATTTAATCCCACCTTCTCATCCTTTCAATCATGGCCTTTCACAATTAGGGACTTCCAGTATGAGAAACATGTAGCAAGAAGCACTGCTCATCCACTCATCATAATCTCCTCTTGAAAGCTGCATCTCTATTAATATACTGAGCTTCAAATGAGAAACAAGACAAAGATTTTGTGCTTCCTTCTCTTAGTCAGATTTAGGATCTCAAACCTCTGTCCCAAAGAACTCAAGCACCTTAAAGGGATGTCTTTTTCTGACATTACTACTAATTACAAATCTAAATAAAGTAGTGACTCTTGCAGGCTGTAAGATTTTTCAGCCCTAACACAAGATTACCCCTAATAACAGAATGTTCTTACATTACTGTTTTCAGCCCAGTTTTATATGTCTGAAGTAACAAGTTTTCCTCAAGCTCTGTAAATAATTCATGTGTAAAGCTAAAGCACTAGTGGTTTTTGAATCCTCTGAAGACACAAGTCTCTTATCTGTTTATGGTTAACAAAAGTACACAGTATTATTTCCCCGCACTAAAAGCTTGGAACAGGTGTATTCACTCACCTCCTGACAGCTGGGGCTGGATAGGTGCACACCAGCCAGAGACACCAGAGAATCCACTGTCTCCAGCTCCTGCTGGTAAAAGGTCTGAATTTTGTTTTCTAATAGAAAGCCTTGCACTTTCTCATGCAGCATATGGATTGAGGAGTTCTGACCTTCCAAGCCACTGCAAGGATACACAGAACATGTCAAAAGGCAAGAAATGGATTTTAGAACAACTACATAAAGTCAGTCCACTAGACTGGTTTCAAAGGTCAAAGGATGTTTTACTGTCCTTAAAGAATTTGAATTTAAATCCTTAATTAAAACAGAACACTTTTATAAGCATAAACATTCAACTGCTCTTCTTCAATCATTTGCTGTTTCAGTTTTGTGAATTTAGGATCTGCAGTTTCTGAAACAACACTACATGTACCAGGCCTCTCAAGAAGCATCCAGCTATCCTGAAACTGAGTACAGGAGTGAGTGTTTGACTCAATTTATTGAGGTTATGAATTTGTCATTTGACAATGACAAGGGCAGGAGAGCATTTCAGTGGAATAGCTCCTTAACCTTACACATAAAACAACATCAGGCAAGGATACTTCTCCATCCTCTCTGCTGACCTCAGCCCCAAATCTTGCTCTAAATCCCATCTTTTTTCACTAGATGAAAGAGGTCTGTACACAGTATTTTAAGTTCTTCCTAATATTCACTTAAGTGCAGCATTATATTTCTTTCCTCAGATTATGGACAGGTATCTCACCTGTATGGATCACAAATTATTTGGGAGAAAAGCAGTCTGCTACTGTATATTTGTGCAGTCTAAATCACAGTCAGGCCCTGTTCTATTTTTTTTCTAGAGTTATTACAACAACAAGTAAACAATCATAATATCCCATCCTTTGCTCCAGGAGCAGTACTGGAAACTGCATTTACCTCTGTGTTTCCTCAGGGCCCTTGAAAGGTTTATCGTAAACTTCTCTATAGAGACAGGGGAGCTCCAGCATTCTTGAAATCTGGACATCACACACGGGATCATCCACTTTATCTGGAGAGGCAATGAGAACACACAAACCTGGCCAGGACTGCCATAAAATTTCTAAGCAAGCAAACCTGAGGCAGCACAAAAGAGCTTCACAGGCAGTATTAAACTGGCAAAATTTGTTCACTGTGGTTTTTATAAAAATAAACCAAAAAGGCCAATCCTTCTTTACAATTTACAAGGAAGTAAAATGGCCTGTTGTGGTGCATTACAGATTATGCTTTTTTCTGACAACTTATTTAACTAGAATTTATGATCTCTATTTTACCTTTCAGCAGTCTTATCCATTAAATGAAATTAACACATAGTAAGGAGCTTTATTTGGGCCAAAGTGAAAGCAATTTAGAGGCTATTTGAATTGCATGGCTCTCTTTGGTATTATTACCAACCCATGAATGGGTTGTATATACTCATAAATCTTCTGTCTGGAAGGGAGGGCTGAACTCCCTTGCAAATTTAAGGTAGAGCTGAAAAATCTAGACTTTTTATCTGACTTACACGGGGATTTTAAAAGACAGGCTTTTCTTCACTAAAGAAGTCATTTCAGTATCATCTCTGAAAGATCTCACTGGAGAAAACCCACTCTTACACAACAGCACAGACACGGAACTGAGAAGAAGTTATGTAACTGGAAGCTCCCAGAGCATGAGCTGTGGGCTGCAGAGCCCTGCTGCTCAAGGAGCTGTCAGACACAGAGGCAGCCCCTGCGTGCAGATCTGTGCCTGAGGAGCACCTCTCCCTCCTCCTGCAGAGCCAGCGAGCTCAGGAGAAGCCAGGCTCCAGTGGGACACTGCCCATATGCTGCTGCCTGCCCATGGAATGGGTTGTGCAGCCCCTTCTCCAAAGCCCTCTGTGCCCTTGCTGAAGTGGGACACAGAAGGTCACCAGCTCCCTTCCCACGGGCTTTGGCTTGCTTTGGCTTCTCTACTTCAACACAGAGAAATCTGAAGAGCAAATCACTCTTGCAGACACCCAAGCACAGTATCTGCACAGTATTCTTGTGTGCATGGTAATCAGCTTCTACAGTTTTTCCAGGAATGCCTCGTTTACAGGCAATCTAATGTCACACATTACATAGTGTGTCTTCCAACCTTATGCTGCTACAGTTGAAATAAAGATATACAGATGAAAATCCTTAGAAAAATGAGGTGCCAGAAAATAAAGTGGAAAATATTCAATTAATTGCATACAGCTCAGATATTTTCACAGATTCAGTCATCTTAGTAACATATATCAGAGTCATAACACTCACAAAAACACGAAGCCTGAATTTCCCTTTGTTGCCTATAGGTTCGGATGTGACCTCTGACCCTGACAACATCTCCAATCTCCAGCTTGGTTTTCTGCCTTACTGTTTCTTGGAGTTTCTTCATCTGTTCAAACACACTGAGACTGCTGGCTGTGCTTGGATGACCTGCAAGAAGTGAGGGTTAAGGGAGTCAGGCACTAAAGTCAATGCATTAATTGTCCTTTTGCATTCATCCACTCCACCTAAGCACCACAGGAGTCATATTACTAAAAAAGGGTAAGGTCCCAGGCACTGTGTCCCCTGGGTAGCAAAACTTCTGGGTGACAAAGTTAGTTTACTGTATTATATTTATTTAAATTGTTCACCTGGGGAAAATATAGAAGGGAGAATATACTGATTTACCCCTGAAAATGTCATAGATGGGTTGCAAAATTGAAACATAAATTTGAAATGGTTGTTGTCATTTTTTGATTTTGTCATACTAAGATGGATGAGAGGAGAAAAGTCAACGGAACTTTTTATATAAAAGAAGAATGAGTCATCTGAGGTGGGGCCAAAGCATTCATGTGATGGAATTTGATGTCTGCACTGAGGTGAATACAACTGAGGTGAATGCCACTTGACAGAACTTCACGTTTACATAACACAACTTTGTAGGACAGTAATCCTTCATAACTTAAAACCTGATTAATGTTCCAAGTATCCCTGATCACAATTACAAAAAGCTGGAAGAAAGTTTCCTGTGCTCCCTGAGAGCTTTCTTTAGCAGGTACAAATTAATGAATTGCCATTCTTAGCATAGTGTCCATCCAAGCACGACTGACGTATATGTAAAATAAGAATACAAGGCTGAAAATCATTCTTGGCCCTCATTCTATTTCAAGCAGTATTTCATGCAACTCCTTTTAATGCATCTAAGTTCCTCATTCAAGTTCCTCAAAACTGATTTGATTGTGTGTCTCTTTTTTTTTTTTGAGAGCTGTGCTAGATCATCACCTCTCCAAAGTGAGAGCTGTCTTCTACACTCCAGTTGGGACTGTTTGTACCACTTGTCATATGATTGTTAAATATAAGTATGAATTATCTGTCTATATAAATGGGCTTGTTCCACAGACATCAGAGTTTCTAACTTTTACATCAAGCTTTCCTTTCTCCATTCTATTAATATATATCCCTAACACTGCAGATGACACCAGTAAAATTTATTTCAGTACGATTGATCAGTTCCATATTAGGGTTGTCAATCCACTACATGGGCTTCCAAGAATATCCAAAGTAGAAAGAATTCTTTACTTTGATCTACAAGAAACAGTGGGAGAAAAAACAAAGAGACTGCCAGACTGTAGTGAGTTGTTCTGTTAGGGAGTGCAATAATACATTCATTTCAAATGCACAATTGCTGCACATTTAGGACTTGCCCAAATTGTAAAAGATTGCTGGCATCCTCCCACTGCTTGAAGCTGTGTTTGAAGCTACTTTCAAGTTCATTGCTGACAGTGTCTGTATGAGCAGGAGTATATGAATACAAACAAAGCAAGGATAAATCCTGAAACCAAAATCACAAGGGCAGGTCAATGGACTGACTTTGGAAACAGAAGTTGTGGCACATTTCCAGACTAGCTCCTTACTAGATGAAGTCACAGAAAGAACTTTAACAGGCAAATTCTCTGAACAATGTCACAGCATAGAACTGAAATATCACATTACTCAAATAAGGAAAAGGCAGGGACAGGACATAATGTAATGGTTTTATTGGCATCACCCTTGAACACAACACAAACACTAACAGAAAATTCCCAAAATGGCCCAGGCAGTATGATATGATGGTTTAAAAAAAAAAAAAAAGAACTGTTGAATTTGCTCTTCTGCAAGTTTGATGACTTCCTAAATTATTTAAGATAGACATAAGTAAAAACATACAGTCAAAAGAGGATTTGTTTCATAAATTACCTGATATACGTGTTTCTGCTACCACGGGATTTTTCCAGAAGACACAATTTATAACTCCAGTACTATCATCCACTGCAAAAAAATTTGCAAGAATTACAGAGAAAAGCAGGCATTCATGTTCAAAGGAGTGAAGATATATAAATATGTAGGGAGATAACTGCCTAGGATATCTCATTCCCACTGCTCTGGAAGGTAAAGTGGGTGTCCAAACCCTACTTACATATCTGAAATAATTTCCATAGTTGTTTCAGACATGGAAGTAGCTCAGCACCAGATGTGCTTATGTGCACAGTCAGCAAAGTAACAGGTATATTCTCAAAGAAAGATCATACACTAAGTTAAATTATGAGCACATATATTGGATACTGGGGGGTTTCAATCTCATTGACAAGGTTAGGTAAAGAATCAGTGTTGAAGGCTGAAGTCAGACAAATTAAAACAGGAAACCAGGCACAAACCACAGAAGCATTACTGTTAAGTGAGAAAACAGCACTGCAACATTGGGGGATACACCATGTGAATAAACCAGGAGTGCAGCTGCCTGCAGCTGCACTGGATTCCATGCCAATATCATGCTCAAAGTCTGCTGGTCTTTCCAACATGAGATGATGTCCAGGGAGCAGAAAGGCAGCTCCTCTAGGCAGGAAGGGCAGAAGACAGTACATGCTTGTGGTTCTGCTCCAAGCCAGGAATTCCCAGCTTTAAGTGTAGGTGCTGGTGGCATGCATGCCACTTCTGCTGCTGAAAAGGCCCAACACCTTCTCCTGAGCACGGAGCTGCTTGTCCTGTTTTGCCAGTGTCCAATGAAAATAAGTTTTAAGATTTCTGCTCCAGGCACTACCTTGTCGATGACAGCAGGAAAAGACAAAACTCAAAGGAAACTAAAATCTGTCAGGAGATCAAGGGACTGTATATAGATGGCCTGTACAACAAACACTCTAAATAGAAAGGCACTAAATGTCTGTCAAGGATCATCCAGCCAATGCACCCTGCTTCTTCAATGTAGTACCTCCAGACTGAGATTCCACTCCTCACAAATGGAAACCTGCAATTTTCTTCTGCTCCTTAAAGCAGGTCCATGACTAAAAAGTAACAGCAATGTTTACCATGAAGGTGCTGATTGGTACCTGCAGTCATTTCCTCTGGGACCCACAGCATCAAAGCAAAATGCCTTTGCACTGTCTCGCATGTTTTAAAACAATCTCCCTGTTTGAGGGGTCTGATTTCAAATCATTGTCTTCCCTTCCTGTTTCCAAGCAGTTTAGCTGCACATTCCTATTAGCAAACTTACAGCACTTATAAGATGCAGGCAATTCCAAATTCCATCACCAAAGTATGCTCCTCTCCACTATCTCTGTTTTGAGCTGCTGTGTCTGCAACTATTTCAGCAGCTTTAATTTTGTACCAGAGCACAGATAACGATCTGCTGGTAGGATTTCCTCTCCTTGGTACAGACAGACAGCAACTATTTTAGTAGGAGTCAGAGCCCTCATAAACCATGCCAAGCCATCCATGCAAGCCAGCAATGGCAACAAGGAGCAGGGCAGATGACATTTCACTCCTGCATTCCCACAGTTTCTAGATGTTCCAGCTTGCACCAACTGAGACAGACTGGCTTCCTAAGAAAGGCCTGGAAACAAACCAAGTAAGACTGAAGGATTAGGAGGGCAGACTCCTCCTCCTCAATGTAACAGCTGAAAACTGAGTCCGGACAGACTGACCTGTGCTTGACCACACCAGGAATCTGGGAGCAGAGCAAGATTCTGAAACAGAGTTTTGCAATTTCATAGATGAAAGCTCTGAGCAAAAAGACAAGTAACTCCTGAAGTGCATTGAGAACTCTTGCAATTTTATTCTAATTAGACAAGAGAATGTTAATCTATTTTAAATGCACTACAGGGGTCTACAAACTTTTGAAAACTTCCTGTGCTCCCTGTGCTGCCCTTCCTCATCTATTTGGGTTTAAACTTTTGTTTATTTGGGTTTTTTGTGGGTTTACTTTTTGTTTCTTGGGGTTTTTTTCCTGGTTTTTGTTTGTTTGGCTTTGGTTTCTTTGGTTCTTGCTTAATTATTTAGGGGGTAGCTCAAAGCTACCTATTAAATGAGGTAATTGTGTAAATTTTTATTTATGACAAAAAGGATATGGCACTTGTCAGGCCTGCATGAACCTACTGAGATGCTGGTAATTTTTTTTTTTTAATTTGATTTAAAGTCAACTGCTTTTCAGCCTTTCAAGTCAATTTTGGAGGACAAAGAAAACCACGCATGAGGTTTGGTTTTGTTAAAAAGGAAAGGGAAAAAAAGAGGTCAGAAAGGTGCATTAGGTAAAATATGAGCTTGATCAAAGCTGTGTTTCAGTTAGATATCTTTCTCCTAAATTATCATAATAATACCATGAAACAATCAAATCAAAGTGTCAAAGTCAGATATTACACTGCATGTAATTTTTATTTTTTAAGCTAGGAAAAAGTAAATTAACTCTTTTTTACAATTATAATTTTGTCATCAGTTCTGGCTGTAGAGTTTTCAGCAGAGGACCTAAGATTCTTTAAAGTGAGCAGTGTGTATTCTGAAGCAGATAGGAAATGATGGGGGAGGATCATGGCAGGGACACAAAGACATTTCAGTTCCCTATCAGAGGGAAAGTACAAAGGGGGAATTTCTTTGTAAGTCACTTTTAAGCAGCTGGAAAGTGAGCAAGTCCTGAGCAGTGTGTGGCACTCCAACTGATGCAACCCCTGTGACTCACCAGAGACTGTTGAACGGAGAGATGCAAGAAGTTACAAGCAGGAAACTGTCTAAGAAGTTACAATTTTGCTCTGGCAGAGTCGGCCTGCCTGAAAGGGAGGGCAGGCTGGGGAGGGGCACCCTGGCAGGTAGCCTGAAAACTCAAACCAGGAACTGCTGGAACAAAGAGTGGAGCTGGATGTGAAAGGACAGCAGGAAGCCAGGCGTACTGTGAGCTGCACTTGAAGGTCGGCTGATCTAAGGCCTTAATTGCACTACTCTGCAGTTTCTTTTCCACTATTTCTATTCCTCCACTTTCCGTCCCAGTCAAACATTTTCAGCAGGTTTAGTTGTTAAACAGATGCTGAGAGCAGCATGGAAAGCTCCTATCCACAGAATTGGTTGTCTTGGTCATTTTAATTCTGTTTTCCTCTGTTCTCATGAAGTGATAAATGCCTTTGCAGTCAATGCCACTCTGCAGCAGTTTGATGCTGGGGAACCTGGGACCTGCTTAATTCATCAGCTGTAACTTCACAGCACTCCCGAGGGTCAGGGAACTGCAATTTTATAAGCAAGGGAATTGGGAAGGAGAGGCATGCTGTGATTCACCTCCACCAGGTGAAAAGCCATGGCAGACACTGGCCATAAGGGCTTCCATAGGATCTGTGCACTTGGGTCCCCCTTCCTACTGTGAGGTGACCTCCCCTCACCTTTTGAAACTTGCCACATCACCACTGATCCACTCTGCTTTTTCTCCAGATGTAAAAGACAGCTGAACAAAATGACAATCAGATGTTTCCATGTCAGTAAAATTGAATACTGGGAAAAGCAGTACAGAGGAGACAACTCTCAGCTGGTGTTGGCAAGGACTGGTACTATGATGTTTGAGTTCATTTGTTAAGACTCCTGTGCACCTAAAGATAAACAAGCTCCTGACTGCTATTAGAAGTTGGTTCCAAGATACAACAAAAATAGTCAGAAGGGATTTCTAAGGTTCACATATGGAAGAAGTGATTCCCCATTTGTGGGCACTGTTAAATACATTTGCATCTGACCAAAGGGATTGCAAACAGGAGAGAAAGGGGGCAGAGTCCAGTGACAAAGCAACAACTAAAATTAAGATTTGCTACATGACCCCACATGAATCAGCTACTCTGTGTTATCTATTTAATTCTCTATTTTTGAAGTGGAGCTAAACACTACTTTCCCTACATTTGCCAAGTAATCTCAGCTGTAGATATACATTATATTAGGATAAGAGAACATTTGCTTCAAGAATACACAATCAGCAAATAAGGAAACCTTTCAGTTCTCACAGTAATTAAGATAAAAGGCTGATAAGTGCAAGAAGAAAGAAACATTTTCCTTACCTCCACAATTATAAAAGGCATCTCGCTCCTTCGTTTGAACCACTATCCCAACAACATCCACCTGCCTTATTGGATGTCCATTATAAAAGAATACACCTAGACACAAAACATGCTTGATTAGTGTAACTGTTTTTTTCAACACCCTACCCTACATAGTCACATTTGTCAGTAAAAAAACCATACTTTCTTACATATTTAATATATCTTAAATTATTCAGTACCTACACAGGAAAATTCCCTGTATCACTGAAGACTAGGAATACTAAATGGAGAAAGTATCGGCTGTACTGAGGATACCAAAAGCTTGCATCTGTAGAGTGTCAGAATCTTATTAACCTTTTGTTTTCTTGCACGTTTGGATCTGAAAAACAGTTTCTTTGCTGCAAGCATTAGGGGGTTTTTCTTTGTTTGTTTGTTTTTACATTTGGGTTTTTGTTTTGCTTTGCTTTTTTGTTTGGTTTGGGTTTTTTTATATCTTCATAAGGCTTTAGAATAAATAATAGAACACAAAGGAAGCAGTTTGAGCTTCTTACAATGCAGCTGTTCCTGATTAAGGCAGAGCCTCCGAAAGGAAAACTAACATAATTCTGTCTTTCATTTCTGGAGGAACAGGAGCTGTGGGGGCAGGGGAGAGCAGCAGCCCTCTCAGACTGCAGAGTACACTACTGCAGTCATTGTAGACTGTATCCTGAACTTCAGTTTCTGAATACACACGTTCTAAAAACATCCCTTCAAAGCTATTTTTGTGCATCGAAAAAGCTAACTTAAATAACACTTAGAAACATGTCCAGGAAACAGTGAGAAATCACAGCCCAGTGGACTCTGACAGCACTGAGGTTGCCTCGCTCTGTAATCCCTTTCAAGAGAGTGACAAATGTTGTTAACAAACACTAATGTAACATCATACACTGAGGATTCACAGTCCACCAGCAGGAGGAAAATAGGGCAATAAGCCCCAAATATACCCTGGGCTGGCTAGTTTTCAGTGAATGTGTTCTCTTCAGTTTTCTAATACTGCTGCTTTACTGAAATAAGCCATCTGGGATGTTCAATAACTGTCTTCTGAAAACTAGATAACTCAAGGGACTCAGAAGGGAACATTTGGCTCCATACACCGTGGCAAGCGTTATTCTTACAAAGGGAAACACAGCAGCAAGGGAGTCAGAAAAATGTTCTGTACAAAAAAACCCCTAAATCCAAAATCCAAAAATAACTTGTCCTACATAGCCAGCAGCCTTAAATGAGCCTGGAATTAACTTTGTTCACGCAAGACAGAGAGAAAACACAAAAGTTTCAGAAGAAATCAGAGGTGATCAGCCAAGCAGCTCATAAGCAGAAATTTTGCTCATAAAAATCCACTGCAATGTTTTGAGGATGCATCTATCATCTCAGATCTGGCTACACTAATCGTGCAGTCACGGGTCAGGTCTGGCAGAGAGAATGTTTAACAGGTCTGTCCACTTGTCTCTCATTTCATTTACAAGGGCACAAATAAACATTGCTACAGAAACCCCCAGTGGAGATGCTCCCAGTGTTTGTAGTTATTCCCTGAATCTTACAACATCTCTGTGAAAGGTCTGGGTTAGTTTCAGGGTAAGTCTGTGGAGCAGAGACTCCAAGCTCCTGATTATGCAAACAAGCAACATGTTATTATGTGTGTTTCCCAGTTAGTAAGATGAGTTTTGGCAGATGACAGAGACCAAATAAAACTGGTTCTCTCCATCCCCATAAGTTCACATAGAACTCCACCCTTACTCTCAGAGAAACTACCCAAATTAATTTGAAGAATGAAATTACATTTAACCTATTAAAATTTGCTGGACTTTATGACTTCAAGGTGTAAATTATTCCTCCTGCCAGTTTGTTTGTTCAAATTAAGTCCATACTGGTAGCAATAAATATATACTAAACATTTGAAGGTGTGGACAAACACATTCAGCAAGGTTCTCAATAACCCAGTAATCAACACTCAGAGCAAAATGCCATTATCACTACAGCCACAGCAGTGCTACAGGGGGCTATAGATACAGAGCTCTCTAGGGTAAGTGCTGGTCATGTCTGTGCCAGCATTACTGTGCTGTTTGCCATTCTTTTAATTATTATGACCTCCTCTTATGCTACTTGTAGCTTCCTTGCTTGTTGATAAGCTGTCACAAAGCAGTGGTGCATGATAACTCTGAGAAAAGCTCATTTCCATGATGTGATTATGTGTTACAACTGAGTTTGACACCCACTCTCATTGCAAGGCTGCTAAGACAACACAATTGCTGTTTTTATCTGGGAGGTTTTCCAGCCTTGTTGTCACCATTTATAGCAGCAGAGTAATTGGCCAGGTTTACTGCTTCCCTCTGTGTTGTTTTAAGGGATTAGTCACTGTGGCATCAAATCCTAATGCTTAAAAGTGGAAAGAAAAAACTCATTAGGTCATTCAGTCCATTTCCTCAGGGCCAATACAAGACCATTTTGTACAGTAAATTCCTGGCAATCTGTACAGTCAGGATATAAACAATCCCAGTGAAGGGCATCCCACCTTTTTCCTGGGAAGGCTGTGCCATGGTCTAACAGATGTCATTCTAGGGATGTTTTTCCTGACATTCAGTCTGTGTTTCTTTCCATTCTTCCTAGTTACAACTTTTTGTTTTGCACTCATTCATTCTTAATTACCATTACTTAATGACTGATTTATAGCCAACCATATACTTAGCTTCAGCTGGTCTTTAAAAGCCCATTAAAGGCAGGAAGTGTTGACAACAAACACCTACAGTCTTCCTTCCCCAAAAGGTATTAATTTTAGTGTTTTTGTTGTGCTATCATTTGTTGCCAACAAATAAGACACACTGAAAAACGTCTGGTTTGGTATATATACAGCACCAGGAGAATGAACAAAATTCAGGATGTTTGTTCTAGGAAATTTCATTTTATTTGAAGTTTGGTTTAGAAAATGATACAGGATTGCAAGCAAGCTTAAATGTGCAGGGTGCCAGATGCACAGGAAGTGGAGAAAGCTCAAATGTAGCAACTGTAAAGGCTGATATCTTGACATGGCAGATACCACATCCTTAGGATCATCTTAGAAAAAAACCAAAGGTAATAACAAAACTGAAAAAGTTCCTGAAGCAGAAGCCAACTCAGTTAAGTAAAAGGAACAGGAAGAGAAGTAAGAAGGGACATTCAGGTAATTTGGTAAAAAAAAAGAGCAGAACTGTACTTTCTAGGACTGTTCCTGCTATCATGAAATGTTTGTTGCTGTTTATAAGGTTAATTATTCTGAATGCATTTTCACGTGTGTATGTACTAATGTTCAAGTCCAAACCACAATCCAATTCTGCTGGCATTGGATTGTGTTGCATTTTGTTTGAAAACAATCAAAAGATCTGTAACTGATGAAGAACAGTTTTTACCAGATTGATTTCCTACACCAGAACTACTAGAAGACGTTTATAAGCCAGTTTCAAAAGGCCTCTAAATAAAACTTATTGTAGGACAAACATCAAGAACAGTCTGTAGCCTGATTACTGTAATGGATTTAAGACAGAAGTCTCCCGCCATGTTAAATAACAAAGCTAGACAGATAGATAGACAGTCAGATAAACTGGTATTTGTGGTTTGTGAAGTTCTCGTGTACATAAAAATGGTTGCAAGAAGAGAAAAAAAAACCCCACCAGTCCTTCATTTCTCCAAAAATAGCACTGCTGCTATCCTTGCTGTTAAAGAAAACTGAAGAATAACAAAACCTACAAGGCAAATCATATTCAAAGATCCAAACAGGGGTACTTAGTCTCTATGGACAGAAAAAAATAAAAATAAAAAACCACAAACAAAACATCAAAACCAAACCAAAGACATAGACTCTGCTTAGGGCTTATTGCTTTTCCCCATTAATTCTAAATCCTTTGGGCTCCTCCCTGATAATCTTGCACTGTGTCAATCTTCAGCAGGGAGTAATGAACCCTCCCACAGCAGAAGACACCCTGCAGCCTATTTAAAGTCTGTGTAGTGAAAACAGCAGTTCAAGGTCAGAGCTGTGTTGCTTCAGCCAAGGCTCACGTGTGGGTGACACTGCAGGCCAGCAGAGCAGAGCTGTGGGTTGGGTCCAGCATGGAGGCCAGAATTTACAGCAAGGTTGTTCCAATGTATGAAGAAAGTCATGTACCTATTGTATCTATAAATTAAGGAGACAAAACCTCAAAACTTGTATTTGTTTTATAATGTATTAATATCCATAGGAAAAGGCAAAATCACAGATCCAGTGATGTAATCAGCTGTCGGAATTTTCCAAAAAATGTAGACAGTGGGGAGGTAACAATACATATGGCAAGAAAGGACCAGAATTTTTTAGAATTAATTGTATGAGAATATAACAAACACTACCACACAGAGGAAATACAACTTTACCTTAGCATAAAAGAGGTTCTGAGGAGAAAGAAAAGCCATTTTAATAAACACATTTTATTTTTCACATACATTTCACAAAGAACCTGTTGTCCTTAG
Source organism: Prinia subflava (assembly GCF_021018805.1). Classification (NCBI taxonomy): domain Eukaryota; kingdom Metazoa; phylum Chordata; class Aves; order Passeriformes; family Cisticolidae; genus Prinia; species Prinia subflava. Next base: position 11,704,357 of record NC_086255.1, on the reverse strand, counting down.
AACTGTTCAAAGATACTAGCATCACTTAGCTTAAGCAGATGGAATACTACTTTACTGATGTTCATGAAGTATTCTTCAATCCCTTAATAAAAAGCACAACATAATTATAGAACTGTGTGTATCATAATCAGCACATATAAATACATACCTGGCACCTGTTTAGACTCTCTCATTTCTGTAATGTCTTTAATATAGAGTCTTGCAAATGCAGAAAAAACAGGATCTATCCCCCAGTACAGAGAAGGCATCTCTTCTTCATACTTCTTGGACTCAGACTGCATCCAAAACCTGTGAACACAGAAGGACGTGTAATTGTTTTCTATACAGGTGAAGAGCTGTTGACATATGCCCCAGCCAAATGAAAAAACAGCCCCCAAGTTTACACACAATAACACAGCAGCTGAGGATGAGACACTGGAGTTTATCTAATATAATATTTATCTATCAATATTTCATGCATCACCACATGAAATATTCAAAGTATCAATACTCATGATTTGTTTGAAGTACTGAAAATCCAGCAACAGCATTTCCCCCAGTAACTTCAAACGAATTAGAATTTCCAAGATTTTTCCTCTCCAAATCCATGAATAGAGAACTAAAGTCAACATTTGTTTAAAAGAGCAGGACTGTGGGATCCTAAGTGGTTACTTTCTCTACAGATGATTATCATTCTCCCCATCGTTCTCTTCCCCTCCCCTAACATATTCTTCTCATTGTTCATCCTGTGCTTTATTGTGGAGTTGAGGGAGGATGACTTTATTTAAAACAAAAGTAGCCATCCCTTCTATATTTTGGGCATGTAGTCTCCACTAACTTTGAAATTGTTACTTTCCCCTTTTACCCTTTCAGATTTCACAGTTTAATGCCTGCCATGTTCTGCCGTTACAGATCCAATTCTCTGCTTATCACAGTGTTGACATCAAAAACCCCAGCACTCAATTCAGGAAGATCCTCATAAAGATTTGGAAGCTGAAGATATTTTCTTTCAGCTTCTCCTGTATGGAGAGGAACACTGTCCCTGTAAGGCTTTCCAGGTCACCTTCCAGTGGGTGTCAGCCCCTTGCAGCTCTAAGTCAAAGGTGCTAAGTGGACTGATTCTGAATAGTGCAACAGGGCTGAGATTGGGCAGCTCCAGTCTCCTGAGAGGAAGCAGCTCCCAGTGATCTCTGCAGTCAGGAGAAGCAGTGGCAGCTGTTGATGTAGAGACAACACACCACGAACATCATGACAGCACCTTGCCTCACTGAGAAACTACGGAGCTTGGGTTCTGCATCGTTTCTGTTCTAATGCTTAAACTTTAATTTGAGGCAAGGGAAAAGGGGTGTAGCACAACAAGCCAGAGTGTTGCTATATCTACTCTATACTGTGTACAAACTGCAGCTGATAATTTGATTCCTGAACAAATTTTTTGAAATTTTATTTAAGTAAAAAAAAGGTCAGTGTCATTTAGCCTTCCTTGGACTGGTCATTTCTTTGGTGAGACATTGAAAATATTTGATTTAGTCAGTTCCAGCAGTAACTTCACCACTGAGTAACAAACTGAATTAGTTTTTTTTACACCTGGATTCATGTCTCGCTCCCCACTACAGACAGGTCTTCCCAACCTTTCCTTTTTGCACCTGCAAGATCTACTCAAAAATGTCACACTGTTCCTTTCTCACTCAAGTCTCCCCATGAAGCACCCTTTTTGTACTACTGAATTGAGACACTGCTCAATAGAAATTTAGAAATTAAGCTGTTAAGTGTATGATCTTAACACAAGCTGCTATTCCTCCATATGGCAGTTCTTTGGATACTTGCTACAGTCGATGTCAAATTTAGACCATAAAGTTTCTCAAGGGAAAAATGGTACTTTACTTGGCATACTCATTTTCTTACCAAAATCCTCTTTTTGCTTGCAGTCTCTAGTACCAAGTTATGTTCCTTTCTGCTTCATGCCCCCTAATTTACTCTGCATGGTTACAAAGCCTGTCCCAGCTCAGCACCTGTTTTTCCTCCTAGACAGACAGCAGCAGACTGAGATAACCAGCCAAAGAGAGACAGTCAGGTAACAAGTCTGTCTAACCTTTTGTATTTTGGGTAAACAGACACCCCTCGGGGCAAAAAGCAGAAGTCACCCCTGCACATGTGTGCATCTGAGGGGAAATCAATGAAGCAGCTCCCCTGAGATTAAAAATATCTGTATTTTGGCATTTTATAGCCACTTGTCAAGCCTGAAATGCCCAAATGTTAACAGATCAAGTCCAAGCCACACTTTTAGTATACATGAAGCATCTCTCCCAAATTTTTTACTGCTTCCTTGTTCTGACAGAAGATTTCTGCAGCAAAAGCTCTTTCTATCTCAGAAACTACTGGGAGTTATATCTTAAAATCTGGAGCTTCCTTCTCACTCCCAGGCCTTGTTACAGCTCCTCACTGGAGATATTTACACCCATCATACGTCTTTATGTAGAGACCACTCTGCTTGGTTCAAGCCTGCTACAGACACACAATGCTTTATCTTACAGATCTGGCAAGGATTCCCTGACAAAAACTAAATCATGCACTACGGAGGCATCGCAGGATTCCTTGAAGTCCACAGCACAGATTTGCTGAAGTCCTGAGTTACAGACATTCCATCCACACCAGGCTGGGGGAGTGAAACCGTAGCCCAGCCTCGCCCTCACGTTCAGCAATGTCTGACAGGCACACAAGGGCATTCTGCACAGCAGCCAACGCCTTCCTTGGCCTCTTCACTGTCCCCAGAGCCCTCCCAATCCCTGACACCACCCAAAACCAAACCTATTTTCTTCCTTCCCTCCCAAGTGGGCAGCTTGGTAGCTACATTTCAACCGTGGCCTATTCGAAGCCAAAAGCTTGTGGTCAGTTGGAAAGAAAAGATATTTAGTGCCTCCTGGATATACTTCTTGCCTCCAACACTGCAAGTATCAGTCCATTCTTCTCAGCAGTTGTCTGTCTGCTCCTAAAGCAAAGTAAAATGTAAACTATTTCCAGAGTATCTATTCAGTGACTTTCCAAGCTTGTTTCAGGCAGATTGAGAATATTAAAAAACATAATTCCTACAAGGCTGACAAAACTCTTCCAATCATTTACCTTTTGATATACAATAGTATCTTCCCGTAACTTTTTCTTATGCTGGCACAGGAAGCCTCTCCATCCCAGGGTTAATTAATGAGTCATCCTGGCAAAAGTGGAACTTTCCATTATGCTACAAGTGTTTTCAGCTCTTAACTGGTACCATTGGTGATACGCTATCAGCAAGGAAGATAAGAGCTGCCCTGTACTATGAAGATCCAAGGGGCAAATAGGGGCATTGTGGAGATGCACAACGTTATAATCAATGAGAACCAGACAGCAAACAAAGGACAATTCTGAACAGATACTATATATACAAATGTTTAAGGATTAAACTGGCTTTTGCTGGGAGATGGTGATTAGGTTTAGCAATATAAACAACACAGAGTCCCAGCAAAGGTCATTCCTTTCTGTGTTTTGTTTTAAGTGCAGTGTAATGACTTCAGGATTGCTGTAGTGCAAGGAATTCAATCCTGTTACACGAGAAAAAAGGCAACAGAAGCATCTAGTCCACAAGTTCATTAGACAGAAGATATCTGTATTCTATTTTTAACTCCAGAAAAAGGCTATGGAGGCATAATCAAAACAAACAAAAAAAAGAATTAAGTTCTTCTTGGGAAAGTACCTCTGTTTGAATGGCAAAAATCTGAAGTTTACATAGTAGGTAGGTACTGACATACAAATAAACACGAAGCCTCAATTTGAGATTTTTCTAACATTAAAATAGGGCTGTCCCTTCCACCCGCTGTTATCAATGTTAGCTTTCTTGACTCTGCTGAGATCAACCAAGTTCACAATCCCCAGAGGTACTTGGTGAGCTCACCAAGGTATCATCCTAGAAGGGAAAACAAGGAAAACTGGCACCCTTCCGAACCATGCCATCCCACAAACGCATTTTCCTTCTTTCCTCTTAAGCAGCCTACCTGGTAGCCTTGTCTCAATAGCTTCCTATCTAACACCCTTCCTATTTTATTGATTTATTCAATAGAATCAGCCTTGGTCAATACATTTCTTGGCTCATGTTCTTGTGCCCACTACATACCTTTTCCAAAAAAGCTGAACGGTCTGCTCCCAATCCCAGTGCAAACCTCAAAGAAGAGCATCTGTTTTAATGTTTCTTGTTGTCTGTTCTCCAAATTTGATTAACAACCAAAGCTCTTGGAGAAAATTGCCTTAGCTTGAGATTAATCATTTTGAGCCAGGAAAATGTGTCTTGCCAGCAGCTGTCTGCAACTACTCTGCAAGTGCTGGCACACTGCTGCAAAAACTCTTTCTCAAGTTAGCTGTGAATCAGAAACAGAGAATTTATGCACTAATACAGGCAACCTAAACATCCTACCAGGCTTTCACTCTTCTCCAAATGCTGCCACTGCCATGCTAGCACTGACAATTTACACTGGAAAAGCTCCTGAACTGTTGGAGTTGCCAACCTAGTGCATTAAAACAACTGAATGTCACCACTGGTTTACTTGAACAAATTAGGCCAGAAACTGTGGCTGTCAAAAACTGCTTCATAGGCCGGCCATTCCTGCAACACAAAGCAACTTGTGGAAAGAGGAGCAGAGTCAACAGCTGGGGTTTGTAACACCCTCTGTCATCTGAATTGAAATCATCTGTGTCTGAGTCAACACCCTATGTGACAAATGACTATTATTCAACTCTTCATGATCAGCAGAGGCAATTCCAGCACAGTACAGTCAAAGCCACCATTTTTCAGGAAATGTTTTTAATTACCTACAGTCACATACAACATTTTAAATTAAAACCAAATAAACCCATTGTATTGTTATACAAGTAAATCCTACCGAACTGGGAAGTAAAGCTTTTGGTTACAGTTAATATAGAACAAAGATCCTAGACATGAAACTCACCCATAGGTTTTTAAAGAATATATAATTAAAAGGAAGTTTCCAGCATCAGTAACAAGATGTACACCATCACTGAGACAAAAACACGTTACTGAAAGGAGTTACAAAAAAAGGCTCCTGAAAAACAGCTGTTGGAAAACTATGAAATAATAAGGTAAGGTCAATTTGGATCCATCTCCTACCTGGTTATTCTATTACAAATCAAGAGGGGGCAAGCACTTTCAGTCTTTCACAATAAACCACTTTCTGCTTCTGTCATGTTAAATCCTGTCAGTTTTGATGCTACATGCTGCATGTCTTGTAGTTCTTACATATAAGCACAATTCCAATTTAAAGACATAGTTTCAAAACAAAATTAAGAATTCCTCTAGAATCTAGAATTCCTCTGAACTTCTAGAAGTTTAGCACTTCCTGAAATTTTACTTGTACAAGGGTCTGCCATTTGTCTAAGCTGTTCAGATATAACAAAAGAAAGAATTACAGATTTTTTTTTTTGTAAAGATATTCCTTGAAATTTTAAACATTGCATGTCTTTTAATTACATTAATTTCTATTACAATACACTTCCCTGGCAAGTGAAGTGCAAGACAAGAGACTCATCACTGGAACCCTTACCCAGTGGGGAATCTCACAATGCAAAGGCATTGCCCACAAATGCCCATAAGGCAGGATGTAGGCAGGGCCAAAAAAGCCTTGTTTTGTCAATAAACTGACATGGCTCTTATGTAACAGTCTTCCAGTGGATTAATGTCACCAGGTCATAACCTGTAATGTGATTCCCTCCCTCTGATTTTACCTTTCCATGGCACTGCCTGGAAAACCTTCTGGATAGGTGCATGTGGCTGCAGGAAACCAAACAAACTGGCTCCTCCAACACCTTCCTTCTTGGAAGGAAGGAGGACAAAGCTTACAATCCTGGATTGCTTCCTTTTGGCATTGAAACTTGTTTTATATGCAAGCTAAACCCTGTCACAAGGTTTTGGCACTCAATTTTCCAAAAGGATAGTTCTGAAAAACTAACAGTGAAGGGTGTAACAAAATAAACAGTAGAAGTAGCTCTTTTTGGTCCTTGTCCCATGCATTCGATACAATTTCCCATGGACCAAGAAATCAGCCAGCCACTCAGCAGACAAGTAAACTAGCTCTGTATATGTATTTCTCATAGCCACCTGTAAGCTTACCAGAAATAAGGTAGTAGGCACTCACTACTGATATTCAGGAAAGCTTCACTTCCTATGTGTCTTTTAAAGCTACTGGATAATCACACTGAAATGCCTTCTTCAACTAATTCCCTAACCTCTCTCAAGCAGGGGCAGGAGGAAGCCTATGAGGATGATTAACTCTCTCTGAAAGCTCTTAATCACCCACAATGCTGCCAGAATGAGCTGGGCTGCAGAAAAGACATTCTTTGACTGGAAGATTCTCAGTTATTAGTGCAAATTAAAAACAAACAAAAGTAGAAATAAAGTACTTCTTATAATTAGTAAGTTTCTTGGTTGGAGGAACAACAGTATGAAAGCTTTGATAGCAAGAAGATTCCAAACAGGCCGTTGGAAAAGGAAGTTTTTTTGACAGATGCTTTTAATTGGGATGTGATGCTGCCCCTCTACTCAGCCTGGTGAGGCCACACCTGGAGTGCTGTGTCCAGTTCTGGGCTCCTCAGTACAAGAGAGGCATGGAGCTCCTGGAGGGGGTCCTGCAGATGATTAAGGGACTGGAGCACCTCTCAGATAAGGAAAGGCTGAGAGAGCTGGGCCCGGGCAGCCTGGAGAAGAGACACCTCAAAGGGGACCTTGTCAATGCCTGTAATGACTGAACGGAGGCTGTCAGTATCACAGACCAGGCTCTGCTCGGTGGTGCCGGGCAGTAGGACAAGAGGCAATGGGCAGAAGCTGATGCACAGGAAATTCCACCTGAACCTGAGGAAGAACCTCTGTGCTGTGTAAACATGCACTAGAAAACACTCCTCAGAGAGGATGTGGAGTCTCCCTCACTGGAGACATTCCAGAACCATCTGGACAGAATCCACAGTAATGTGGTCTAGGGCTGGAGGTTAAACCCTTCCGACCTTATCCGTTCTGTGATTCTGTAAGTTACTGATACAACACAAAGGAATTAACTAACAGAGAAAAGAGAATAAAACCTAATTCACCCTAGCTTAAGGCAACAGTTAGCTTTTTTGTTTTAGCAGTGTAACATAGATTTACTGTCACTTCCAGAATGAACACTTTCAAATTGCAGAAATTAGCATAGAAGTGTCAAGAATTGGTTTATAGCTTTCTGAGGCTACTGTGCCTGGGAACTTCACAAGTTTGACTCAATTTCTAGAAGCAAATAATCCTGCCCATTTCCCTCCCTCCCTCCCCTTTATGCATCTGGTCTAAATTAGAACAGCCTCTGGAATGAGTCAGAATTTACATGAAAATTCATAGGACTACAGAGCACTCCATTACAACCTGAGACTGCAAAATAATTAACCTATGATTTGGTCTAGGCACACAGTTGTGATTTGAAGTAAAATATTTCTGACACATACCAAAGCTTTAGATTATGACAGACCTGCTTAATGTTCTGAAATCAATTTGCATTTTATTTTGCTGTGGAAGTGAACATTTTAACTGTACCAGAACACTGTGAGACTGTGCATGGAACATGATGTCAAATAGCCCTGTTGCTGATATACACAGAGTAACTCAGACTAATTTTGAAATCTCAGTTCCATCTAGAACCATCATAAACGTCGTGAGAATACCTAAAGGCTGAGATTTCTCACTTGGAGTGCTTTTGGAAGATTGAGACCTAATTGTTACTCTTCTTTGAAAGATTAAAAAAGCTAGCTTGGCACTGATCTTTGATTCTAGTCCAGCTATTATTTGTTGTTTGGTTTATGTTATTCCAGAAAATTTTTTTTCACCTTCAAATAAAGACTCATAGAACTTCCTGTCTGAAGGTCCTTCTTGTAGAGAAATATTTAAACATGCCAAAAGCCAAATCTGTGCAAAATGTAAGGTGTGCATGGGGGAAGCATTGAACCCATACAGTATTACAGAATTATCTGCTTTACTGGGAGAAGTTTGAAGAACAAAGTAAGACCTTTGAATACAAGAACAAAGCTTTTGTTATGCTTTTCTAACGCTCCTCACACAGCTCCTTTGAGCCATCATCTAGGAAAAGTATCAAAAGGGTGGGTGTTTTGTATCAAAAGTGGTACAATTCCCAGCCTGCTACTCTGAATTTCTTTTGCAACTGGCCCTTCTTTCTGAGGACCAGGGCTCTTACACCTGAAACCAAGAACAGGATTTCTTAGTCCTACCCAGGCTGCTCAGAACTGAGCTCTAAACAGAAAAGTTTTGGAAATACCAAAGGTGTATAGATATTCTTAATTCCTTAAGACAAATTGTACTGCACAGTCCTTTACACTGGACTCTGTGAATAATCTGGAGGGTAGGTTCTTCTAAGGAAAGCTGGCTCATAATCATTTATCTTCAGCTACTAAACTATTAGAACCTGCTAAAAATTCAGAGATTGTCCTTTATTAACCTTTGGTTTAGGCAATTTTTTGTAATTCTCTGAGGGTGTTCTGAAATAATGAATAATTTACCGATGCTCCAGCTGAGGTCTGTCCAATATCATCACTGAGAGCTGGCTCAGGACTGATACAGAATAGCCCCAAACTGTTCAGGAATACCTGTCCTGACACATGAGTAGCTTCAACAACTCCTCTCCCTGTGGAGAAAAGACAGCTAGATATAAGACAGCTTAGTAATGATTTTTGCCCATCTTTAAAAACTTGTTCCAAATCCCATTGAAAGGCACTAAATGGACAGAATATTATTTAGATTCTTGAAAGAAAATACCTCCCTGATGACTGTGGCTGTAACTTCTTCCATGAATCACTGTCACAGTTAACATGATAAAGTCATTGCTATTTCCGACTTCTTGGTATGTAAAGAAACCAACAGCCTTTTATAAACTAATTTAAGTGTCTCCTTAATTGCATTTGAATTTCAATAAATGCCATTTCCTACCTCATGCTCTGAAGGGAAGTCACTCCTGTATACTCTATCCAGAAAGATACATTAGTGCTCAGTCAGAAGCCACAGGAATTATTTTTCATGTAGGTAATTTTCTTTTCTGGTATAATTCAGTCCATGTAATGTAATGGGCTTTTTTGGTTTAATCCATAAATATTGCACGGTGTACTATAAAACATAATTTTGAGGATCAGCTATTAAAGTTCCCCCCTGTCAAAAAATAAATGTTTCAGGACACTTGAGACAAAACGTGAATCACATCACAGTACTCTGTTTTGTCATGAGCAAGTGCTGGTGCCCAAAGTTTGCACAGACTATTGTGGACACACAATAGCTGCTGTTTGCCTTAACAATTGACATATTATTGCAGCTCCACTCATTGCTGCTGTACCAAGATGAGATCCTAGAGAAAACCAAATTCTACTTGACAACACAGTCAACTATTTATTTGTCTCATTTTCTACCTAGAAAGAGAAGAACATTGCACACAGAGAAATTATTAGACGTGGTTGTAATGCAAAAATAACATTATGCAATGAAAAACTTTGCTATTTTTTCAGTAAAATAACTTAAAGTCTAATTTTACATTAATAAACAGCTGGTATCTCACATTCTGTATGTTATTTCCCCTTCTTGCTAGTAGACCTATCTCCAGTATTATCCCACTGCAATGTTTCTTTTTGGGATATTACTAGAAGATCAGTAGTCTTTAGTGTTATCTTTTTGTCAGATTTTCATTTATTGTGTGTGTAGGAAATGTTCCCTCTTTGTCAGAATGGTATATTTTTAATAGTAATTGTAGAAGGCATAATAAACTTCCTGGTTATGCTTACCACATAACCAGGATTGGGTCTGATGGCTGGCCAGGCAGCCATAAAAGAAAACAGATTAAAGAATAATTCATTTTCATATTACAGAACAAGTTATTTGGTCCCAAGATTCCAGAGCTGATCAGGATCACAAGAGAACACAAAGTCCATTCTGGAAAAAAAAGGTTCCTGGGAAACAGTGAAAGAAAATAAGGATTTGCAGAAGGAAAAGCAGCAATACAGGCGGGGTTTACTGTTCTGACATTTTTTGTGCCAGTATTGACTGAGAGCAATACTGAGATGCAAAGCTACCTTTATCCCTTAATAAATTTCTAATCCTAGCTACTATGTGAACTAATGCAAATTGGAAAGCCACAAACAAAAAGAGCAAATCAGCTCATGACTGCTACGCAAGAGGAAAAAGCCTAATTACCATCTGGAGGAAAGGCAACCATGGTGCAGCATTTCAAGACATGCTTTCATGTGACTTCACTAAAGCTTCTAATATCCATCAGATGGAGGGGGCTCCACAAGTTTGAAATAATTTGCTTTGTGTTCATGTGCAGTTTTGATCAAATAAATCTTGTTTCAAATGAAATATAAACCTCAGATTATTAAAACGGTTAGAAGGAATACAACATTATAGCTCAAAGTAGTGGCATTTTAAAGGATATTATTATTTAAAAAGGAGTGTTTGAGATATACTTAGTTCTGTGAAAGATTATTATGGCCATCCTAATATGGAGAAAACTTTTATTAGACTAACTACTGTATGAAAAAATGCAACTATCCACCAGTGAAGCTCAGTATCTTAATATTAACTGAAAATTCCTATGAAAGGAGCTTTTTGAATTAATACAAACCAAAAAGCGTGCAGCCTTCTTGAAAAGCTTTACCATGAGGATCTGAAGTTCTTAATTGCATTAGTCAGTTAATCAAAGAGAATCAGCTATGTAAGTCTCAAGTTGTTGATGCATTCCATTAAATCTGAGGTTTGCTGCTCACTCCCCTACAAAGATATATGACTATTTCTGAACATCAGTCTTGAAGAGGGTTTTCTTGCAGATCAACTGGAAGCAATAAAAAAACCCCATTTTTTGCTATAGCTTCAATAATGTCAGCAAATTAAAAATTGAATGCTTTTGACATGCCATGTTTCCAAGAAATATTCTTGTATTATTTCTTGAAATATTTGATCCTTATTCAAATTTTGATATTTATATTATTGCTTTTTCTTCTGCCATTTAATTTCAGATAAAGTCTATTCAATAAAACATTGCAGGTTTACTTGGAAACATTCAGGTAATTTGGCAATTTTTATATTTGCTCTGTCATCATTCTCAGAAGTGTTGCTGACATCAAGAGAAATGCAGTCCAAGAGTTCTGTTGGTAGCCGTGTCTCCATAGGTAAGAAGAACTCCTAATATATGTTAGCAGGAGAACTCACACAGTCAAATACTATGATAAAGGTAAGTATCTAAAATGGGGAAGGTGAATTGCCCCCTGAAGATACATTTCTCCACTGACTGCTAAAAAAGTATGACAAATTTAGATTAAACACAGAACTTTCTGAAGCTGAGATTAGATCAATCTTATTCCTAAACATTTTAACCCTGAATGTTTTTTTTACTGCAAACATGAAGTAATAGCCTTATATGTTGAAGCTTCCAAATGCCACGTGTTTCAATGGCAATTCTTAGCTGAACTGAAATAAGGCATTAAAAAACCCCAAACCATGTAATAAATAGTAGTATACCCAAGTTATTGATCAGAGCCTGAGTATTGATTCTGGCTAATGAGATAGAGGCAAGCTCTTCAGTGTCCAACCTCTAGTCTTATAATTTTTTCCTGTTTATATTATATATGACTGAACTATTCCTGTTACTCATATCATAAAGGGTCATAAAATACCGAGTACAAAACAAAGTCTCTTTTTGACTCTGCGTAACAGAAAGAGAAGTCTCTAAGACACATCTCTATCAATGGCACATTTATGAGAAAGGCTTTAGGAGTGCTGCATATGTAGCACATACAGCACAACCAAGGGACCAGCCCAGCCAGCACGGCTTTGGGGGAGGCAGGTCCTGCTTGACCAACTTGATATTTTTTGAGCAGATGATTCACCCAATGGGTGAGGGAAAAGCTGTGGGTGTTGCCCACCTGGACTTCAGGGAAGTCTTCTGTTCTGTCCCCCAGCATTCTCCTGGAAAGGCTGGCAGCCCGTGGCCTGGGCAGGGGCTCTCTCTGCTGGCTCCAAACCTGCCGGGGTGGCCGGGCCCAGAGCACGGTGGTGAAGGGGCCACAAGGGCTGTCCCAGGGATCAGAGCTGGGTACAGCCCTGTTTAATTTCTGTATCAATGATGGGGGAATGGAGGGCACCCTCTGAGAGTTCACAAATAGCACTAAGCTGGGCAGCAGTGCTGATCTGCTGGAGGCCAGGAAGGCTCTGCAGAGGCATCTGGGCAGGCTGGATCAATGAGCTGAGGCCAGTGGAGTGCAGCTCAGTGAGGGGATGTGCCAGGTCCTGCTCTCGGGTCACAACAGCCCCATGCAGGGCCACAGGCTGGGACAGAGGGGCTGGAGAGTGACCCAGAGGAGAACCAGGGACACTGGTCAACAGCAGTTTGTCATGGGCCAGGAGCTGCCCAGGTGGCATCCTGGCCTTTATCAGAAACAGTGTGGTTAGAGGACCAGGACGGGGATCATCCTCCTGCACTGGGTTAACTAGAGTGACCTAGAAGCTACATTGGTGCCTACAACTGAAATGAGCCCAATACAGCACAAAACATTAACTTTGGGAACAGATCAGAGGAGAAATGGCAGAGCCTATAAAAAATGCCACCACATAACTGGAAAATATCAATAAAAACACAGGGTACATTGATTAAAGAAAACAGAAAGGACAGTGCTGAGTGCCAAAGGTGACAGACAGATTAAGACGGATGAAATAAGAATTATAGTTCAGATTTAACCACAAACAAGCCACCTGTGACCTTACAGCAGTTTAATGAGCTCAATCACCAGAAAGAATTTTGCAGATCAGTGAAAGTGTGGGTGGACAGAAAGTCAAGACAATATAAAAATACACCATTAAATATTTTGAAGGAACTGAAGACAGAATGTAGGACTGCAGTGAAAGGGCAATATATGCTGTGAGGAACACACTTCAAATTAAATTTCTGAAGTGTTTACTTTCAATTAAGAGAAATTGGAGCAGTTTAAAAGAAACAAAGATTAAGGAGTTAGGAACAGTGGCGAGTGTAAGTGATTGAATCAATGAGAAAGGATGGTGATACTAAGCAGCAGAAAGTACAAAGGAGACTTCTAATTCACAAAGAGCTGAGAAAGATTGTCATGAAGAGTTTACAGCTATTTTAAGCCACTATTTTTGATGCACAATCAAGATAGTTCTTCAACATCTTTACTCTAACATCTTCCTCTGACATTTAAAGGAAGCTATGAATTTTCAAAAAGCATTGTTTTAAATTCCTAAAGGAGAAATTTTAATATAATTCACTTTTACCTTTTTATCCTTACCATCTGGAAACATTTACAGTTGCTAAAACCTCCTGCTATCAGGAACAAAAAAACCACACACACAAGATCCAGGCTTCATACAGCCCCCTCCAAACCAGGCTGTCACAGCAAATTGGGAAGAATTTGCTACTACCACTTAACCTTCATCTTATAGAGTTTATTTTCAGGATTGAGTGGCAAGCTGTAACTCCAGGGTGAAAGAATAAGGGGAAAAAATAAGACATAGTCACAGTTTTTCTTTTCATATATCCTGGTTTTATCTTTAATTACTTATTCAAGAGTAAGAACAAAAAAGTTAAAAGCAAAACCTTATCACAAGATTAACTGCTTCCTTCTTGTGCCAGACTTTCAATTTATATGACTATATGAATGTTATATGAATATAAAGCTCCCTGGAACAGGAAGACTCTGGTTATATGAGTCCAAAGCAACACACATGCAGTACCTGCTAACATTGAGTCCTTAGTAGGATGGCACGAACGCTCTGCTCCCAGCGAGCCTCTTCTGTCACACCCAAACTGACACACACAGAGATGCTGTGTGAACTGTGCACAGCACAGGTTTATCAGCAGAGCTGGGGCACAACCAGGCCCTGCTATCCCTGCCCAGAACTGCCAGCGCAATTCCTCTTGTTCATATTAACTTACAAAATTTTCTTTTAGTTTTGCATTTCTTTCCAGTTATTACAAACTCTAACATTCACACATAAACATCCCCCACCCCCACTCCATTGCCATTAACCCTGAGGCTAAAGAAAAGATAATCCTGCCTAAATACAAAGGATTCTTGCTATGGCTCTTTGATTCCTTTTCCACCCCATCCTCTATCAACCAGTCAGTTTAAACAGACCTACAGAAATTAGTCCCAAAGCACTTTTTATCCAACAGAAAGCAAGTTAAAATCAAAATGTTACATTACAAATATTAACAAAATTATTAAGCCATCACTGTATTTTAATATCCAAATCAAAGCTATCTTCCCATCTGAAGGTGGAAAAAATAGAGAGGAAAAATAAATTGAACTTTAAAAATTAAAATGTCAGAAGGTAAATCGCTGCTGGTAACACTCTATTATTGTACTTAATTCAAACTATCTGAATGAAACTTGCATATGAAATTAATAGGTGGAGCCAGCCAGCCAGATCACAGAAGAGAAAACAGCTCCTTTGGATTGCAGTTGTTTGGTGTTTTTGCCCTCACACACAGAAGCAGTCTTGGTTCTGACAACCTCCTTAACAGTTTTACCTTTTGTGGCCAAGCTATCAGTACAAGGAACCCATAAAGCCCAATATCATTTTTGAGAAACAAACGCTGATTATTACAACAAATCAGTTTAGCAACAGTACTTGAAAGGCTCTCTATTCATAGGGTGGGACTAGCCGTGAAACTGATTTTATACAGTTTAAAGAAATTGACTCATGACAGAACACTGTTGTTCGATTCATAAACGCCTTGTGTCAGGGGCATCTCAATGCCTCATTATTATTATTATTGAATTTACACGCGGACTACCCTCCTTATACAGCACACTATTGTCACGTTAATAAAATGGTCTGGGGAATGATGCACACCAGAGGCTTGATCTTCAGAAGCCCATCATGCAGCTTAAGTTAATGGCAATTGCAGGCACTCAGGTTCATACGAGGATAAGGCATTACACGATTTTCCCCGGGTGTTTGTCTCACTGTCAGATGTCCCTGAGGTCTCAGATCGCCTCAGCAGCGGCGGGATCGGCTCCCTGCCTGCCACAGCCCGAACTGTGTCCCCATGCCTGCTAATTGCCCCTCATCCAGGCAACGGGAACGCCTCTCGCTTTCCAGTGAGGAAACGCCCCACGTTTGGTGGCATGTACACAACACAACAATTAAAATACAATTATACTTCAAGGTGAGGAAGGAATCACTTGTGGGAAGAGAAGGTTGGGAGATAAGGAAATCCAGGCCTGTCCCAGTGATTAAATAAGATACCGAAGATACCAAACGGGCAGCACACGAACATCACACCCTGCTGTGACAGAAGATAAACCAGTAGCAGGTCTAGGGACAGCACCGGACCGCAAACAAAAGAAAAGGTCTTCCAACGTCGTCTTTTGCTATCAACACTTTCCTCAGAGCTCCACGTCCAAGCCCAAGCCCCTCAGGAGGCACCGCCTGCCCACAGCGCTCCTGGCACACAGAGGGAGCCCCTCACGGCCCTTCGGCTCCCGTGGCGGGGCTGGGGATTCAGGGCTGAGGGGAAGCTCAGTGTCGGCCGCCTAGGGAACATCACCCTCTGCCACAGGGCTGGGGACACTCTTCCTGCACGGGATAGCGGAGCGGCAGGGAGAGAGGCGGGGGTGTCCACCGTATTCAGAGGAAAAAGGGCCCCTCTGCCACACGCCCCTCCCGTTACGGCACACAGCGAACTAAAGGGAAACAGGACAGAGGGAACGACAAGCACTCAATCCCCACGCCAATGCTGCTATCCTGCTCTGAGGTACGGCCTGGTGGGGGGGGAAGGCGCCCCCTCCATTTTGAGCCCGACACCGACTTACCCGCCCGGAGCCTCCGTGCGCTCCGATTGGCTGGGGCCGCCGCGGCCGCGTCACGTGGGCAGGGCAAGCCCCGCCTCTTCCCCCGCCTGTGCCGGGCCCGAGCCGTTGGCGGGGGAGGGTCGCGCGCGTGCTGCCGGTGCGGCGCGTGCGCACGCGCGGGGGGAACGGGGGAGCCGTGGGGGCGCGCGCTGCTGCGCGTGCGCCGGCGGCGGAGCGGCGGGAGGGGCGCGAGGCGGTTCCGGGAGCGCGGGAAGAGGGGCGGGAGCGCGGGGCGCACGCGCCAGCGGCGGGCGGGAGCGAGGGCGGAGGGGGCGGGGGTGCCGCCGGTGCCGCCCCGCAGGAAGCGGAGCCGCCCGGGCCGACAGGGCGAGGGAGCGAGCGAGTGCGAGAGAGGCCGGCAGCGAAGCGTCATTTTCCGCCGCTGTGCCACCCCGGGACGCCGCTCCGCGAGGACACCGGCCGGGAGCCTGGAGCGGGACAGCCTCCGCCCCGCCCTGCATCCGCCCCGAGCGGCGAGGCGGGACGTGAGCGCTCCCGCTGCCCGGCGCGCAGCGGCTGCCTCCTCCCAGCGGAGCCGTGACCCCTCCTCCTGCTCCGCCGCCGCCCGTCCCGGGGAGGGAGCCCGGCACTTGTTGCTGCCGCGATGGTGACCGGCACGGCCGAGTAGGGGCCGCCGAGCCCGAAGGGGAGAGCAGCGCCGAGCCCGGCCCGGTACGGGGCATCGCGGGCTGTTGTCTCCCCGCAGCGCCCGGCGGGGCGGCGCTTCCCGGGCGACGCCAAGACTTCTGTCTCCGCGTGGGAATCGCGCCCGGCATCACCGCCCGCGCCAGGTGCTCCCGGCGGGCTGAGGGGGCACCGCCGCCCGCCCCGGCCCTCGGCGGCAGCCAAAATGTCCTTCTTCAACTTTCGTAAGATCTTCAAGCTGGGCGGCGAGAAGAAGAAGAAACAATACGAGCACGTCAAGAGGGATTTGAACCCTGAGGAGTTCTGGGAAATCATAGGAGAGCTGGGCGATGGTGCTTTCGGTAAAGTGTTCAAGGTAAGGGCGGGCAGTGCGGGTCGCCTGTGTTGCTCATAGCTGGGAAATGACTCGGAGCGCTGCCTGTGCCCGCGGCGCTGCCTGGGGCTCGCTGTCTGCCGCTCCCTCAGCTCGGCATTCCTGCTGGCAGCGCCCGGCTCGGGACAGCTCGGCCGGGGCGCTGCGGGGGGATCCCGGCGCCTCTTGGCCACGGGGCCTCGTGAAACTAAAGATAGAAAAGATCTATTAGGTCATTGTCCCGCCTTCTGCTCCACCCTGCCCGCTGCTGGATTGCTCACTTCTCTGTGTTTGGGGTTTTTTTGGGACTCGTGTGCGGTATGGCTCCTATCCTTACAAAGACAGCGTTTTCTTAGATCCGAAGTTCATACTTTTTTATTCCCCCGTAAGGAAGGAAGCCCCCGAACAGTTAAACTGGCTCCCGTGCCTCGTGCAGTGTGCAGAGCCAGGCTGTGGCTTTAATGGGCATTCTCCCATCTTGTTCCATGTGGAGTTGAATTAAATAGCTGCGTTCTCTTGGCTTTCCCTGTGTGGCGGAATTCATGTGTTGGCTCTCCTAACTTCTCGCAGTTGTTTGCTCTTTAAATCTTTAAGTGCACTGGTACAAGTAGGGTTTTTAAGGATGCTTATCTAGAATTTATCAAGCCGAGTAGACTACAGTGACATAGATACAACCCGGCTAGTGTTTGACAAGACTTTAGCTTTCAGGCAAATCTTCAGCTGCATTGCCCCTTTCTAAAAGGGTGTTAATGCTGCATGTTTGGTTTATGAATAGCGTGGAAAAAAATCCTCATGGGTAAGCAAGAGAAAATTGAGAACTGACGTGAATTGAAGCTAAGGAGCAGGTTCTGGAGACTAAGAAAAAATAGCATGAGAGGATGGCATTTACAGTGTTTCTGAAAGCTAATTCGGTCAAGAAACATTTCTATTTAGAGTACTGCATTTGAGAGTTTATGAAATCTGGGTACTCATGAAACTTGTTCTATTTCTGGTAGAAGTTATTTTAGGTTCTGTTGTACTGTGGTGGTATCACCTGTTTGTAAATTTGAGCAGAAGTGCCACAGTAAGTTCAGAATGTTAGGTGGGGTCATTGCACCCAAGGAATTTGTGTCAATGTTTTATATTAAGAGTACGTAGTTTATTTGGATGGTGGTGTAATACACAGTCTAGATGGTGGTTCTCATGTAATTTTTGATGATTAGAGTTTTGGGTTTTTTTTCTTTGAAATGCCTGGGAATATGTCTGAAGTTACTGTATCATAAAGCCTGCTCACTACAAAAACGTCACATCTCTAACAGCACTTGCAGAGTATTAAAGTTTTAATTTGCGCTGCAAAGTGGAGTTTTGATTCCCATTTTCTGAATATATGCCTCAGATATAATAGTAAATGTGTTTTTTGTTTTCCGCTTCCCCCACGTGCACTTCCCCTCCCATCCCCAAACCTTCTCTCACTTCATCTGTAGGCATGTCTGTATTAACAACAGTAGTTCAGGAAGGTGTCTGAGCAGGGCAGCTGGTAAAACTTGCATTTCAGTGTACTACACAAACAGGAGAATGTTTTCCACTTGGATGTAATTTTTCACTTCGAGATTTATTTCTGACTGAAATGAGAGAGTTCACTGTTGGAATTGATCGCAGACAGAATTACACATGTGGTTGCTCTGGTCAAATTGTTGAAGTTGGCCCTTATGAGAGTTAACAGGCGGTAGTCCTGGAAAAAAATTCCCATTAAAAAAAAAAGAAGTAGGTTACTGCATGTGTTCATCAGCATTCTTTTTGTTTCCATCTAGTTTGAGAAGGAGGCTTGCACACAGATACAAACTGTACTTGTGTTCCTGCACTGAGCACTCTTCCCAAGAAACAGTGTGGAAAGCAGGAAAGGTGTGTTGTGTTGTTCTTTCATGGACATACACCTCAAATGAGAAGCTGCAGGAAAAGACATTCAGTCCTTCTCAAATTTCGAATTCAAAACTAAAAGCCAGAACAAAGCTCTCAAGAATGCTTGAAGACTTTGTCTTTAGGTAATGGATGTGTGGGGGTTGGGGTTTTCATTTTGTGTAATGGATTTTGTTTTATTTGCCAACCCCCCCATCACCCTAGCATCAGTTACATTTGCCAAAAGTACATTTGCCTTTATTTAAGATCTTAGGATCTGTGTGTGACAGCATTTTGGCAGATGTATGTTAAAATGGAATTGCCATATAAATAAGTCATTGTATACTTTGAATTTCTAAAAAGTAGGTTAAATTGGTTACATGCTATGATTTCCCATAGAGGAGTAATTGGTTTAGTTGTGTAACTGATCTTCTGAGCGAAGTGTCAAATATTTAAATAAAAACTCAAAAACAACTTTAAATGATTCTGACAGTACTGGGAAGCCTTGCTGATTAAATTATTTACTTAAAAATGCTGTTCAGTGATAGCTAATTTTGTGTACAAAAGTCTTAAGGGTATTGAAAACTTGTGATCTATTCCCCTTTTTTGCAATCAAGTACAAGGATCTTGGTTTTTTGGTTGTTTTTTTTTTAATACCTTAGCCAGATTTCTAGAAGGGCTTATTTCTTTTGAAGCTGTTTGTTGAAGCATTCTAAGGTTTTTGAGTTCTGACAATTCATACATTTGTATTCATGGACTTCTAAGTAATGTTTAGTAATACTCTGTTTCAGCTGCTGTTGCAAGTCTCTTGTGATCAGAGGAGCTCTGTAATTGCAGATTTCAGATGGCAAAGGTTTATAGCCATGTAGGACTTTTTTATTCTGCCCCTCTTCAGGCTCGTCAAAGAGGCCACTTCTAGGCTGTTTTCTTTTTGCTTTTGGCTTATGAATAATGGTGTGGTTTTCTGTCCTTTTACAATTTATAGATCCTTGCAGTACTTCAGTGTCAGGTGATGGCCCTTGAAGAGAATTTCGAGTTTCCTGATGATAGAATTTTTTTCCAGTCTCTTTTACGTGCTTTTCATGGATTATTTAGAATTACTGAGTGGACTTCTAGAGTTCTGATAGACACTGGAAATGCATAATATTAGCACTGGAGGCTGATTTCAACTTTGAAATTTGGCAGACACAAAAAAACCCTAAAACAAAAGAGGGACAGTTTGAAACTTCTCTTGATCTGAGCCCTGAAAAAACATAGGTTTTTTTGTAATTACAATCAGTTTGCTTTAGAAAGTAGTTACATTATTATATCATGTTGCTGTATTGTGTGTTCTAGTACCCTGTTGTGTCAGATCACAATTCTGGGCACATTGTAAACATTGCTTTAAGGTAGATCAGTGTGTTAATGACTTTTATCAGCTGTAAACTGCTTTCTGAACTCCCAGAAGTAAATGTTCAGATGATGTGAAAACAGACCTTTCACATGCCTGATGTGATCTGTGGCTCTTTCTTGCTACAGATAAACATCATTAATGAAAATGCAGATATCTTCCTCAGTTAATCTTTTTAATTAAATGAAGTCTTGGGCCTATATTTCAGTAAAATTTGCCAGCCTCTTTTGGCAGTTAGAACATTGTACACTCATATAGAAGACTTAAATTGCAGAAAGGCATTTTCATAGTGTCTAGTTTTCATCTCTGAGCCCTTTACTAGAGGATACTCCTCCAAGAAATTAATGTACTTTTGGCCATGATTATGATTATTATGGGTACCATCTGCACAAATGTACTAATTTTAAGTCTTCTGTGGGAACAGATTCTATAGAGGTAAAACATATGTGACACTATACAATATAAGACAGAGTATCTCTATATGGTATGTGTATATAGAGATAATATATAGTGTATATATATTTTAATTATTATTAAAGAATCCATTGGACTTGTCTTGCTTTTTAATTTCATTCTCACTTCTTTGTTTGAACTGGAGTGTTCTGCCCCTTGATAGTATCTCATTCATTACAGTAAATGTAAGATGTTGGAAGCATTGTGTATACAAAATTCTCATAGGAGTTCAGAAAATGAAATAAAAACTTCATATGAAGTTCCTACCACAAGCTTTCCAGCTCTGAGCAATTAACTGGTGCTTGGTTAAAAAAAAAATCTGTTTTTTCTTTAGGTTCTGAGAAGAAATGTGCAAGCTGATAACCATAATCGTGGTGAACAGCATTACCCGATTGCATTATCTTCTGAAAATTATAGCTACATTAAGTGTTCATATTTACTTCTATTGGCAGCAGTGACCAGCTCATCTCTGGCTGGTGGTAGTGGACTTTTGACAGCAGTGTTTCTTCAAGTCCAATAATCAAATGGTGTTGTTTCATTTAAGTTAAGCTTTTGTATCTGTATTTGAAGCCATCTTATCTATAATGTACCTATATGACTTACAGGACAGCTAGGTTTTGCCTTAATGTCTTCTACATGAGGTAGAAACAAATAGAATTTTTAAGTAGTGATTTAATAAGACTGGACCAATTATATCATTTAATGATCATGTGTTCTTAATTCCTTTTAATGTTTAAATATGAACTGACTGCTGGTAGCTGCTTAGAAGTACTTTTTTTGTGTACCACTAACATAATAACTTATTTTCTCATCCTAGAAAATGCATTAATTATTCTGACCTATAAACAAATTTAAGACAGAGCAAGGAGAATTTATACTCTTTAATTTCTTTGGTCTTACAGTACATTGTTCTAAATTCCTGCACTTGGGTATTTCAACTTGAAATTATCCAGATGATAGTAATGTACCATGCTGCTTCCTAGGGTGGATATCTTTAACATCTGTAACCTAGGAACCCCAGATTTTGACCACTTACTTAATATCTAAGCTTGAAGCACAGATAGGCTTTGTTTTTTCTACTCTTTATCTTTTTACTCATGTGGTGTCTTTAGTTCCACTAATTCTTTAGAAGAATTTGGTGGAGCTGTTGAAACTTTGCAGACATTCTTTTGCTTGAGTTTGTCTGAAGTCCTTTGTTAGGTAGTAGTTGGAAGATAAATTAATATTTGAAAGTTTGCAGTCAAACACGGTGTTTCACAAAGAGGTTTCATGTGTGACTGCCATACGCTCAGACCTGGAAAGAAACAGCAGGTGAAAATGTTGTAAATTGAAGTTCAGTACAGAAGAATGAATCAGTGGTGCAGAACTCTTGGCAATTTTGATTAAAATTGTTTGCTATACCAAATACATTTTCTTCTAATTTATTTTCATTCATAATTGACTGTATAAGTTGACCTCTCATTAAAGTGGAGCAGTAAAATGGTGCAGTTGCCCTCAGGAGATCTGAATTAATAATATTCTCTTAAGTGCTATGTTGCTTTGTTTAGCCATTGAGGCATTAGTAGATAAAAGAGATATGAGAGTTGATTTACTCTCAAGAGAGTAATGTATAAGGTGTATAACATTTTAAATATGTAGTCTAAGTAAATCAGAACTAAAACTTAAAGCTTGCTATGAGCAGTAATCTCTGTAAAAGTAGCCTGAGTATGGTAGGGCTGCTGTGAATGATGAAAAAAGATGGAAGACAGTTCATAGAAGGCAAAGGATTGTGATCTTGCTGATCAGCTTGGTGACTTGCCCTACAATGTTATCTTTATTTTCACACTATTGCAGTTTTAGCCTGATTAGAAGATAGCAGATAAGGAAAAGGCAATATCGCTGTTTCAAACTCTGAGAAATCTGTCAAGGGGAAAGCTTTACAGTGCTCTTTACACCTATTGTCACTCCAGCTAAGTTTTCTGAGGAAATGGTAGTGCCACAAAGTCATCTGTAAATTGTAGATTGAGATAAAGTTCTTGATTGAAATGGTTACTTGTTCTTACTTTTTCCTTTTTGTCTGTAGCAAGGAAATATTGGAAAGGAGCATAACACATATCTCTCACTTTTTGGACATATTTGCATCACTTGGCTTGAAATCAGCATCACAATACTTAACTTATGAGTAATGTATTGTCTGTCTGTTGCATTTGGAACTAAAACTGCAGCCAAGTTTGTGCAGGATAATTATAGAATGCTTATGATCAGTTCTTGGTAAGGCAGTCATCTTTTCCAAGGTGTCACCATAGTAAAGTAAACTATTTTAAACTCTAAGTAAATAGGAAATAATTATTTGATTTTATTCATGTTTATTAAGTTCCCTTTTGGTTTTTTTCATGTTATCTCATATATGTCTTAGCTAACTGTTTGTGTAACTGTTTGGACTGTGGTTTCTTGTCTGGAAAGTAAAACTTCAGATTTCAGGCATAAGCTAAATGTGGCTGTTTCAAATCAAAGAGATTGCAGAATGAAGCTTCTTTAAGCTGTTCTGACTTGGTGAAATAATTATTCTCTCAAGTCACATGCACTCCATTTAATTAAATAGTTCTACTATGGGTTTTGGGGGGGTGTTTGTTGTTTTTTTGGGTTTGTTAATGGTTTTGTAGACAATATGGTTAAACCTTTAATCCTTGGCAGGGTCCTACAGAAACACAACCCTCCAAGTAGTAATACATGCTGCTATTGCAGAGCAATAGTTGAAAAGTTTCTTTTGGTAATGACTCAAATTTCAGCTTTGACCACCCTGTAAACAATATATTAGAAATAACTTGTTGGATTTGTATATGCGAACATCCCAATCTCCAGTTTGGGATTTCTTTTTATTTTATTTTGTCGTTGTTTAAATTTAGGAATTCCATGTTTCATGGGCCATGACCTACATTTTGAGAATCTCCTAAAATTGTAAACATCATTTTCCTTCAATGACAGTTGTGTCTGTGTTCAAGAGGAGTCTGTAATTAAACTCACTGATTGGAGATTTTAACTACATTCCTTGAGACCCTGGTGGCTGATGTGTCATTTATAAAAACTTTTTCAGTCTTTGCTTCTTTGTGCTTCCCCAATAACCTTTAATTATGTTCAGATTATACACAGAGTTGACAAATCCATAGCGTCTCACCTCTTTTGCCTATTGTCTTATTTTACAGGATCTGCCAAATTACTCAGCTACAATGCTTGTACCATCTTTTCTTTTGATACTGTTTGGATTGTTCCAGTTTTCTGTGTTTAGTGATGGAAAAGCCATGAAATTTGCAGTTAGAAAACAAAGCAGACTGAATTAGTAGCACAGAAAGCAGATTGATAGCAGAGTAAAATAATGTGATTTTATAACTTTTCTCCAAAATCATATAAAATACCAACCCCCTCCAGTTCATATTTAATGACTTTATAACATGATTACACTTTATAACATGATTAAGTATAAAGAAATTTCAAGTCTCAGCTATAGCTCAAATATGTGGAAACACAGTTTCTCCACTCACAAATGGGAAACAAGACCCCGTATGTGTGGAATATGTTTAAAGGATGTCAGGCAATAAAAATTGTCCAAGTAGTATTCAATAAAAGCTAGTAGGCTACCTCAAACCACTTTGTAATGGTATTCGTGCTTCAACAGAAAATGAAGGCTCTACTGGAAATGTTGATTTTCCACTAGCAATTCAGATTTTCTGTTGAATATACTCTACATTCACAACACAAACCAACTGAAGTATATGAAGTAGCAGATTTACCTAAAGCAAAAAAAAATTGCAATAAAACGGTAATGTAAGATTCTTTTAATATTTTATTCACTTGCTTAAACTACCATACTTGGTTTTAGGAGGATATGGTGTTTCTTGAAGGAGTTCTCAATGTATTAAAAGTGACAATATTAGAGATGTACTTTTTTTTTTTAAACTATTTTGTATTAAGACTGGATTTTTAAGTATTTTGTGAGATTGCATATG
Source organism: Prinia subflava (assembly GCF_021018805.1). Classification (NCBI taxonomy): domain Eukaryota; kingdom Metazoa; phylum Chordata; class Aves; order Passeriformes; family Cisticolidae; genus Prinia; species Prinia subflava. The sequence goes on along the minus strand of NC_086255.1, from coordinate 11,679,762 downwards.
TGTCTATAGAGAGGTTAATGTAAGGCAGCTGAGCATGAATGGTGATTTGGAAGCGAAGAGTGAGACACAAGGATTTCCTCTCTACCTTGCATGTTTATGTTTTTTTGCCATTTTCTATTTAGGTAATTGCCTGTAGCCTAGAGCAAGAAATTGCTCAAACCTAGACTCATGCTTGAGTCAAGTTCCACACAAAAGATATGGCTTTAAGAATATTCTGACTACCTGAGGCATGGTATTCTATGATATGATTTTCAAATTTTACTTAATTTCCTGTGGAGAAGAACATGAAGAAGTGAAAAAGACCATACTGCAACAGTCAAATCAATGTATTGATTAGTGTTTAAAATTTGCTAAATCTCTTGTTACTACAGAGGACTGTTTCCTTCAAGTGTCCATCCTGAAAATTTGTCTGTTGTTCCAGAAAATTTGAAAAGGAAGGATGCCATAGTGAATAAATGAACTTTATTGTTTTCAGGAAGATTTTTTCTGAAGCTGCAATAATGCAGATATTGAAAATGAGTGATTGAACAGAAAGTGAAGTTTTTTGTGGGGGAACCATTACCCCAGAACTGAAATTGTGCCTAGATCACAACTGGATTACTTGGTATGGAAGCAATGGTGAATCCCCATCCCAAGGCAGAACTGGGTTTTAATCCATTAAATTTAGTAATGAGTTGGGAGAAGACTCCCTTTGCTTTCTTCACATCTCTTTGAATGGCATTTTAGATCTGAGACTTGTGTAAGGAGGACTTTAAGGAACTGGGGTTTGTCTCTAGAAATGTTTAGTCATACCTGTGATTCAGAAGGTGTTCTGAGGAAAGTTACTGTAACTTTGTCAATGATAGTGTAATAACTTGGCAAGATTTAGACACATGATTTGATTCTTTATCTCATAGGTGATGGTTCTCCTCAAACAAATTTATACTGTAAAAACAAAGGTTTTCTCTAACATATCTAGATTGCACATTATAGAAGAAAACTTTTCACTTGTATTTCTAAATAGTATTTTGTCAGGAAAAGAGTTAATACCTTTGTAATCAAAAGGCAGCAAAACTTAATGGAGAAATGTTGAGTGCCTCAGCAAAAATTAAAATGTTGCAGCTAACCCTCATCTCCTTCACAACCATTGTCTCAATCAGGATTTATTCAATTCATGTGCTGCCTTTTTTATTTAGTAAAGTTCAGTCATGTTCCTGCCCCACCTTCAGCTTTTCCTGTTTGAATTGAAGAGGCCCAACCTTTTTAGTCTGCTTATTATAAGACAAGTGCTCGACCCTTTCATAATTTTGATTTTCCCTCTCATTCTCTTACTTGCTTAACTTCTGTGGATGCCACAGGTCTTACAGTTCGCCATTCAGGCAAACAGTTCTGACTTTTATTGCTGGATAGTCAAGGGTCAGAAGCTCAGGTCTGTGCAGCTACAGCACCCTGTGAGCTGTGGTCATCATGGGGGGATATAGTCAGAATAATCTGAACAGGAATTATGCCCAAAACAAACTCAAGTCATCCCAGTGATGTGGAGAAATGGATACTCTCAGAGTTAAGCCAAACTTTTTTACTCCTTCACTCTTTCCAGCTAGTTTTTGCTATTAGTGGAGATGTACTAACCAAGTTTAAAAGTCACCTGTCTGCTATTTTTCATCTCTCAGGGAAGGAAAGCGTGAAAGATTAAAAATCACCATTTAAACAATACTGATAAGTGTTTCCTATTGACAGGGGTAGCTGGGGTACCTGACGTCTCCTTTGCTCTTGGCTGCAGCAGGAATTTCAAACTGTGTGTTGGTAGCAAATACAGGTGTTCTGGTCAGCTGATTGAAGAACACAGTAAGCTGGTAGTTGATTTTGCATGTTGCATTTGAATAAAAACAAATGAAAACACCCCACACACTGGCCTTGACACTTAAAAGTGAAATATAAAAAGGAGCTCATGTACAGACTTGTTTCCTATTTGTGGTGTCTGTTTCAGTGTTTATTGATGCTGCTGTAAATTTGTGGCCTTTAGTGGCCTGACATCACTTTTAGCCAGTGCAATATAAAGATTATTCTGAATCCCTGGAAAGCACTAAAACAGCGTGGATCTGTGATATTTACTAGGTGAAAGAGTCAGCTACATCTTGCATTTTGTAAGTGCAGGAGTGCCAGTGAAATGATGAGTGGTAGGGTCTTACCGTGACTCTTTTCCACAACAGTTTCCGGCGGTGCAGGCAGGGTCCTGGCAGGGTATTGTCCTTCCCACATCCTTCCTTGTGACAGGCCTGGGCCTTGCCAACCCCGTGTTGATCTGGTTGAAGGAACTAAGCCACGCAAAAGCTGATTGTCCATGTAATCTTCTTGGCTGCCCAGACCAGCTCACGAGAGGGCCAGACAAGTGACGCTGCTAATGGAAGGGAAAATGGGCAGGACAGTGTCAGCATTGGCTTCAGTAGCTGTAAAAGGGTGGAATATTAATATTCTGGAGTTGTTAAGGTGTGTCAGATAAATGCTTTTTTCAGGACAAAAGAAAAAATAGACTTGTTCCACTTGTTCCTGTTGTAAGAGCCTTTTGCTATTAGCAACTGCTAATAAAAAGGTATTTGTGGGAAATGCTGGTGGTGTTTTTATCAGCCCGTGGTTCTGCCCCTTAGCACCACTGATACCCATGCTAGGTGCATTTTATTTAGGCATGTCTTTAACTGCAAATTAACTGTAAGCCTATGATTCCGGTTTTAGTTCAGGTGGTGATTCTTTTTTCTACTTTAGGTGTGCTCAATGACTGCTAGAAAAGATTGAAAATTTTATAAGGCTTCCTATTTGGCACTAAATCTACTTTGTATGAGGACAGTACAGAAACTGAACAGAATTTTAGAGTGAATAGGGTGTTTTGAAGTGAGAAGTGGCTTTGATAATTTTTCAAAGGGAATGGAATTCTTCTTTCCCTCTCACTGTACAAATATACAACAAAAGATAGTCCTCTGCTTCAAAAAGCTTTCAGCCTAATAATAAATTAAAAAAAATAAACCTGAGAGAGAGAGGGAGAAGAAGAATAAAGAGATGAGGTCGTTTTTCCCGAACAATACCTCCCTCTAAGAGCTGTGCAACATCAGTTCTTGGGGACATGGACAAAATAAAGCTATAAAGCTTCCATAATTCCATGGAAAGTAACATTGCCACACTGTTATGAGGCAAGAACAGTACTTCCTCCTGAATATCTTGTGTGCTTAATTGTTTAATGTTACTGTGACTCTCAACAGCCCTGTCAGAGGAAGAACAATGTTCCAATGTTACGTGAAAACCTTCTATTGATAAAAGTTTGTTAGCTGCAAATGTCTGAGTAAACAGCAGGTTTTCCTTGCATATTTTGTGCATTGAGCTTTTCAAAGACTTGAAGGATTTTGTCTTGATTTGTTTATATGGATTTTTTAAAAATAATTTTATCAAGTAATGCAATTATTTCCATGGCCATTTGTGTTTATCAGTAACATTCGAGGTAAATTCTGAACAAATTACTAACTAATCAATAAAATGTCAAACAGCAAGTGCATAAAACATAAGAATTCGAAAAATATCAGCAGCATGCTTCTAAATTAAATTTTCCTTTGAAATCTGCTGATAAGTAATAGGATTTGCATTCATATAGTTTCCTAGAGTAGTCAATTTTCATAATTGGATAGTTGTTTAAATTCAACAATTAAAAAAACCCCAACAAACGAAACAGTTAATCTGAAAGGCAGCATCAGAAAGCAGCATATTCCACTACTGTGTTGAATATGAATGAAGTTCATTTACAGAACCCAGGATGCTATTTTTGTGGTACTTGAATAGCCAGTTGTCAAGGAATACCAAATATTTATTGAGAAGGCTCTTTCTCATCTCTTGAGATTTTGTATTTGCAGCACAAAGGAAGCCAGCTCATCTAAACTGTGTGAGGCACCTTTTGGAATTTCATTTTGTGCTTGTGAGGTGCTGTGTAACTTTAGGGTCAGGATTTACAACACAAGAGAAACTACTGGCAAGTCATAGACTGTACTAGCATTAAATAGCATATACCAGCAGAGTGAATTTTATAATTAATAAAGTTTGTTATGGTAGGGCTGACTTGAAAATAACTTGTTTATGTTACATAGTGTTGAATGACACTGGCTTAACTGTTGATTTCTTTGTTATTGATGCTGTCTTTGCAGTTGGTTTCTGTTGGATTGTCTTAGAGATGTGTATGTAAGGAACCAATGACTCCCTTATAGAATTCTAAATTTTATTTAAAAATACATCAATAACATAAATAGAATATGAATTAGTTTCTGTAATGATTTTACTTAAAAGTGAGGGATAATGATGTAAAGCTTTTTTAGTTAAAACTTTCTAAAGCTACTCTACTTCTTTCTTTTACTCCTTCCAAAATAGAGGAAGTTTCATTTCTACAGACTAGAGTATGCATGAAGCAACAGAATATATGCTTTGATAGTTTTGCAAGAGCTGCTGCCAGTTTCAGTGTGGTATTCATGTACTGTTTCATTTCCTTTCCCTCTGCTACAACTGTGTCTCTTTGTAAAACACTGAATCTTGAACTGCCTATATAGTTTATATTTTTCCCTTGAAACATACGAAGTATTCTTCATTGTTCATTTTAGGAGGGCAAAGACTAAAAGGGGGTGATGATGCTTCATTCATCTTGTTTAATTTAATCTTTCCCCTCTGGCTGTTTAACTGTGCTGATTGTGAAATTTGAATATGGCTCACATTGCAGTATCAAATTATACTGAACCTTTTCTCAAATTGGCCATATAGTTGAGCTAGTAAGGTGTTTACACTTTAAATGACAGTTAAGTTACATCTGTTATAGGTCATCATCTTCTGCAATAAATACATCAAATAAACTGTCTTAGTGCAGATCTTTTAATGCCTTCCTTCTGCTATATGAATTGTAGAGTTTTTAATAATATTCTTTACTTTTTTGACAGCAAGTTTTTTAAACTTAATGACTATGCCACATTGCATTTCTATGACTATGTAGTTTCCCTAGTAACATGTCAGAAGGCCTTTGTTAAAGGGTTTGGAAAGCCCAAAGCTGTCATTTTTCTTTCTTTATTGTTTTGTTGACTTGTTGATACCCAGTTAGGAAGGACAGGATTTTCCATGCTCAAGTCAGACGCACTGCTTTTTTCGTGTTTTGTCAGAATGAATGGCTGTGCTGGGTCAGCAAACAGCTGCAGCCATCTTGCATCTGATCTGGCTAAAAAGCTCTGGACAAAGCAGATCCCAGTTGTGTTTTGTAACTTAACTCCGAGGAATTGTGGGTTGACTGAGCCACTCTATGAAAAAAAAAAAAAGGGGACAAAAAAGGAGTATAATAGATCTGTGCTTGTACATCTGTGGATGTATGCTAGTCTGCAAAGTGTGAGTAAACAAAATGACTTGGTGCTTTGTGAAGCCAAAAGACTCAGGGGTGTCTCTGTCTGTGGAAGGCTCCAGGGTGAGCTTTTACAGCTCCAAACATCTCCTTGGGAGAAGGGGCTAGCAGGAGTAATGCTGGCTCTGGACTCCAGTGAACTAAAGCTTGTTACAAATGTTAAGCGATTACAAGCAAGATTATAGCAAAAACTTCCCAAGTGAAGGACTTGGAGGTTTTTAAAGTCCCATGTTCGGACAAATCATAAAATTATCAAAAGCAAATCATAAAATTCTCAAGCTGTCAGTGGGATATTTTCTGATAAAACAACAGTCTGTACACAGCTTCAACTCTGACTTGTTGTTTGTCTTAATTCTAGTGAACAGCTAAAGTCAGTAATCATGGTTTGATTAAAAATTATTTCTTGATAACATTGTTTCTTAGAAGCATTCCTAATTATGGCATTTGGAATAAAGATGTGTTTATTATTGGAATAGACTGAATTCCAAGCTGTAGTCACTAAAATAAATTGGTACGCATTAAGCATTATGTTATTTTTTTTCCTAATGTCACAAAACCAAATAAATAACTGTAGGATGTTTGTAATCCAAGATGAAGATCCACTGTGTTACTGTCTTCCTGGGAGGTTTTAAGTTAGTTTGGGGCTGACATTGCTGCTGGATAAAACTGAGAACCTCTGCCAGCAACTGTTGGTGTCCTCTGCAGGGGAAAGATACTGGCAAAGCAGCTTAGCACTGTGGGGATAAATCTCAATTTGTCACACCTCCCCCTTCTCAAGTTTAGGAGTTGATTGTAATGCAGTATTGTGTGTTTTAATGCTGCTTTAGCAAGTAAGGTGTCCAGTTATTGTAACTGAATTTGGGGAAAAAATACCAGTCCTTTGCACATACACCTCTGATCCCACCTAATGCTTTAGTTAGAAATGTTTTCCCAATATTGTCAGCTGGTTTTCCCTGTTGCTTTTATGAAAGCCATCATACAGCAAGAGAAGGGAAAATAAGATGTGTTATTAGAGAACAGCATAGCTGTTTTCTTCTTGCCAGTATTTAGCAATTTTTTCTTATTTTTTTACTCTGTGTCTTAAATATATTTGCTTAAATAAGAATTATACTGAAATCTGATCTTTTCTCCTGTGTTAAGTTTACTCTAAAGGATTGTTTCAGGTATTTTGCACATATTTGCCAGTTCAGCTCATGTACTTTTTAAAGATGAATATAAGTATTCCTTTTAATTTCAGTGGCACAAAGCATGTGCAGTCAGGATGGGAACTCTGCTTAGCTACTGCACAAAATACCACAGAATTAATGAGACTATTTAGTGGGAAACATGAGGTTAAACATGAAATTTATATTTCATACCACTCCCAAAAATAACTTGTGGAATCCTCAGAAACCAACTGTGGAGGAAGCAGAAGAACCACAGCAAGTACGAAGTACAAGGATAATGTTAAAAGAGTGAAGTTGTCATGGAAACAGCTCCCAAACGAGCATAGCCACAAAGGCAGCACCAGACCACAGGATCATAAAGATGTTTCAGCAGTCAGGGTTGAACTCTGGCCTCTACTTTCATAGGAATAGCATTTGCTTGTAGGAAATAGAGGCACTTTTATCTGTATTTCTATTTAACTTTTGTTTTTGTTTTTTTTTTCTCCCCTGGCATTAAACAGGGAAACTGAATTTAAAGAACTTCTTTTTAAGCAGAAGAAACTGTATAGTAGGGTAGCTGTGATAAATTGTGCAGGCTGGGAAAACGTTTGGCTGATCAGCTGTAGTTCAAGGGTGTATCATCTTCTTTGGGAGATACTGTCCTTTCACTGTCTTTTGAATAGATCTTCTGTCTTGTCTTTTCAACAAGTTTCAGCAGGTATAACTGAAGTTTGCTGGTTTTTAGTTCCTTGGGCCAACCGTATCTATAATGGAACAAAAAATTGAAATTATCTCCTTTTTACAAATTTATTATGGTGTGTTTTCAAACATTGTGCAGTGCAGATTCTTGTAAAGAAACAACTTCTTTGAAATGACTGACTCATCTTAATTTCCAGAAATCTGTGGAGGTTCCTGTCTTCTTCATTGGCTGAACTTGTGATTTGTTGTTAAAATTGTGGTTTAATATTGCAAGAGTAGCTATTTGCTCCTGAATTCAAACTGATACTTTTAATGACATTTTTTAACATTTAGTGTTAGAATTAATGCTTCCTTTTATCTGACTAAGGTAGACTTCTTTTCTAAAATTCACTGATAAAGAACACCTTTCCATGTTTTTGAAAAGCAGCTTGAACACTTCATACTGGTCAATCATGCAGGAATTTTTTAGTTTCAAAATGTACAGGACAATTTTAAATATGGTAGAGGAAACTTAAAAAAACCAAAAGTCAACTGTAGTTGTTTCAGTAGGTCACAGTAGTACTTATATTTGTATTTGATAGAGCTGCTAAAGTTTAAAATGAGAGCAATTTTTTTTCCTTAATTCGTATATTCTAAGAAAGATTGAAATCTCCACTTTGTGGTATCTCAGAGAAACTCAGAGCTCCTGGCTCTGTTGTACAAGGCCAGCTTTTCAGTACTGATTACCCAGGCACTGTCAGAAAATTTATGTGGAGCTAGATCTGACAACCCCAATTTTACACAAAAGTGGAACTTTTTTATGTGAGAAAAACATACTGTGCTGAATAGGGATGTGTGTATTTTCCCCCTTTTGACAACTTTGATGATCCATGTTTATGACTATACCGTTTCGTTGAGAAGAATGAGTCAGAAAGGAAAAGCTTCTTAATTGATTTGTTTTGCTGCCTGCAAAACATGCAGTGGGGTTATGTAACATCTCACAAGAGATCAGGCATCAGGAGCAAAGGTGATGAACAATTTTCTCTCTTGTGTCTCAGCTTTGTTCCTGGCTGGTTGAACAAGAGATGAAGGATGCACTTAACTTTTTTCAGTTGTAAATATTGTTTAATTTTTAAAGCTGCATTGCAGAGGAGATGCATAGTTGGGAAGGAAGCGTTTGTTGGTGATAGGAAACTGAAACAGCTCCTCACAAGCAAGGCTGAAACTTCATATTGGTCACCAGAAGATGAAAGGCTATGTGTTATCTCTGAGCTGTAATCCTATTACTCTGGAGCAGGAGCTCTGCTCTCCCTGCTGTCCAGGGCCGGGAATATGCAACTTCTTGGCCTACTGCCCAGATAGTAAACTACCTTTTAATATTCTGCTGTCAGTCTCTTCAGAAAGCTTCTGCCTCTAGAACTTACATTTAGTTATGTGATACCATGCAAAGATCTGGCATTGTTAGGGGGGAGTCACTAATTTCCCATACTTGTAGGCCCTGGTTTTGTGTGGAATGGTTATTCTTCTTTCTTGAGTTGTTTTCAGATTTCTGCAATGCTTTTGTTCATTACATGTACATTGCCATTCTGATGTAAGGGATGTAGGTTCAGACAAATTCATTTGCAAGTTGTAGTTTTTAAGATTATTTATTCTATATAACCCTGCAATCCATCTCTGTCAAAGTATTTACTGTAGAATTAAGTGTGTTTTTCTGTGCATTGACAGCTGACGAGACTGTGCCACCCATTGCAAGAACCATGCTGTAACATACAGCTGGTTATTTCCTGGTGCATTCTCTCTCCTTAAGTTAAAATGTTTGCTGTAGTAACCTTCAGTACATAATCCAAATAGGAGTTTTACTGAAAGGATTGCAGTATTTGTGTTGTTGCATGTGACAGTCAATAATATCCATGTCATCTTGCATTAGTCAGATCTTGAGGGAATGAGTTATTCCAATTTGGTTTTCATCTATTATGTATGTATCTTTTGAAAAGATCAAATTGTGTTAATGAATCCTTCTAGCCCTTTCTTCCTTGTCTGCACATAACCATTGAAATGCCAGTTTGGATTTCTTAGCATAGGACTGAGGTTTAAGTCACTTAATCACAGACGCAGAAACAAATGTATTTAAGCAGAGCATTTGGAATAAATTGAATTAGTAGTTGAGAGCTAAAATATAGGAAGAAGCTGCTGGGCTACAGCTACTCAGAAGTTGTGCCCTTTCAGAATATGTCCTGTAACATAAATGGCAGATTGACTTTAAGTGTTGGTGTACCTAAATGCAGAATTTCCATGTGCAAATCAAGACTGCATCTACACAATCATTTCTGCTCTGGCTCTGACCTTTGGAGAACGTGGAAAAAGAAAGACTTCAGCCAAAGTTTAGAAAAAACAAACATGCCCACACAAAGTTGCAAATGCTTTCTGTTCCTCCTAATCCAAAGAGGTTTTTTTCACCCTACAGTACAGTGATTCATAAATCTTGTGCATGAACAGTGAAATCCTTTCCTACACAGTTCGAAAGAGCACGTTACTTACAGTAAGTCAAATAGATGGGTATTCTTTATAGAGTGCATTGTGAGTAGAAATGACTAATGCCTTATTCAAAAAGAACTTTAAAAGATATAGTTTTTTAGGTGAACTTGATGAATACTTAAAATGTTTCATCAGAAATACCCAGTGGAAATCTGCTAATTCTAAAGCTTTTTTCTTTTAAGAGATAGAAAAAAGTCTGTATCTAGACCTAAAAAATGTTACTATTTTAAGTCAGAACAAAAACAAACATTTGTTTTGTTTATAATTAAGATGCTCATAAAGATAACCACACTGTCTCTATAATAATTCATGGTTTGTAATGAGGTGTTTTAATAGAGCTGCCAGAAGGAGGAATAGTAGAAGCTTACTCAGAGCAGATTTCTAGTTACTTTAAGCAAAAGGATCTGGGAAAAATCAAAATACAAAGTGTTCTGTCAGTAGAAAAAACCAATACATGCTGTAAATGCAGGAAACTCTCGAGCATGTAATCATTCACATTAAACTTAAAATGCTGTTCTTGCTCAAAGGTGAAACTGAATCTGGAAGCAGTAACATCCCTTATCTAATGTAGATGGTTTTATTTAAACAAGATATTACTGCCATTATATAGTTTGTAAGCAGATTCACGTAAAAGTTAATTTCAGCTTTATTTTGTTAAGTATCTGTTAGGGTGCAGTGAAGAGTGTGTGGCCATGTATGCTTCAAAGAAGTACATTTACAGTTAAAATTTGAGTTCTTTAGCAAGGTGCTTTAAAAACCATTTTTCTGCATATGTAAAGCTACCAAGTCTAATTCTGTTGTGGTCAGACATCTGTTTCACTTTTTGTGTTTAATTTACAGTGCAGCTGTAGAATAGGAAGGTTGGTCTTTCATTCTTGCTACAAAGCATAAAACCAAAACAAACGTTGTTTGCGTTACTAAGCAGACCTTTTCCTTTTTATTATTAGAATGTGTGTTGGAAAACTTCTCAGTAGTTGGTTTTCAAATCATGTTATACAGATTCTTTATCTTTGTTGTTAAACATGGGAGGGCAAATATTGAGGTTGGGAAGATTTGGTTGGTTTTTGTTTTGGAAAGAATATTGAGATAAAAGGAAATGTAATGGAAAACCTTTACCCTCAACATGAGATGAATCAGCTGGGACTACGTTTTATAAGTGTGTTTTGCTGTTACACTGAATGTTAAGATAAACATTTATCTTTAAATGTTTTATTATCTTTTGCCACATTGAGAGAATTATTTATAGCTGTGCAAGTAATAATATTTAGACCATCAAAATTATTCTTGAAAATTCTTACTTACTGTCTGATGCCAGCTTTTGTCCAATACTGGTATGAAGTCATTAGCTGACACAGTTCAGGCTTTGGGATTTTGCTGTGTCCTGTCCTGGGATCATCCCAAATAGGTTTGGGCCCATGCACAATCCACACCAGCAGACAGAGGATGAACCACTTTGTGATACTTCACATCAGAAGTTGGAATGCCCCTTGTAGGTCCTTGTCTTTTACTGCTTTGGAGAGAGCCCGTGTCCCTCCTTGCCATTTAATTTCATTTGAATGTCAGAAATTCAGTGGAGTAAATGTAGGACTTTGCTTCGTGCTCTTCACATGCAATGGGTGAAGTAGACTTCAGTCCTGCACTTCATTTATTCAGAGGTAATCACTGGAAGTGTCACTACTTGACAGAATAGTGTTTTTATGAGGGCTTGAGAAAAATGCTCTTTATTGTTTAAAGCTTGCTGCAGCTTGGAATTGAGCATTTCTTCAAACATAACTTAGGAGAGAATTATTAGAGAGTGTATGTATTTTTTATGATTAGGTTTCAGCAGTGTTCTTTAATAAGTAATTATAAAGAAATGCTTTGCCATTGAAATAAGTCACCCGACTTGTCTGTAATTTCTTATGTTTGAAAAAAGCCAAAGAAGATTTAAATGCACAGCAGAAATGCCTTTTCTTCTCCTCGGGTACCCAAGTCTGGGTTGTTTTACTCGTTCTGTGGTTCTGTATGGCTGCAGCAGCTGCAGGTCCCTGGTGAGCAGTGGTGGAGCAGAGGCTGGCAGCATTTGCAGTGCCCACCTTGCAGGAGCCCCGTCCGTGGTGGTCCCCCAGGACCAGGACCAGCTTTGCTGAAGCAAAGGGAGCAGAATGCCCAGACTAAGGATGGCCTGGCAGCTCCTTCAGCTGCGAGCCTGGTACAGCCCTGGCTGAAGAGGAGCAGCCTGCTGGCTCCTGGGGCAGGATCCTCTTCTCTGCGTGGCTTTGGGAACAGCGGTGCTGCCACAGCGCGGGCAGAGCCAGAAGGGCAGAAACAGAGGGTGGAGCTGCTTTGTACTCTGCCACGTGTTAACAGATGGTGTTTGAGGAGCACAAAACTTCATCTTAGTAAGGCAGCAATTATTCTGGGCTATTAGTGATGGTTTAATGAATGTGATGAGAATTAAGTATTTTTACATTCTTGTCTTTCATTGTTTCTTGGCCTTGAGAGAAGTTATTAAACCCTTTTTCTATTAGATTTTATCTCCTCTTTAATATGCAGGTGTTCTCTGTAGAGGAGGAAACTAGAAGCAGGAAAGTTCTACAGAAGTGTCAGTAGAGATGCTTTATTTGTGGGGATTTTTGCAGGTGCCAGTTTTCTGGTGAAATTCATGTATATGACTTTTCATTTACAGGCTCAGAACAAAGAAACAAAAGTTCTGGCTGCTGCAAAGGTGATAGATACTAAATCAGAAGAAGAACTTGAAGATTACATGGTGGAGATTGATATTTTAGCATCCTGTGATCATCCTAATATTGTCAAGCTCTTAGATGCTTTCTACTATGAAAACAATCTGTGGGTAGGTATTTTTCCTTTTTTAAATGTTTTTTTCTTATTTCAAAAGGTTATTGAAATTACACTTTTTTAAAAATTAAAATATTAGTTGTCAGATTTCATCTGGGTTGTTACTATTGGGAAACTACTCAGTTTCAAAACTAATTTGTAAATTGTGAGTATGACTTAGGAAATTGTCACTGCAGAATTGTGCTACCCTGAGTCATTTGGTCAGAGGTTTGAATCCACCATGTGGAAATTAGCAGTTCATTTTATGTATCAGAGAGTTCTCAGCCAGTGCTTATTTGTAACAGCAGGACTCAGATTTCAATTACATTAGCACGATTTAAAGTGAGATTGAGAATCCACACCTGAAAAATAAATAATGTGCTGAAAAGGTCAGCCTGTGAAGTTCATACTTTAGATGCCATCAAGTTTATTGGCACTCCCAGGAAGGACAGTTTACCAGGACTGAACCATAATTAATTTACTGAAACCTGGGTATTTGTACCTTGACGTGCAGAGAGCGTGCGTGGGACTGTGTGTCCCTGCTGTGCTACATCCTGGGTATTTGCTTGGGTAGCTTTGGCTGTGACAAAACAGTCTGTACTTTTTGATAATCCAGTGCAATATTTATAGGTGGTTTTGGAATGGTACAAAGAATACATGAGTTGGGTTTTTTTTTTTAATTTATACCTCAAAAAGATACCATGTTTCAGCTACCTAAAACAAGTAAAAGATGATTTCCTGGGGCTCTTACAAATAAGCTTTATCCTTTGAGCAAATGGTGGAAGTGTAATACCGTATTTCCTGATGCACATTTGTTTTGCTATGCTCAAAATTTGGTGATCTCAGTGCAGAGCAAAATATTATATAAAACAGTGGAATAGTGAAAAAATTTCTATGCATAAAGGTCAGCATGAAAGCAAGTAAGGCATAGAGGCACAATATGAAACTGAGTGGGTAGGCTTCACTGGCAGAATAAAAATAGAAGTAAACACTTTGAAAATAAAATTGGAGCTGCATAGTTACGGTGAAATGCAGGGGCTTGAAAGCCACAAGGGTAATGATGTGGTAAATAAACAGAATTTAGTGGGGGCAAAAAAGAGAAGAATGATAGTTGGACAATAAATACACTTTTCCAAGATTAGAAACATGGTTTCTCTAGCAAAGAGACCTTTGTCAGACCAAACTACAATTTTTAGAGAAATAAGATCTTTATGTACAATTTCCCACACTTAGCTACTTTGCACACAGAAGCTTGTAAATGGAACAATGTTTACAGGATTTACAAAGAATTGCATTATATAATATATTTGTTGGTACCATTGTTGTGAGGATTAATTCCAATCATAATTTGAAGGATATATGACATAAGTGTTATGGTGCAAGGTATACTTTGAAGTTTCCTCTTTTATGGGCAATTATACGCTGGTTTTAAAATTACTCTACAGAAAAAAAAATAAGATTCTATTTCCAAGCATATTGACTGCTGAGATTCTGACAAGAACTACTTCTTAGCTCTCAGACAGAAGATTATAATTTATAATATTTGAAGTTCAAATTAAAGAAAAAAAACACATAAGAGTGGGGTATCAATCTTGGATGAGATTTTCTTTCTTGCTCTCCTCATTCTCTTTGTGTCCCCTCTTTCTCCTTTGTATATATTCTTTCTTATCTTCACAGCAGCCTAGTTTGTGCTCAGAAATAATTACAGTATATTTTTGTTTCAAATGGAGACGCAGAACTGGGGATGGACTTGTTCTGGTATTATTACATTCTGGGATAAAGGCCTTGAAGTATTGTAGGCGTGAAAGAAAATGAATGCAAACATCTCAATTTAGTAATTTTCTGTAGCTTTAAAGAATATTTTTCCGTATTTTCATCACATCTGGAACAATATAGGAGATATCATCAGCAACTAGAAAATCATTTAGCTCTTGGACCTTTCAGTCAGAGAGATTACAGTATAGAAGTAGAGCTTAATAACCAAGAAATGAGTTTGCAGGGATTATGTAAATCACATTACAAGGAGTAGGTTTAAACTGACTGTGTCATTATGTTTTATAAGTTTTATTATGCTATTTTATAGTTGGATTAAAACTTTTGTCTGAGGGTCTCGAGGCATTCTTCAAATTATTTGCTTGAGCAGCACAGCCCTGCTTTTAGCTGGGTAACAATACCAGTATTTTGCAGGTTAGTAAAATTTGTTGAGGAGACCAAATAGTCTGAAATTCTCATCTCCCAATAATGCTCCCTTAATGAATGATTCAGTTCAGTGGAACTATTTTAATTTCTAATTTCTGTATTTTTTTATTTGTTTATGTACAGATCCTGATTGAATTTTGTGCTGGAGGAGCAGTAGATGCAGTAATGCTGGGTAAATAAATTGTTTAAACTAATAATGCTAATACCTTAAAATGGTAATATGTACTGTAAGACTTGTTTCGTGTGTGTATTGTTTTGATATACAAATATTTATGTAATTGGTGTGCTGTATGTTTTGAATGTTGGGGTGTAAAATTAGTATTTACACATACAGCTTTCATTTTTAAAGTGTTTATTTACTTTTCTGGGCACATTTTTGTCTCAATCCTTTAGGTGAAAGCAGAGTGTTGTTCTCTGCTTGAGGAGCTCTCTGTTCTTATAATCTGTATGAGCCCCTTTCAGGATCTCCTTCTTCCACTGCCACCTTCCAAATTACATTGTGATAATTCTTTATATTGCATCTTCATTAAAGTTAGGGGGTTTTCTGTACTTACTCCTTAAATTAAGTGAATGTCAATACCAGTAAGTAAAAGATCTGGTCTTTAGCATCTCTGTGTACCACAGAAAAGAACCATTCTCTAAACTGTAGCTTGTTCACAGTTCAGATACATAATTCATAATGAGAAGGGGGTTGGGTTCAAGGAATAAAATCTTTACTGGAAGGTGCAAATATTTTAAGATAGGATTTTTTCTGACATGTGATGCTTGGAATCTGTCAGATTAATTAGTTTTCCCATATATTATTATGGTGTTTGATATGAACATGTAACGTAAAATGCAAAAATGTAGTGATTATTTCTGTCTCTCTCTTGTAGAGCTTGAAAGGCCGTTAACAGAGCCACAGATCAAAGTGGTGTGCAGGCAGACACTGGAAGCTCTGAACTACTTGCATGAGAATAAGATCATTCACAGAGATCTAAAAGCTGGCAATATTCTTTTCACATTAGATGGAGACATTAAACTAGGTAAGCATATTGCAAATAAAACTTTTTTCTGGAACTTGGCATGGTCTTTTGATTGTATTTTTGTTAACCTGTAGTTTGTCAGAGTTCAATATTTACCTACTGAAATACCAATTTAACAATGAGAGGCTTTTCAGAAGCAAGTGGTTTGATACTATCAAGGAAGAAAAAGAAAAAAGCTTGAGCAAATATCCTGACCATACTTGTCACATCTTTCATAGTTCCAAATGAGCACAAGAAGTCGTCATAGGTCTTACTGTTTCTTAGTATAAAGTTCCTGATGATACTTACCTTTACTGTGATAACATCAGAACTTCCCTTTGAAGTTGTTAGTTTGGAAAGGGAACATTCTTCACAATCACCAAAAAGCAGCACCTTGTACTGTTGTCTCTTCCTTTGAGAGAGATATAATAATCTTTATTACCTTGCTTAGTATTTCCATGTCTTTCTCAATTGTTTGTTGCATTGAAATGAAGACAACAGTCTGGAACAAAATTAATACAGTTTACTATTGTTGATTTCTGGGGGGTTTTTAATCTCAGCTTAGGCAGGTCATCCACATTTTTAGTCTGATGGGGATTCCTCCATGCAGAACTGACAAAGGGCTGCTGGTGGTGAATAGCATCCCTTCATTCAGCCAGGAAAGGGCAGGAATTATCTGGATCCACTTTGTTTCAGGAGAAAATGTGTATAAGCTGTCAGCCTTTACAGCGGCTCTGCCCATGGCAGAGTTCCCTGACATCCCCGCCCACTCTCAGGTTTCAAAGCCTTCCCTCTGCATGGGGTGTGATCAGTTCTGTTTCTTTGGATGCATGGAGGGCAGAGGTGGGGAGAATCACAATATTGCCACATGGGACTGGGGCTCTAAATTCACAGCCTTGATACAGACTTTCCTTTTAAATGTGAGCAAGATACGTCCAAATTCAGAAATATATCTCCTGTCTAACTCGTATTGATCACTGTCTCAGCAAGGTACTGTGCACCTTCTCTGTTAGGAAACTGAGAATATTTAAGAACCTGCTTTGCTGTATTGATCAGTTCAGTGTGATTGTGCTTTTCCATGGATCCTTTTTGTACAAGATTATTGCAGGTACACACAATCCTTGCATGTGGCTTTCTTTTAGTCTGCAGAGTACGTGTAACTTCACTGGTGTAGCTTTTCTTTGAAGCCTGAACATTCAGTGGTGCTCTCGGGGTCATAGGCCTGGTGTTTAAATGTAATAGAACCACTGTCTCAGCTTCTTGGCACTGCTGTAAAAGGAACCACAGATCACAGAGGAGTCTCATGGTCAGAGAGAGTCGTTTGTTTCAGTTCATTTCCTCACATGACCTGGCTTCTCCTCATACGGACTTGGAACTATTTTAAGATTTTGGCAAGCTTAGCTGGTACACAGCACCTTGCAGGCTGTCAAGATACTACTTAACAGTTCAGACCACAGGGAGATTTCTTCCTCACGTGCATTTGGTGATGCATTCAGGTTTGCTAATTAACATTTCTAAAAAAAGATGCAATTTAATTATGAAAAATGTACAGCATCCCTTAAAAGGAGCATTTTGCTCCTTATAAACTACTTGTATTTGGATTCTGTTATACAAAGAAATGAGTAATTCCTTGTTTTACATGTGTGAATGGCAAGTAAATTTCTTTTACTGCATTTTATTTTTACATGGATATGAGTTTTATTATTTCAATACCCGTAGTCCCTCAAAATTTCAATTTTTTGCCTTTGACCAATAGGTTTTAGTCCTGATATTTTTTTCAGAGCAAAATTAGACTGCTCAAGTATTGAGCCTATCAAGCAATTTTGTACAGATTAAAGATGGCAACATATGGCTCTTTGTCCCTTTTCTCTAATCTCTAGATCTCCATTAACAAAATTATGTCTGTTACAAGCATATAACACTTACGTAAATGTCTTCTTTTTTAAGTGAGAGATGTGGTGCTTTATAGACAACTAATTGCAAAGAGGTAAAATGGGTTTTTTGGGTAGATATTACATGAAAAGTACATGTGCAAACCTTCAGGTCTTCATTATAAAGTGAAAAATCATGTGGAAAGAAACCTGTAAGATGAAAGGAAAATGTAACTTCATGAAAATTTGAGTCCTGAAATTAAAAATTGAATGAGCTGTTGAATTAATGAGATTGTTGATGCCATGTTTGATGAATACAGACTTCATAGGCTAAAGAAATTAATTTCTAATTAAAATAAGTTAATGCACTTTTTCCTGCAGTAAATACAGATTTTGCTTTTGTCTCACCCAGCCTAACAGTAGCATTATGATTTGGTGTTTTTAGAAATGTAGAATAAGTTTTATTCAAGATCTTTTATTATAAATGCTAGAAAACCATGGCCCTTGGCTATCAGAACACAAATATTTTTCTCTCACTTTGAAGTTTTAATACTGAAGAATGTTTGCTCTGGAACATATACCAATTTTAAGGACAATTGTAAAGTAAAAAAAAATACAGCATGTGTTCCCCCACCCTGTTAATGGTATTGTACTGTTTGCTTTAAGCGGATTTTGGAGTATCAGCTAAAAACACCAGAACAATACAAAGAAGAGACTCCTTTATTGGTACACCATATTGGTAAGTGCACTCTTTTGCTGACTTTTTGGTATGAACTAGTACCTTAATGTTACTTTTAATTTGATGCTACAAGCTTGATAAATCCTGTGTAAATATAGTGATGGTCAGATGTGCTTCTAGCAATGCTTCAGTGAATGTCTGTGTTTAGAACTGTTCTCTGAACAGATCAAAAAGCATTTTCTCATGTGCTGTTTTGCAGGATGGCCCCAGAAGTAGTCATGTGTGAGACCTCTAAGGACAGGCCCTATGATTACAAGGCTGATATCTGGTCTCTTGGCATCACTTTAATAGAAATGGCTCAGATAGAGCCTCCTCACCATGAGCTGAATCCCATGCGAGTGCTGCTGAAAATCGCCAAATCTGATCCGCCCACATTGGCACAGCCCTCAAAATGGTTTGTATTTCATTGGCAGCTTTCCCACCCCAATGTGAGGCATTCCAAGCCATTTGTTTGCTCAATTTGATGAGCACAGCACTGTGATGTAGCTTTATGCATTAAGGCAGGTCAATACAATCCCAATATATGTTTGTACATGTGTGTATACGTATATATGTGTATATATGTGTGTGTGTCTTCTCACACAATTTGAATTTATTTTTTTGGTCATAGTTCTGCATAGAAGCTTTTATACAGAAGTGTTTTACAAGTTTTGCCTTAAAATGTATGTGAAATAGCT
Organism: Prinia subflava; assembly: GCF_021018805.1. Lineage (NCBI taxonomy): Eukaryota > Metazoa > Chordata > Aves > Passeriformes > Cisticolidae > Prinia > Prinia subflava. Next base: position 11,660,711 of record NC_086255.1, on the reverse strand, counting down.
TTTTTACAAATGTAGTAACAGATCTGAAGGCCATCTAAAAAAGATTGAGTGAAAGGAAACTAAAGCATTTTTATATTAAGAAAATATTTTAAAAAGCCATTATCTATTTGGTCAATTTAATGTCTTCACATGATTCAGTTAGTGATATAGCAGATGAGGTGTATTAATAGTCCAGAGCAAAAAGTAAATTCTTCTGCTAATGGACAAACTTTTTAAAGATTGTATTTGTGCTGTATTGGTCTTGGCATTCCTGTATTCCCTTTATGTTTTCCTGACTCAATAGCAGGACTTGGAATTGCAGTGTAGATTCATGTGGACCTAAAGAATATTTCAGTTTATGTGTTAGTCTGATGTTAAGATAGAAGAGCAACCAACAATCACTGCCTGTTTGCTTGTTGTGTAGGTCATCAGATTTTAAAGATTTTCTGAAGAAATGTTTGGAAAAGAATGTAGATGCAAGGTGGAGTGCAACTCAACTTCTACAGGTAGGAAGAGTTAATTGTTCAGAATTGTTGTTTAAAGGCAAGCATATTTTGTATTTTTTTAAAAATAGAGCAGTATTATAATAACTACTTAAATATTTTCAAATTAGTTGTTTTGCTCACAATCTGTTTTTAAAATTGATCCTTATTTGGTAAAATTTGATTAAACAATACCAAGCACAGATCAAGTTAACATATTTTGCTGTAATATAACTAATTACTTCATGTGAGTAATTATTCTTTGATACTTACAAAGGATGAGGGAGTTGTTTACGTCTGTGGCCAGTTGCTGACAGGTGTTTTAAAAGCTTTAGTGCTCAGCCCTCCTCTGTAATGCTGTCAGTGCAGAACAGCTGAACAGGAATAGATGTGAGCAGGTACATTTGATTGTGTTTAACGTCAGCACCCATTTGCTTTATCCACAATCTCTCTGGCATATGCTGAATAGATTTAAGCAGCAGGGCCAAGCAGAGAAAGAAGATTCAGGCAGTAGGAGAGGAACAGGTACCTGCTTGCTCTTCAAGAAAAGGATATAATTTTAGTTCGTTAGGAACAGTTGTAAAGACAAAGCACATTTTTTCTAGAAAGTATATTTCTAGATAAAGCTTGTCAAGAAATAATTTAACTGTGGAACTGAAATGAAACCTAAATCCAAGAAAAATAAGCTTTTTAAAAATCTTTCTACTTCTATTCTTTGGATTGTGAAAAAGGTCAGTATAAATGAATCATTTGTGTTTTTAGCAAGTTTGGTAGACTACTTATACAGTATATTAGAATACAAATGGTTTGATTTTAAGATTTCTGCAGAAAAAACACATTGGAACAGTTATGTTAATGGTGATTCTTCAAATGTAAGGCAACCAAAGTAACACTTCTCTGAAGATATATTTCTTTCAGTTTATGATTTTCCCACTGTTTACTATGAAGCCACCACTTAATATTGTGCTTGTTTTTTTTTGTTTTCACAAGCATCCATTTGTTACTGTTACTTCAAATAAACCGATAAGAGAATTGATTGCAGAAGCTAAGGCTGAAGTTACAGAAGAAGTTGAAGATGGTAAAGATGAGGATGAAGAAGAAGACACGGAAAATTCTCTGGTCAGTTTAAAATCTCCTTTTTTTAATACGCCTCTGCCAATTTCCCGTGGAAAAATCAGCTTCAGTTGTATTAGCCCAACTTTGACATCAAATCTTCTAGGAATAATATCATAAACATACTCTAAACTTATTACAAAATAAGTAGCCAGCAATTTCAAAATTAGCATGTGTGAACTCCTTAAAAACTACTAATAAATTAGAGCTAATAAAGACTAATATCTTAAGTTTTTTGCATGTATCTGTGATATTTTAAAAATGGGATGTTGATTTTTATGTAAATGGTTTTAAGTCATAATGACTGAGTGAATGAGGAAATGTGTGTTTGTATTCCATAAAGTGTTTAAAATATTAAGAAAGGTATTTGACTGTTATTGCAGTGTGGGTGTCAAAGAAAAGGACAGAACCACATATTTTATAATGAATGTAGTTCTAAAGATGCTTTAAGAATCTTAGAGGATGAATGTGCTTGTTCTGAGGGTGATGTGCAGGGATGGGTGCAGGTTGCAGAGCGCCCAGACCGTGCGCTCCCTGTGCCTCCCAGAGATGCTGTTCCTGCCCTGCTGGAGAAGCCAAGTGCTCAGGCAGGTGCCTCCATTCCCCCCTCACCCATCAGCACGTTCCTCACGTCCCCTGGCTGTTCCCAGCCCACCCCTGGGCTCCAGAGGTGCATCCCCAGCAGCTCCCCTCCCCAGGATCATCCATCTGGGAGGGCTGGGGTGGAGTCCACTCTGGGACTCACTCAAATATCTCACAAGCAGCATGGTAGGAAAGTGTGAGGCACAGCCCTTCATGTTATTTCCTTGGGGTAGTTTTAAACATTGCAACGCAATTTTTACTTAAAAGGAATTGTTTTCTGTATGCTTGGGAAATCCTTAAGGTAGGAAATGCACAATCAAACCTGTGCTTGCTGCAACAGCTAACCTAGGATGTTCCCTATGGAAAATCAGAAGCCTGATCTGCAAATTACAGGGTTCTGGCAGTAAATACAGACAGACAAATATCACAGCCACTTTGAAGAGTGAAAGGGCAATTGTGGTTAAAATGATGCTGTATTACCATATTATTTTGGATGTCTGTATGGAATCTGATAACATTTATTCATATTCTGGCAGCGGCAGTTTCTACAGTGAGGTAACTGTTTCTGTTCTAGTTCTGCACTGCCACTTAATCAGATCTGCTGGAGATTTTCACCATTTTAATGGGGTTTCAACATGATTAAAACCACATGAAAAGTTTTCAGGCATTTTTAGCAAAGAACACAGAGTGAAGCAGAAGAAGGTCTTAATATTGCATTTTATCAGTGCTGCACTAACTAAAACTGCAGTTTCTTCCTTGCCCAGCTGGCACAAAGTTAAGTCTTTCAAATCCAACTGTAGCTGAGTCTGTTGAGGAGCTGAACTGATTAAAGAAAAAGAATGTGAAAAGAAAAAGACCCTTGAAGAGTAGCTGATGACCATGATCTCTTTCCCTTGAAAAGTTTCACAGTGACACTTTTGTTCAGAGCCTGTCTGCAGTTCATGTGCTTGTTCTGTGGTAGTCCAAGTGAAGGACTCTGAGGTTATCAAATTGATATAACTGCATGGGAATACAAATACTGACCTCTGTTTGCATATTCTTCCATGAAACTGTGCTTTGATTAAGTTACAAAATGACTGAATGTTTTTCTTGATTTAATTTTTTAGCAGTTACCTGCAGAGAAACGTGCATCCTCCGACCTTAGTATTGCCAGCTCTGAAGAGGATAAACTTTCACAGAATGCTTCTGCCCTGGAGTCTCTCTCTGAGAAAACAGAAAGTAATGCCATTGAGGAAAAAACAACTGGGGATGAATCTGAGGATATTAAATTTAGGAAAACAGCTGATAACGTACACGATATTCCCATTAGCGATGTGAAAGTGCAGAACGGTTCTTTGCCAACTGGTGAAGATGAGCAAGGCAAAATGGTGCCAGCAGAAAAGAATACAGAAAGCCTGGAAGAAATGCATGAGGATACAGAACCCCAAAAAGGAGGTAAAGAACTTGATGTGGAAATAAAGAATGAACCTAACTTGCAAGTAGAGAAAGAAAATTCTTTGGCAGATGAACAGACAGAAGATGGCAAACTGAAAGTAGTAACTGTAACTGAAGATAGGGTAGAAACTGAAGAAGGCATTTCTAAGGAAACTGGTGAAAAAGAAGAGAAGGAGAAGAGAGTGGATCCCTTGGATGGTGACGAAGAAAAGGTCCCTGCAGAAAACAGAGATGCAGAGCAAAAGGAAGATAAAGGTGAAGCTCAGAAAGAGGCAGTAATAGATACCACTACAGAAACTCTGCCTAATGCCACAGTTAAAGTGTCTGATGCAGAAAAGGAACTAATAAAGCATGGAGTTGACAACATTAAGGAGATAGGTGCTATTGCTGAAACACCCATCAGTGATGGGGATAAAATACCTGAGCTGGAGGATAAGCCAGTGGAAAGTCAGGCTAAGCAGGTCCGTGAGATAATCAGCTCTGAAGAAACTCTATCAGAAAGCCAAGATAAAGTGATCGAAGTAGACAAGAAACTGGCAGAAAGTGAAAATGAGGGTATCAGTAATATAAACAGCACAGAGGAAACAAAGACTACAGACTCTGGGAAAGATATTGTAGACCAGAAGACATTACAGGAGAAACCTGAGGATATTCCTGATAAACCGACTGGTATGGACCAAAATTCAGAAGAGCGTGGAGCTGAGAATATGCAAGAAAACAACATCCAGGTAGACAAAGAACATCCAGCAGTTACCTCTGATGAAATAATGAAGAATAAGCTTCAAGATGCTGTCAGTGAACAAGCTGATGACTCTGAAGTCACTCCAGTCCCCAGTATTAGTATCAGCACTGAAGAAAATGAGAAGGTCAAAACAGATAATCAAGGCAATATTGAGACTTTACAGCAACTGGAATCGGAGAATTTGAAGGAAAATGATGCGGATTCAGGCACTGGTTCTACAGCTGATAACAGCAGCATTGATTTGAACTTGTCCATTTCTAGTTTCCTTAGTAAAAACAAAGAGACAGGATCAATATCTTTACAGGTAAGTGTAAGCATGTATTTTTTAATATAAAATCTTGTGTATGCAACCCTGAAATTATCTCCGAGTGTTACCTTGAGGGAGAAACCAGTATGGCACATTATACAAAGCTTTGTAGAAACCAAAGTATTCTAAATTGCACCGCACAAGAATATCTAGATTATGTGCAGTTATGCTAATTAGTTTCTTATTGAATCACATAATTGTGTAACCTGTATAATACAAGTGTAACAATATTAAACATGAAGATTTGTGAACGGTTGTAGGTCAGAGCTGATACTCAAGAAGACCAGCTAAATGCACAGAATTCTTGTTCAGTGGGAAAAATCTCTTGGAACATCTAATCTTATACTGAATTCCTGTCACTTCTATCTTCTGTCTCTGTTTGGATTTGGCAGACCCAAGGCAAACATTCTGCTGGATTTGCTTATTCCAATCAGTGTTCCCCTGTGGTTGTATTGTGTCCATGCAGTTATGTCACTGTGAATGAGCTTACTAGGAAGAAGCAAATTCCAGACTATGAACTATTTGTAGTCTTTGTAGTATTATTATTATTTGTATTCATATATATTCATATATTTATAGCCATGTTAGGGTAGTAACTGTGTAACGTGGGCTCGAATGGAGGAAAAACAAACCTAGAAAGACAAACAAACAGAAAAATCATAGATTGGCATAGCTGTGCTAAACATGAGGGTGTTGCAGTTCCCTGACACAATGGAGATGGTGCAGTTTCAGCTGGGGTCCCTCTCCTTGCAATGAAACAACAGCAGCTCTGATAATTGAGACTTCTCCACTAGTCAGCAAGATCATTTTGGCTAATACATATCAATAAAAAAATAAATCATTTATGTCCAAAGCAGGAGGAAGTAGGTGAGTAAATTGTTATCCTGTTTCAGAAGTGGTTTTCAGAATTAAATACCTGTTGGTGACTGGGGAAGTCGTGGTCAAAAGCAAACAGTGAATGCAGCTATCTTCAGCTCTTGAAAATAAAACTGCATCAGTTCTCCTCAGAGTTTCTGGCTTAATTTTTTTTTCTTCTGTTACTTTGGGTAATCAGTAATTGCAGTTTTCCTTTCCTTACTAGAAAGTTTCAGTTTATTGGAATTTTCCAAATTACTACTTGATTAGTGAGGCACCAGGTAAGTGAGAAGGACTTTTGTTTACTGGATAGAAGACATTTCCAGAAATGTTTGATATAATTCAATATTAAGAAAAAGAAGGGAAAAGAATACAACCTAAAGAAACATGAAATAACTTACCAATACTTAATTTAGGAAACTAGAAGGCAGAAGAAAACGTTAAAGAAGACTCGGAAGTTTGTCGTTGATGGAGTAGAAGTGAGTGTAACCACATCAAAAATAGTTACTGAAAATGATTCAAAAAGTGAAGAAATGCGATTTCTACGGTAAGTGTTTCTAAAAGTAAAATTTTCAAGAGGTTAGCAGCTGATATTTTTTTCTTTGAATAAAACAAGGAGGGGTAATGATCTTATGTCAGTAATATTTGGGGATTAATTTACAATTTTTTTAATGGAAGTGAGTGTAAAGTATTTCTTATTAAGACAATCAGTTAAAAATTAGTTTTACTGGGCCTAAGTTGTCACTGGTCCTTTTCATCTTTTGCCATTTTCCACTTCTTTTATTCTCTCATCAGTATTAACTGTTCTTTGTCCTTGTTAGACGTCAAGAGCTGAGAGAGCTGAGACTTCTTCAGAAAGAGGAGCAGAGAGCCCAACAGCAGCTCAGCAATAAACTTCTGCAGCAGCGAGAGCAGATGTACAGACGTTTTGAACAAGAAATGACAGTGAGTTTCTGCATTTTGGTGCCCTTAAAATACGACATCTTGATGGAGCAGGCAGAATAGTGCTAACAGCAGTCAGGTGTTTCCTGCCATGATGGCTCTAGCTTAGCCTTCATTCTGTAATAAAAGCCAGTATTGTCCATTGTGGGGTGCTGCTGTGCTACAGCACTTCACTTAACAGGACTTAACTTTCTAAAAGAAGGTGCCAAATTATTTTTGCAGAGTAAAAAGCGACAGTATGATCAAGAGATAGAGAACCTGGAGAAGCAGCAGAAGCAGACAATTGAGCGCCTGGAGCAGGAGCACACGAATCGCTTGCGAGATGAGGCAAAGCGCATCAAGGCCGAGCAGGAGAAGGAGCTGTCCAAATTCCAGAATGTGCTGAAAAACAAAAAAAAAGAGGTAAGAGGTGATGCTAATAGAGAAAATAAGGAGTATGGGCATAGCAAACAGTTGAGATTAGGTCTCCCAGAAGCCTTGTCATGCCTGTGCTGTACTGAGGTTTGGAAGTGTCGCTACCAGTCAGAATTGTTTTGTTTAATTGCCTAAAGTGAAATACAAACAGCTGACAGGAAGCTTGAGGTATTGACTTAAAACCTTGTCAAGTTAGAAGATTTTATTTTTCACAGAATGTTTCATAAAATATTTTCTCTTAAGTACTAAAACAAGAAAAAGTATTTTCCTAAAGATTATGAAAAATATTTGAGATTTCTACTTTAAAAAACCTTAGCTATAATTACTTAGTAAATACTTAACAAATTAGAATTTTGAAGACAATAATTTCAGATATGTTTCATTTTTGTTAATCTGTTAGATTTTTCTTATTGAATGTGTGCTGTAATTGTTTAGAACTTCTTTATATGGAGTGACAGCGGTAATATGGATTTGGGTTGTTAGCTCAAAAAGGAGAGCCAGGAGAGAGAAGTCTGGATAACCTAAAATCTTTTACAGTTAATTTCATAAATGTCATACAGTTAAGGCAAAAAGACTGACACTGACCACTGGTGCAATTAATTTACTTGCACTGGATTAAGAAAAGGTGATATCTTTCCATATGGATTTTGCATCTTAAAGGCTTTTTTATTCCATTTTTGGTTCAACTGCATAGTGCCCATTTGTATATAAATGGCTCTAGTGTTTGCTCTAATAGTCACTAGACTCAGATTTCTTTAGAAAGCTGAACTGTCAATGCTTTTGTGTAGAATGATCCTGTAGCACAAACCCTGTAGCATTGAAAAATAAGTTGTATTCAGTTTGAACTGTATGCTCATATGTAAATAACAATTTTTCTTCTTTTGCGGTACCTCTTGCATTTTGAGTCTGTCTCTGTTCACTGGTGATTGGGTCCTACGTGGGAAACTGGGATAATTTTACATATTGCTCTGAGCTAAAAGCAATTCTTTCATGGACACAGGAATAGCATGTGGTGATTTGGACTCTATTTTCTTGTGATGCTTTACTATTAAACAAACAGGCATTTGTCTCTGGGTGCATAGTTTGTGTTTAAAGCTTAAGAAGGCGATGTACAGTTTGAAGGAAAATGCAGCTGCTGCTCTAAACTATCCATGTTATGTTAGTGTACAATGCTACATTTTTGTAATTCTGAAAAGAACCCGTCATCAGCAAATTAACAGATTAATAGTCAGTTGATTTAGCCAGGTTATATTTAGAATCTTTTTGCTAATCTTGTTTAATTCACCGTGTACTGAAACACGTTCCATCCCAGCATACGTGTCATGAGAAGTTTCTTGCAAACACTCTTATTTATTGGTGGGTTTTGCTTCAAATTCTTCAGAACCAAACACTTACAACCAAATAATGTTTTGTTTGCTTGTATGATTATTTTGAAGTCATAAGCTGTGTAGATGTCATTTATGGTCAGAGACACTAATAATGGCATCTTACAAATTCAGGTTAGAGACAGTGTCAGAAATAGCTGGTTTTGAGGGGAACTTATTTCAAGCTTCCAACCATTTTTCACAGCTTTATGTGAGGTAACATACTCTGTAGTCCCTTTGCCATAGTGATTTAAGAAAATACCACTTTTGCAGGTGGTGGTTTTCTTCACTATTGGCTCTCCTGGCAGCTGCATGGAAGCACAAGTGAGGCACTGCCATTTCTGAGGGCACTGGGCAGCATTTGCATGCAAAAAGTGCTGGCACATCCCTCCTCTCTGCACTGCTGGCATGCATAAAGCACCTATTGTTCTTTCTCTTTTCATCAAGCTCTTTCACTAAACTAACATCCCTGCCACCGAAGTAATGCATGCTTCCCACTACCACTAGTGCTTGACCTGCATGTCCCTATGTTCACAGTAGTGCTTGCTGTGGAGACAAAGTGTTCTTTTTGCCACCTTCTGCATGCTTATATACACTGTAGGTTTTATGTGAAGTGGAGAAAGCACCAAAAGAGCTGAGAAAAGAGCTCATGAAACGCAAGAAAGAGGAGCTTGCACAAAGCCAGCATGCTCAGGTAACAACGGCAGCTTCAAGCTACTAAAATACAAAAGGCAGCAATATTCACACAGCTTGATGATTTCACTTCTTGTTGTTGTTGAGTGAATATGGAACTTAACTCAAACTAACCCTACAAACTGCTCTTTCTTCAAGTACTCCATGTCACATCTTAGACTTAACTGGGTAGAAATGTAGGAGCAGCGGTTGCCAGGTTTGTACTATCAAGTGTAGGATTTTGTGTGCTCTACTGAAAAAGAATGGTATTCCCTACAGCAAGTTTCTTTACAGTGCTTTTATGAGTGGTAAGTACTCCATGGGTCCTTCAGATTTTAAAGGTTATAGTCAGGAGGAAGTTTTGAACCACACAAGTGCAGAGGAGGAAGATGTGTCTAATATATAAGCACGAGACATCTTGTTTATAGAAGCAGAACAGATTAGGCAAAATGTTATTTAAATGTCAAAGTGTAGGTGTATGGAAACTTTACAAAACATCTGTGATTTCATATCTTCAGACCTGCTGCTTTTCTATAACTCAGCTAGAAAGACGACTGGTATTTTAGAAAAATAATTTGCTTTGTGATGGTCAGAGCTTGTACAGAGTGAGTTTGAACCACAGCAGAGCAGGTTTGGATTGAGTAATTTAAAGATTAAATGTTTATGTGAGTGACCTAGTAGAAAATAATAGCGACTTTATTCGATTATGTGTTTAATTTAAGAAGGGATTTCCCAGGATAGAAGGTGATTTGAGTTGCAACACTTTCCCCATACCAAAGATACCTGTCTCTAAACTATTTAGGGAAACAAAAATCTAATTTTTCATAGTGTTTGTAGTGACATGGTTAATTTCTTTTGCTGGTTTCAGTTTGTTGAAGAGAGGTGAAAAGATTTTAAATGTGAAATTTCCTTACTTGGAATGATAAGTACTGTACAAGGTGCAGCTGTTTAGTTTTAGACTATCTAGAACTTCCATCAGCATAGATGTGTGATTAGCCTTTACATTTCAAATGTTTGTTACTAAGGTACAGCAGATGTTGTTTCTTCCTGTTTTTAAGAATTGAAATACATTTTACTATATTATGACACAGAACTACATTGTGTCCCACAGGGTGTTGCTCAGGTTATGATTCAGTCTTTTCAGTTGTCTTCATGTACACTTTTCAACGCACAAATGCAGGATGTAAGTCTTAAAATGCAACACAGTGAAAGTCTATATTCCTAATTTTTCAGATACGTGTTTTCTCTTCTCCTTCTGCTCATATGTGCTGATCAATGTCACTACTGTCTCCAAACTGGTTAGAACCAATTTAGGTAATTGTGAACCACCAATAGTCAAAAGATCCAAAAGACTGTACTCAGTTGGAGCAAGACACTCAGGCTGCACACATGCAACATGATATTTGTTCAGCACATGTGAGAAACTTTGTGTGACTTGTATGCTGTGTGTGCAGTGAAACCATGTATTTTTAAGATGTTTGAGTTTATTTTAAGATATTTATTGGGCATAACCAAGTGGTACTTTGAAAAAGGTTGACTGCCTTGCACTGTCTGCCTTTTAACCAACCAACACATCCTTTAGTAAAGTTGGTGACATTTATTTTATGTGATACTTGGGTAAATGTGAGAAGTGGAAAGGCCAGCGTGTTTCCTGAGATTGTCTAGTTTATCCTACAGCACTAGCAGGTGTAAAACTTCATAATAGTTACTCTGTAGAGAGAGCAGCAATGATATTTAAATGATTAAATGTGTAAAGCTCAAGCATAATCACTTTTTGACCATGGCTACACTAGAACAGCTTTCCCCCACTCCCTCCAAATCAAAAATCTCCCAGCAAATTAAACACTGTGTTAATTATGTGTCTGCACCCTCAGAATATTAAACTTGTACTCTTTTTATCCTTTCCAGGTATAAAGGGAAAACCCAGTATTTTTGTCACTCCATAAATTCTGCTAGGTGTGTCTGACTTAATTTACAGACATCACCTTCCAGTTCTCTTTGTACCCTCAGGTCTGTCATTGTCAGCATAATTCACCTCTGGGTTTATGTTACCTGTCTCAGCGTAACTCTGCTGCCCACTAAGAGACGTGAAAGCCTCATCTATTAATAACTTTTTGTGAAGGTGCAAACCAGGATCCTTCTGGTCATAATAAAAAGTACTTCTAGTGAACATTTAAATCCATTTGTTATGGACTTGAGCAGCCCACCTTGGCTATGACAAGACCCTGCCATTGTCTTTTTTTTTGACCTTGATATTGTGCTAGAAGCATCTGATTCAATTTCTTGTTCTTAAGGCGGGTGTGAGAGTGTGTGTCTGTGTGTGTGTGCATGCTTGCATGTCCATGGCTGTGGTTTTTAATAGTTGCAAAGAAGAAAGGCAGCAGAAGGTCTTGGGGCATGGGAGGGGGACTCAGTGCTGCCTGCTTTTCATGAGGGGATGTAGCAGTGGTGCCCCTGGGTAATGGGCAGATGCAGGTGATGGATCCCTTGGTGAGGAGCCAGCCCAGCTCGGCTGTGAGCGGGTTAGGGCCCTGCAGAGCCATGGGGTGTCTGCACAGTGGTCCTGCACAACTCCCAGCCTCAACAGCCCTGCCCTGAGGACAAGATAAACCACACAGATCTGAAACCCAGCTGTGGAAATAAATAGACTTTAACTAATCACCCAAAGCAGAATAACCACGCATAACTTTATTTTCTTACACACATGAATAATTAACCCTTTTTAGAATGAGATCAACTTTAGATTGAGTATTGTCTTTGCTAGCTCTGAACCTGCAACTTATTCTGAGGAGAGACAAGAGGTGGAATGAGTTGCATATAGCTGGCTACATTGCTACCTTTGGTCTTATTTCTGAAGGTATTCTTTAAACATGAATGTGCATTTACCTACTCTGTACATACAAAAGAGAAAAGATGGATAATTTGAGAGCCAAGGCACGCTAGCTCAAACTTTCATAGGTGTATTTGTTTTTGTATATAGCTGATGCTGAGAGAACTGGGAGTTTCACTAACATGTCATGTGGTTAGAAGAACCCAATTTAACTCACTTCCATTGGTTCTTACCAGGAGCAGGAGTTTGTGCAGAAACAGCAACAAGAGCTGGATGCATCTCTGAAGAAAATAATTCAGCAGCAGAAGACAGAACTGGCCACTATTGAACGAGATTGCCTCAACAACAAACAGCAGCTCATGAGAGGTATCCAGCACCAGACTCTCTCTTTGAAACAGGCACTGGTGTTTCAGTAAAACAATGTTCTTTCTTCACTTCATGAAGTCAAAAATCTTCATGACTAATCTAGAACTGTAATAAAAACATTTGCTATGAAACAGAATTGTTTTTAAAATGTACTTGTAGGCCACTTCTGAACATACAGCAGGGGTTGGGAAGTATGGGATGGGATTGCAATCCCTGAACCAACCTTCCTCTTTTTCCCAGCTCGTGAAGCTGCCTTCTGGGAGCTGGAGGAGCGGCACCTGCAGGAGAAACACCAGCTCCTCAAGCAGCAGCTCAAGGATCAGTACTTCATGCAGAGGCACCAGCTGCTTAAGAGGCATGAAAAAGTTAGTGTTGACTTTGACACTCTCTCTTGTGTACTATAATACCATTATTTTAATCAAGTAGTGTTAGGATCTCTCCTGATGCTGCTTGTTTGCACAGGCGAGACTCAGATAAGTACTTCGAAGCTGTTATGTGTTCTGTTGAAATTAAAAAAAATCTTATTTTACTTAAATACCTTAGTAGTATATAGAAGTATAAGTAATGATATTTTCCCTTTTGATTCTTCTAAAAAAAACCACCAGCCAACCACAACATCAATCTTTTACTATAAAATATACCAAATTCTGCTTATCCACCAAAACCAATTTTGATTTGTGTTTAAACAAATCTGTTCAGAAGTGAATAATTGTGGAATTAAATGAGCAGAATGAACTGCATTAGCTTCTGGGCAAGTAGCTGACAACTGTCTCTCTAGCTAAATCCTTATTTTCCACAAGGCATTTTGGTTTTTGTAGAATATACGAAAGCAAATAGTTCAATTTCTGAAAATGTAAACCGGTAGGGAGGTGTTTGAGGATCTCTTGGTGATCAGAGCATGAGCAGCTTCCACTGAAAGCTTGTTCTGTCAACTCTGGTCTATCCCATGTGGGCTGTTGCTTTTGCAGCAAACTGCCCCTCCACAGCTGTTGCCCAGAAGTTCAGTTACACAAAAAGGAGCTTCTCCTTTTCAATAACAGGCTTTGTAAAAGGCAGTGCAGGAGTTGATTAAGCACTGGTAAAATATGTGTGTTTACATTTATTGGAGAATTTTCTTCAGGTTGGGCAAGATGCAGAGCTCTGTGAAAGAAGCCCCTCCTCCCCACTGTTACTCCTGAGGCTGGGAGGTTTCTGCTGAGAGGCACTGACACACGCAGGGGACTTACTGATGAAAAGAGATGCACACTGTAAAACATCCCAGTTACTGTGTAACATTTTCACGTGGTTAATATTTCAGGAAACAGAACAAATGCAGAGATATAATCAACGCCTTATAGAGGAGTTAAAAAACAAGCAAACTCAGGAAAGAGCCAGACTGCCTAAAATCCAGCGAAGTGAAGCAAAGACTCGGATGGCCATGTTTAAGAAAAGTTTAAGAATCAATTCATTTGCCTCTCCAGACCAAGATCGTGAAAAAATTAAGCAGGTAATTAATAAATTATTATTTAACAGTTTTAACAGTGCTGAATGTGATGTAAGTGTGAGGATGGACTAGAGTGCACTCTCACGAGTTCTCAGATGGTACCAAACTGGGTTGATGCACTGGATGGGGTCAGAGGAGATCATCCTTCCCTTGCTGCTCTGGTGAGACTTCTGAAGTGCTGGGTGCAGTCCTGGGCTTCCCAGTACAAGTCAGACATGGATTTATTGAGTTGTGCAAAGGGCCTTGAAGATGGCTGAGAGATTCAAGTGTCTTGTTACATGAGGAGCCACCTGGAGTAGCTGGGATGCTTCAGCCTGCAGGAGAATAGGCCCAGGAGGGTCTTCTCCATGTGTGTAAACCCAACAGAGGGAGCAAAAAAGGTGGAGCCAGACTCTTCCCAGTGGTGCCCAGTGACAGGGTGAGAGGCAGCAGCCACAACTGAAATATAGAAAGTCCAGCTTCAACGTCAGAAAACATTTTTTGTGTGAAGATGGTCAAACACTGGACCAGGCTGTCCAGAGAGCTTGTAGAGATGTTCAGAACCCAACAGGACACAGGCCTGTGCAGCCTTCTGGTGACTCTGCTTTGAGTAGGGAGGTTGATCTTTGCAGGTCCCTTCCAACCTCAACTGTTCTGTGATTCTGTGAAACATTTTTAAAGGTGCTTGATTTTTGTGAGCTTTTGAACTGAAGCTGTAGGTATTCACTCATTTTTTAAAAGGGAATGCTGTGCAGAGGTTGAGAGGTTTGCTTTCTAATGATGCACCACAGTCGCAAATCATGGTTTCATGTGGTGAGCACTGGAAAGGTGAAAAATGTGGAAAATGCGGTCTCCTGTAGCTGTTCAACACCAGCATTAACTAATGCTTGCAGCTGCACTGCTGTCACAGCTTCAGAGGGACGCAATTTCAGGAGTCTGGAAGTGAAAGGTGCTACGTTTTAAGGAAAAATCAGGGTGTAGACAGAGAAATGGCATTAAAACTGTAGGACACTTCCTTTGTAAGAATTCTAAAAAGTAGAGAAAATTGTTGCTTAAATCTTCTAGAACCGTTCTTCTCAGTATGTGTTCATTCTATTTGATGCACTTCTTTAACTCATACAAACTGTTTTATTCAGAGGCACAATATAAATAATCTCTTCCTTTTAATTTTAGTTTGCTATTCAAGAAGAAAAGAGGCAGAAGAATGAGAGATTGGCACAGCATCAGAAACATGAAAACCAAATGCGGGACCTTCAGTTGCAGTGTGAAGCAAACATCAGGGAACTGCATCAGTTACAGGTTAAAAATAGATGATATTAAATGACCATTCACTGGGAATACTTAGGTTAATACCAGATACAGGCAGAGCAGAAACACCTTTTCCTTAATTTTTACTGTATAGAGTTTTTTCAACTTTGTTTTCAAAGGCAGTACACTGGTTTGCCAGATTCATATGTTCCTATTAGTTAATGAGGAATCATTTTAAATGCAAGAAGAGCATAAAACAGAAGCAGATGATCGATTCTGGAATATCTGTCAAGTTCCCAGGGCTATTATCTGTAGGCAGTATTTCCTTTTAACCTTATTTTGCTGGAATGTCATTAATCAGAACAGAGGTAAGCAGCAGCAGGCATTGCCCACGAGAAGTTTGCAGCAATACAGGAATGAGGAGGTTTTTACCAAGTGCTGCCACTTGCGTGTGAGCTTGTGGAAGGTACTTGAAGGAATTCTCTTCTTGTGATAAGGAGCTCTGATTTGTCTCTTGTGGTATGCATTTTGTAAAAGTTTCTGCTGGATACCAGAGGCCAGATCTCCTTTTCTGTTAAATCAGCTTTCCCAGTTTCAGGGACACAAGGCAGTTTTAAAGCATTAAATGATCACCTGCTGATAACCTTTGCTTAGAGAAATCGTGCAATGAGCAATGAAGCTCATTCTGCTCTATTCACTTTCTTACATCCTGCAAAAACAGGCCCTGGCTGTGCCACTAATATGCCCCAGTAAATCCCCAAGTACCGTGGGAGCCTTGTGAGAGTTTCAGCTCCAGTAAAACTGAGCAGATTAGGGCTGCTTTGAGCTTTACAAGGAGAACTGGCCCCTTGCTGCACTCAGGTCTAGCCAAGTGCTTGTTGTTTGTGTTGCTGTGGTTCTGTACTCTGCATCAGACCCGTTTGGTACTGGAACCCTAGAAACACAACCATTGCCAACTGCTCTTTAAAAGCACAGAGACTTGAAGCCAAATAACTGATTTTTTTTCTTGTCATGCTTCAAAAGTCATCTGAAAGTGAGGCAGATGCCCAGGTACCTTACTGAGAGAAATGTGAGGCTGAGGTGCAGTTTGAGCCCTTTCACAATTCTGAAGCTGCTTCTGCAACCACATTTGTCTCCTCTCGAAACTCCGTTTATTTGTGTCAGCTCTTTGCACCAAGAGTTGAAATATTTCCAAAAAACAGCTTCTTTTTTAATGTAATTGGTTTTAATAAATTATACAGACTGTCTTTAAAAAGCAGAGCAGAAATGCTGCCTGACCTTGAGAAGCATCATTAGGCAGTGAAACACAGTTTTGAATAACACCCTCAGCAGCTGCCTTAATGATGCTCAGCAGTGTATTTGGATTTATGAGTGTTTCTTATCTCAGTTGGCTCTGATGGAAAGATCAGCTTTTGAAAACGCAGCCTCGTAACATACTTTGGTCTTGTAATTATTCACGTCACTATTTACATGGAATAAGCTAATTAGAAAGAATTAGGGCAACATATGTCACTGTACAAATGTTGAGTTTCCTAATCTGAATTAGTTTTACATAAGGATTATCTTGTTTTAAGAATGAAAAATGCCATCTACTGGTTGAGCATGAGACTCAGAAGCTAAAAGAGCTGGATGAAGAGCACAGCCAAGAACTGAAGGAATGGAGAGAGAAATTGAGACCGAGAAAAAAGGTAAATGGTAGCAGTTCACAAATCAGGAAATTACCAAGGGTTTGATGTAAAAAACAAAGACAGTACAAAAGTGTTGCAGAGGAGGGGAGTCGAGCTGCTGTACAAAGCTGTTGCAGTTCACTGTCTAATAAAAAATTGCATAAACTGAGCAAAGGGCAGGTGCACCAAAACAGGCTGGGTGTTAGCAGCCTCTTTGCAGGGCTCCTACACGCAGCACGTGTGCAGGTTTGCATGGAAAACTTAGCTAGATGTAAATCTGGGGTTAGGATTTATTTCAGAAGCCAGTAGGTTACTACAAAAATTGAGTGACATGTAGCAGACATACAGCTCATGGTAGAGTGTAGCAGTGTGGCAGGATGGTGAAATGCTGGTTCCCACAGTGGAGGTTGGTCTTGGGGGATTATTTATTTTAAAAGGGAATGTACTGGAGTTTCACACAGTTCAGAGACAGATCAGACAAAATGTCTCCACAATAATGGGTTTCTTGTACTTTGCCTTGTTAATCCTGTGACAATCTGATTTTGGTTTTAGATGCTGGAAGAAGAATTTGCCAGAAAACTGCAGGAACAGGAAGTTTTCTTTAAAATGACTGGAGAATCCGAATGCCTTAATCCTTCAACACAAAGCCGGATTTCCAAATTCTACCCAATCCCCAGCCTCCACTCCACTGGCTCATAACTCTGGGAACTTCTGTAGGGATTTTTGTGTTTGGAATTCTCCCTCCTTACGGTCTAACCTGACTTACCTGCGGCGTATGAACATCGGGGACCTCACTTGTCTTGTTTTCAGTGGAGACAATCAGTGTCAGGAGTGGTTTCTTTGCTCCCCTGAACAGAAGAAACGAACCAAGTGTTGGTGTACAATGGTATTGTTACGTCCTTCAGATGTTTCAAGACTCAGTGGGCTTTTTATCCCAGTCTCTAAAAGTACATTACCTACGTTTTTGACTTTAAGCCTGAAATATTAATTATGCTCTTTCTCATCACAAAAAAATGGTTTTTCATCTGAACATTTAAACAGTGTAATATTAGTTCAGCTACTGTGTTTTTAAGCATCAGATTTCTCCATGAGAGAATTCCACAATTGAAACTGCCATGAGAGGTTTAAAATTTCATAATGTGAGCAGTGTCTTCATGGCGAGGACTGAAACTAATTACCGAGAACATGCCAGTAATCAGAAAAACAAACCCTTATGTTTAAACACAATTGGCAAAAGCAAAAGCCTTTGCAGCTTCTTCCAAAAGAAACCTCTGGCATAAATTAAACTGAGCTGATCTCCATGACATGTTTTGTCCATTAGTTCCATAATGAAATGGGGTGCTAGTTTAATTAATACAGTGCCTGAAACACTTAGATATGCTGATCCTGGCAACAGGATAAGGTTTTGTCATTTAAAAACACAAAACTCCTTAGCGTTGTTATTACTGTACAAAACAAGATTTCTTGCTGCTACTGCCATTTTTGTTGTAAATCCTCACCCTAAAATATTTTGCACTAAAATATGTAAAGGTGAAAGAAATGCTAACTTTAAAATGCACAGTTAATTATTTTCTTTAGCTATTACATACAGGTGGTTAGTTCTACAAATTGAAAAACTGTAGAATGTATTTTTTAGAACGCAGTGTGCGAAATGCACGTGGTTTCTCTAACTGTACCTGGAATGGGTAGAGCCATTGTTCTGTTCTTACCAAAGCCTGTTCATTTGAACTCCATCACAGAAGTGGAGGTGGATGGTCATATTTATAAATAACCATGGCTAATTTCACTAGAAGTGTCAGATTCCTTTTTTTTTTCTTTTTTGTCATTTTATTGTAAGGAAAGATTTAAGTTAAATATATAGACAAACTCCTTTATGAATCTGGGTGTTTTGTTTTTGTGTTGGCACCTACTAACCTAGACAGGTTTTTTTTTTTCAGGTTTCTAGATGTACCATAAGTTATCTGCCAGACTGATCTGAACTGTGTCTCCTATAGCAGGGTAGGGAAATACAGCTGTATTAGGTCACGTTTGCTGCACTCCTTTTGGTGGGTAGAGGTTGAGTCATATCAAGACAGTGTTATAAGCTGTACTTGGGTATATTTGAGCTCCATTTGTAAAATAGTATTTGCTTTCTGTCTTTTGAGGCCTGACTTTCTCTTCTCTCTGTGGGCATCAACTGCACCTGTTTTGTTTTGCTTGCTTGCTTTGACTGTGCAACTGGTGCCCATTCCATGGCATTCATTTCCTGGGAACAGTGTTGCTGCATGGCAGTGAACTCAGAAATTAACATAGGACTTTAATTAGCTGTGGTTGAAACCTTGGATGCTGAAATCCTTGGACACTGAACCGATACCTTGTCAACGAAGACACTTAATTTACAGCACAGTAAAAAGAAAATTGGAAAATGCATGTTTTAATTTAAATTTTGTAACCTTTTGATAGCATAATTACTTTAATAGCTAGCCCTAATTTCTGGCATTTTATTATTTTAAATGTGTATTGTGTACTGTTGTAAATTCACACACCATATCTCTAAAATGGTCTCTGTTGCTAAATGCGAAGTTTTTTGAATTGTTTGTTTAGTAGGGAGAACAAAGTCTTTGAAGACCTTTTGCTTTTTAAGCTCCACCTTCCTAAATTGACTGTTACTAAGATAGCATTAAATAATCTTCATCTCTATTTAAAAGAATTTGTTTGCAATTTCATATGAAGTAGGCTCAGTGCTTTACTTGGGGAGTAGGCAGGACAGGCAGATTTCTTCTTCTGCATTATGTCTACGTTCATCCCTATTAAATCCTCGCAGGGAAATGTTAATCTTCTCCTTATGTTTTTGGTAGTTTAAGTGATACATTGCTAATATGTATTGGCATTCTGTTTACTTCTGTCTGAATCTCTTACATCTTTTATTTGAAGATCCTTTTCACACAGGCCCTGCAATCTGATCTCATTGTAAATTGCACAAATAACTGTAACTGAGCTCTGGGATGAAGGGAGGGATCGGATGTGGCAGTGGAAGCCTTGCTCAGGTCTCCAGGAGTGCTGCACTTGCAGCCTTGTGAACTGGGCTAAGAATTGATACCAAGCAGGAAAATATGTTTTCTGACTGATAACAAGAACTAGCATGGGTACTTACACATCTAGACTGATCAAATTGGGTTTAAGTGCTGCAGAATATGAGAGAGATGTTAAAGTATTTCATCGGTGTCAGAAAATTCAATTCAAATTCATTTATTCTCACATAGGCCTAAAAGATGTTTCTGAGATGTGAAATCCAATCTTGGTACTATCTCATGTCACCTCCCCAATGAATGTTAGCAGCTCCATCTCCAGGGTGGGGAGGTGTGTTTTCTGCAGCCAAAACAATGT
This sequence comes from Prinia subflava, assembly GCF_021018805.1. Taxonomy (NCBI): domain Eukaryota; kingdom Metazoa; phylum Chordata; class Aves; order Passeriformes; family Cisticolidae; genus Prinia; species Prinia subflava. The sequence continues at coordinate 11,640,886 of NC_086255.1, read as the reverse complement.
ACGTACTTACAAATTCTTACTGTTTGGCAGATCTCATTGTCCCCACACCCTCTTCCAAAGCTGACCACAAATCAGTATTTGCTCACCATTGTGTTTTACTACATTGTAAATTCTGTCCGCAGGAAAATGAGCAAAGGCAATAAATCCCTGGATTGCAGTGCTGTGTGTGGATTGTCCTCCTGTGTTTACAACTGTTCCTCATGGAAAACAGGCCTGCAGGGCCTCAGCCTCACACCATGTGCTCCCTGAGCTCTGAAGGTGCATTTTGGCACTGCTTGGGACAGCTGGGGAGAAGTGGGGCTAAAGGTCTTTGGGTGCCCTTGCTGCCCCTGTTTTGTGATTCTAGCAGAGGAGGGCTTGCCAACCCAGGGAAAAATGGGCTGTGGCAGCCCTTGATCTTCTGAAGTTCCAGGGGAACTTTGCTGCTTCTTTTATGATGAAGAAATTCTCCAGCATTTGATCCTTTCTGATTCCCATAAAACAAATTCTCCTTCTCCAAGCGCTCTGCTGTCTCCAGTCTATACATGAGAACTATAATACAGCATGTAAAGACACGATACTGAAGTTGTTATGATGAATTATGTAGGTCCTGATTTGTAAACACCTTCTGAAGGAAAACCTTTATTTGAATTGGCACCTGAATTTAAATTCCCTGGTGGCAGGGCTGCACTGTCCTGAGCATCAGCATTCACTCAGTGATTTTTCATATCACATTAAAAACTGATGTTCAGTCAGAGCTGTATCCTTTTTTCCAAGTTATCTTTTAAGCTAATGTTCTTTTAAAATTGCATTCATGGGTACTCAATATCGAATCAATCACACAGTTAAAGAAATCACTATTCTGTTCCAGAGGACTTTAAGATAACTCCATTCTAGTGAATTCTTTTCCTTAAAAATTGGAAATACAGCACCTTAATTAAGACAGAGTTAAGCAAAGCAGCAATGAAACTGCTTTTGTCACACCATGCCTTTTGTGACAGCAGTATCACACAGGAAGTTTAAGTTGATTCTCCAACTGAAATAGTATCTGGCTTGCAAGCATTTCAAGCTTGCTTTGGTATAGGAAAGAGTCAAATAAGATGTTTTAAATTCAGACACTTGAGTCCACTTTTAGGCAGCCCAATTTTCAGAGCTGTTGTGCAGGTGCAGCTCCCAGGACCTCAGAAATACATCGTTGCTGAAAACTGAAATGTACAAATAAGCTCAGAGACAGTTGTTTCCACTGATCTACTGCTCCTTGGTTCATCTGCTGCAGGGAAGAGGGGCAAATTTGAAGACAGTGACTCTCTGGTGGTTGGAGGAAAGGACAGGGGGCAGTTTAGGACTATCTCTCTGTCGATAAGTTTATCATAGCATTTACACTCTGGTCATTTTATATCAAAATCTGTACTTCTGGATCTCTGAAACTTCTTTGTATTGATGTGTCCATGCAAATTTCCCATTCCCAGACTATTTCTGCCATCTTCACAGCAGCTGAAGTAAGATTAGAGAGAATTAACCTTCCTTGATCACAGGCAAGCCAAGGCTGGGATGCCCATCATTTCTCAGTCTTGTGAAAGATCAGAACAGATAAGGGAAGGAGAAGACAAATGAAATTATGGTATTTCTTTTACAGAACTTTTACTTGTTCTGCATCCCCTTTCTCCAGCTCAGTCCTCGTGCTTTGTTTCTGTAGCTCCTTTGCACATCTGATGTTTGGGCACAAAGCTGCTCAAGCCCATCCCATGAGAAAGGGCTCATGTGCTTCCCCCGTACTGAAAGCAAAGGGAGTGGCTGAGTCCAGGGCTACCCTGATTTAACAAAGTCTTCCACGTTTACAATTAGGTGGTGAAACCTCTTTGGTAATGAGAATCAGTCCTAAAATGGTGGAAAGAACAGAAACTAGGAAGGGACACTGAGTGGCATCTAATGTTGAACTGTCATCCCATTTTCTGTCAGGAAGCAAAGCAGAGCAGGGGCATCCTGTGACAAAACACGCGCCTGAGGCACTGCTGCCTCGTGTTCTCCCAGCAGTTTGTTGAATGTTTTGTGTTAACTGCAAACCAAGTTATTTTTGCCTTACAGAAAGCAACCAAAAATCATGAGATGGATGAATAATTGGCTAAGAGTCTCTGTACAGCTCGTGGAAGTGAACTTGCAGTAGCAGCCATACAACATTTTTGGGGGTTCTTTTGTCTTGTTTTTCAAAGTAATTTGATTTCATGGCTTTCTGTAGAATATTGTAATAATTCTGCTGTAAATACAATAAAATCACAGTTTGCTGAGATTGCCTCAGTTTTGTTGATGGAAAACTTGCATGAAATACAAGTGATTTGTACAAGTGTTTGAGTGAATGGGATGATTTATAATGTTTAAAATAACTGAGTATAAACCTATTTAATGTTGTGGCATTGCATTTACCATTGTACTTCAGACCCATCTCAGGAGCCTCACCCTGCCCCACAACAACCTGCAAGCACAGAACAGCCATCCTGAATAGTGCGGGGATGGGGTTAAAACACATTTTAATCGGGCTGTTTACATTAAAGATTATTTTTCGCCACTGTTTAAAAATACAGAAAAAAAAACAAAAATATTTTTAAAAGATAAACACATTACATTTAAAAGTGCTTTGGTTTGGCCCCTGGGTGTGTCCCATCTCACTGTGCTGCTATAAACGGGCTCCACTTGGATTTGGCAGAACTTGTGGAGGGGGAATCCCAGGGCCTTGCAAGCCCAATGTTTCTCACAGGGCCTTGTGGGCTGCATCAGATCCGTGACAAACCATGCATTTGGTGGGGATAGGATTGTTTTCTCTTTTCTGCATAGTTGGGTACTTGTTAAAAAACCCAGGTTTTTACATACCTGGGAGTAGTACAAGAAGCCTGGACTAGGTGAGACAGGAAGCCCTCATCAGCCCAAGGGCATTAGCCTGGGAGACTAGGGGCATGAAGCCAAACACCAGTAACAGGAGCAAACACCCACACTAGGGCCATGCTGGACACACACAAGAGACATTCAGATCTGAACTATCAACTCTAAGGGGTCAGCTGAGCAATGAGGATGTTTTAGCATTAAGGCAGTGAAGACTCAGGCTCTATAGGCTGCTGGGAATGCTGCCCTGTGCAGAACTGGGCTACCTCTTTCCTTAAACACCAACACTTCTTCTTTTTCTTCTGCCAACATACAGTTGTTCACCTGGGGACCAGAAAAATCAAAAGGAGGCTTAGTTGAAAAGACCATGTAAAAAGACAAAAGATCCAAAGCAAAAAACTGGGGCTGTGTTTTCCAGCTATTCCCAAGGGTGGGCTGGTGCCACTCCCTGACAGTCCAGCCCTGCTCTCCTGGGGGTGCCATGTGTTCCTACCTTTCTCTCCCTTCTCTCCTTTGGGTCCCCTCTGTCCTTGTCGTCCTGGTGGGCCCATCGGCCCAGGGTCACCTGAAGGAATGAGAAGATGAAGTTTGCCCTTGAGCACAAGTGACCCACAGACAGGGACAGGCCAGGGGAAGGGACACCAAGTCAGGACAATGTTTTGGCTGAGATCCTGCAGGTGCCACCTTCACTGTGTGAGGGTGTGACCTTGAGCAATGCTGTGACCTCTGTGGTCACAGTGCTGCTTCCTGGGCACCACAAGGCTGAAGAGGGTAAGGATGGCAAGCCTTACCTTTGGGTCCACGATAACCCCTCTCCCCCTTTTCACCGGGTGGCCCCTGGATGGCACCATGTGCTGGAGAGGAAAAGGAAGGAGAGTGAATGCGTGGAAGAAACCACTGCCTACTCAGAGAAGCTGTGATTCACACTGGAAGGACATTTCTGTCTTGGATAGATGGGATTAGACTGACAGCAAGGTTTTTAAAGAGGGTTTTGGTCCCAATGAAGTCCCAAGGACAGGCTGTGATGTCATTTCACCAGCACTGCTCTGCAGTCAGGGTGTCCTGGCGGTCACTAGGGCTAGAGCTGGCCCATGCTCTAGGGTGAGGAGTCTGAGAACAGAGTGAGCAGCTGGCTCATGTTTCTGTATGTGTACCAGCTAAGCCCTGTTAAAATGGGCCACAGACCTTATAAGCACAGAGGCCTTCGGGGTTTGGGATGATTTCCCACAAATAATGGGAAAAACTGATGTCCTTCCTAATGATAAGCTGCACCTCCCCAGCAAGGGAGGAAGGAGATGAAAAGACCATCCACCTTCAACTCTGCACCTGGACTTTTTCATCTGCAAAGGTGAGAAGATCAGTAGGTCTGTGAGAGGCTGGAGAGATCTAACATGCATGAGCCAGAAATGCCAAGTCAAAACAACACTCACTTCTAAAGAAGTCCATGAGGTCTGCAGTGACATTGCCATAGGCTGCAAAGACCTTGCTGATGCCAGGGGGACCAGGAGGGCCTGGGGGACCTGCAGGTCCCTGTGCAGTGTAAGACATCAGATCCTGGAGAATACCTCGGCCTGTGGAATTAAAGATGTTATTTGAAATGAGCTCTGGGAGAACTGTGGCTGCATGCTGAGGCAGAAGGTATAAGGGAGAGCTGTAGGCAGCAGCAAGGACAGGGAAGTGGACAGTGATCAGGCACAGGAGGTTTGGAGTTGTAGGCTGGGATAGGGAGGGTCAGGATGAGCAGGCTCTGCACTCACTCTGCAGGCTCTCTGACACACGGAGTGCCAGCTCGTTGTAATCCAGGGAACCGGTGAAGGAGCTGCTGTAGGAACTGCTGGACCCTGCTGATCTGTGTGATTCCTCTGTCAGCAGCCCATCAGTGCCCATGGAGGCATCGTAAGCGCCATCGCTGCCCGCCGAGGCGTGGTAGGAGGACATGCTGCTCCTGGAGCTGCCATACGAGCTGCCTGCGCCCAGGGAGCCCCCGTGGGAGCCCTCAGCACCAAGGGATCCTCCATGCAAGTGCTCAGAACCTCGTAACCCTTGGTATGACGAAGACCCAGACACAAAGCCACTCTCTCCTTTGGGTCCTGGTGGTCCCTGTGGCCCAGGGGGTCCTGATAAGTAGCTTCGAACTTCATCACCTGCAAAATACAAGGGGGGAACTTCAGGGACACTGGGCTTGACAGAAGTCCTGTGCTACCACCTGAATAAAGACTGGAGAGTGAACTTCTGTCCCACGAACCATCAGGGTGACCCTCATCCAGTGCCATGTTTCAGGCAGCAGGCACATGTCAGTCTTGAATTCTACAGATAGAAAGACACCCTCCTTCCCATCTCTCACAATTTTGTGTGCCCAATCTTGGGAATATGCCCAATGATTTTGCAAAAGGGTGCACTTCTCAGGCCAATTTCAGCACCTCTGCCAAAAGAACCATTCTGCGATCAGTTTGCCAAAACTGAGATGTTTTTGAAAGCCTGCCCTGGATGACTCACCAGGATGAGCTCAGACCATTACTTCACAGCTAGCTCAGTGCCACCTTCCAACCCCTCCATTCTCCATGGCTCTGTGGGCAGGTGTTTGCCAAAGAAAATGCTTTTCCCATGGTAAAACTCTGCTGGTGACCTTACTAGGGACCTATGTTCAGCACAGGCCAATCGTAACCACCCAGTGCTTGTCCCTGCTGTCTCACAACACAGACTTTGGTTGCAGTTGGACTGAGAGGAGAAAAGCCTACAGGGTGCAGCACACTCCTGTAGACCTGGCTGTAGAGGGAAGGGGTTGCTGTAGCCCCAGTTCAGGGAAGGCTCCTACAGAATGTCAGCTGTAGCAGAGCCAGTCACCTATACAAAGTAAAGCATGTCTTGGGATGTGTGCAGGAAGGGTGGATGGTGTTCCCTTACTCTTCAGGTACTGGATCAGCTCACTCCTGAACTCGTCGCTGTTGGTGATGTCAGCATAGGACAGCAGGCCGGTTCCAGAGAAACCTGGTGGTCCTGGAGGGCCAGGAGGGCCAGGTGGGCCCTGGACTCCAGAAAGGGAAGAGTATCCAACACCTTGAGAGAGAGAATTGTTTTCCATCAGTGGAAGGATAAAGAAATTTCACGTGTCTGGGAGTCTTAAAGTTTAAAGGTTCCAACCCCAACTTCCATCCCTTTATAGACAACACTGACAAAATTGTTTTCCTTACAATGACTTTGTTCCCAATAGGCAGTCACATCCCTGCTAAGCTAAACCTCAGCCTCAGTCCCCCACAGCACCTACAAACAGAATCACCCTGCAAGCTCTGAGAAACACAAGTGCTTTACTTTGAAGGTAGGCAGAGAAGTCCTCCAGAGAGGTGCCTGGTGATCCAGGGATGCCTGGAGGTCCTGGGGGGCCTGCAGGACCGGGGGGCCCAACAATACCACTGAATTCAGAGTCTGTAAGGCACAAAGGAAGAAAAGAAGTCACCCAAACAACCACAACTCTAATGAATGTTCCTTGACAATACAGGTTATGCCAGATACACCCAAGAAGAAGGGGTTTTATTCTCTCTAGCACCTTTTGGTACAGCCTTCTTGGTGCACCTCACTTCCCTGCATATAGATGTCATATTGGACCAGGTGATTCCAAAGAAAGTCCCTATTTTTAAAATATACTCTTAAAGAGGCACAAGAAATGATGCCTTTATGCTACAGAGTTTGGATACAACAAAGGGCTCCTTCATGCCCAACTCCAAGACAGCCCCACTGCTGTTGCTCCTCACAGGAGCATGGTGATCCAGCTGCAGCCCCCTGTGGGGTGTGCAGATGCCAGCAGAGGCCTGCAGTGCAGCTAAGGACAAAGGACCATCAGAGGCTCATTTGTAATGATAGGCAAAAAGGGAAATTCTGTGACTAAGGCTGTAAAAAAGATCCTGGGGCACGTAGAGCCCCCTAACAGGAGAGGGAAGAAGTTGGCTTACTTCGCAGGTACGCTGTCAGGTCACTGTAAGATATACCAGGTGACCCCGGAGGCCCAGGTGGTCCAGGCAGTCCAATGCTCATCCCAGAACCTGCAAAAGATGGCCAAGATGAAATTTTGTTCCTAAGCTCAATTTTTAACACAGAAAGGATTCATTACTAGTCTGTGGATGGTATCTTAGCTACAGGTTATCTTTGTTCTCTTCCAAGTCCCTCACAGTCCCTGTGAGGAGGTCTCTGTACAGAGGGATTCACACAATTAGCACTGGAATAGTTTCTGCTGACTGACAGCATGAGCTTTGTGCTGAACTGCCAAAGGAACAGAGGGAAACACACATTATAAAACCATTACTTGACAAGTAGCTGATAAATCTCCTGGTCAGCTCATCATAATCCAGTGACAGAGCCATTCCATCTCCCCCTGGCCCAGGAGGTCCCGGTGGGCCCCGAGGTCCAATGAGGTACTGGCGAATTTCTTCCCCTAGAAATGAAAAAAGCATCTTTTAAGGCTGTCCAGCTGCTGCACAGACACCAAGTGTGAGGAGTTCCCAGCCCGTGAGCTGAGGCCTCACCATCAAGGAAACCACCAAAACCTATGGATGCAAAGCTCCTTTCCTCCCTCTTTTCAGAGTGAATTGTCCTGTGTATGGTGCCAGAAACATTTGTCACAAGGCTGGGAACCTCCTATAACAAGGGTGTGAGGAGGATGAGAATTTGGATTGCTTAAGGGACCCCTCAGTGGTCTGTTTATTTCAGGACATCCTGGACAACTTCTTAGGTAAAGGGAATGAAAAGCAGCTCAGCTGGGAAAAACCATGCTGGGTTTGGTGGCATTTTGGAGCCATTTGGAACACAGTGCTGGCTAGCATCATCAATACCTTCAGGGACAGCCAAATGATATCCTGGAGATATACCTGTCAGCCCACAGTAACAGCGTGTATAGAAAAGAATACAGAGTTGGGGACCCCCCTCACCTTAAAATAACAACATAGCAAGGCCATGGGGGGAACACTGAGTGAGGGAGCGGGAAAGTAAACACTCTGAAGCAGCTGCAGGTAACTGCAGTTGCAGACTGGAGACTGGAAGGGAAAGGCAGATATCCAGGATGATGGGATGCTTTACCCTCAATCTCATGTATCCCTTGAGGGTCACTTACTCTGCAGCAGGTCCAGAAGCTCTTGGTACAAAATAGATGTGGTGGATACTGAGCTAGAAAATGACTCATAGCGACCTGAAGAGCCTATGGGAATGAAGAGGTTTTACATGAGCCAGTATGAGACAGAAGGTGAGGAGGGGTCAGGAAGGAACAAAGGAAAGATGGATTAATTAACTGGTAGAATGGGATTCTCATGCCCTCAGCTATGAAACAGTTGCTATCTCACACATCCTGGTCATCACACACAGCTGTATGCTCTGTGCATTTCTGGTTGAGATTCCAGGCTACTTCCAAAAGCTCTGGGAATTTCATCTACTTTAGGAGGGTCCCAAGCACATGAGACAACCCCAAATTCTTGAGACCATATATACTAAATAAAGCCACCTCTATTTGGGTCTTTGGGGTGTCAAAGAGTCTAACAGAAAATGTCCAATATGAGACTTTTTAAACAGCAGCAACTGCTAGCTAATCTAACCACTAAAAAAAGACAAGGTTCAGAGGACACCTCAGCTGTGTGGAGTCCTGGGCCTGGACTGCTGAAGATGAATAACCTGGTTGGAGTGCTGCTATTTAAAGACTTCTTTCTCCTCTGGTTCTCACCTCCTAGGTGCTGCACAAGCTCAGCTGAGCCCTTGACCAGCACAGTGTTTACCAACATGGTGCTTACTTGTCATATAGCTCATGACACGGGTAGCCAGCTCTGCATAATCCAAGGTCACCCCATCCGCAGTGGTGATAAGTCCAGGTGGGCCTGGAGGGCCTGGTGGGCCTTGGGCACCGGTCAAATAATGTCTGATGTTGTCACCTAAGCAGAAAGCCCAAGATATGCCCACATTACTAAGAGGGAAGACTGACCATATGCACAATTACCAGATCCTCTTCCTCTGACAAAGAACAGGACAACAAAAGAACTGTTCTACAGAGGCCACAGTGGACAATAGCACTTCACAGTATCCAGCAGAAATAAGCCCAGAGTAGCAGGGCTGTTGTTTCTAAAAGAAGAGGGACAAGGCCCTAGGGAGCAAAAAAGAGATAGGCATGAAACTGCTGATCCACAGCAAAAATCTCATTATACTCACTCTTCAGGTAGTCAGTGACATACTGCTGAATCTCTTGAGATGAACCTCCACTTGGGCCAGGAGGACCAGGTGGGCCAGGAGGTCCGGGGGGTCCCTGTATTTGTCTGGATCCACCTACAGAAAGCATTGTAAGGAGAAGGAGCATTTTTGGCATAGCTGCATTAGACCAAGTGATAGCAAAGTGTACATGCATTAAACCCTTCCCACAGGCCTGGAAAAACCTTTGGAAATTGAATATGGAGGGACTCTCCCTGCATCTTTAAACACAGTCTGAGCATGGGCTATTTGGCAGTATAATGTCTTCAATTAATTCAGCATCTTATAATTCAGCCTGTGCAGGGCTGAGTCCAGAGACATTCCTGGCTTTGTACAGGCAGACCTGATGGGTTTGTGCACTAGAGTGCAGTGCTGTGCAGAATATAGATGGAGATCATAGAGCTCAAGCTCATTAGTTTAACATCACTGCCCTGCTGCTCCCAATCCCAGTCAGTCTGGGCAGCACCAGTTCAAGAACTTGTCTGCACAGAGGCAAAACTCTGGCTTAAACGATTCCCAGTAAGCTGGAGAAAGAAAACAGCCAATTCTTAAATTTTCTGATTTAAGGCAAGCTGTGCAAAAAGAGGTTTTGAACACAAATCCCATCAGCATTAGGTTGGCACCCACACTGGTAAAAGTCAAAGGAGCTTTTTCAAAGCCACCAGCAGGATATCAGCATTACTTCTCACTATCAGAGCAATGATGGTCTTACCTCGAGATGCTCCTGGGATGCCAGGTGCACCTGGGACACCTGCATCACCTGGAAAAGAGTGAGGGAGACAGGCACTTGTAATGGTGTGACTGCATGCTGCATACTTAGCCATGTGAAACAGCTGAGCTACATGTTGTCAGAGAAACAACTACCCAGCCCTTGCAATGACTGTTGTGAAATGCCAGCCTGTTGGGAAAGAGCATCAGGAAAAGGCCACACAGCTTTCCTGAGCCTTCTGTGACCTGGTCAAGTGTCTTGTGCTCATAGCAATTCTATTGCTGTGGCCCTGTTTTGCCTGAAAAGGCAGGAGTGAGCACAGCTCTAGTTCCCAAAGGACTGGGTTGTTCCATCCTTTAGTCTCAACCATGCGTGGATGTGTGAGGTCACCCCCCAAAAAAAAAGATTTTTAACTTCACCTTTTGGTCCAGGTGGGCCAGGTGGGCCTGGGGGTCCCTGTAGGGTGACTCTTTCACCTGCCAGTTGCAGAAAGAGAGTCAGAGATTCACAGGAATAAAGTATGTGGACAAAATCCTGGCTCCACAAAAATTAAGTTAGAATGAATAGAGCAGGATTTTGTCCAATTTCAGCCCAAAGACAATGAATTCAAAGGAGGAAAGGGGGCATAGACTAACCGTGGGAGGAGAAAGATGAAAGGCCAGGATCACCTGGTTCTCCTGCATGAGACACAGAAATGAAGGAGCAGTCGTACACTCAGGCAAGCTACCCTGAAACCCACTAAGATCTCCTTACCTGTGAATCCCCGTGGACCTCGTTCGCCTGTGAACAGGGGAGCAGAGGAACAGTGTTAGGATTTGCTTTATTCTCATCAGCAACATCCCAGCCCACACTGCAGCAAATCACCTTGGCCTTCAGTTTGTAGGGGAGAAATGGGTAAAAGGAGCAGGTCCACATTTTCCTGCCAGCTGAGAGTTGAGCTACATTTCACAGGGTCACCTCCTTGCACTGACTTAGTCCACAGTGCATTTTGCAAAAAAGCTGTCCCCTTCAATGGCAAATCTCAAGTTCTGAATGTTCTTGAGTATAACGGGCTTGCAAATTTGGGATCTGAATACAGCAACTGCCTTGACACCAGATACTGGAGGCTAATAAATTTCTTTGACAAAGACTGACTTGTTTTACAGCAGACAGGAATCCTACTTAGTGACAACTGTGCTGGCTTTCTTACAGACAGAGAAAGGCAGGAATTTCTTCTCCTAAACCCTTTCTTCTTTCCAGTCTAAGGTGCTGAGATCCCTCTAGCACTTTGGTGAGGCAGCATGATATACCCACCTTGGTCTCCCTTGGGGCCTGGTGGTCCTGGTGGACCTGGTGGGCCTGTGAAGAATGCTTCTGCAATTCAAACAGAGAGATTTCTTCATGACATCCAACAGAACATGAAACAAGGCTTCTTTGGCTCTTCTTGGTCCTAGCCATATATGTACTCTCTGGAACCCCAACAGGACACTCCCAGGACCAGGTGAGAAATGAGTGGCAAGAACCTACCTGAGGTGGACATGGATGATCCTGGTCTCCCTGGTGGGCCTGGGGGTCCAGGCAATCCTTCTCCTAGACAAAAGGGACACAGGAAGGCTTCAGGAAGGATCACCCTCAGCAGTGTAAGTAAATGAATGTAAGAGCTGCTACATCTCCAGCCACGGCCTTAGCTTGAGGATTTCCCAGTGTAGGCTCTTATCATTGTTTTCTTCACACCTCCATCCCTGATAGTTACTTTTCACTATCATTTGCCACCACAGCAGAAAAGGACAAACTCCTTTCTTTGTGGTACTGGGTGCCTATCCCATCACACACCTAACCTAACCTACTCCCTTTTCCTACTGAGCAGAGAGCAAGGAATAGGGTTTTGCTCCTGTCACATGTCCTCCCACACCTTCCCTGTTCTGGCTGAGAAAGGGAAATCTGTGTTACAGGATGGGGCATGGGGATACGTTCCTCATAGGAACAACCTCCCCACCTGTCTGCAGTTGAAGTTAAGGCTGGACAAGTAAGAAGTAAATATGGATTTGATTGCAATTACTTCCTTTGGCAGCTTGAAAACTTTGAGTGTCTTCCCAAGAAGTATGGCTTTTACTAATTAATACTCTGGCTAGAATCCTCTGCCAAAGCAAATGTTCTTTGTTGGGTAACATCTTGCTGCAGTGACATTGTGTTGGTAGGAACCCACTATGCAACATTCTGCTTCCAGCCCTAGGCCTTGGAAAAAACTCCCACCTTCCAGTTTGACTTCAGGGGAACAAGCTCTTACCTGGGGGACCACGAGGTCCAGGGGGTCCCTGCACAGATTCACCTGATGACAAAAGACACAGGGGTATTAGGGAACAATTACTCAGCAAACTGCATGGCCCAGAAACGTGTCATGGGTGAGCATTCCTTGCTTAGGTGCTGAGCTCTGTATGTTACATACCTGGTGGTCCAGGGGGACCCGGAGGTCCTGCTCGCCCTTGTAAATCTCCCAGCACTGTGCAAAAGAAAAACACAAACAAGGGAAAATTGTTGCTATGGAGCTACTGCTGCTATGGAAACTGTCAATATATTGCTGCTACAAGTTCTTACAATCAAAGGTGGACCAAGATGAGACCTGGGTGACCTAGGTCCAAGATGAAGCAGAGGAGGGAGAGGAGAGATGTGTTTGGCTAGGACATGAAGCAAAATACAGCACTGAGCAGGACATGGGAAACAGGGAGGAGAGTAATGGTTGTTAAGAGAAAAAGCAAAGGACTCAAAGGCTAAAGAAGGAGGGAAAGAACTTCAAGGAGAGGAAATATTCTTTAAAAGAGGCAAATTTTGGGAGGAGGACAGAGATGTTATTTAACAAGTAGCTGCACTGTGTTATCTTGACTGTACTGTGTAAGTACCCTCACCTTCAGGCTGAGGCACAAACTCAAAGTTCAGTGATGCTGTGATCCAAGACTCCTGAATGGAGAACTGGACAGTACTGAAGCATGGTCTGAATCTACATGGCCCCATTTGGATGGTGATCAGGCAAGGATTATTTATAATTTTATGCCCTCTCCTACCTTGCTGCAAACTTGCAGAGATCCCAGATCTTGGGAATAACCAACCTAAGTGCATCACACACCTAGTGTTGCACAGAGCAAGCGCTTTTCTTAGGATGTTGCTAAACCATTCTGTTCTCCAATTAATTTCACCTTAAAATTTTACAATTTTTACAAAATGTTACATTTTTTAATCTTAAAATTTACTTGCTCCCCTGTGAATCCATCCTTTAATTTGAAGAGAGATTATTTCTGCTGCTTAGATTAACGTGCCTTTTCAAACTGGTCTCATCTTACAGATGTTCCTATTGCACAGGGAACTGCCCTGTGTGAACTCAGTGGCTGAAAGCTCTCAGCTCTGTGAGTATCTCCCCTGTTAGTGGCTGCTCACCAGCCACCACTCCTCAGCTTCCCTCTCTGTGATGTGGGCCTGATGCCATCTGCCTCCTTTTGAAAGGATTTTGGGATGCACAGATGAGGAGGGCAGAAGAAGTAGCTGGCATTGCAGATACACCACCAAACACACACACACACACACACTTGCCCCATGTCACACTGAGAAGAAAGAGTTAGGGACATCTCCTGGTAGCTGTAAGCAGGCCTTGAGGCTCTGACACATCTCCAAGCAAAGGAGTGGAAAGGCAGGCCCACTTACTTTGAGATGCTAATGATGAGACTTCTGTTCGGATGGTTTCTATCACTGCTTCACCTGGGGATCCTTTCTCACCCCGTGGACCTTTTTCCAGAAAAAAACAAAAGCAAGTGAAAGGGAGTTATGTAACTGAGAGAGGGTGACATTTTGTATCTACTCCAACAAGAGGTTCAGACTTTTCTTATGAGAACTGGGAGCATGAACTCAGTCCCCAGATCTAAGGGACACTGTACTCAAGTGTGGAAATTACTGCCCAGTTTGCTCTAACAGGATCATAGAAAACCAGCTGAGAAAGGTTCTTAGGGGTCAGCTCTGTTCAGGCCCTTCCAAAGAGATGTCTGTCCAACTGGCAGTGCTTTCACAGTGACATTAATCCCAATTTGGCTCTAGTTTGTTCTCCTGCCTTTCAAAATGGCAGGGGGTATCCAGCTGGGCTATATCCCCCATCACAGAAGGGCAACTGCACTTGAGAAGTGCCTTAGAAACACCAGCCCTCAGAAAAAATAGCATAAGAAAAAAGAAGACATTTGCAGCATCCACATTATGCTGGCTCTTATCACTCTCTTACCACCCTCCTTCCTCCCCTGGGAAAACAAAAAATTATAAAAATTCTTTACAAGATTAATTAAGCCAAATAATGCAAAAAAAATGAACTGAAAGGAAGAAATCTGTAAACAAAAGGCAGAGAGAATGTGCCAAGGGCTTAGAGAATTAGAAACAAAGGAAAACTAATGAATTCCTTTCTCTTAAGAAGCATAATCAAAGCTGAAGGAAAATGGTACCTTGCTGTCCAGGGAGACCAGCTGGTCCAACAGGACCTAGTTTTAAATGAAAAAAAACAAATTTCATCAGATTTTACTGGTTGTATTTTACAATAGCAGAAAAGAATCAATAGAGCTTTTATAAGAACTAAAACTATAAAAATGTAGTTTTCTCCACAACTGAATGGAATTGCTATGGGGTATGAATTCATCAATGTCCCATGTACTACTTGAATTTCCATCTCTGGCAATTAAAATGCTTAGTGCCCCTTGGACTGGGGAAATAAGCAGAATGCCACTGACCACAACAGAAAAGGAATGCAAAAGTTCTAATCCTCCTCTCGCATTCCATACTGTAAACTCATGCACAGCCAGTGTGTGTGTGTGTGAAAGATTTACAGATGCTTGAGTGGGAGTTCTGCTGCCCTGAGCTCAAAGCTGAGACTGCAAAACAAGCGCTTCCTAATTTCAGCAACAGTGCTGGGAGAGGGATTAGACACAAGGCTGCCTTCCTGAGCAGCAATAGAGCTTGATTGTAGTCCCTGGATTTGACCCGTCACTACTTTGGACTCATCAGTACTTACCTGGAACACCAGGGGGACCAGTGGGGCCAGGTGGGCCTGGGGGACCTGGAGGGCCTGGCAGAGTAATAGTTGATGAACCCTCTGTAAAACAAACACATGATTTGCACACAGACACTTACATTCACACCTCCAGTGAATGCGTACAAATCTATGCTTAAGGAATCCCACATCTACGGTGTATATATTCTCCCAGCACAGGGAGCCCCAGTACAGGCCTGACACAGAGTCAAGATGAATTGAGGAGGCACAAAATAACCAGAGAAAAGCCTCCTCTGTCAGAAGTGTGACCTCTCATAGCACTACATACCTGCACTTATGACTTTTCCTGGAGCTCCAGGTTCTCCTAGGAAAACAAAGGTACAAAAGCTGAGCTTCTTTTTAGGCACGCAGGTAAGAGCTATAATAAGCTCAATAACATTGTACTATTAACCATGTGGCTTCTGTTCTTTCTGCCCTTGGTCTCTTGTCTGACAAGTCACAGCACTCAAAGGCATGGGGGGAATCAAGAGAGCTGTGCTAATCCAGAGATGCCCTCTGATCAGCCTCCTAAGCACTACTCAATGGCCTGGATTTATCCGAGGCAGGAACAGCTTCCACTGCAGTCACCAGGCATCTTCCTCATGCTGAGGGCAGAAGGGGCTTCAAAGGTTTGCTCAGAGGAGAGCTGTCAGGCCAAGTCCCTAAGCTGATGCCCTCATGCCCTCCGTGTATGCTCAGGGACGCTTTGGCTACCGTGCTTCTCAAACCTTCCCTTCCCAAAGCCACTAGATGCCACTGTTGATCCAGGGACCTGTCAGTGGAGCAGCTAATCCTCACTAAAATGAAATCCTTAGAAAATGAGCACTGTGGAAGAAACAAAACTCACCTTTAGCCCCTGGTCGGCCTGGGTTGCCTGGAAGTCCTGATACGAGGTAGACAAACAATGTAAAATGGTTAGTGCAAATATTGTTTGCTGTATGTTTTTAAGGTACCCCAGCTGTTTCACTTGTGGGTTTACAGAAGGAGCTCCCTACTCAAGACCCCAGCTTTCAGCCTTTATAAGCAGGTGCCTGAGGACTTTGTAAGCAAGTGGAAGAACACACTGAGCTGGTAGTGTCCCTGGCCTTCCATGGTCCCACTGCTCCCTGGATGATGACCCTGTTTCATAGATTTACCTGTAGCTTCTTCTAGGTTCTGCTACCTGTCCTGAGGCTTCTGGATGAATTCTCTGATGAACTGTCCCACCCAAACCACCTCTGCTTACAGATGTCACATCCTGCTTCCATCTCTATTGCTACATCCTCCCCCTTCTGTTTCTGCTGCTGATTAGAAGGACTTTTCAGTGATGCATAGGGAAATGAAATGTTATGTTTTGGGGAAAGGCAAAATTTCAACACTCAAAAGCCCTGCACGGCTCAAAAATTACACATCTTGCACAAAAGCTGTCTCAAAAGCCAAAGGAGACACAGAAACCTTGGGATAACTTTATGGGTTATCATTTTCCAAAGTGATAACTTTGGAAGCCCTGAGAACCACAGACAGAAAATTACAAGTTTTTTTTGACCCCATATCAAAGTGTGTCACTGATAAATTGGAATATGGTGGAAAAGCCTACCTGGTGGTCCTGGGGGTCCTGTAAGACCTGTCAGAAAAAGGCAAAAACTCTTAAGATGTCTAAAAAATTTCATGTAGCAAAAGGATAGACAGGGAGAAAAAGATTACATTTATGTGAAATTATAGCACACAATTCACAAGTAGTAGAAACTGGCCTAGCAACTGGTATGTAAATCAGCTCATTGCAGCTGATGTTTGCACTGTGGGCAATTTTGGTATCATGAAAGGTCAGATTCTCTGTGTATTTTCCTTCCATCGTCACCTTAAGAATACAGAGATCCTCTGCCAGCTTTAAATTCAAATTAAGACTGGAAATTGACAAATAAATCTGTGTTCCTGACCAAGCAAAAAGCATTTTTGTTCTCTGTATGCTTTTACCTGGCTCTCCAGCATCTCCAGTGGGTCCTGGAGGGCCTCTGGCACCTGGCATTCCCATAAGACCTGGTTCACCTAGGGATATAATCACCATTAACAAGACACAAGTCACTGACATACAATTTACCAAGCCATGCAATCTTGGCTGTCCTGCAGCACTTTCTACCTATTGTATTCTCACAGCCAAGTGGCCATCTCCAGCATCGGTTCAGGGGAACATCAAAGACAGAAGAGTTCCACAGAGAGGTAACTCTGTCACGAGTTTACAGCCTCCTCCATTATATGTCTCAGCTCCATGTTTACAGGTTAACTCTATAGCTGAGACAGAATATTCCAGTACACGAATCTGTTGCCATCTTTCCCCTACCCCTTTTACAAATCAACCTCCTTCCAAATTGGAAAGTACCTCCACTTCTACCTCAAAGGAAACCCTTACCTTTTTCACCTGGCTGTCCATCACGACCAGCTTGTCCTGTCCAAAGAAAGAGATTGTCAGGGACTTCTGAAACACTACCACAGTTATCCTGTCTTCCTCCAAAGTGGAGCACAGCCCTAAACTTAAGAGTGGCTTTTTATCACACAGCCTCTGAAAGAAACTTTGGCTGCAGTTACTGAAGATACAGGAAGCATTAATTAAAAACTTAACTGTAGGACATTTTTTCTGAGTGTACAGACTAATCACAGCTGTCTAAAGGAAAGACCTAGGATCACAACAAGCATGATTCCACTCCCATGTTGTTTCCTTGTCTGTGCTCACAGAAACACAATCTGGGTGGCAGTGACATTGTCTCACATATAAATACAGCTGCTTTCTGGTACCTACCCACAGGTCCTTTAGCCCCTGGCTCTCCTGGAGGTCCAGGTATTCCTCTTGAGCCTTGCTCACCTGCAGCAAAATAGTATGAAAATGAACAACTCTTGGACAATTCTGTCACCAATATTTTCTGCTTTGCAACTGAAAACCAGCACTGACAGGATGTTCAGGCCTCATGATTCACAACTGTCTCTGGGCATTAGAAATGCTCAAGTGATGTGAATACAGGACACGTGAGAGAGGATTTTCCTAAAGCTAAATCCAAAGATTGTTACCAAGATTACTGGAATCAAGAATGGGATCTAGTTGGAATTTTGGTGCAAAAATAAAACTCCTATACCCAGTAACATCATTATAATGTTTCAGAAAGCTGTGATTGGTTGGAATATACATTTATTAAGTTGGCTATTACTCCACTATTTCAATCCACTGACCTGTCATTCCACGAGAACCCTTCTCACCCTGATCACCTGTGGTACAAAAAAGGGAAGCATTCTGTGAGATTGCTTCATTGTAAAATGTTTCCATCAGAGAAAATAAAGTCTGCTTTCTGACAAGAGCACAGAAGAAAAAGCCAAAGATAGATAAGGGTAAAACCCATGGACAGTATCCATATGTAAAGGAATCTAAAGAAAATAATCACTAAAGATACCTAATTGGTCAACATACCTTTGGGTCCAGGGGGTCCACTGGCTCCTTTTTCACCTGAAAGATACAGGGATGATTGAACAACAGTAATAACAAATCGTAAGGAAAAGGCATTTAATGCATCAAGAAAAATCATAAGGGAAATATAGATTCTGTGTTACCAGACAAACTCAAACTGCAAATTCTTTTCCTTTAACACAGTTCCATCCACCCATTTTTCCTCTCTTAGAATGCTCTATTACCTCTATGTCTCCTCCATTTCTCAATATTTGCTAGCAATCACTGACTAAGTTTTGTTTTGCCTCCCTTTTCTTCAGTCTTATGCTTTTCTTTGCCCATAGAATCAAAATGTGACATGGTCAGACCATGTCTGCTGCTCAGAGTGGTGCTAGAAAAGCACCTTAGCTAGTGCTGCTTTAATTGCCAAGGGGAAGAGAAAGATACCTTTAGCACCTGGGAGTCCTGCTTCACCTCTAAATCCTTGTAGGCCAGGAGGACCTGCAGAAAAATGAGATGAGGGGTTTTCATTCATCCCACTCACTATAATGCATCACTGAAGCAGAAAAGCTATGAGAAGCTGTCACTCTGTTTTTGTTCTCCCCAGTTTCTAGATGTCATAGCAATGGAATGCAGCACTCACCTGGAGGACCTTGTGGGCCTGGAGAACCCATCAGACCTGTAAAGAACATGGATTTTCTTTTAGTAACACCACAATTAGAAAATGAAAAAATTGCTTTCAGTTTGCCCAACAGCATCCACAACCCAGCAGTTCTTTAGTGGATTGGGATTTCCCCAGCCACTAGAAGAATTTGCATTACTGTCATCCTCAAAACACGGACAACAAATTTAGAGAACTTAGTCTTTGTGACACTGAGAAAATGTTTTCCACTTAAGTAAAGTAAAGAGACCCAAGCCATCCATCTTGGCTGAGATGCTGGGATGTGTGCTTCAGACCATTACTTCACTTTTCTGGTTACTGCAGAGCAGCTCAAGTGGAACAGGACAGCTGGGGTGTTCATTTACTCCTAACCTCTCTGCTACATATTCCCTCTCCATCTTCACATTTACCTTTTAGGCCAGCAGAACCTGGGGGTCCAGGTGGCCCTGGAGGACCTGGCTCACCAACAGCACCTGCAAAATAAGAGCATGAATAGACAGTAGAATACAGCCATGATCCCATTTTTCCATTATCCCATTTACTATTATTCTTTCATAGGCAAGTGTCATGGATAATCTGCTTGTCACTTCAAAAGACCCAAACAGATATGCATTGTCCAAGAAAAGAATATGAGCTCACTGGGCTTTAGCAAGATGAATCCCCCAGCTTTGATGAGCTGGATAACAGCGAAGAAGATAACCTTGATGGTAAAGTGATTTTGGTTCTATCAGACTCAAACTTGACTGTAAGATCGGGAAAACGAGAACAATCCTTGTTTACCCATTATAAGTCTGGCAAAAAAAAAATCCTTTAGGCCATATTAATTTGTGCTGGGAAATGTCTAGATATGAAATCTGGATTTGAATAGTGAAATCAAATTTTATCACTGAGGTGTTTTATTGATCAGGACCAAAGTCTTGCTTTTGTCCATTTCTGTTTTATCCAACAATAGGACACTTGGTTCTTACCTCTGTCTCCTTTTTCTCCAAATCCAGGTGGTCCTGGCTCCCCTCGAGGCCCTGGTAACCCTTCTCTACCTCTTTGTCCCATGGGACCTTCCATGCCAGGCTCACCTACAGGAAACAAATGCCTTGTAAAATCAGGTGTCTGTGGGAGAGAGGCCTTGGGCAAAAGGATCCATGGCTGGCTCCACTGGGGAAGGCAATGATCACACCAGGCAGGTGTCTGTATTCCCATGCCATGTGCCAGTCAGTTGTGAAAGACTCAGAGCACTGACAGAGATGCTCACCCATGCTTCCCTTCTGTCCCTTTGGTCCTTCTGGTCCTGCATGCCCACTTGGACCAGGAATGCCTGGAAAGAAAACACAGTAAGCATTCGGAGATCTTGACTGTGTACCATAAAAGAATAACATGCAACTTAGGGGAACCTCAAACCTGGAGAGATTAATTTTATGGGGTAAAGAATATACTACTCATAAGGTGAGTACTTGATCTCTTGAGAAGAACACAATACATATAAAAGCATGAGAAAGACAAACCAAGTATTTATGCAGCTGTAGGGCTCTTTCAGTGGTAGACTGGAATCTTTGCAACCCCAAATTCAGCATGTTCAACTAAGAGGAAGTCTGGCCAAGTCTTTGATTGTAACCAACTCTGTGAGCTTATGTGTAGCTCAGCACCAAGGTATTAATCAAGTGACTTAATCTATGCTAAATATTGACTCTTTAGAGAACCACTTTGAGCTAAGTTCAAGGAATTTTGCAAAAAGTGCAAAATTTGTTCTTGCCCAAAGTAATGTAAGTAAATGTTCTCCCTCAAAGAGGAATTGAACTATAGCCCACCTGGGACACCAGGAAGTCCTCGGTCACCTGTAGACAGAAACAGACAGTCAGTGGGGAATAAGTCTTCTCTTTTTCTCACTTTGGCTAACCCTTACCCTCATAAAAAGAAGTTTATGTTCCTGGAATATTTACAATCTCCAGCAATTGTCTCCCTTGTATTTATGCAAATAATTGAATTATTCACACCATGCAAAACCCTCTGGGCACTGAAGCACTCTGTGATTGAAGCAGGTAGAGCCTGGCTTGAGGCATAACTTTCATCCAGGCTAGATTCAAAGCAAGATCTGTTATCTCTTCTACTATGAACTCTTAAAATTTTCTTTGACCAGAAAATGAGAGAGAAAACCCAATCTTCACAACAATATCTGAACTAACAGATAACTTCCATCAGCTTCTCCAAATTCTGGAGTTACAAAACCCCATTGCTATCCAGGCCCTATGACAGGCTGCCAATCTACCTGAGAAAGCAGATAACTCCAGACTCACCTTTGGGACCTTGTATTCCCATGTCACCTGAGAAAAGTGGAAAAAGAAGTTGAATCAAGAGACATCCTATGATCACTCATTCATTTTGTCTTCTAGTTGCTTTCCCACCTTCACTGAAATACCAAGGAGTTATGGCCAAACAGGACACTTCACCCTTGAACAGTAGAGGATCAGACCCAATCTGGCCTTTCACACTGGCTCAATGCAAGATTGGGCCTCCTGTGTTGTTCTGTGTGGGATCAGGCTCTCTCCAGTTTACAGGGCAAACTGGCAGGAACAGGACAGTGGCTGTGTCCCTGCACTCAGCACGGGTGAGGCTGCACCTTGAGTGCTGTATCCAGTTCTGGCCCCTCACTACAAGAAAGCCTTGAGGTACTGGAGTCAGTCCAGAGAAGGACAACAAAGCTGGTGAAGGGTCTGGAGCACAAGTCTGTGAGGAGTGGCTGAGGGAGCTGGAGGTGTTTAGCCTGGAACAGAGAAGACTAAGGGAGGACCTCATAGCTCTCTACAACTGCCTGAGAGGAGGCTGATGAGCTGGGGGTCAGCCACTTCTCCCAAGTAACAAGCGATAGGACAAGAAAAAAAAGCCTCAAGCTGCATCAGGGGAGGTTTAGATTGGATATTAGGGAAAATTTCTTCACCAGAAGCATTATGAGGAATTGGAACAGGCTGCCAGGGGAAGAGGTTAAGTCACTGTCCCTGGAGGTATTGAAAAGACAGTAGATGTGGCCCTTAAGGAAGTGGTTTAGTGATGGACATGGCAGTGTTACATTTATGGTTGGACTCCATGATCTTCAAAGTCTTTTCCAGCCTAAACAATTTTGATTCTTTTTGTTCAAGTATAAACCACCTTCATCTTTCTCATTGCTAATTGCTCCTTGAAGCAACGACCATCCCAAAACTGTGCATTGCCAGAGCCAAGGAATTGGACAGGGGAAGAGAAGGGCTATATGGTTGTACCTTTCTCACCACGTTCTCCTCTCTCCCCTCGGAAGTAGCCTGTAACAGGAAGTGAAGGGGCTGTTAGAATGCATTATACAACAGAGTAGCTACTCATTTCAAGAACAAGGATCCATCTATTTGGATTTGAGGCTACAGGTAGCACAGTATGGTCTTGTGAGTTTCCTCAGTAAATCTGTTTTCACATATACATGAAATTTCTAAAGATGGGAGAATGTTGGCTCTGCTGTTGTTAATCTCTTTCCACCGTGTGCTAAACAGAAGTAAATCACCTTTCCCTTGCTAACAAAAGTAGCATGAGAAACAATGTATGAGTTAATTTTTTGACTCTGCTCACCTCGTTCTATTTCCTTATTCAGCCTGCTCTTCACCATCAACCAGACTGACTCTTCATTTTCATATGGGAAAGTTGAGGAGGGTGAGTTACCGTGAAGAAAGTCAACTCTTGAAACAGACTTTTCTAATTTTGAATTCCCTTCGTTAATTGCCAGGAGGCCACCATTGATTTTTTCCAGGTCTTCCACACGAGATTTCAGCTTTCTCACTTCTTCAGCTGGAATGTTAAAGGAAAATGCTAGGGATTGTGCTGTCAGATATGCATGCCTGAACTATCTGGTGCTATTGCAGGAATATGGCAACACTGTGTCACATACTTATGACCACTGAGTTTTGCAGAATTCTTTGTGTCTTTTTTTTTTTCCCAGCAGGGATATCTGGAATTTAAATGACATCTTTGGAATCTATCAGTCTCAGAGCAGTAGACCTCGGATCTCAGGAGCTTTCCTATGCTACTCACCCCAAGACTATACAACTCCTCAACAAACATTGTATTCCTTATCCACTCTTTCTGCCCGTTTGTAATATCTCAGTGGCAAGTCACCATCAAGCTGAATGTTTTCCCCAGTTCTCTGTCTTGGTATCTCTGGTGCTTGGGCTTGCTCCCAGCTTAAATCCTCTGTCTTTCCATACCCCTCAACACTTTTTTCCTCAGTTATTTCTTACCCAGAGCAATGAGTCCAAAAAGCAATCCAAGGAGAAACAACCAGGCTAGAAGCAAACCCAGGAGCCATTTCCACCAGCTACAGCACGAACCACAGGGACACCAGGATGGTGCTGATCCAATTGCACCTCCTGCATCACCACTTCGTATTTCTGGAAGAGGGAAGGAGCAACCTCTCAGTTAATGAAGAGTTCCTTGACTTCAGAATTAAGAATCACTTACAATAAAGATACCAAGGTCTCATCCATTATACAAAGAGCTATGGAAAAAATCATTACACCACTCTGTGCACATGGTGAGTGTAATTCCAGTCCCTATGGAAGCTGGGAACAGTACTTCCAAAGGGAATTCAAACAGGGGACAAAAACACTCAGTGCACTTTAAAATAACAGCTGGAAAACATGGTCACATAGGGGCATTTTTTTTGTACAGATCTGAGCCATAAATGACAGCAATAGCCAGCATGGTCTGTCTGAGCTCTCTCTTCCCCATAAATTTGTCCCAGTAGTAGGATGCAGCTGGACTGTCAGTTATCTGTTTTTCTCTAGTCATGACAAAATACCCCAACTGCCCACTTACCTACAATCAAATCACTGGTACCGATTTCTCAGGTAGCCTCCTGAATATTCCCTCCCTCTGATTCATTGCTCAGAGATCACTCATGTCCCTCAAAAACAAATGCTTTTTTGTATATTGTCTTTTGGTGCTTCTTCCAATGGAGGTCTGAGTTGCATCACTTACCTGCATAAGTTTCTTTGTCCCTTTTTGGCATGGATTTCAGCCCTCCTGTTTTAAAAACAGTAAAAAAGGTTTTACAGGTTTTACGAGTCTTTCAGTGCATGACAAAATTTAGAGTGTGGGCTTGAAAGGGAAAGGTAGTAAAGCAGGAAGAAGGAGAAAGTTTTGTTGCATTTCCACAGGAACAAACTCTTACCATTTGCATCTGATTTTAGGCCAGTATCTGTAGCATAAGATGAGGAAAATCCCTGCTTCTCTTTCTTCAAGGTGTCTTCTACAAAAGATCCTGAACAGGAACCGACTATAATTAGAAACATTACACCAGAATTTAAACCAAGCCTATCTGTTTTATTGATAAAAAGCATATTTTTCTTGGGAAGACATAATAGCTCTGCCTGTCTAAACCGGATTTAGGATTTTTTCTCTCAAAGCTCCTGAGGTTTGTGAAATATCCCGAAGCATACTCTGGAGATCCAAATGCAAAAGCCAGACCCAGGTTTCAGCTGGGTTAAAAGCTGCCTGCCTGTCAGAGGTTCTTGTATGATGTATATAAGCCAGGTGTAGTGCCCTGGATGCGGAACTTCCCTTATTATCAGTCTCCACTTCTCTGCCCTGAGAATAACCACATGTCCTGAAAAAGGGACATTACCTCCATTAAGCCCAGTGTTAGAAGCACTAAAGACTTTGCCAGTGTCCTTTGTCATGACCAAGAGCTCCATCTCCTTTGCTGGTGCCTTCTCTTTCTCCAGCAGCAGGAACTTGCAGTCTTTGCGCAGAATGTCATCTCCCTGGGAGCTCAAAACAGTTCCTCCTGGAACAGTTGTAAAAGATGGTAAAGAGGAGATGAGTGTGGGCCACTGAGTCCATAACTACAAGCTACATCACTTTTGCTCATAAAAGCAGGTGGTCACATTGTGACCAATTGTCACATTGCCTTGCCACTATAATAACAGCCCTATAAAAGACACTGGTCACTAAAGGTAACAGGAGAGCTGTGCATGTCATTAGGTTTCTTTGGAGATGTGCATTTCACTGGTAGGGGAGCTCCTGCTGCCAGAAATGGAGAACATCTGGAATTCAATCCTATGTAGAAGTGATTTGCTCAATGTGCTCTTTGCTCCTCATACACACCTCCTGTGGAGTCAGAGAAATGCAGCCTGAGACAGATACTCAGGGGTCAGCAGAGCCAGCACAGCTCAGACTGAGGAGCCCTTCAAGCACTGCCAAGCTACTCTGTAAGGCACAAAGCACTCCAATATCCTGGGAGCCAGGCAGGGTTAGGAGACAGTGAACTGAAGTTTCCTGAGCTTTGGCACAGGCCAAACAACGTTCAAAACCATTACTGTGGTCACTCTTGTGCCACTAGGCATTATGAAGTATGTCAGGAATGGTGTGCAAATATGAATTTGCACACTGACACAATATTGAAAACCAAGATAAACAGAATCGTATTATTCCATTACTCTAGCAGAACCTGGAGTAAACCTTTATTAGAAATGTTATTGATTGTAACTTCTGTGGTCTTCACATCTATTTTTAAGCCTCGTCTTTGGGAGTCCTTGGATTACAAGACAAACTTAGCTTTCTTTACACAGAAAAACAGAAGTCTAATTTATAACTCTCAGAATTGCAGAAAAGAGCTGGAAAGGATGAATCCTAACTGTTCAAGGACGAAGGGATTCTTATTGAAAAACATAATCTCATCCTGTATAAGACAATTCCTTCATTTTTGAGTGGTTGAAGCTGGTACAACTGAAAAATGATTTTTAAGAGCAACCTTGCCTTCAAAGGAAGTACAATTTCACATGTGTGCTCTTTTATCCAGCTTCCTGCCTGCTGAGCAGAAATAGCTCAGAATTAAACAGTCCAAATTATTACAGAGATCTGAATCAGACCAGTTCATTTGCTCATTCTTAGATTCTAACTCTCTTTCTTTTCAGAAATGTACTGGTAGGAGATCTGGCTAGTGACAAGTTATGCACCTGAGTGTCGCTCAGCTATGCTGAATCTCTAACTCATTTTTATGATATGCTTGTACAAGGCATAAACACCTGTGAATAACACACTCACCTGCTGAGGCAGACACACCAGTGCTTGCCGTGGTGTTGCTTTGAGAAGTGTTCTTCATCCCATATGCTGCAAAGAAGAAATTCAACAATGACAGAGAAGAAGGATAACAAGGGATCTACACATACTAAAGCATTTCAAAAACCTTTTCTCATTCAGTGTTCCTAGGACAACTCAAACAACCAAGGGTTTCCCCACCAAGCAAATTTCTAGTGCATCAGCACTGGGAGCTGTTCCTGCACATGCAAAGCAGAGGAAATGTTCTTCAATATCCATTCATACCACACCATGCCACACAAGAAGATGGTCATGAGGGGACCTCTGTCAAGATGAACTTTCTAGTCACTACAGAAAAGATGGGAAAAGGAAGCACACATTGGTGACCCTCACACTTTCTCTAGGCTTACTTTGTTACTGACCTGCAGAGGCTGCTGTAGCATTCTGGGTTGCAGAAGAGGAGCTTGGAGACAGGTTGTTTTGAACTCCAAATACTGCAGAGAAAAACATTGCAATGAGGATTATAGGAGTTCCACAGTACAGGTGGCATTCTGGCTAAAACCCAAACAAACCAGTGCTACAAAAATAATGACCTCTCCCAACAAATTTCACCACGTTTATGGAGACACCACAGGCTTCATAAATTTTTTTTGTAACCTAGTTCACTTTGCTGTATTATTACTGTTGGCCCAGGACAATAATGATGACCATTTAAAAACATTATTTCAAGTTACATTGTGAGGCTACTTTCATGGCTGCATGGACATGTCTGCAGGTGGGGCAAAGAGCTGCTGACACTCAGATGAGGAATAGAAGAGAAAATAGGTATTATTTGACTGTACTTGTCTGCCAGAAATGTGGTGCTTTCAAAGTCTGAAGGGAAGAAAAATCTGACCTGTAGAGGAAGAGCTCAGGCCTGCATTCAGAGTATGATTGCTGGGAGCCAGGTTATTTGGAACACCAAAAACTGCAAAAAGAGGAAGTGAAATGTTATTACTTCTCTCAAATCATAAATCCAACACCCAAAGGTCAGTGGCACAGTCCCAGAAATTAAGAGTCAACTTCGAAATACAAGTAATGATAATGCACAATAATTACACAGAGGAAAAGGTTTTGAAAATTGTGACAACAAACCATCCTTTTACTGAACTGACAAAGGAAAAAAAATTCTGCCTCAGACAAGATGAGATCATGTGACAGTGAGAGAAAATAAAGCTTTTAACAGTATGCCATCATAAAACTTCTTGTGTTTTTTTTCTGCAACTAGGGAATGCAGAATCCCTGGCATTTAGAAATGGGCCTCACCACATGTAAGAACACACCAAATTTACTTATAACATTTTTTCATGTATGAGCCATTCTTCCAATGGGTCAGGACAATTCAATATTAATTTAAGTCTAAACTAGTTTTTATAGGGAATGTGAGTTTGACCTCATTGATAAAGATGTCATCAAAATTTATTGAAAGTCAGAGAGTCAGGACAATAAATCCTCACAAAGAAGGATTTTCAGATACAGTCAGTGTAGAAACAGAGAGCACCAAATTACAGAAAACCAGAGAAAATTCATACATATCCCTTGCCATTTTGATTATTTGATCTTTTTACTTTGTGCTGTGCAAAAATAACTGCTTTTGACCCAGTTTCAGGACAGTTCCATCCTTCAAACCTGGGCAATCCAGGGAGCATACCTGATCCTGTAGAGTGAGACATGGCATTGATCAAGGAAGAGCTGTTATGGTATCCACCAAGGGAAGACCCAGCAGGCAGAGTGGAGGACCACATGTATGAAGGGAGGGCAGTATTCAGTATGGTTGTATCATATGTCCCTGACACTGTAAAAAACCAAACAGACAGAAGTGATTTTCAATGAGGCCAGGCCTATGGCTTAGCATGCACTGCAGGTTTATAGGGCAAACAACTTACTTAGAGAGTCAATCCAATGACTCCAGGTTAGCATGGCATAACTGACCTCAAATGTCAGCTGATTACAGCCCACACAAATTCTAACCAATGAAATAAAGATTGGCCTGATAGCATGATCATTCACTAAACACCTTGAAGAGATTTCATTGCTCATAGATGTTATGGTACCAGAATAAATCACCCCAGTCTGCCATTCCATTAATAAATCACCCTGGGCCATGGGATGTATGGCTTTTGCTTCCCACATATGTCTCTGATTGGTTCACTAGTGTATTGGATTAAAATTCTGGTTTAGACAGGATTGGAGCTCTGAGTAAGATAAAAGATATTGTTCCTAGATACTGGTGGAAGACAATGGAGTCAATGTCAATACCACTTCCTCAAGCCCTGTTGTGAGGCATATAAGTAACTAAAAAATGTTGTAGTATTTTAAGTACCACTTTGGTTATAGAATCACAGAATCATAGAATCACAAAATAGTTTGTGATTAAAGGGATCAAAGATCATCTGGTTCCAACCTCCTACCATTGGCAAGGACACCTTTTCGCTAGACCAAGTTGCTAAAAGTCTCATCCATCCTGGCCTGGAATACTTCCAGGATGAGGCATCCACAACTTCTCTGGGGAACCTGTGCCAGTACCTCCCCATTCTCAAAATAAAGAATTTCTCCCTAATATCTGATCTAAGCCTGCCCTCTTTCAGTTTGAAGCCATTCCCCCTTGTCCTGTCATACAGCTCCTGATGAGTAATTATCAAATGGTATGGCTAATAAATCACTTACTGAAATGTTGTCTTCAGTTCTATCTCTGTCTCACTTGGAGATAAGAGATTAAATCACTCTCAGGTACATTTGCCTAGAGCTCTTATCTCTGCTAGAAATACCTCTGAATTGAAGCTAGTGGCAGAAAGAACGGACTAATTTCTTTGATATCAGACTAGTCACTAGAAAGATATCCAACACAGCTCTTGTTACAGCAACACGTGGACAGTCTTTCAGCATTCTGACCCTTTTTCTGTACAGGACACCATGTAACCTTATCTGGATGTTCTTTGCAACTGAGTACTTTTTATGGCAAATGCTGTTTGGAATGGTTGCAACATAGCTAAAGACCAAGTACCTGACTGAGAGCTCTCAGTGACCATCTTCGTCTCCACCACAGCCTTTTTCGGTATCGGGAGGGTACTGGATGGTGACCGAGTAGGGCTGCAGCTGGCAGATCGACTTCCTTTCAGCAAACGTTTCACATCATCCAGCTCTGTCCCTAGCAGGAAAAGCAAGTGTCCAGAGTCACCCAAAAGCCATTGTTTCACTGATCTGTAATCTTGCTTTGTATCTAAATCATTCAGTGGAATTTATCTGCATGTCTATGAAGTTGTTACTTTTTGGGAGTGCCACTTAATGACAAAGCTCCAGAGGATGTTTCTGGGACTAAGTATAATTTTACATCTTTGCAAGAGCACCACCTAATCCACACCATGCTTCCTTGTCCAGAAAGGGTACTCAAATTAATGTTCTCAACAGGAAAAGAAAACACCCTCTATCTTATCCCTGATACCCCTGGAATAACTTACATCTGCCAGAGGGAGATGCGCTCTGCAGTCGGACTCGTATTTCACTCTCTGGGAAGATAAAAAGCAGATCATGAATATGGAGAGAGATTCATTTGTGCCCTGGGCTGGGAATGAATCCTTAGGCTAAAGTGAATTCCTTCCTTCTTGCTGCCTATATTCCACCTTGCTGTCTTGCTGCTTAATCTGAGTAATACTCATGGCCCATGTGAATTGGTTGCAATTAGGCTTGGGCAACTTTTTGTTTTGGGGTCACACTTTGTTACTTTAAATTCCCGAGAATTATATTTCACTCACTGATGGCCTCTGCTGAAGTCAATAATGCTGCTACTGTCAGAGATACAGAAGGTCTAATTATGCAGTCCTCAATCACACTGATATTCCCACTCTTCACAAATATTATTTTGATTGTCCTTCTGAACAACAACAACAAAAAATAGAGAGCCAAAAGAAATTTACTAAATACACAAATTCCCTACTACTTCTTGGGTAAAACTGACATGTCTACAATGGGCTGTATGATTCAGTCTCTTCCATGTGCTGACTTCTCTTTTGGGTCACTGAATGTAACCAGTCCAGTTTTCAGCCAACATTCTCACCAGGTACTCAATGCTATTACCTTGCTATTTTTTACTGGGCCTTTACTGTCCAGCATAAGAAACTACAAAGATAATGTGATTTGGCTGGGGTAAGCCTTTAAGTTTGCTTCTCACAAGCAAAGTGGCCAGCCAGAACATGTGATACATGCTCCTCATGATGAAATCTGACAGTGCATGCACTAGAAAAGAAATACTATCTTGGCATTCATGTGGAGAAGATGATGGATTGGAATTATTTTCTGAAGTAATATGAGAAGCTGGACCTGATTCTCTGGTGTCTACTTTATTATGCATGGCCTAGTTCTGCTGGGAGCTCAGGTATTGTGTTAGAGGAGACTGTGAGGATCTGAGGCAGAATAATGGGGAATGTGACACTCTCCAGGACAACTGTGCAAGACCATGCTGTGATTTATACTCTCTGCCAAAATTAACTTGAATAAAGTGACATTATAGTTTCCTCTTCAAGCAACTGGAAACAGATACTACATTCTTGGAGACCAAGATAATCCTTCTTTCCTCAACATTGTTAATAAATTATTAGAAGAGCTGAATGATTTAAACAATGCAGAGCTTTACAGTGAGCTAGCTACAGAGACCACAGTAAGTCTGCAATTTCTCACCATCTCTTTCCTACAAGCATGAGATTATTTCAGGGTATGACTTCAGGGTTTGCAAGACAGACCACAGTAGGAGAAGCATGAATGCAATTACTGTAAATAAGTCAGAGACTGGTCCCAGAGCATGGATGGACTAAGTTTATGGTAGTGAACCAACAAGATGGAAGACTGTCCTGTGCCCTCAGACAGGTTTCCAAGTGGATCCTGCTTTCTGGCACAGTCTGAACTACCATGACCTTACCTAAGGTCAATTTTTACACCAAGCTTGTTTAAACAACTGCTTACATGGTTCACATCTGAAGTGGTGTTGATCCATGTACCTCATCTGAGTGCTCTACATGTAAACTGGTGGATTCCAGCTGAAGAATAGGTCTATTTAACACACCTGAATTATGCTGAACTGAAAAAAGGAGGCTTCTCAAAGAACACTCACCTCGGCTTTGGCTTCTCCCTCTTGTAGCAGCAGATGCTGTGAACAGCAATGAGAGAAAAGCCGTATTAGTCTTTTTTGCCTGTGACACCTCTGAAAATCAGCACATGATCTTGCTCAGGGTGCTTAGATTCAGTCAGTAACTTTTCTTGGAGCACAGCTGTGACAATTGAATCATTAAGAGTTTTTACCAGGCCCCCTTTAGACCATGAGGTATCTTAAAGAATCAGCAGCACCTTTAGCCTTTCTGGACCAGGTGTTGTTTTTTAAACAGAGAAATGTTGCTCGGAGATGGTGATGTCCCATTTCAAATGGCCAAAAGAAAGATAAGAGGTCTGTTGGCCCCACTGACCAATGCTGGATATTGTGAAACCCTGCCTCCTCTATGAGCCAAAAGGGGACCTGATCATAATGTTTCACTATCTTTACTGAGTAAAATCAGCAGCTCAGTGTTTGGACACAACAAGCTAATACCTGCTGACAATGTTCTGTGTAAATATACCACTTGATAGCCACTTCATTTTTCCATATATACTTGATGAAATCTAGAAATGAGCTACTGGGAAAGTATATCCAGCAATGACTCAAAAGCCTAAGAGTCCGGACTTCCTTGCTTGCAGCTGTTCTCCCACCTATTCTGGAAGGTGAAGGGAATGCTATGAAGTATCCCATGTCTGTCTTCTCCTGTCCATGTCCTATATCATACAGAGGGCATCACAAAAGTAGTTGAGAGTAGCAGATATACAGTATGCATCCTCTGTTGGAATATGATCAGCTGTTGATGTAAATCCCAAATAACTCCTCTGAAGGAGCTGCATGACAGCCCAACACAGAGGTAGCATAGAGCAGGATGCAGAAATGTGCAAAAGGCCATTCTGGTCATCAACTCACATGACCTTGCCATAATGTTCAGAGGAACAGCTCTAAAAAGGACATACCAAAATCTTTTCTGGGAAACTCAGGAGAAGAGTTGGCACTGGAGCTCCCTGCAAAGAACAGAAAGGTGTTCATTATTACTCTGCACAAGATCATTAAAAGCTTTCAAAACATGTCTTCCTGGCAACTATTTAATCTCAGTGGGCAGCTAACATTTCCATTAAAAAAAAGAAAGAGCTATTCAGGTTTCACATAAAAGAGCTTTCAAGAAATATATGTCACAACTCCTTTTAGGAATGAGCATTACTCTTAGGATAAATAGGACTTAATCATTAAAATGTGTCCCTGATGGCTTATTTCCTAGGAAAACCACGATGGGATTGGGGACAATTCTGCACTAATGTGACCTCAGAGTGCACTGCACATTGCCTCCCTCCTATGGCATATTCTGTCATACCTTCATATGTTGCATGGCGGTTGATATAGGTTTTTCTTTCAAATGTTGAGCCAGGTGATTTGGTGAGAGTAGAGCTGGGAGACTGGGCTTGTCTGTAGCTGGAGGTTGATGATGTTGAATTCAATCTGCCACTTCCACCTACAGTTAAAACAAAACGCCCTCAGCAAATGGAAGAGAAGCCCTGGCAGTACACTCGGGATGCCCTGGGTTCTTTATGTTACGATCTTCTGAGCTGGACAAGTTTGCATTGGTGTTTTACAACTAGAGATGGACAAGAACAATATCAGGGTCTAACTGGCTCAGCATTCAGGGCACTGGTTTTCACTGTAGTTTCAAAACAAATCTTGTCAATGACATGTATGAAACCAGGTTCTGGCCTAGGGCATTAGTGAACCAACTCCCCCGAGCAGGAACAAATCTAGCTCTGGATGATGTTGAGTTTTGGTTAGGATATAGATTCACTTGTAAACTCAAGTGTTACGTGACATAGGCTACAAAAACTGGGTGATTTTTAAACCAAAGTGCTGAAGGATGCAGTTTATGAGATAACGGAAAGCAGAGATGTGTCCACTTTCCCATAAAGTAGCTATCCACATTCCCACTTAGTCTGTGTTCTGGAGAAGTGATAGAGGTATCAGGCCCAAGACAGGCTGGAGATTATTAGTAGCAACAGCTACTAATATGTAGACAGAAGAAAAACTTTCCCTCCTAATTCACATCAGTGCTGTGGAGAAGGAACTGACCAGCCATAATTAATGTGTTCATACTCTTGCACAAAATCTAATGCTGGAGTATGATCAGGGGAAAAAAAGGAAGCTCTGTATAAACTGCAACCTATCTATGCTGATCAGCAGGATCAACCTGAATATTGTTTACCCATCCCCACAAAAAGTGTGTCCTTTTGATCTCAACAGTGTCTTCATGCCAACTTCCCCTCTAAAAGGACCTGTTTTGTTCTGTAACTTTTCTATTTAATTCAGCCGAAAGAACTACCATGACAAGTAGGCCTCTGTTAGAGGCATTCTGCAAGAAAGTGGGAACGAAGAGACTACAGGATGCTCTGTGAAACTGCAAGAACTCCGTATCTCTGAAGTTCAGGTTCTTTTCTCTTCTTCCACATACTGAAAAGAAATCAAAGGAAGATGCTGCATGGTCCTCTGAGTTTGCAGGACTGGGCTCAGTTTTCACCACTGGTGCCAGTCCAGACAATCAGAGCAACATCTGCACTGGAATTACTTCACAAGTGCCCTGAGGCAAAGTGATTCCACACTGGCCTTTAACTGGCACGCAGATGTCTGTGAGATCTCTTTTGTATGGCTAACTCTCCTGCTGAGCTTCCAAAGGGCACTTCACTCCCTTTGGTTTGTCAGCTCCCTTGGAGCACAGAGAGTAGAGTTATACAGTCAGTCCCTCTGGGGACAGAGAAGTATGCCAGGTGCCTGGCTAGGAAGCTTAGTCTTTAGAAGCCTTTGCTATGACAGACTAAGAGCTGGGAAAAGAATGCTGTTAGAGAAGAATCCTGGTTTTATGGTGTAGGCAGCACACACTGATTTAGCACGTCCAGAAAATCTGGCAAAGTTTTCAAAGTGCTAAAGCCATGGACACACACACATAAGAAAACATTTCCTAGGAATTTCTTTAATAATATTTTACCCTCAGCAAGATCAACAAAAAAGATTAATCAAAACTGTCTTTAGAACAAAAATGGTCAGAAAGATGGTGATTTAGAAAAACTGAAAGAAGGGAAATTCAGTTTCTGAGTGACTTCTTAAAAACAGTAGGAATGACATTTTTTGTTGTTGTTCTCCCGAAATTAGGTTTTCCCTGTGGAAAACACGACTTTGGCCATTTACTCACCCATTCTCAACCCCAAACTTTAGGGAAGGCATATCTTTGCTTTGTGTATGTATTTGCCACTTCTACTTTTATAAATTCTGTTTTCCTTACCCCTGGTTCACCCTACTTCCCTGCCTTGAATCCTCAGCCCATTTCTGCTGCCTTTGCTTTCTGTTTCCTACTGGGCAATGTTTTCATTCCTTACCTGAGGTCACATAGCTGCTTCCATGGGTGTACGACCGCTTTTCCACTCCACTCCCCCCAGTGTGGGATGATGTTTTGAGCCCACTGCTGCTCCCTCCTTCTGAAAGAGAGCACAAAATGAGACATTCTCTCCAGACAGGAGATAGGAAGAGCAAGGACACTGCAAGAGAAGGCAGGAGGGACCCCAAGTTGTTCACACATTCAATTACATGTACAGCTTCATATCTGGTGAGAGATCAGAGGTGCAGAGAAGTGTCTTGGCAGAGCAGACAAGCATTCACACTCCACAGCCAGCAGGTTTGTAGTCAAGTTTTGCTTCATACACAGACTGAAGGATATTCCTGTTAACCCTCATCATAAATGAGATGATAATGCAACTCCTTGCCAACTCAGTTGCAGCAAACTAACGAAGGATATGGTGGGATGAAGAGGGTGGAGGATTCTTCCCTATTTGGAGCTTGTACTTCTCTGCACAGGTAGAAATGACCAGTAACCTCTGATACCACTGAAAAGATTCACTCACTGTTGCCAACTGGGTAAGATGACAGGGAAATAATACACTGTAGCCCCAGTAGTGGAACCTGCAGATCTATGACTTTTGATCCTTGTTCCCAACAGACAATCACCACTGGAGACCCTGTATCTGGATTTAAATCTTTGCAGAGTCTGGTCTTCCAGTCTTAGTAGAGTATGTGGCTTTGTTTCTGACAATACTCAAATACTACTCCTCTCCAGTAACATTTTGGGAGAAAAGCATTTTGAAAATTGCTTTCTTTTGGGTGCAGATCTTTATGCACTCAGACCTGGTGCACCCATGGATTTGTGGCAATAACGGAAATTATGCAGACAAATAAACAGCATGGAGAGGCACAGAACACCAAGCAGAAGCAATGTGATGACTGAGAATTACTTACTGGGTGGCAAGGATGTCAGCCTTGTGGTTACAGTCTCTGTAATAACTGAGGGAAGAAAAAGGGTGCAGAATTAATGGCATGTTAATACAGCCAAACTGGATCAATGTTCTACCTATTCTCCATGCAAAAGCATGACTTGTTCAAAGAAGATTGACTCATTTAAATAAAAGTCCCTGAAGACCACACTGCCCAGGGCTGCAGCTGTAGGCTCATTATCACACAAT
Organism: Prinia subflava; assembly: GCF_021018805.1. Lineage (NCBI taxonomy): Eukaryota > Metazoa > Chordata > Aves > Passeriformes > Cisticolidae > Prinia > Prinia subflava. The sequence goes on along the minus strand of NC_086255.1, from coordinate 11,605,305 downwards.
GCTGTGTTCCTTTGCAGGTCTTTCTAGTTCTGAATAAGAATATTACTGTAACAAAAGATTTTTTTTCTGTACAAAATCCCTGTAAAATTTCTGGGCACTTCTGAGCCACAGCCATTGCTGTAACAGCAAAGTCCATGGTCAGACCCCTTAGTAGCTTCCTACTAGTTAATTCTCATAAGGTCAGTAGAAAATTAACCTGTTTTACACAAAGCCACCAGACAATTTCTAGGCCACCCAGGGCATTGATATCAGAGGTAGAAGCAGCATCCCAGCATCTGCACTACTGGTTAGAAATGCCACCACAGGACAATGATCTGGTTAAACAAACAGATCATGATCTACATCTCTAAATGTCTGATATTGGCCCATTCTATTCCTTATTCTGACTTCAACACAGAGACCAGGGCCAGGAACAGAATTTAGTTCTGAACTTCTGGTCAGCATTTAATCCCTTACAGAAATGACTATTCATTTCTGGGATTTCTGGGGTGTGATATAAAAATTAAAAATCTCCTCCTTACGTCTTTCAGTAACTTCTGATCCATCTTGCCTCGTTTTCTTTGTTACAGAATCCATATCATTGCCACCTGCAAGGAGAACAGAGGGACTGAACTCAGAGCTCTGTGAAGAGTAAGAAATGACAACAGCTCCCCACAAGTCCCACCACTTTGCTCGCCTTGGATGGGGACTAGACTGCCTGGAAGACGTCTGTGCCAGGGAGTTTACAGAGCCCTTCCAGAGCTGTGTGATTACTCCTGATGGACTGCCACCTACAACACTGGATGCTGCACAAGGCAGCAGAGCTGGAACACCGGGAGGGGTTATAAAGCCAACAGGTGAGATAGAGCAAATCTACTCATTGACGGAGTTTAGACCTGGATTTATATCCAGACTACACTACTTTATGGTCTCCAGCTGTGCCCCTATAAAGGTTTGATGAAAACCAGTGAACCCAAATACTACTCCCACACATCTGTTCTGGGCAGGACTCAACAGCACAGGATTAACTGTGCAGGCAAAGCTGCAGGAGTAAGCTACCTGTACCCCGCCAGTACTGCCAGAAAAACCTCAGCAGATATACTGCTGCTCTGCTAACAGTAATAGTGCATTCTATTAGTGTTGCTAAAGCCACAGCACTGACTTTAGCAAAGCAGAAAAAACACTGGAGGTACCTTTGAACTAGCTCTTTTTTGGCAGCAAGGAACTTAAATTAGGAAGTGCTTTATCTTGCTTTACAGGTAAAGCAGCAACAGTTTGGAGACCCTGTCTATGGATTTGGAATCTGATCTACTTTAGTACCAGCTCAGGTCAGTCTACACAGTGTTGGAAGTGATGCTGTGAATGCTGTGTACACTCTTTTTCACTACTTGGATCCCCCTCTAGTCAAAATTTTAATCTCTACCAGAGGCATGACTGTCTGCCAAGGCAAGAATACCACAAAAAACATGATTGTGGAAAAGAGACATCATCTAGAAGAGAAAACGCTTCTGTCAGAAGGAACCACACAATTGCTCACTCCTAGTCTTGCTAAGATAACATTTCATCTTGTGCAGACACAGACAATGAGAAGGAAGAGATTTTAATATACACACAAGCTCACCATAGGCCAAATCTCTTCACTGGATTTGAAATCTCCTCCTTAAAACTGAAGCCCCAGCTGTACCAAAACCAACACATTAAAATGTTGAGTCTAAAAAAAGCTTTGGACAAAATTCCTCCCCGTTTTTAAAGCTCAGCTTGATGCAGAACCCAAGACCATGTCCCCAGTTCTGTTAAATTTGAGTTTGATTCTCATGATTCCTCTTACTCCTCTGTAAACTGCAGCCCCTTTGATGTTACACTTGTACTGCCCAGGCATAAATACTGACAAGTATGAGGCAAGATGCAGCAGAAAATCTGCAGGAATATCCAACATTCAGATTCAATTCTGCCCTTAACCAGCCCCCGCTGTTCCCAGAGCTGGACAGGAACAATTTGAGTGGAGAAGGCACAGTGCCAGCCTAGCCACTTTAGCCTCCCATGATAGACTCATCTGCACTTTGCAGAGAACACCAGAGTGCCCACAGCCCTCACTCTGCACTGCTGACCCTGAGCTTGTCTAAACAGCCCTGTAAGTGGAGCTCCTGAGGCCACATCCAAGTCCTTACACAACCTGGTGGCAGCAGGATGCTGCTAAACCCTTACAATGCTCGCTAACATTAGGGATTTCCAAGGTATTTTCCAGGGTGTTAATTCCAACACATGTGCAAGACTCAAGCTACATGCATTAGGAGAGTTCCTCCTCCAGCAGGGTAACAGTCCTCTGCAATAGAAGGGTTTCTGGTCATTCACTCCAAGGAAAGGCATTATCTCCGCAACTCTTCCTTACTGCATCAACAGTGGAAGAGTCTTCCAAAAACACCCTTCAAAAAAAAAACAGATGCAGGAAGCTGTTGTCTAGACGTCAGCACTGTTGGCTTTATCAGTGCTTTTGGCAAGGAGCACAGTTTTACTGTATTTGGAATTTGACTTCCTTTGTAGCCCCAGAAATCCACTTCCTTGCTGCTATTGGGAGGTGGTACTGGTTATGGATGCTGGAAGAGGCCAGCACCACCACGGAGTGAATGCATCTTCTGCATCTTTGCCTTCCCTTGAGAAAGGGAAGTATCTTACTGTGATATCAATTAGGAAAAAAATAGTAGGATAAAGTCCATCTTTGGAGCCATGCATGCCACAGTCTAGCCCCAGCACAGTGCCTTTGCATGTGTGCTTGGCACATGGATCCAGCAGCCTGACTGTGCTGCATTTCCATTAGCTGCCAGGCCTGACTCATCTCCCAGGCTCCTATCTGCAGTCACAAAGGCATAGCTGTGGGCTATGTCTGTGGCATGGCAACACTGCTGTTGAATCAGAGGAGTCCTCTGCAGTCATCTCAGAGCAACAAGCAGCAACTTGTGAAGTGGGGTCACTCAAACACTGCAGGAAGGTAAGGCAGCAACACTATGGCCCCTTTTAAATACACTCAGGGGCTGCAGTGTGCTTGTGGCAGAAACAGAGAACTGGCATTACTGGCACCAGGAACCAGGAGAGGTGTGGCACTGCCACACTTGTGCAGGCTGCCTCTTCTCTGTACAGCACTGAAAGCAGGATAGCAATAACTGCCCAGCACTGCAAGATGTGCTCAGATCTGTGCTTTCCACAAAAGCCTGACAATGCAGGGTTTGCATTGTCACCTCCTGCACCCCTGTTCCACTTCACCAGAGTGCAGCACACTGTCAAGGACACTAAACCATTCTGAGATGGGACACTCAATCCCCTCTTATCATTTTACAATCTAGGTATTGTTTGCAATGGTAATAAAGTTTATTACTGATATTTTTCAAAGGAGAGTGGAACAGCCACAAAGGTGTCCTTTGGCGGAAAAACAAAAACAAGCACGCTTCAGCTACTTTTATCCCTCCACAATGTTCTCCCAGTTTTCATCTCAGTGCTGTTGCACTCACAGCACATCCTTTCAGCTCTCTCCTCAGGTTCCTGCTGTGAGACACTCCATTAGGAGAAAGAGGCACCTGCAGGTGCTGAGATTAATAATATTTAATGTCAGCAGAACCTTTTGATCATGAGTAGTCTGACATTCAGCAGATGCCTCCAAATGATACCACTGACTATGCCTCCTGTCATATCACATGTCTTTTAGGGTGCCTCTTCCTCTTAACCAAGCCTTTCAGCTGCCACTGGCCTCGAACTAAAAGAACTGGTTAAAAATGATCCCTTAATCCCACAGACTAAGAATCTGATCTTCCCATTCTGCTCTAAAAGCTGTTACTTACAAGTAATTTTATCAAAACCAACAGTCAGAATTGAATAAAGCAAATCCTCAAATCTTCTCATTTTGCAGGCTGATATGATGCAAATGCCAGGGAAGCAGGTTAGATGCCCAGCCAAAGCTTGGACATGCTGTAGGAACCAAATTCTGCCCTGCCCACAGCCTGTCCTGGCTTCTTTGACACCAATGTGTGCTCACATCTTAGAGCACAAGCAACAGCACTGCCCAGACTTCACTCTGCTTTGTCCTCGCCATCTCTACTTAACTGTGCTACTCAAAAAGAAACAGGCCATGCTGACCTGCACAAACTTCTTGGCTCTAGCACAGAAAAGGAGACAAACAATCTGGTATTAATGAAAAAAGTGTTTGCAGAATGGGAAAGAACTGCTGCCACCATCTCACAAATGAAGCAACTAGTCACGGAAAAGTAACTTCCCTAAAGTCACTCAAGCCAGTCTAAAGACAGGAAAAGGCAAATCTTTTACTTTATGCCACTATGGTCCAATTGCTGGACTTGCCATAGAAAGGATTCAAACTGATTCTCAAATCACACTCTTCCGACTTACTGTGACCAAAACACCTCATAATCTTCTATGACAAAAATACAGCACAAAATACATGATCAATGAGTCACTGCTGATAACAAACTCACTTTGAGATAAAGCAAAGTTTGTCCATGGCAATACAAACGTTCACTCAGAAGCTGTTCTAGGCATTCTCAGGACTACAGATTTATTCCTTAATATTATACCCTGCACCCACATCTGAAGCTCCAATTTACAATCACTACTCCTCCAGCACACTCCAGATCTGCTCAGTATTAAAAACAGCCAACAGATGACCTGCATTTCACCATGCCAGTACCTTTATGGAACAGAGAAATTCAGCTAAACTTTATTTATTTTGTGGTAGTTTCACAAAACACATTAAAAATGTACCCATAACTCGGCTTCATACTTTGTCTCTCCCAGCAGGTAAACTCCTTTCACTGGATATTCACTTCAAAAGAGTAGTATTCACTAAAAACAGAAACCCAAAATGACCCAGCCCTTAAGCAAGCTTGTTTTTATATTGTATTCCCCACAGAAAAATGTAATACCTCCTTTATCCTGCCTGAAAAGTCAGCTTCGTTCTTAAAGGAATCTGGAAGACAGAAAATAAAGGATACCTTTTTCTGCCCTTTTTTTTTTTTTTTTTTTTTTTTAGTAATGTAACTTACCTGGAGTGCTTTGGTTACTGAAATGAAAATCTTTTGTTCTCCTCAACTGCTTCCCTTCTACCAAAAATTTGCCACTTACACTTTATATCATGTCCTTCCGAAGGTGTTTGGAACCTGAGTGATCATCCACAGTATTCACCTCTTAATTTATCCTGTTTTATTCTCGCCCTTCTTTTGCTTTTCTATTCCTGTGCTCTTATACAAGTCCCAACAAAGGCGTGTCGTGGTTTCCTGCCTCACCCTACCCTTCAAATTACCTGACACTCACTGAAAAAAAAGATCTGCCTCCAGGAATCAAACTTTATTGAAAGTAAAAATGTGCCTTCCTATTCGCTCAGGTAGATTAACTACTAAGATCCCAGACAAAGGTATAAAGGCTAATGTCAGGGAACACGAACATGTGTAGCAGTACTTTCTGATACTTGATCTGAAACATTTTGGGAAGTTTTTTGCAGAAAATTACATAGCACTTGCTGATGTCACTGCAAAGCTGCCTGCAAGTTAAGCATATTCTGCTCCTTGCAAATACAACAGGCTGAACTACCAGCTACTACAAACTGGCTGAAAACAACACGAGTCAGTGATCTGAAGTGTTTTGCCACTCCCACAGATATTGGTCTCTATTCAGAAGACAGCAATACTAAAAAATAAAAATACACCAAATTAAGTAAGAAACAGAATTCCTTTTGTATAACCCGCAAACTTCTCACCACATAGGAACTGAAGCAGAAGGGCAGCCATGGTGGATTAAAGCAGATCTCCAACCCACTGAGGACCCTCCTTTCTTATCACAGCTCATTGAACCAGCGCAGGGAACACCAGCTGAACAGGACAAGCACATGCAGATATTTTCCTGGTGTACAGAGTGCAAAGCAACAGCACTGCAGTCATTCTCTGAGAGATGGTTTTCCATTAGTTTGTCCAATTAGTTTTTGAATCTGTACATTTTATAGGTACAGTGTCCTACAGCAAAGATTTTGATATCTTAACTATACCTTGTGTAAAGTATTTTTCCTCCTACTGAACATAACAGTGCCATTCAGAGCCCTGTGCTTCTTTGTAAAAATCAGAATTCAAGCTGGCTTTTCTCACCCTCCACAGATTTTGACAGATTTTCTATTCTGCTGAATAGGAAAGAACTTAACACACTCCATGTGAATTTTTGCCCAGACCTTTTGAGGGAGTGTAACCTTGCCAAGATGGCACCCTATTCATTTAAATTCCACATTGGAAATTTCCAAAGGTGTGTAGGGACACGGCTGCTCTACAGCACCATAGCCCACTCCAAAGTCTATGCCCTGTGTTTTTGATGGGGATCAGGACCTCTGCAGAACTGATCAATGCATCTCCTAAATTCCAGACCTTGTATGTGTATTTACCTTTAGACAGCTACTTATGCAGCATAATTTCCTCCCTGCATGCAGGAAGAATCTACTACTCTGCCTTTGGAACACTAATCAAGGACACTCAGTTGTCTAAACAAGCTGCATGTGGTAATTAAGTCATTACGAGCTGCAGAACTCAGCCCAAGATCTGGTCAAACTACACTTGGCTTTAAGCCTTTGCCAAAAGGATAAAGGTGGCTTTAGCTTTCTGAACTTCATGGTCTCTGAACATGACACAAAACTGTCCCTCTTGTCATCAACCGGACCTAAAACCTGAACTTCATTCATCTTATTTTAAATTCCCTTTCAGCACAATCCAGGGTGCTTCAGACACACAGGTTGTTTAAGGAAAGACAGCACTGAATGCACTCGGCTATTCTAGCTCTGTAAAATCTATTAGCATGAGGGAGACTTACTGGAATGGCACACAGACTTCACTGGAGCCAGTGGCAGGACCTGACATTTTCAGACAAAGTTCTCAGGACTGGAGAAATTTCCACCTTCCTTTGCCTCTGTCTACCAGTTTTCTTCATGTATAACCAAAATGAAGCCATCACAATGTTGATAAAGTAAGAAAATTACAGTATGTTAATCCCTGCAATGTTGTGACGATCTTGGTTTAATGTTTATTAACACAGTGCTCAAGGAGCATATATTTGTAAGACATTTTGCCAGTTTCTCACTGGAAAGTTAAGAAAGGTGGGGGTAGGGTATAACATGAAGGTGATTTAAAAGGAAACTGAAAATAAATCACATCTTGAGAGCCTCTTGAGAACTAACTTCACATTTAACAGGGACATATAAGACAAGATGGAGTTGAGAGTGCTGCCTGCTGAAACACATTGATTAGTTCACTCAGATCCCTGCTGGCCAAGTGTCAACATCAAGGACATAATTTCGAGAGGTCCTGAGCTGCTTCACCTTTTACTGAAGTCAGTGATTGCCTCAGATACTCAGAGTCACTGTAATATAGTCAGGTGTCTAGTGGCAGAGAGCAAAGATTTGCAGCAGACCCAGCTTCAGGTGATCAGCTGCCACTCCTGCACTCACAGTGGTGTGTGGACTGGTGGTTAGAGCGGGCAGGCAACGTGAGCTCCTCCTGGAGTAGCAACCACCATCATCCCATCCCCCATCTGTGCTGCTCAGTTTTGCTTGTAGAAGCCGTAGAAGTTTGCTGAGGTAGAGACACGCTCCTGTTGGGTGTAGCTGGGAATGTTCTACCAGATGTGGGGTTTGCTGCTTTTCCTGCTCCCAGCAAAAGAAGAAGCTGCAGAGACACTGAGCTTTCAGTCGATGCCTCAGTCTGGCAGTCAGAGACATCAAATCACAGCTGAAGACAGCACCATTTTCCTGGTGAAAGATGCTACAAGAGTTTACAGCACTTGATGCTGGCACTGAAAAAGTTGGGAAGATAACGCAGAGCTCTGCTCTGCACATTCACTGCTCCTGGAGGTGGGCTGTGCTACAGCACATCTGAATCACTTCTTACTCTGCAGGGGGAGTCCAAATATAAAGGTTCTCAAAGCTGAACCAGCTTGTTTTGTCGTGGCCATTCTCCTAAAGCTCAAGGTGTGTTCATGGTTTAGAAGCAGACAAGTTATGATTACTTATCACCTTCAAAGGAAGCTGTGGAGCAACGAATAAGGTGCACATTAATTAGTCTGATAATTCTGTCTTGATTGGCACATAATTTACACAACTCATGAATCAGCCAAGAAGCTGATTGGAATAGTGCAGGCCCACACAAGGATGATTTGCACAGGGAAGAAGAAGCCACACCTATTTCTGTATAGCAACTGTGGTTCCCTCCATGCCTTGGTTTTACACAAGGCAGCCAGGCAGCCACTGAACCAACCAGAGGCTCCTGAGTCATGCCTTGACTCAATGCCCTGAGTCCATGGTTTGCACATCACTTGGGAAACTCACCGTGAGTAACCTCGGGCATGAATAAAAGCCTTGTTGGGAACTGATCATCTTTTCTGGGGTGCAGGGAGGTGAGTAATGTCAGGATGCAAAAAAACTTTGCTAACTCCATCTCCCAGGTCCCAGGATACTTCAGTGATCAAGAGTCTTGGCTGTTTGTATTCATTAATAGAAAGATTGTACAACTAAGGACTGCCTTTCCTCTCTCCTTCTGGCTTTATATAACATTCCACATAGCTTCTCAGTGCAAACAACAAGTAACAATATTTATAATAAAGTTATACCTTCATATTATGGAGTATTATAAAACACAGTTCCTCAACAATGTAAGACAAACTGAATTGTACTAGCCCAGATAGATGAGGCTGGACTGTTGTGCTGGGGCTCAGCAACTGGGAGGTAGAAGCTGAAGACTTGGGCTTGCTGCTCTTATTATCTCCATGTAGACAGGAGGAGTGGGTCTGTTCAGCAGCTGTAGACAGCTGTGTATCTCTGCTCAGAGACAAGTCTGTACAGACACCAGAGCCCTGGTGCTGCCATGGTGCTCTGCAATACAACTGCCTAAGAGTTACTAGCAGGCACCCCAGTCCAAGGACAGGCGATGGACATGTGCATTGTCTTGTATGTTTGGGACTGCTTCTGATAATGGGAGTTTTGGTGCCAGACAGATCCAAACAAAACACACCCGTGAGCTCTTAAAGGCCCCCTTGTCCCCCTACAGCTTTTTATGCACATCAGTGCTTGGGCACATTTTGCATCTCAGTACAGGTCAGGCTGCACAGCAGGAGTTGGCTGGCAGAGGCAGGAGTTATCACCCATGTCAGAGTCACCTCTAACAGCATCAAGGCTGCCATGTAAACAGATCTGTGTGCAAAGGTGACCTGCTGTCATCTCTCCCTCCCTCTCTCTCCACACCCCACCCCATTGTCCCCATAGAAATCAGGGAGCTACCCCAGCTGTCCAGCACACCACAGCATCTGCCATGGAATAGGGCTGTGAAGCAGATGAGCCTGATCACTGCCACTCTGAGGGGTTTCACTGCGAGTTTGAGTGAAGTAATTTGCATCCATAAGATTCTTCTCCTTCGCAGTGCTGGCATGATGAACAATCCCTTTCACTTTGTCCTCTAGGTAAGAGCTGCCTGTAACACATTCTGCACATGTCAGCACAGCTGTGAGCGGGACCAAGGCTCTTGTTTGGTGCTGGTGGTTATTCCCAATGAGCCCACTGCCCAATCTGCTTGGTCAAAGGGAACCAGTCCTTGACTATTTTATTTACATACAATGCAAGTTGCATTCACAGAAGCAAATAATTTCCTGTCCCCTGGCTTTTAGAGAACTCCTGTCTGTTTGGAAGTCCACCAATGAAACCTTAAAACAGTTTTAGCACCAGTACCTTTTAGACAACAGCTATGTGTGCTAATCTCACATACCAAATGTTTCAGGCAGAGAGCAAAGGGGCACAACCAGTGCCAGATGACCTGGCTGTGGTGCTGCCAATACACATCGTGGAGAAAAGTCAAAGCAAGGTGTTTACAAAAAAATTGGCACCATGGAAAATAACTCAAACAAAAGACTTAAAAAAAAGTCTTTCTGGCAGCTCCAAAGAAAATAAGGTATGATTTGTGAACAGCTCACCAGCATATCCATAGTTGAAATTTCAGGCAATTAGTATTTCAAACAAACAATTCTACTTGTTCTACCTGTGCCAGTCCAAAGCTTTCAAGTTTATGCACCATTACAAAAAGCAATACAGGGAGAATGGCAGTGCAAACTGCACTGCAAAAATACAGGACCAAAGCTGGAGACAAAAGCTGGACAAAAGCACTGCTTATCTTGAAGATCTGCCTCACAAAATTATGGGTGTTAGCAAATAAGCATGACTTCTGTCTGCAATGTTGACAGAAGTTCAAGGCACATATTGGAAAAAAACTCCTGATGAAAAATCTCTGGCAGGCTCAGCTATAGTTTGTAGCAACTCACCTCCTATACAGAGAGAGAGATTCTTGTTGCCAGGAAGGCAAATTCAGGGGGCAGTGCCTGAAGGGTCTCCAAGAGCAGTTTGCTTTTGCTCTCCCCTTTTCCCAGCCCTATGCATTCCTCCCTGCAAGTCCTTTTCCCTGCTAAGTTTCCAAGTGTCATTTTTGGACCAAGGGTTATTTTAAAATCCAGGAATCTTTAGGAATAGAAGTGCAATGGATGCTGGGTCACTCAGGTGAGTTTGTGCACGGAACATGAATATCTCCTGGAAGTACCTGGGCACAAATGAAACACAAGATTGTGCTTAAAGCCCACAGCTCATACCCAGCCCAAGGAACCTGGCCTTGGGATCACTGCTGGGGAATAAGTGAAGAAAGCACTAGGCCTGTTGCTGCAGGGACAGTTGAACTGCAACCTTAGTCTGAAACCTATCACAATATGAAATGAAAACACTGATTTTTTGTGGAGAAGCAAGAGAAGGTCATCCCAATGGCGAATATAGTCACTTGGAACATGCAAACATGCACTGTACAGTGATTTAAACCTGTGGTTTTCACACTGCTCTCTTCATCCCTGTGATTAGACAGTCTGTCCTGGGCTGAAGGGGCTTTGAGAAAATGCTTCCTTTAAAATATTGAGATTTTTGAGGGAATTGTCAAGCTTAGGTGTAAAGTTTCTGAGGCGGAAAAAGAAGGGGGTTTGTACAAACATGTTAGAACAGATGTTCTCTGTATATCCTCAGATGTTCTGACTATCCCCCATGAGAAATAAAAACCGAGGCCACTCAGCAAATTCTCTGAGTCAGACTTTGAATGGAAGGCTGCAGAGTTCTACAAGATTTCTGTTCAGAGATGGTCTCTGTCAACAACATCCCTCTTTGCTAGGAAGGTACTTCCTGTGATTAGGCTCTCAAGCATTTCAGGGTGGTGTTCACTTTTCACTGCCAATGTAAACAACAAAATGAAAAGCCCCTGCTGGGCTACTGTGATGTTCTCTCTAAGGGAAATTGCTCTGCTGTAAGCCCTGTTTATTGCCACTGATCATCATGGATTCATCATGGACTGGAATTTATCACAGTACAGACTGGTGTTACAATTAAGGATGGGCATTTCAGCTCACACCAGCTTTTTGTTCTCCTGGGTTCTTCACAACCATAAATCAATTTCCAAACATACTTATCTGAGTATTGCAAAACAATTTTAAATCAAGACTGGTTTCCATTAGCATAAAGCTGGATTGGGCTTGTTCCTGTGGCATTTGTTTAGATCTGCATTAATAACACACAATAAAAGAGCAATCTGGATCTTATTTTGGTCCCAAAGGTGACATAACACTTGTTATAACTGCTTGTGGCAAGAGGTGTGTGAAACTCCTTTTATTCCTGTTTCTACTGCTATTTATTTGCTAAACTGGTCCTCAGAAAGGCTTGAATCCTTCTTGGCTGCTACCATGCTGCACCTGCTTTTCCTAGGGCACGCAGGCTCAACCTGCCATGTGCAGGCTTGCAAAGCCCCAATTTAAATGGCACTCCTTTATTAGAGGATACATTCCAGAGGCATAAAATATTATTATCCGATGCACATGACTAAAAGGCTGCTGATCTCCTGCAGGACTGCAAGCACAAGATGGGACATGAGACTCGGTACAATTGCTCTCCAGAACACACCTCACATGGCAGCTGGAAGCTTGGGACGTGTTGTCAGTACAGAGGCTGGAGACCCTTCTCTCTCACACTGCAAAAATTACTGAAGTAAAGAATGAGTCAATCTCACTGAGACAGTAGCTCTCACTTCTTCCGTTGTCTTTTCTATGGAAACATTCTACTACATTATCAAAATTATGTTTCCAATACTTCTCTATCTCTTCCAGTCTTCAAGAATTCCTCAGTATCCTCCTTAAGACAGAGCTATCAGGCCTCTTTCTACTTCTTTCACAATTTTTCTTTGTCTTCTCTTTCTAGCAAGTAGTTATGGGTAATTCCTAGGTTTTGCAGTCATAGGAGGGAAGCTGTTACTTCAATTCACATTGAAACAGAGTTGTGTGAATTTTTCAAATTGAGTATTTCAACTGTGCCTGTATTTCCACAGGGAAGTTTATAGGTATCTTCACTTTTAGGGTCAATTACTTGTTTACAAAAAGACTCCTTTATATGATGTTTGCAGAAAGCAGAGTGCTCTTTCTTTTTTAACTGGTCATTGAAGAAGTTTGGAGAGAGTGAAGTGTCTACAGTGTGCTGCCTGCTCCCTGATGGTTATTCTGGAGAAAACACAGATCTTTGCCCTGTTCAGGAGGAAGTTGTCACAGACTGAAATTGGAATCCTTTTTTTTTTTTTTTTTTTTTTTTCCTACACTGGGACTTATTTTTACGGTCTTGGCTAAAAGGTGCAAGGTCTATCTTAAACTCTGCTGTTAACTATGGATTTTTATAAATAGTAATTATCTCTTTCACATTGTCTTTACCTGTATCTTTTTGGGTTAAAATTATAGCATTTGTGGACTTTCTTCTTTTTTGACATGCAGCCCTTCAACAATCTTGATCAAGTTTCTCATCCATCACCCTGGCACAGAATTCCTGACCGTACAAATGTTCCCAAAGAAACAGAACAGACCAGATCCACAGAGAACAGTCACAACACAGATCTAATACTTCTCTTAAGAAACTATTTGGAAAAAAACGCACACAAGGGTTAAAATAAGCCAGACCTCACACTTTCTTTTTTGCTGTGACTTTGAGTCAATTAAGAACAGACAATTGTAAAAGCTGGAAACTGTGGCTGGAGTCACAATGCAGTTAGAGACACACCATTTATCAATAGTTAGAATAAGAATAAATATTTGAGCAATATTGCAAAAGCAAAAAGTCACTGCTTAGAGCTCATTAACAAGTGTTTTTCAATCTTTTTTTTTAAAATGATCTCTCACTGTTCTTAATCTAGGACATCTTTTCATTTGCAGCTATCTTCTCATGTGAGTTTAAAGCAGTTTTCAGCACCATTCATGGTTATTTTGGTTATGCTCCCATTCCCTCAGAATGGGAAACTTTCCAAGTTTCTCACTTTTCATTAGAGATCATGCTTCTGCAAGCAAATCTCTAGCCAGACACACCTTTGCCATACAAACCACAAGTGATATGCTAATTCCAACCCAAAACTGTGTTCAACAATAAACAAAGAGAAGATTTGTGACCCAGAAGAGAACAGATGAGTGTGAGCCCCTTCATATTAGTTATTTCTGCCTTGTAAGAACAGAGGTAGAATCCTAGAATCCCAGAATGGTTTGGGTTGGAAGAGTCCTTAAAGACCATCTAGTTCTAGCCCCTCCCAATATCCCAGGTTGCTCAGAAGCCCATACAACCTGGCCTTGAACACTTCCATGGATGGGGCATCCACAAGTACTCTGGGCAACCTGTGCCAGTGTTTCACCACCCTCACAGTAAAGAATTTCCTCCTAACATCTGATCTAAGCCTGCCTCTTTCAGTTTGAAGCCATTCAGTTCTTGTCCTGTGCTTGTCAAAAGTCCCTCTCCAGCTCTCTTATGGGCTCTCTTCAGATACCAGAATGCCATAATTAAGTCATCTCAAAGCCTTATATTCTCAACCATGCAGTCTCTGGAATATCTACTCATGACTGCTGATGTAGTAATAGTAAAAAGAGTAGTAATAATAAGAGTTAATATTTTTATAGAAATCATGCAGCTCTTTCATGCAGTCTTACTGTTAGCTCATGTGTAGTTAGAACTCAGACAATCCCAAGTTGCTCCATCTATCTTAATTCATTTCACTGAGCTGTCACTCTTTGCTATGATTAAAATGACAACATTAAGGTGACAACTGTAGGACCAGCTTTCCAATATGCCAGAGCTGATGGAGATGTTTTTTCTTTTTAAAAAGACTCATTTCTGTGGGGTTAGGCAGGAACACTTCATTTTCCCTGCTGACTTCTTTCACTCATTTTTCTTGATGATCCCAGGATGGCTGAGGGTCAACACTGCCTTGCACAAGGGGTTTTTTCCTGGAATAACTCACTATTTTTGCTAAATGCAGGTATTACAATTTCAGTTGCAATGAGCAAAACAACAAAGATATCAACAACTATATCCAGAGAAATATAATGAGCAGCAGTTGGCTTTACTGAGAAAGCCTCTACATAATCTGGTTCCCAAGCTCCAAGTGACTCTTTTACACCTTGCTCTCCCCAGTCAGGGACAGCAGTGATCCTATCCTTCATACCTGTCATCTGTAAGAGGATCTCATTTTACAAACCAGCTTTTCTCCAGTACCAAGAAGGTATTTAAAATCAAAAGTAAAAGGACGAAAGATGGCACGATAGCAAGTACACTCTGTTCCAGCTGCTCAGCTGGAAGGGTAGAACCCTGGTGAAAAAGGAAGCTTTCCTTTTCAGGACTTGATCATTGGCTTCAGACTAGCACATTATTTTTTCTAAATAGTTCTGAGGAAAATATTTACCAGTGAACACTCAAAACTTGGATCCAAGCTATTTAAGTTGCCTCTGCTTCCAGTTTCTGGCAGGTTTTCTGACTTGGCTCTGAACCTTTTGACTGTACCCATCTCTACTTTCGTGTCTCTGCTTGAAAAATCCTGTTTCTTATCCAATGCACAAAAGTATTGCCTTTTCCAAAAGCCAGGTCTGTTGTTTGTCACTTCTTCTCAGCAAGATGACTGGCTGGAAACTTCGTTGTAACTCAAACTTTTAATTTCACAGCCTTTCAGATTCTCATTAATTTGCTTCCATCAGAAGTTTGTCTTGTGAGACCTGTGATAACACGCAGCTTTCTCTTATTAAAATCAGGGCATTCTGGGCTCATCCTCACTCCATATGTTGTGTACTTCAGGCATTCCTGCTGGCAAGGAGCTCTTTGGGTATTTTTATTTTTATCATAGGATTGCCAGATGCATGGTCTGCTGGCTGCCTTCCTTATCCAGTGCCTGCAAAGGTGCTTTTTGGAATCTACTTTAATAATATCCATGATTAAA